>NC_140483.1:61599490-62239490 GCF_964271855.1 Acomys minous | reverse complement strand
GCACGATAGTCATGCTGTACAACATTGAGGGCTGCTGTGCAAATTAATAGCCTGGGATAGCTTACTTTCAGCTCTGGCCCAGCTGCCTTCCTTTTGGTAACATCATGTTTTCACAAAGCTAAACTGTGAGTAATTCACAATTGGGACTGTGTGGTTAAGTTATTGGGATTGCTGTGATTAAAGGAAGTGGTACCCCAAAGTCAATGTGGACTAGAAAATGAGGGCGCTGGTTACCCATCCAACCCCTAGGCTGACCCACCCATCGTGTGACACCAGACAGAGTTTCTATGTGTTAGCAAGTATAAGCTGAGAAGGAAATGCAAATATTCAGTTTTCTATTTCCAATAAGTAGTTTTCCTCCCTCAAAAGGCTATAATTGTTAGCATATAAATGCTTAATAAATTGATATTTGTTTAGCCTCTGGGCACCATGAGAAAAATAACTGACATACTAAGAAAGCAATGGTCTGAGGAATTTGGAACTTGTATCGTTTTTTAGTGACGTTGATCAGGTCGGAGCCTGCATGTGGAGGCCCTTAAGCAGCTGGACTTAGGTTCTTAGCCTCAATAGATCAAGCAGGTAGTATAACAGTGGAAAGTAAGAGAAGGAGATGAAAAAAAAAACAAGAAAGAAAGAAAGAAAAGATTTATCCAATTTATCCAATGCCCATTAGGAAAGGAATAAATGAAGAGGGAAGAGGACCTTGCTTCCCCAGCCTTGGGAAGCAAACTTCCACAAGAAAATGAATGTAATTCAAGGTGATGGGTGTTATTGTGGGTACTGCAGGGGGGATTCTGGGAGCCTATTTGGAAGGAAAGAGAATATGATTCCCTGCAGAGAAGATCATTTATGAAGTGCTAAGAGTGAGGGCATTGGGCTAATTCGGTGAACAGCACCCATTGTACTGTGGGGAAACATAGAATGGGGGTATAGGGAAGCAGCAGAGATGTGGCCACAACATACCGATCCCCGCAGAAAATGCAGATGTTCTAAAGAGGCAATTGTGCCCCTCCCTTCGGTTATCAAACTATTGAGACAATGGTCCCCAGGGAATCTGAACTTCCCCTGTAAAGCCTGATGCCAGCCAGACAGGAAGCTTGTCTCTGGGAAAGAGGTTTCACACAGTTCTGATGACTTGTCAGACTGCTTTGCAGGACAGAGGAACCCAGACAACAATGGGTCAGGGCTCCTGGGACCCTGCTCCTCCCTGAGAGCTATAGACAGCGGCAGCTGTGGGGAGGGACTCAGAAGGCTGGCCCAGAGGGTCTATGCACAGTTAATGGCAACTGGGGGGATAGAAGGGCCATTTTATTTAGTTCCGTAGCCACTGGAAAGGTTGTCAATACCCCTGTGGGTAATCCCTCACTCAGGCTCCTATTAGCAACCCCAAGTAAACTCACTGGGCCACCAAAAGGAAAAGACAAGGAAATAGAAAGAATAGCCAGGAAAAAGGAAGGGATCAACAGGAGTGGGAGGAACAAGAGAAGGCGATGAGGAGAATATGATCAATACACACTATACGCACACACGAAGATGTCATAATGACCGCCATTATCACATCTAATTGATAAGCACTAGTAAACATTAAAAATATCTGAAACATTTCTACACTGGAAAAAAAAAAAGAGCCACACCATGTAGTTACAAAACAAATTATCAAAACCTCCAAAGCTCATCATGCCTCGAGTGAGTTTACAATTTCATGATGGGCTGCGTTCATCGCTATCTTGGGGCTGGTACATGGCAGCGTGGACATGCCTGGCCAGGCTCTGTCTCTTATTACCAGAAAATCACATTTTCTTACTGTCTTGTTGGTCCAGGTGATCAGTGAGGTCTCTCTGTTCGCCAAGGATTTTTACCATAGCTTAGATAGAACCTGGCAATAGTTGGGTTGTGAACCTCTTCTTGCCCAATTAGACGAGAGTTGGGGTGGGGTGGGGCTGAGGAGGCTCAGCAGTGCCAGCATGATGACTCTCTGGAAGGATGTCCCCACAAGAATTACAAATATCCTGGATACCATCTTCTCTGGCCCACGTAGTCTTAGTGCACAGCACTGGTCTTTTGTTTTCTCAGTAATCTCATCTGTTCTAGTTTAGTTTAGTCTTCTTTATCACCCCAAAGGTGTCAATTATGTTTTGTGTTATAATAACTATCAGACTTTCGTTATGAGGCCATTGATACCACACATGCTGTTTAACATCTCAAAAAGTGGGGCACAATAGTAACACTTGTGATCTCAGCACTGGGCAGAGGGGAACAGGTAGATTCCCGAGGCTTTCAGAACAGCCAGCTTAGCTACTTGGTAAATTCCAGGCCAGTGAGAGATCCTGCCTCAAAAAACCAAGGTGGGGTCTGGGGAGACAACTCAGCAGCTTAGAGTAATTGTTGCTTTTACAGATGACCCAGGTTTGACTGCTAGCACCCACGAAGTGACTTGCAGCTATCCTAACTCTAGGGCCAGGAAATGTGACGCCCTTGTCTGACCTCTGAGGGCATCAGGCATGGGTGTGGTACACCCATGTGGTACACATATACATGTAGGCGAAACTTTCATACATGTGAAATAAAATAAATAATTTTTTTTCTCCAGGCAGGGTTTGTCCATGTAGCCCTGGCTGTCCTGGGGGGTCATTCTGTGGACCAGGCTGGCCTTGAACTTAGAGATCTATCTGCCTCTGCCTCCTCTCCTGAGTGCTTGGGATTATAGGTATGCACCACCATGCCTGGCAATAAATAAATATTTTTTTTAAATCCAGGTGATTGGAGTTTGAGGGATGACACTCAAGGTTGTCCTCTGCCCTCTACCCATGCACCAACTCACACATGTGCACACTCACCCACATACAAAAGATGAGTCCGTTTCCTTGAGTCTCTTGTCTCTCACAAGAGCTTGGTTGAGTTGCTTGCGAACACGATTACCACCAGGCCTTCTTTACCCGAAGAGAGGACAGAGACTAGTTCATTTCTTGAAACACTGCCTCCCACCAGGAATCGGGGGTCCTACAGTGATTTATGGGCTTGAGGGTTTTGAGACCCATTGAATGGGAGAAATCACTGTTCCTGATAAATGAATCAATGGAGTGGAAACGGAAACTCATTAAGTGAAGGAAACCACTTTTAATTGGCTATGTCTAGAGAATGAGCACAAAGCAGCTTGTCCATGACATACATGTGGGTACTCTGCGAGTGTGTAAGTCAGCTCCCATGAGTCATTTATACAGAGCCCAGACTTTTTATCTGTAGCTAGTTTTTCTCACATGTAAGCATATGCGGTCCCTTACATGTAGCCCTTGGTCTGGTGTTCCCAACCTCTGACATTAAGTTTCTGTTCTATGTTAATTCAATGACTCTCTTTCCCCGACACCCAGCGGCCTGCCACAATACCATTCCTTCCCTGAGGCTGCCACTGCTCTAATCTTTGATATTTTAAATTTTCTAGTCACTAACTTAACAGTCATCCCTTCTTGCTTTTCTCTCCTGGATGCGCTTTCTTGTCTCACAGCTTTTGAAGCCCTGAATTTATACACATACTCACATCTTGTCCAAAAAAACTGAATCACCGTCTTTAGGACCTCACGCTAGGATGTGTGTTTTAACGGGGCCCCTGGCATGGTCCACATTGCATCCCGGAAGGCCACGTGCTGGGGGTGATTCTGTGCACCTGTCTCCTAAATATTGGACAAAGTCTCAAGACAGTTTAGGGGTTACCACAGCTGTGGATATGGGTAAGGATGTCAGTGGAAGCACAGATGAGGGGTTTTGTGAACTGAGTGACAGCAGCCTTGCGTGTTTCCCCTGCCCTCACCTCTTCTCCCTCTCTCCCACTCTCGTCACTTCCGTGGGGATTCCTCACAGTAATCTCTGTTACTGTGCTAAAATACTTTGACCCACGCAGCTTCCCAGAGAAAGGAGTTTGTTTAGCTTACAAGTCCATCTTTGAGGGGGAAGTTGAGGCAGGAATGAAGTCAGCTGGTGACATCACATCCACAATCAAGAACAGAGAAAAACAAACGTATCTCCGTTCGTTGCCTGCCCTCTTCGCTCTCCACACAGTCCAGGACCTCACCCCATGAAATGGTGCTGCCATATGCATGCCTGTAGCGACAAGTATTCTCCCGCAGACAAAATAAGCTAATTCAAGCCAAATTAGAGTAAAAAGGCAGGTTCATTGGGAGCAGTTCTCTCTGTTGGGGTGGGGGTGTCTCACTGGTCCTAAGGAATGGAGCCAGAGAAGTAGCCATGCAGACAGAGAATGAGAAGAAGGAAACACAGAGAAAGAGGAGAAACGCAAATGTCTGATTATATAGTGAAGAGCCTCTCGGGGTGGGGGTGGGGGGGAAGCCCCACGCCTAGGTTGGAAAGTTCAAGATAGAGGGCTGGGCATGACAGCCATGCCCTGTAACAGGTAGGGACTGAGGCATGCTGGGAGAACCTGGTCACCAGGTTGACTTTGGTTAAATGGTCACCTCAGCTGCTCATCCCGTTTCTGAATCCCAACACATAGGCCAGCTCAATCTAGGCGATGCCTCCTCAAGTGATCCTAGGTTGTGTGCAAGTTTACATTAAGAAACTAGGCTGGGTGTGGTGGCACATGCCTGTAATTAAAGAGCTTGGGAGGCTGAGGCAGGAGGAAGCCTGTGAGTTCAGAGCTGGCCTCGTGAGTTCCAGGCTGTCCTGTGTGATGACTGAGGTCCTGCCTCCTCCACCACCTCCACCTCCACCTCCTTGGGATAGGAGGGGGGTGTTTTGAGCCAGGCTTTCTCTGTCCTGGAATTCACTCTGTAGACCAATATGATGGTCTCCAACTCTGCCCAGCCCATCACAGCCTCTTAAGTAGACTTTGGATGACAAAACCAGCCCTTCAAATGGACGTGGACTTTGTGAGTATGCAGCTTGCTTGCTTGCAAACCCGAGTGCAAATAAAACCCTAAGTCCTTAGCATGCACGGTCGCTTCACCAGGTTTGTCTAGCCCTCTTAACCCAGCCCCTGAACTTCCTACCATTTAAGCCACTTACAACTGCTGATACGTGAAGAAACGCCACCTGCTCTTTCCTCTCTCTACCCGTGGTAGCTTCCTTTCCTCCAGAAGCCTTTCTTGACCTTTGCTAAATCACTTCTGAACTTTAAGATTTAGCCCAAGGGGACTCACCACCTCCACTCCACAATATTGGGTGCTCAATCTTCCCAAGGCCCCCCCGGCATCCACACTCACCACACCAGTGGGACAGGAGTGCCATGTTAACCACACAAGCTCTGGACAGAGGCCCTGGACAGAGATTGCTGTTCTGATGGTGTGTACAGAGGAACCCTAGCTAACCCATCAACCATCCACTCGCCACCTCACCACCTCATTTGTAAAACCCAGCTTGAAGTGGGCCTGCCTTGATTCAACGTAACGACAGGGCAGTTAATGCCCCAAGTGTTTGGCAAACAGTCGGCCATTACTGCTGTTTACTTGTCTGTACACCACTCAGCTACAAGCTCTGCAAGGCTAGAAATATATCCACCGCCACCCCCACCACCCCTTAGCCTTGCGCAGGCACTTGATACATAGCAACCAGGCTTGTAGGCTCCTTGAAATTAGAAACCAAGACAAATTTACATACTTACTTTATCCCGCTCTCCTCTCCTCTTCCTTCCTCTCCCCCCTCCTCCCCTTCTTTCCCCCACCCCTCTGTCAATTCTCTTCCCCTCCCCTCTCTTTCTCCCTCCCTCGCCTCCTTTCTCTCTTTCCTTTCCTCTCTTCTCCTCCTATAGTGGGCAGGTTTCCTCTGAGGTTAAAACAGACCTTCTTTCTTGGAGGGGAGTTCACTGAGATACTGGATGTTTACAAGGACGTGAGACAGCCAGGTTCTCTAAGAGGAAGGTGAGGTGCCTCATCCTGCCCAAGGAATAAGGACAGAGCCCATCTCTTTCCCCATCGCCATCATGCTGGGAAACTATTATGAGATGATGAATCTATGGGAAATACTGAAATATCAAATGGAAATGATCTGTCTTTCTAACCCACCCTTTGTTGTGTTTTGGTCTACAGGGTCTCATGTTGACTGTCTGTCTTTGAACTCCCTCTATAACCAAGGATGACCTTGAACTTACGATGCCCCTGCCTCCACCTCCCAAGGGTTGAAATTCCAGGCATATGCCAGCTGAGTTCAAGAACAGCTTTAAATATATATATTTTGTCTCAATCAAAATAAACGAAACTTGGTACCAAGGAAAAGGGTGCTATAATCACTTGAACCATGCTGTTAATTAATTAACCTGGGCTATTCCGCATCTTATGTTAGCCAAAGCGAATTATTAGGCTTGGAGTGTATAAGCAAACCCCAAATCTCAGTAATTGAGCTCTACCACAGTTTTTGCAGATGTGTTCCACATCTAACCCAGGCTGGCAACGCTGCTGGGGACCCAGGCTTATGTTGACTTGGCTGGTGCCCCCCACAGAGGCCAAAGCTAGAGGAAAAAATGATAAAGACCTGACCCTTGGTCTCCTGTGCATGGAAGTGGTTGGTGCAAGACACATACAACTGCAAGCCCATTGGTGAAAGACACATACAACTGCAAGCCCATTGGCTAAACCTGATTATGTGTTCTTTTCACACTATGGAGAGTGAACCCTAGACTCCCCCATACACACAACCTAGGATAGTATAAATGAGCTCGTATCTCTCTCTCTCTCTCTCTCTCTCTCTCTCTCTCTCTCTCTCTCTGTGTGTGTGTGTGTGTGTGTGTGTGTGTGTGTGTGTGTGTGTGTGTGTACCTCATGGAAATAATTCACCTTAGGTATTTTGGTTTGGTTTGCTTTTTTGGCTTTTTTGTTTTGTTTTGTTTTGTTTTTGAGATGGGGCTTCTCACTGGCCTGAAACACTCCAATTCAGCTAGCCTGTGGCTAGCCAGCTAGCCTAAGGGTCCACATGTCCCCACCTCCACACCTCCACAGCCCTGGGATTACAGGCCTGTAATCCCACTACACCCCACCATGTTACAAGGATGTTTGGGAATCAAACTCAAGCCCCTGAGACTATAAAGCAAGCACTTTGCCAACTGAGACAGGCCCCTAAAATTGAGTTCTATTTCCAGGGGTGGTGTGGCTCATATTGTACCCTTTAGAGTTAATTAGAATAACCTTTGGGTAGATTGAAAGTTATGGGACACTGAAGGTTGGATAAGTGAAGCCTCGGCCGCCATTCTAAACCAACCTTGTCCCTACTCTTCTGACCCTAGTAGGTATTATCCTCTGTAAAGAATAGATTGGATGATAAAAGTGTGTGTGTGTGTGTGTGTGTGTGTGTGTGTGTGTGTGTGTGCCAGAAGTCATTCCTGGGGATGTTGTCTACCTGCTTATTTTGTTTTTGCTTTTGTTTGTTTGTTTTTCTTTTCAAGACAGGGTTTCTCTCTATAGCCGTGGCTGTCCTGGAACTTTGTAGACCAGGCTAGCCTTGAACTCAAAGCTCTGCCCGCCTCTGCCTTCCAGGTGCTGGGATTAAAGTCGTGGGCCTCCACTGCCCAGCTGTTCATTTTGTTTTTGAGGCACTGTCTCTCCTGGCCTTGGGCCCACCAATTTGGCTAGGCTGGCCGGCAAGCAATTCCCAGAGCCCCAGCTGTCTCCCCATCCCACTGCCCCAATGACAGGTGTGCACCATTACACTGCCTTACATGGATTCCAGGGGACCTAATTCAAGTGCACAGTGAGCACTTAACTGACTGAACCATCTCCACAGCCCAGATGGCAAAATTCCTAAGGTCCCTTCTAGATGAAACACCAGTCTGTGGAGAAAAAATTCTGAGGAATTACCTTCCCTTTCTCTGATAAAGATATCCTATTAACAAAGACCCCACCATGCTGTGGAGTCGTGCCCTTTAACACCAGCTGAGGGCCTTTGTTCTAAATAAACCAGGAAGCCACTGAGTCGAGGATGGTGTAGAGAGATGGGTCCAGAAATAGCCTTTTATTTTCAGCCAGAGTCAGGCTGGAGCCTTGAGCAGGCTGGATATGTCTATTGCTTTTGGGAGATGCCAAAGATGTCTCTTCAATCAAAGGAGATGTTAAGAAAAGCAGGGAAAAAATATTTCTTTAATGTTTTCTGAGCTGCTTGCTCTCAGGTCTGGGCCCAGGCCCAGGAAACATTGGGATTGTAACTGAGACATCGGGACACTTGGCAGTGTTATGTTCTTATTTGGCTGGGTACAACTCTTTATTTATTAAAGCCTGGGGCTCTTTAGGCCAAGGTTCTGTGTATTAATTTATGCAGTTTGCTTCCCTAGAGAGAAGACCAATTTGAATACCCCCAGCTTCAGGCTGACCCAATTTGCAGCCAAGATACTAACTCCGAAGCTCACTCTTTATGGCTCCTATTATGCCTGTGAAAGAGATTTGGGGCTTGTGCTATCAAAAAGGCCAAGAGTCAACGCTTTACTCCTCCTCTTTCCTCTCCTCCTTCAGCATCCAATCGTACACAAGCGGGATTTTCAGTTTAACTCACCCAGCCAGTGTTGCTCATTTTATCCAGGCTGTATGCTAACATGAATGGAAGAACACCCAGAGTTCCTGTCCTGTCCTGCCCTGTCCTGCCCAAGCCCTGGAAAGACAGACAAACTGCTGCAGAAGAGTGTGGCCTGAACCTGAAGGACAAACAAAAGAGGTGCCAGGCTGGAGAAAGGTGGGACCAGCAGTTAAAAGTGTTTCTGTTGCTCTGGCAAAGGACCAAAGAGTTTGGTTCCGTTTCCCATGTCAGGAGCTCACACATAGCTATAACTCCAGCTCCAGGGGACCTGACACCCTATTCTGGCTTCCTCGTATGCTTGCATGCGCAGACAAAACACACAGATACAAACAAAAGGTAGTGGTGAGAATTGTTCCTCAATGGCCCACCGAGAGCATCCTAGAAAAGACCCTTCGTGTGACTTAGCTTTCCATCAGTGTGACAAATACCTGGAGTGAACAGCTGTGAGGAAAGAAAGGGTTGTTTTATCTCACAGTCTCAGAGCATCATTCTGTCCATGCTTATTCACCCTAGGGCCTGTGGAAGCCCAGCATGTCATGGGAAGAGTGTGTGGCAAGGGACATAGCTCACCTCATGGTGTCCAGGAAGCAAAGACAAGACAGCAAGGGAAGACTTTATGCATGTGTATACATGTGTGTGCAGGTGCATATGTGCACGTACAAATGTGCATGTAGATGTGGAAGTCAGAGGTCAACTCAGGTGTCATCTTCTCCAATTTGTTTTTTGAGACAGGATATCTCACGGACCCGGACCTCACTGGTTCAGTTAGACCCGTTGGCCAATGAGCAGCAGAGATCTCCCTGCCTCTGACTTTCAGCATTGAGGACGACAAGTCTGGGCCACCAAGCATAGCTCGCTCTTTCTTCCTTCCTTCCTTCCTTTCTTTCTTTCTTTCTTTCTTTCTTTCTTTCTTTTAATGTAGGCTCTGGGAGATTAACCTTGGGTTCTCATGCTTGCATGACAAATACTTTACTGACTGATCTGTCTCCCCAATGTAAGGGAAAACTTGAATTTGGTAATGCTACCCAGGATAGGAACATCTTAAAAACACAAAGACACTTACACATCTAGATACTGACAGTGAGATTTTGAACTTTGATTTTAAGGTTTCGGTTGCATGTCAAACAGAAACTCATAAATATAGCACGGCTTGATCCAATTAAAGAGATCTTCTCTATCAGGTATACATTTTCAAATCTATTTGAGGCAAAAATAGATAAAGTATACAGACAAGCAGAAAAGTGTAATGAAGCAGACTCTTAAGCAACAGAGAAAGGGGTCTCTGCGAGCTGCCAACCCATTTATAGAGATCACAGATGCCCAGATCTTAGAACACAAAGAAACTGACACTAATATCAAGGAAGGACCAGAAAAAAATCAAAGTCAAATTGTCACTATTCTACCAATGGCCAAAGCTCTGGAACATTAGACCAAGAACCAGACTCACCGCTGGGTTGTCCCCTCTCCCCTGACCCTCATGGAAGCTCTCAGGGATGGAGCACAAAAGCCTGAGACAGTGTCACTTGGGTATAGGCACGGTTCCAAGGGAAAGATCCACTCCTTTCTGAATAATTGTGGCATCAGTAAGACAGGTAAATTGCCAGGGAGAATGCTTGTGTACAAAGGAAGTGGGATGTTTTCTGAAACAGGAAGTGGTGGGTCCTTTCTTTCTTCCTTTTTTTTGGTTGGTTTTTTTTTTTTTTTTTTTTTGGTTTTGGTTTTGGTTTTGGTTTTTGGTTTTTGGCTTTTCAAGACAGGGTCTCTCTGTGTATCTGTGTATCCTTGGGTGTCCTGGACTTGCTTTGTAGACCAGGCTGGCCTCGAACTCACAGCAATCTGCCTGCCTTGGGCTCCCAAATGCTGTGATTAAAGGCTTGTGCCACCATGCCCCAGCTGATTCTTTTCATAAAACCTAAAAGAAGACTATGAGAAAATACAGGGTTAGGGAAAATGTTTTTAATGTGTTCTTTCCCTGGGGTTCCTATCTTGAAGTAAAACTTACAGGAGGATCAACCAAGTAAGTGGAAACTATGATTTTCATTGTGATTTTAGTGGCTTTTGACTTTGGCATGATGCCATATGAATGTTATAGACCCTTGCAAGATGCAACCTAAGACAAATTTTTCTGTATTTCAGCTAAGTGATACAGTTTAAAAGTGATGTGTCCTTTAAACCACAACTTCAAACGTGCCAGTGGCATTGCCCCAAACTGTGGGCTGCATTGGAGAGAATTGCTTATGTAGATGTATCTGTAAATGGCATTGTATTGCCACCCCAAGGCTCTACGGCTTCATCAGTGTGGAGACAGTGTGCAATGAGGCGGGTCCAGGCGAAGGTGAGATCAGAAATGGCCAGGGGAATATAAGGAGGGAGGTCTCCATCTTTCTCATGAATGACAACCACTCATTCTTCAGAGGTTTAGAACTGAATGCTGACTTTGCCTTTATACTGAGCATGGGGTCAAACTCTCTGGGTTTGGTTCCAGGCTTGGCCTTTATTTATTTATTTATTTATGTATTTATTGAGATGGCATCTCAGCTATGTATCCCTCCCCGGGTAATCTGGAATGTGCTGTGTAGAGCAGGCTGGCCTCAAGCTCTCAGAGATATGCTTGCTGCTGCCTACCTAGTGCTTCCATTAAAGGCATACACTGCCACACCCAGCTTTGTTATCATTGTTATGATTATGATGATGATGATGTGTGTGTGTGTGCGCGCGCGCGCGCATGTGCTTGTATGTGCACATGCCACCCCACATCAAAGGACAACCATTGGGAGTTGTTTCTCTCCTTCAATTGCTGTTTTTTCTTCTCTGTATGCTCCAGAGAACCCTACAGGAGTCTAGAAGAGTCTCCTGTCTCTGTTTCCCAGCCTGCTAAAGGGATTCTGAGATTGCAGGCATGAGTAGCTTCCGAGGCTCAAACAGAGTTTTTACCCACTGTGCCATCTCGCTGGCCATGGCTCTGTGATTTCTGAGCACGTTACTCAATGTCTGCTTCCTTCTATTGTAAAGTTTCTGTTTCCAGGGAGTTTCACGGTTTCGTATGCATGAAATGCCCAGAGCTATGTGTGGCATGTAGAGTTAGCTAAAACCAGTAGTACTAGCATGCCAGCAGTGCTGTGTGTGCACAGTGTGTGTTTATGTGGATGTGTGCATGTATGAGTGAGCACGTGCATACAGAAGGCAAAGGTAGATGCCATCTGTCCTCCTCGATCACTCCACACATTAGTTTTTTGAAAAAATCATCTCTCCATAAACCTAGAGCCGAGGCTGACTGGCCAGTGGGTTACAGGGATATGCCTTTCTCTAGCCCCCAGGCTGGGAGTACCAGGTGTGCGCTGTTCTGCCTGGCTTTTACGTGGGTTTTGATGATTTGAGGTTTGCACAGCAGACAATCTACCAACTGAGGCACCCTGTTAGCATGGTTGTAATATTGGTATGCTTTGAGGGCCCATCCTTGATACTGAGTACATAGAGTAGACCTCCCACGTTCTCACAGAAAAGTAGCCCAGAGACTTCAGGGCGGCTGCGGATATATATATGTGTAGACTAAAAGAGGGATTCAATTTGATATAGCATCTATCTAGTACTTAAGCAAGTAACTAACAACTAAAGATAATGGCGGAATCCCAGCCCGAAAGCAGAAAGTTCTGGAGCTGAGAATGTGATGGAAATCTGGCTAGTGCCACCTTCACTAGGGGCAACATGAAACCTAAGAGTGACTAAGGCCACCCTGTCCTGAATGTCTCTGATATTGTCAGATCTTGGGAGCTAAGTAAGGCCAGGACTGATTAGTGTTTCAATGGGAGACTGAATGACTATGGTGAATAGGCTACGGTGGTATATACCTTTAATTCCAGCACTTGGAAAACAGATGGCATATCTGAGAGAGAGAGAGAGAGAGAGAGAGAGAGAGAGAGAGAGAGAAGAGTAAGCAATTGAAATGGTTTGTACCCTATTGTTTCTGATGCTAACACATCAGGCCTGGTCAGTACATGGATGGGAGAGTTGAGGGCTATAGAAATGGTTTGTACCTGTGGCTTCAGGAAGTTTCCTTGAGACCAGTGTCTATCCAGAGTCCCTGTTTAAACTCCTCCCCTACAGTGAAAGCAGGGGACTCGAAATGGGCGAGAAGAAACACCAAGATGCCTAAGCACATCCAAGGCAAGCTGCAAGGAGAGAGCCATAAAGATGAAGACCAAGGCTCTCTGTCTAAGTGTATGTGGTGGCTCATCAAGACACAGAAAGATCCAGGACTGGGAAAAAAATGGCACAGCTGGTGATGTGCATCCTGTGCAAGCTTCCATGCAAAAATGCCAGGCACAGCAGCGTGCACCGCAACCTAGCGCAGAGGCAGGAGCTCATTGGAACCGGCCAGTCTATCAGAACCCTGAGTTCTGGGTTCAGTGGGAGAGCCTGTCATGGTGGTTCCTCTTAGCTGTCTGCTTGCCTGGATCCAGACTCCACTAAATCCATGAAGGATTTTTCTTGATCTGATTATCTGAAGCAGGAAGACCCACCCTAAATCTAGGTGGCACTTCCTGGAAGTTCAAATAAAAGGACCTGGAAGCAGGAGGCTTTTGCTTTTTGCTTTGCTTGCTCGCTCTCACTCCTGTTGGCAAAGCCACCTACCCTGTTGCTGCAGCATTCCCTGGCTGATATTAGAGTCAGCTTTTTCTGGCTTCTGATGTAGACAGAGCAGGAGCTTCTGGGTCATCTGCACCAGTTCAGGACTGCTGGGACATCCAGCTTCGTAGGTTGAGCAGCTCTTGGATTCCACTGTTAGCCAATTTAATGATGCTCCCAAATATTCTTTTTGTTTGTTTGTTTATTGTTTTTTTTTTGAGATAGGGTTTCTCTGCGTTAGCCTTGGCTGTCCTGGACCAAGCTAGCCTCAAACTCACAGCGATCTATCCGCCTGCCTCTGCTGTGATTAAAGCTGTGCGTCACCACGCCCGGCAAATATTCTTGTTCTATCAGTTCTGTTCCTTTAGAGAACCCTGACCAATACACCTGTCTTGAAGAAGGTGGAGAGCAGAGTGACTGAGGATGCACATCCACACATGTATACCTGAACACATGTGTGTGCACACATGTGAAAAGAAAACCAGACGCAAGTTGAAAAAAAAATCTAAACTGCAGCATCTCACTCACCTCACGAGGAGAGACACTCGGGAGGGATGTTTAGATCATCATCTGACTCAGAGAGCCTTCCAAACTTTATTAGCAATGGCAGCTTGACTCGATTCCTGCTGCCAGCCCAGCTGAGCTGTGAATTTTCCCCTCATTGTTGTGCCAGGGTCTGCTAGCAGCCGATAAGAGCTGTTGGCATGGTTCAAAGCCAGCCCCTGCTCCCAGCTCACTCATGGAAGGCACTACTGGGTTTGTTCATGATCTGAGAACAGCAGACAGAACTCCCACCATCTTTTGAAATCATGCAAATAGAGCGCCCCTTCCTTCTCCATCACTAACATCACCTGCAACTCACACCCCCAGACATAGAGTTAAATCCCGTCTCCTTCTTCACCAAGCTTGACAGAGGACAAAAGGAATGCAGAGAACTGAAAAGCCTAGGAGGGAAAAAGATCCAGCTTCCAAATTAATTCAGGTTAGTCTCCATTTACCTTGCTGTTGTGTCAAGCATGCTTCCAGGAGCAGGAAAGTTACCTCCAATAAACAGTTACCATTGTGGGCATTGAGGAGGCTGTCCGAGCTTCTGAAAGTATGCCTGGCAGCACAAGCAATATTCTCATGGGCCTGCAAGATGGCTCAGTGGGTAAAGTGTGTGTGTGTGTGTGTGTGTTTGTGTGTGTGTGTGTGTGTGTGTGTGTGTGTGTGCATGTGTGTGTATGTGCAAGACTTAACAACCTGAGCTTGATCTCTGGGAACCAGAGAGAACTGATTTCCACTAAGTTGTCCTCTGACCCACCACAGACACACTATGGCACTTGTGTGCCTATCTCACACATAACCAAACAAATAATTTAAGAGTGTAATAGAAAAGAAATACTTTTATCACAACCTGTTGCACACATCCATGACTGGAATGTAATATCTGTGGTATGAATACTCCCATTGAGGTGTGTTGCTAGCCACCCACCTCATATCAATGGCTGATTGATAGCTTCAAAGAACTACACACCATTAGCCACTGGCACATAACTACAGCATGCACAACAACACAACAGCAATTAAGAGACTGCTGGTGCAACATTGCACAGGACGTGCCGTGGGATCCAGCCCTTTCTAAGGTTTTTGCACACTAGGAAGTTGTCCGTGGGCAGTACCTAAAGATCCTCCTCACAGAATACCAAGGTGCTTTGTAAGTCTGTTCCAGCAAACATGGCCCACCATAATTTAATCTTCGGTTGGTGATGGTCCAAAGTGTCCCCTATATTTTAAGTTGCTGCCTTTTCTAAAAAAAAATTTTTTTTGTAGCTTGATATGGCTTAAAGCCAATAGAGAGTCTTTATTGCTGGGCAGTGGCTACACTGTGTATTCAGGATCCCAGTGTAGTCCTGAGCCTTTCTCAGGATGAACATTTAATCACAAAACCATATTCTGAGTTGACATAATACAGTTAATAAGAACCATTAGCCAGAAGAGGAATTATAGATGCCAAAAAAGCAAGGTTAGTACATTTAGACTTTCCCAGAACTATGGACTTTGATGGATTAGGTCTTTGTTTTCATTTCGGCAGGTGGTACTGTCTGTGTGCTGAGCTTTACAGCCTGAACATCATGGAGTCGGTTGTGCTAAGGTCTGGGGCCTGTTACACTTCAGCCCAGTTGGCATTTTTCTCCGAGAGCAGTTTTTGCAAAACACTAAAATTTAGGCAGGGGAGCAATTAAGTCTTATACACTTAAAATGAACTATGTATGTGTACTTAAGTGTACTAAGACTGTAGGTGTTCTGAACAATTAAATGGATATTCAGAATTTTGCATCATCTCTTTCAATTGTTGTAAAAGTAAGAGAATTCTATTTTGCAAATCACCACACAAGTCAATGGAATTCTACAGGACACATCTATTTCTCACAGTCCAGGGTCAGCTTCAATGGAGAGTTCATGGCTTGAAATACAACGGGTCCCACACGCTCATGGGTTTGAACAGTTGGTGTTGCTTTGAGAGGCTGAGGCATCTTTAGGATGTGGGGTCCAGCTGGAAGAAGTGGCCCATGGGAAGTGGAGCTTAAGATTCTACAGACCTTCCTCACTTCCTGGTCTCACTCTGCTTCCTGGTCCACAGAGATGTGAGCAAGCAGCCACATAATTCTGCAGCCCCGGCCTCCAGCCAGTCCTGCCACTCTGCCTTCTCTGCCAAACTATAAGCAAAAACCTCTCCTCCTTAAGTTACTTGTTTTCAGGTATTTAGTGAGAACACAAAGTAATGAACACAGGCAGTGCTTTCAACTGGTCCCTTGCAAAGTGACTGACTGGGGTGCATCTCTGAGCTGGGCCTGCCCAGGGCAGCTCTGCTTTCTTATCCTTTATCCGTTCTTGTCACCAGCATGGGAGGATTACAAATCTGAACGGTTCTCAGCCACTGTGTTTGTGGCAGCTTGCTAAGGCAGTGATAGTTCACTATGATATGTTTGTTATCAGACTGGCTGCTAGAGGCGGGGGAGATGGCTCAGCAGTTAAGAGCACTGTAGTTTGCAGAGGACCAAGGTTCAGGCCCCAGGAGGTCCACTTCCCAAATACACAGTAATGACAATAAGCTCCAAATGTTAACACCACCGATTTAACCAGTGCAGACTGTATGCACATATGGAGATGTCACTGTCATACTGTACTCTGTACACATGGTAATGGCTACATGGGAATATTTTAAATATTTTAAAAACCAGACATGGTGGCATTATACCTATATTCTCCCAATCCCAGCCTTTGGGAGGTAGATGTAGATGGATCACAAATTCAAGGTTATCCTCAGACAGATAGAAAGTTTGAGGCCAGTGCAGACTATATGAGGCTCTGTATCAACAAACAAACAAAAGACCTTAAAGGCCCAAGTATTTTAATGTCTTTTACCAACACATATAATAGGTTTCACTACGTTATGTTCATGTGTGTAAATAATGTGTTTCTAACATATCACACCCACTAACTTCTCTTGTGCTCCTTCCACTCTTGCTTCCTCGTCTTTCCAACTGGTCCTGCTTCTGTTTTCATGTCTCTCTGTGTGTGACCAGATCGTTTCCATGAGGTTATTCAGAGCAGATGAGCAACTCTCCAGCAGCAGCGTCACTGAAGAAAATCCCATTAATCACTAACTGTGTAAAGTCCTCAGGGAAGAGCGAGCCAAAAATTATTATTTTAATCTTCAAGGAAGTGAGTGTTAAGCATCTTATGTGGTTACACACAGTGTACATAATATGGAATTACCATGATGCCCCACCCCATGAATTTGAACAATAGCAACTTCTATATTAAAACTCTAAACAGCCTGTCATCTTTCGGGATCAGGACACTTGTATCACAGGGATACAAACTAAACCGAAAGAGAGAGTGTAAAAGAGCTGGGGACCATGGAACAAAATGCTCTGCTTCGGTTCTATAATAGGGCCAGAAGGGCAGGGTATTTCTTTAAAAATGCACTACTATAAATTATACAATGCATTTAGGTTCTCTTCCAATTTTTCAAAAAATAGCAGGTAAGAAGACAGGCTATCTTGAGATGTCCCCCTATGGCTGGAAGCTTACGGTAATGCTATTTGGGGTGTTTTCTTCAGCATTACGTCATCCTTTAGGACTGCTTTAGGCCACAGGTGTTAGGTTGCTGTACTTTTCATTAATAAACAATCCTGTAACAAATTGGGGTTTCTTTCCTTCATAAAACAAGAAGCCTTGATGCCCGCTGTTACTTAGAAAGACTCTTCAAATGCCTGGACCCTTTTCGTCTTTGTTAGGTTTATATCTTAGGATTGCGTAATAACTGCCATGGCGCCAGGCTTCAGGGTCTCAGTTCAAGGGTGTGGAGCCCAAGGGTACATGAAATAAGAGTCCAGCCTCCATTTCAGAAGGAAACAGAGGGGCTCAGGATGTGACTCCCTGGTCGAGTGCATCCCTGGCACTCCTGAGGACATAGGGTTCCTGACGTGGCTCCCTTACCACTAGACAATTGCACCAAAAGGAAGCAAGGGCAGGGGGTGCCCACCAGTACTGGAGCCCTTGCCTAGCAAGCAAGAGGCCCTGGGTCCCATGTCTAGCACCTACCAATACGTAGTAGACACTAGAACAGCCAGTATAGTGGGGCGCGCCTGTAACCTCAGAACTCGGGAGGCAGAAGCACGCAGATCTCTGTGAGTTCCAGGCCCACCTGGTCTACAAAGCCAGTCCAGGACAGCCAAGGCTACACCAAGAAACCCTGTTTCAAAAAAAGACAATAGAAGCAATGTATCTTGCCTGGGTGGGCATGGTACACGCCTTTTCCCCTAGCACTGAGGAGGGAGAGATTAGAGGATCTCTGAGTTCAAGGCTAGCCTGGTCTACAGCGTGAGTTCCAGGATAGCCAGGGCTACAGAGAAATCCTGTCTCAAACAACAACAACAACAATAAGTAAACAAAAAACAAACAAAAAAGCAAAAGAAAAGAAAAAAGAACCAATGTAGTTTCCCCAATTCCTTAGTAGACATGCCGTTAAATGTCATTGTCCAGAATTGGGGTACATGCTCCCAATCCCAGGTTTCAATGGTGTCATAGAAAATGTGAAGTAGTCCCTAAATTTGCATTTCCTTATCTATGTGACCCTGAGATCTTGGTGGCATCTCACCTTTATAAAAGGCCTTGGCTTCTACCATGAAAGCTCAGAGAACAGCTAGGGATGTCGTTTGCTTGGCAGAGCCCTTCCCTACTATGCTCAAGGCATGCTTAGGTCCCTGGCACGTAAACCCACCCGGGGGACACATTCTTCTAATTCCAGCATTTGGGAGGTAGAGGCAGCGGGAGCAAAAGTTCAAGATCGTCCTCAGCTTCAGTGAGTTGAGTTTGGGGGGCATCCTGGGCTACCTGGGATCCTGTCAGGAAGGAAGAGACGGAGGGAGGGAGGGAAGGAGGGAGGGAGGGAGGGAGGGAGGGAGGGAGGGAGGGAGGGAAGGAGGGAGGGAGGGAGGGAGGGAGGGAGGGAGGGAGGGAGGGAAGAAAGTAGCTAGATGAGGAGCGGTTAGCAAGACTCAGCTGGTAAGGGCACCTGCCAGCAAATCTGATGAGCTAAGCGAAGTGTCTGGAACCCTTGTCTGAGCCCAGGAAATTATTTTTTGACTTCCACAAGTGCTCCATGGCATGCTAGTCACACTCACATGCGCGCGCACACACAGGCACCACTGGGTGGAGAGGGCTCATTATTGCCTTCACGTGGCCAAGGAGTCCACATAGAGGCTGGGGAGTGTGGCTCCATCTCACCATCGGTTCTCCTCCAACTCCTTTGTGTTTCCATTCTGTTCTAATTAGCAACTTTGTTTTGAAATAAGAGGGCGGCTCCCCCCCTTCCCCCCACGAGCACAGGTGACTTTATAAGACAGGAACTCGTAAAGCTGCCTTTTGTTTCTCTTTTATCTTGACCTCGAGCTCCGAAACAAGTTACGTTGTTCATTTCTGTTCCTCTGAGATGTGGCAGATACTCCTGTTCCATATGTAACTTGGCCTAGAATTTGGCACTTGGAGATCACAACTGTTTTTCTACTGTTCACTTTCTTTACATTTCTTTTGTGTGTGCACATGCCACCTATCCTGTATGGAGGTCAAAGGACAACTTGTGGGAGTAAGTTCTCTCCTTCTACCACGTGAGCTTCTGGGATTTGAACTCAGGTTGACAGGCTTGGCTGCAAAAAACCCTTCCCACAACCTCAGTGGCTCCATTACTACTTCTTAAAACTTCTCAACTCCACAAAACCACCCGCTTCCCCTGGTCCTTATGCTCCTTAGTTTCTGCGTGGTCTCCCTAAAATTCCATTGCTGTCATCTACATTAAATCAAGTCATGGTTTTTAATAAGTATTTTTTACAGTGTTGGGGATTGAACCTAGCGCTGTATTTTACTCTGCTACCGAGCTATATCCCAGACCATGAATTTCATGAAATGGAGCTACTGAGGGCCAACAGTTACATACAAAATCTTTAATTTTGTTTCAAGTTCCTTCTTGCTCCTGGGGACTTCACCCAGCACTTCATGCATGCTAGGAAAGTGGCTGTGCCATTGAACTCTGTTCCTGCCCTCCCCAAACTTTTCTACTGTTTTTTCAACTCTCAGCTGTAATCAAACTAGGGGGCCCTTTCCGGATTTAGTTTCTCAAGGGCTTGCACCACTTGATTCAAATGTCTATCACCCAGCTACTTAATTAGAAACAACTGGGACCTCTTCTGATTGATTTAAGGGGGGGAAAGGAATTTATTTAGGAGAAAGATGGGCATTGCCTTGGTGGCTTGCATCTGAAATAATTTCCCGAAGCCATAGCACAGGCACTGGTGAGGTGCTGTGCCTCAGCATCGCACTACACACTAGCGCGTACACGCCAGGAACTGGGTACCACTGACTTGTCAAAGGACATCATCCACTGTCACCAGCAGAAGTTCTGCCTTCCCAAAGCACACAGTACTGTAGGCTCAATTTTCTTAACCAATATATTTTATTACAACTTATTAACCGAGCATACATAACTTATAACCCGACTAACTGAAACAATATGAAAAGAGGATTAAGAAACACAACAAAACCGTAAGGATATCGGTTCCAAGGAACGATTCTCCTGGCATAATCAGCAGGATTTCTTCTGCTGGAACCTGGAGTAACCAGAACCCGGAACCTCAGCAGGAGCCAGGAGCCCCGAAGCCTTCCCTCGAGGAGTTCGCTCTAGGAGCGTCTCGAAGTGGAGTGATGAACAGCCAAAACAATCCAAAGTCTCCAAAAAAGCCCCGCCTCCAGTTCTGGGTTCATTTATATATCTCCTCTCAGAGTCCGTTCACGAGAACTTTTTCAGCTGGCAACAATCAAGCTCTAGCACGAGGTGGCCTGTCTTCTAGTGGATTAACCTCACCTGTTCTCTTACAAGACCGTTCCGATCCCACACTTGGGATCATAAAAAACAGGTTTATCTCTCCTTCACAGTACATAATCCCTCCAGGCAGGAAGGTGGCCCACCTCCAGGAAGAAAAAGAAAAAAAAAGCTATTGTGGTAGTGGTGGTAGGTACTTCACAGAGCTCTGATCTAAGACTAAAGCATACAGGATCCACATTTATACATTTTATGACCACAATTGTTACATGCTTGAAATTTCAATAGGCCAAGACATGTGTGTGCCACATATACTTTTGTATCTCGTGAGTTCTTTAGAGTAGTTTTTGCTTCATTCTTCATCTCTTCCTGGCTGTCTAATGTAGGCAAAAAGGAGCAAGGAGAAGATTCTAGGCCTTGGGGGCAAGCTGACTTTGGGTTCCGGAGTGGCCAGGATCCTCAGCACTCGTGCTTATGGGTAGGTGTGTCGCTTCCCTTTTCTAAGTCTGTGAGATAGACACAGTAAGCTCTGTACCATAAAGAGTCATAACAATCAACATAATTGACATCGAGAGGTTAGGGAACAACAGACTTGAGTGTGTGGACAAAGCCTGTTTACTGTGTTGATAACTGGGTGATTATCCACCATATGGCACCTGGAACAAGTATATGGGCAGACATGGAGTAATATAATTCAAAATGACTTGGCAACAGGCTCTGGTAATGAGACGGAAAAAAAAAAAAAAAAAAACCAAACCCATGACATCCATCATCCTTTTCACCTGACACCTTGTTACATTATTCTGTCTTCTCAGCCTAACAGCCACCGCAGGGCAGCCTCGACTCCTGACAAGAGACCCTTGAGATCAGGCCTTCTGACTGCTGAGGATCCCTCATAGAAAGAAGAGGTGAGGAGGGTCACTGGATCCTCACTCAGGATTCCTATCACTCCCTCCTCAGTCTTCAGACAGGATGCATTAGTGTATGTCTATGTCGTGTGCTAGTTGGTTTTTTTTTTTTTATTGTCAATGTATGCATCCTAGGACTGGGAAACCCCAACCGAGAAATGGTATAGACTGCCATGTGCTTGAGGGATTGTCTCGGCTGATGAATGACTTGGGAAGGCCAAGCCCACTGTGGGCAGAACCAACCCTGGGTAACGTGGGCCTGTGATCACGCCAGACAGCTAGGCAGCAAGCGCCGCTCCTCTGTGGTTCCTGTCTTGAGTTCCTACCTTGACTTCCCTCAGTAATGGTTGGCAACCTGGAAGTGCAAGGCCAATGAAGTCTTCCCTCCCATGTTGCTTTTGGCCATGGCAATTAGAATGAGCAATAGAAGAAAACTAGAACACGTGTAATTCTGCCCCAGGTGCACAGGGAGACACTGGGGCATTGTAGAAGGTTAACTGAAGGGTTCTGTACAGACCGTGTAGCTATGAGGAAGTCGCCATCCTTGCTGGGGTGTGCCTGATTTGAGGTCACCTTCTCATATAGGTTCTGGAGATGGAACTCATGTTTTCATGTTCACGCAAGCAAGCACTCTGCTGACTGAAGCGCCTCCCTAGCTCCAGTACCTGATTGCTTTTATTCCATAGGAAGTAACGGTAATTTCTCCCAAAGAACATGCGATATATTTATGTAAATAAGCAGGATAGATAAGGCAGATAATATGCATATATGTACACATGAATTTACATATTTTATTTATGTCATACTTTATTTCTTTATATACATATTGCTTTGGGTTAAAGAATCTGAAATAACTATATAGAAGATCCCCTATAAAGTTTAAGTGATTAATGCCTTTCAGTCTACCAGGCTGGTACAGCTAGGAACCATCCATGGGAACTTGGCTTCCAAGCGAATCTATTATGATTTGACTATGTACCCAGCACACAAAGTCCTGGCCACCAGATGTCACCATTTTTCTTGAGACATTTTTTTTTTCCCCTTAAGGGGCATGAGGAGGAGAAGAATGCCTCAGAATATTCCTGGGGTTTCCAGGAGATGGTCGTTCTTAGGGTATCAGCCTGTTCACCTACGGGTTTCCTCTGTGTCCCTGGACACCACCTGGGCTGTCTCTGACAGCTACCTGGAAGCTCTTCTGATCCAAAAGTAGCCGCCCAGCCCTATCTGGCTGTTAAAGGAAGGGCTGGTTTCTTTTGTGTCTATTCCCAGAGTGTTCCAAGCAAGAGGCAACACCTCAGGCGTGTTCTATAAAGACCCTGGAGTCAGGGAACCCTTTCTCACCGGCTGGGTGGTCCAGAGGGCTGCTGTACAAAATGCAGAAGGGGCACTAAATTGTTTCTAGAGTTAAAAAAAAATGTCCCAAATCCCATCCTTACCTGGTTTTAATGGATTCTGTTGGGGGCAGGGCTGGGGGGGGCCAAGTTAGGGTGAATTTAGTTCAAGAATGAAGACCCTAGAGAGGCTGTGAAGCATGGTTGAGATTCAGCAGGATAAACCCTAACACGGTAACTGGATAGAGTGATGGCTCAGCACAGTAGGACTTCCTGCCATTTACACACTAGGGAATCCACCAGTCCACCCTCCTTTCACTCCTGATAACACTTAACCAGGATCTATAATGCTCCGTGATGTAAATGCATGGCCAGCTCCCTGGAGGGTGAGCCGATTTAATATTTCATGCTAGTCAGTGTTTCATTGTGGTGCCCTCAGGGCAGGGGATGTATTTTATTTCTTTTTGAATTTACAACAGCACCGCGTTAAGCTGTCCAGGCTGCTCATAAAACGCAGACAGGGCAGAGAAAAGAAGCACATTAGGAAAATTGTGTGCCTACTGTGTACCAGTCACTGTCAAACCCTTTGCAAATATCTCATCCCATCTTCACAAGAACATCACAAAGCAGCCGTTATTATTTCTTATTAATACAGCCGCTGAGTGGAGCGGGACAAAACGGCTTGCTCAGGGTCACAAAAGCCAAGGGTGTGTGGTGACTGATGCTTGTCATCCCTGCACTCAAATGGAGGCAAAAGGATCCAGAGTTCGAGGCTATCCTTGGCTAGAAAGTGAGTTCGAGACTAGTCTGGGCTAGGTAAGACCACCCACTCCTCAAAAATAAAATAAAAATCACAAAAAGAACACAAATCTGTGCAGTTAAAAAAAATCACAAAAAGACAAAGGACATAAATTGCTACTGCTTCTGCCAATCCATTCTACAAAGTCTAAAGTGGAGCTCAGGGCATTTGTTAAAGTTGCTAGGACCCCTAAATAGTTGAGCCCACTGGCTTTACTCATGGAAGGTCCTGTCCTAAGGAGGCCCAGAGACCATCACTCTGGAGGATGTAAGGTCTTTAACAGTAATCGTACCCTGCCCCAAACCTTTCTACAATATTATTTATGACCTCAACTCCCTCAGTTTAACACGATGCCTGTTCCTCCTTGGGCTGCGGAATAGAGTGGCTTCAAGTCTTCTTGTACGTGGTCTAGAGTTTGCAGACGGTCCCCGAGAAGCTGGGGCGTTCCGAATTGGCTGAGCGCTCTGCCGGGGTGGGCGGGGAATTTGCAGAACGTCCCTGGCCCGGAATCGCTTTGCCGAGGAGCGCAGCGGGAGCCCAGAAGCCGAGAGAAGTTGGGGCGGTCGAACCGAAAAGGGTTGATAGAAACCTCGAGCAGATTTCCTGTCTACTTGGTCCTGATCCTTTGGACCCAGGAAAAACGTCCCTGCTTGCGTCTAGGGGCGGACGGTGGACGCGCTGCGCACGGCCCCTCTTGGGCTGGTAGTTTTCAGACCGTCCCTGCCGAGGCCCGCTCGCCCGGCAGCCCTGCGGCTCCCGCGGTGGCGGCGGCCCCAGGATCCATCTAGACCAGGTAGCCGCGCCTCTGTCTCTGGGGGCGCTGTGACCCTGCTCCCAGCTGCTCCTGGGACCCCGGTTCCCTGGAGCACGGCTGCTGGAGAGTGACCCTGAGTGCTACTGATGGTGCTGCTGCTCCCCTACTAGCAGGTAAGAGCTGCTGCAGGGTCGGGCGATCGATTCAGAGCTCGCCATCCCCCCTCGAGGAGATGCACGCACTGGGGATCGCGGGGGACGTTAAGGGGGCTGTAGCTGCCCTTATCCGGCCCAGCGCTGACACCCGGGGCTGCGTGGGTGTTTTGGCCGTGCCTGATCTGGGACGGGGGAGGGAACCCTAGAGTACACCGAGGGACGCGCTTGGAGGGTCCACCACCTGCTCGGGGACATCCTCTCTCATGGGACCCTGAAGACCCTCCCCAGCCTCTGAGGCTTTTAGGCTTCCAAGGAACTGTCCAAAGGGGGTTCGGGTGGCGTGGGCTGGAGGCGAGAAGCTGAGATTGGCATTTTGAACGCTGGGACCGCGGTGAAACCAGAAACCAGGATGCCAGCGTGGGCCGGAGTAGGGTCCTGGGGATCCGGGAGCTAAGAGTGGGATGTGCCTTGATCCAGTTGGAAGGAAGAATGAAGGAGTGGGGCCCCTGGCCCCTGGGAAGGAGGTCTAAGAAGCTCCGAAGCCCCGGGCTGGTACACCAGGAAGACCCTTCGGACCCCAGATAGCCTTGGGGACCGCCAGCCCGACAGCAATCCAGCCAGCGTGCATCCACCGCTGGGAGATGGCAGAGGCTGCGGGATGTATGGGCCGACACCCGCGTACACACTCCCCTAGAGCATGCTCAGTGCGGTCCTGGGAACTTCCTGCCGAGTCGCCAGGCCAGCTGCCTCGGTCCTCTTTGGTGCCGCAGTTCGCTAAATTGGGGGTAGGGGGTGTGCGAGTGGGGACCTCTGTTACCTCTTGTCCACCGTTTCTCGTCCCCGGGCCTCTGTCTGGCCTGTGCCTGGAACCAGGCTTCTGCTTTCCAGAGTCACTCTGGCCTCTGGAGGGGGGGGGGCGTGGATGTCATACCCTTGCTCCCCAGGGATAGAGGACCAGAGAGAGGCCTGGTGACGTGGTCAGTCTGCCAGGTGGACTTGCTCTCAGGACACGCAGGGCGCTCAGTCACGCGCGTTGACTCTGCTGTGAGCAGGTTGGGTGGAAGGGGGTGTGTGAGCCCGGCAACATTCGCGCGCTCACAGTCGCTGTCACACACAAAGCCACCAGAAGGAAGAGGGAAAGGGTGGCGCTTGCTTTTTGTTTTGTTTTGTTTTTTTTTTTTTTTGTTTTTTTCAGTGGCTTTTGGAGCACCCTTGAGCTGTGTGTGTGTGTGTGTGTGTGTGTGTGTGTGTGTGTGTGTGTGTGTGTGTGTGTGTGTGTGTGTGTGTGTGTGTAAGACCGAGGCGAAGCCCTCTGATTTGCTGAGGTTACCACAGTTTCTAGGTCTAGAGCTCAGTAACTCCGGCCCTAACTGCCAGGCCTCGGGCGGCTTGGTCTTTGAATATGGTCCTGCGTGGGTGCCTCTGGGGCTATGGGGTTGTGAAGCAGCAGCTGAGGTTTGTGTGGGGTGTCTGGAGGGATAGCAAAGTCACATCTGTAGCCACGCTTGAATGTACGGTTAGATCAAGTTAGGATCTCCTGGGTTCTAAGTGGAAAGCAAGATCATTAACTGACCTATGCCAGCTTCCTTGTCAAGACTGGAAGGATCTCCCACCCTGGACTCGTGGGAGACCCTCTGTGGCTCCTACAGCGTGCTCTTGTCTCATCCAGGAAAGTCAAACCATCTCAGACCTGTCTTTTATGAATTTTCCCACCTCAACCCCCGCACCCCCTTAGTTCCTGTAAATTATTTTGGGGCTATTGCTCAGAGCCGGGATGGGCAGGCTGAAGTCGGATTCTGTTAGGGTCAGAACAAAGCTCCCCCTTTTAGAGGACATTTTAGCTTTCTTCTGTTGTCAACTTAATGCCCATGTGATAAACTTACTTGATGCAGAGCCCTGGGAATGGAGAGGAGGGAAGAGTGACCTAGGTACCCTTTTTAGGGACAGAGAAAAGGGGGAAGTCTCTTTCCCCAGCAACTGTCTGTGGCCCAATTGAATGTCTGGGTAAAGGCTTGAGTAATTTCTTTTCTGTGTCTCTCCCCTTCCAGCCTGCCTTCCTAATTTGGGACGTTTGAAACTGGAGTCAGTAGGATAAAGGAGCTTTTAGTGTTGTAACCATCCAAATGGCCCCAGGTGTGTGTGTGTGTGTGTCTTCTTGCATGTGGAGGCCAGAGGACAACCTTTTCTCTCTTTTTTTTTTTTTTGAGACAGGATCTTTCATGAGCAGGAGCTAGAAAGGTAGGATGGCCTGACTGGCCTGGGTCTTCATCTCTACAACACTGAGATTACAACTCTATGTCAGTGTGCCTTTCTTATTTTTTTTTTTTAATTTAAAATACTTACCCCTCCCCCCCTCCCGGTGTGTGTGTGTGTGTGTGTGTGTGTGTGTGTGTGTGTGTGTGTAGAACACCCTGAAGCATCCTTGTCTGAGACAGGCTCTGTTAGCAGAGACGTAGCTGAGCTCCGAGGCTCCTGTCTCTATATCTCATTTGCCCATAGACTGCTGCGATTTTAGACACACTGTGGTGTCCAGCTTTATGTGGGTGATGGAGATTGAACTCAAGTCTTTTATGCAGCAGGTGCTTTACCCATTGAATTATCTACCTGTGCCTGCCTGGCTTCTTAAAACCGTGTGTTCCAATGGTCAGACTCAGGTCCTCACGCTGGCAAGGCAAGTGCTTTACAGAGGGAGCCAATCTCCCTCAGAGCAGCAGTAAGGAAACCCAAGGTGGCAGGAGCGGTCGTCCCTTCTTTGAATGTGGCTGCCTCTGTGAGCTCTAGTGGCTGTCACAGCAAAGCTCTCTGGGCCTTTGGATCTGCTCCTGAGCAGCGTGCACATTTCCAATGCTTTGTGTGTAGAAGTGTGAACACTGTGCTCATTATATATTCACACATCCGAATACATTTTTATAAAGAACATGTGCATATGGATGTGCATCCGCAGTGTTCTCAAGGAGAAGCTGGAAGGGACCCCAAAAGATGAGAGCAATTCGGATTCCCTTCCTTCCCATTCAGCTTCCTCGGTTTCAAAAGAACCCACCAGCCATGTGCCCAGCTGGCCTGCTAAGCATGGAAATGCCACCGTCCCCTGCGCTCACAGCTGAGGAGCTTGTCCCAGAAGAGGAGCTGTTCACTGCTTCCTGGTGTCATCTTGCCAGTGTGTGTGTGTGTGTGTGTGTGTGTGTGTAAGAGAGAGAGAGAGAGAGAGAGAGAGAGAGAGAGAGAGAGGTGGGGTGGGGGGAGAGACAGAGAGAGAGATATAGAGAGAGACAGGGGCAGAGACAGACAGACAGACAGACGTCTGTGTAGAGGCCGGAAGACAACCTCAGGTGTTGTTCCTTAGGCACCACCCACTTTCTGATTGTATGGATCTCTTACTAGTGTGGAACTCACTAAGTGGGCTAGGCTGGCTGACCCTATTGCTGGGACTACAGGTTCACCCTGCGGTTACATCAGCCTTTTAAAAGCCTGTGTCCTGGAGCCCAAACGCAGGCCCCCCTCTTGCATGGGAAATACTTAATGACTGGGGTGGAGGGGGGTAATCTGTGTCACTTTAGAGTCACATTTGGGGAGGGGGGGATAGGTGATGATTCTGAAATGTGAGTAAAGTCACCAAGGGCAGTCACCAGCAAGATTTGGTTTGGGGATTTGGTACCCTCTGTCGTCACCGTTCAGCAGCCTCACAGGCAGCCTCACACTCCTGAGAGACTTAAAGAGCTCTGCACCTGGGTCTATTGCCTCCAGATTGTTCTGGGTGGTGGGGCATGGTTGGTCATCAGAGTCACAGCTCTGGTCAGTGATTCTGTGACGAGTCAGAAAGCCTATGCTGCTAGCATGGCCTCTGGGGTTGGTAGGTGACTGTAAACAGTTTAAGGAGCAGATTCCTGGTGCTGGGTGAACAAAGCAGTGAGCAGCTTTGCTGGAAGGAAGTGTCCACATTTCAGAATCCAGGTACTAAAAGAGGGAGGAAATCATTTTTATAAGGGGGGGGGCGCTGGAATTAGCACATGGGTGACAGTTCAGAGGTTTGGGTAGGAAACAAATGTTGGGAGCTTGTCCGTGCAGGTTTTACCAGACTACTGCCTTTAAAGTTAATGACTGCTTTGAAGTAGAGTCACTCTTAATAGCCAGAAGAGATTGCTGTATTTTTTTTTTTTAATTTCTATTTTGGATTGAGTAAAGATCTGCCCATCCTTTGAAACTTCGCACAGTTTTGGTTTTTGCCCTCCTCCAGGCTCTCAGACTGGCCTGGAGCTCACTATGTAGTCTAGGCTCTAGTTGAGCTCTGAATTTGCCTGCTCTCACCTCCCAAGTGTTGGAATTACAAGTATGGGTTTACACCACACTAGTTTACACGATGCTGAATCTAGGTCATAGACCTACATTGTATAACATCCTGTGCACATATCGATAACTCCTTTTTCTCTCTCTGTCTCTCTCTGTCTCTGTCTCTGTTTCTGTCTGTCTCTGTCTCTCTCTGTGTCTCTGTCTCTGTGTCTCTGTGTCTCTGTCTCTCTCTGTCTCTGTCTCTCTCTCTCTCTCTCTCTCTCCCTGTGTGTGTGTGTGTGTGTGTGTGTGTGTGTGTGTGTGTCCCTGTAGAGGTCAGGGATTGCTTCCTTAGAGACAGAATCTCTTACTGAACCTGGAGCTCACTGATCAAGCTAAGCTGATTTACCTGTGATCCAAGGGAGCTGGTTACCTGTAAGTTACATGCCTGCTGGTGTGTGTACAGTGGACCTGGCCTTTTATGTAGGTGCTGGGGGGTCTGAATTCAGGTAACGTACACTTGTTCCATAGGCACATTATCTAGTGAGCCATCTCTCCAATCCTAGTATTTATCCAGCATCTACCTTGAGTTACAGCCAGAGCTAATGCTAAGGATGGAGATGCTCTTCCTCTGGATGCCCTTCTCACAGGTAATGTAGCTGACCTCTCACAGTGTGCTGATGCAGACCAGTTGTTCTTGGGAAACTGCCAAGATGAAGGTCCCAGGAGCCTTGGTACTGTGGCCATGTACTCAGCTAGGAGAGTGAGGACTTCTGCAGTGTGTTTGGCTGTTTGAGCTGTTTTCTTTTCTTTCTTTCTTTCTTTCTTTCTTTCTTTTTTTTTTTTTTTGTCAATTCCATGGTTGACTTTATCCTTCCCTGACTTGGTCCTGGGAAGGCTATGTGTGCTGGGGAGTGTTGTGTTTCTTCAGAATCCCACATTTCTCTTGTCTAACTCACAAACTTCTAGAAGGAAAGCAAGGCCTTTCTTTCGGTGTTCTGTAATCCCCCAAAATCTAGACAGGCCAGGGCAGTGAGGGCAGGAAGCCATTTCCTCCTGTGTTTGTGTGTGCGTGTTTGTCCTGGAACATGTACAAATGTGGAGGTCAGGAGTCCATGCCGCACGTCTTCTTCAATTGCTCTGCAACTTTTTTTTTTTTGGTCCTTTTTCTTTTTCTGAGACAGGGTCTCTTACTGATCAGCTACACTGGCTGGCCCCCCAAGCCCCAGGAATCCTCCTGCCTCTGTTTCCCTAGCACTGGGATTGCAGATGTGTGTTTGTTGCTGTGCCTGGCTTTTTATGTAGCTGCCAATGATCCAAACCCAAGGCTTCATGCTTTTGTGACAAACACTTAGGAATTGAGCCATCGCCCTTGTCTGAGGGTGTAGCTGCCCTTGTGAATTGGTACTGTCTATTGCCAGGACTCTAGTGATGCCTCGTGGAGGTCGCTCTCTGCTGGACTAGCTACATGTAAGACTGCTAAAGAGTCTTTTTCTGTTCTTTTGCCCTATGAGCTCACAAATGAGGCAAATTTCTGAATACCTGGTTACTAGTAAGAGTTGCTTTACTTGAGCTGTGATTACGGGCACGTACTTGAAATTCCAGCGTTCACAGTCAGAGGCAGGAGGATTATTGTAAGTTCAAGGCCATCCTGGTCTACATAGCTGGTTTGATACTAGGTAGGGCTATACTGCAAGCTTCTGCCTCAAAACAGCAAAAATGTTTGTGTGCCAGGACACACACACACACACACACACACACACACCATCCATCCATCCATCCATCCTCCTCCTCTTCCTTATCATCATCATCATCATCATCATCATCAACAACAACATCTTTCACTGGTATCAAGCATGTTGAACCTGTGGCCTATAATAGCTAAGAATACAACACAAACCACTGACTTATTGACTTACCTCAAACATTATGAGTTTTTTGTTTGTTTTTATTAAGTTGCCTGACTTTATTGATGACGTCATGTTTCGATGTCAGAAGATTGGACATGCCTGCTGGCAGGACATCTGCCTGTCATGCATGTGGCCCTGAGTGTAATTCTCGGCACCACAGGGAAAAAAAACCCTTATTTGTTTCCTGTGTGCGCGCGCGCGCGTGCATGTGCATGTATCGTCCCCATTTGAGCTCCTTAGTTGTGGTTGTGTACACGTAGAGCATGCAGGCCCTGCCATGCTACACTGGTATAAAATACCAGTCAGTAAAAGTGTCTGCTGCTAAACCTGATGACCTGAGTTCAATCCCTGGGACCCACACGGTGGAAGGAGAGGACTGGTTTGGGTGATTGTCACCGAGACTGTGTGTCTTTGTGGCAAATGTCAGGAATGAATGTGAAAGATAACAAGGATCCTGGGCCAGGGCTCGGCCGCTAGAGAGCTAGTCTCCCATGCACGCATGAAGCCTTGGCACAGCAGAAACTGGGCACGGTGGTGCGCGCTTGTGATCTCAGAGCTCAGGAGGTGTGAGAAGCTCTTACGCCTAGTGCGGTTAAGGACAGCCTGAGCTATGTGAGACCATGTGTCAGGAAAAAATTTTTAAAAATCCAGCTAGGAATCATGAGGATGAGAAACTGACCTTCCACAGTTGTTACTATTTCAACTCCTTTTGGTCCATGCAGTTTAATTCTTCCTGTAACCTCGAGGCAGACACTAGTGTTATTCCCAGTATATAGACACAAGGATTATAATATTGTAAGACCGTGAGTCCAGGACAGCCAAGGCTACACAGAGAAACCCTGTCTCAACACCACCACCCCCCAAATAATAATATTGTAAGACCATACAACCTGGCCAGGATAACAGATCCAGAGCCTGTGTGAGCTGGTGTTTATTCAGGCTGCTGAGGGTGTCCTGTGTTGGGCCCTCCTTCACAATGCATGCCCTGAGGACTCTTAGACACTTAGAGGCTTGGAAGTGACTGCAGGGAGGACCCCCTCTAGACCCCCTTTCTTTGGAGCTCTTGTCACCAAGCGGAGGGGTTTATTGAGGTCTTACCAGTGGGTGGCAAGGTCAAGGCCAAACAGAGCCTGAGTGCTGACTCTTAGTCCATAGGGAGCAGTTGACAGCAAACTGATAACAGATGCGTGCCCGCTTTGTTATTACAGAGAGGTTTGGAGAAGGGAATGTACTGGCCTCTTGGCTTCTGGGCTTTCCTGGAGCCCTTCTGTGGGCACACGCCCACATGCCACATGTGTGGGGAGCAGGTGGGCGTGGCCGAGTTTCCTCCCATTCCCACTGGGAGAATGGAAGCCATCTGTCTTGTTGTGTTCCCCCCACATCCGAGCTGTTCCCTTAGTTGACATCTTAAGAATACAATCTGGGGGCTGGGGATGTGTCCCCGTCGGTGAAGAGATGGCCCACCATGCACCAAGGCCTGGGACTAGATCCACAGCACTGGATAAACCAGGCACACAGTAGCACATGACTGTGACCTCAGCACTCTGGAGGTCGTGGCAGGAGGATCAGAAGTTCAAAGTTATCCTCATAAGTTAGAGGCCAATCTGGGCTACTTGAGACCTTGCCTCGGAAACTAACAGATCAACAGCCATACACCCACCCCCACCCACCCCTACCCACCCACCCTGACACACAAACAGTCTGACTGTGGGGCCTAATTAACTCTGTAGGCCTCTGGGCTCCTGACCCCTCTGAGTTGATTTCCATTTTTTAGGAGCAAGGGGTGACTGGGCAGAGGTGTCAGGGTTACAGTGTAATAGTTCAGTAAAGGTTGTTTAAAAGGCTATTCCCAGATTGCTGAGGCCCTGCAGGCCCCTCCTCTGACCCCTGACCCCTGACCCCTGACCCCTGACGTCACAGTTCGGAGTTTCCCCACTAGTCACCACAGTGTCTTTCTTTTCCTTTTGTTTCCTGTGGGCACCTCAGGGCTCACCTGCTCCTTATTCCAAACATTTTTATTCGTCAGTAGTCACAAACTGCCAGGGTACAAAGTAAAGGCTGCTAAGATTGGCTACCTGAGTTCCATCTCTGGGACCCATGAGGGAAACCACTCCCATAGATGTCCTTTGACCTCCACATGTTCTCAGTATGCACACACATATACACACACACATAAATAAACATAACATAGTTTTCAAATATTTAGTTGCAATAACAAAGGTGGGCTGGGGAGGTGGCTCGGTCGGTGAAGTGGTGGCCACATAAACTTGAGGACCTGATTTTGCGTCCTTAGTGCCCATGTAAAGGGCTGAGCGTGGTGGTAGCACATACTCGTAATCCCAGGTCTGAGGAAGCGAACATAAAAAGATCCTTGGGGCTTGCTGGAGAGCCAGTGTAGCCAAATCAGTGAGCTCCAGGTTCTGTGAGAGATCTTGTCTCAAACAATAAGGCAGCAGAGATCGAGGAAGATACCCCGTGTCAACCTATGACCTCTATACACACACACACAGTCTCTCTTTCTCCCTCCCCCCCCCACCAATGCAAAGACAAATGCCTGTGAAGTACATAAGCCACGCCCCATGAGCTCTTTGAGCCTCAGCCTTTGTTGGGTTGAGGATGTGGGGGATCATCTCACTTTAATAACCAGGCTGGCTTTGAACTCTTGGGCGCTAGTGAGCTGCCTGCCACAGCTTGGAGTGTAGCTGGGGCTATGGATGTCCACCATACACCCTGCCGGGCTTCTCTTGTTTCTGTTTTGAAGTAAGGCCTCCTATGTAGCTCACACTGGCCTTGCCCTGGAGACCCTCCCTCCCATCTCAGTCTCTCAGCTGCTGGGATTATAGGTGTGCTCCACCAAGCCCAGCTTGGATCTCGGCTATTACACTGATATATAAGAGGGAGTAAAGAAGTTCCAAACGTTGTCCAGTCCTGAGCTTGTCTCATTCTCTCTGCAGAGGTGGTGTAGATAGATAAAAGAGAAACCCAATAAATTTTTCTCACTGAATAAAAATGATTGAGGAAACATCAAGTTGTGCTTACTAAAGAGCCAGGATGTTAGCATCACCACCTGGTGGGATGTTTACCTTTGCTGTTTGGACAATAGGTGCTAGGAGTGGGTCGGAGGTGGGGGTTCAGCTACTAAAGCCCTTACCTAACAAGCACAAAAAACTGAGTTTGATTCCCTGAGCCACCAAAACAAACGAACAAGCAGCAAAGCCAAGCACAGTGGAGGGTTCTTATAATTTCTGGGGAGGTAGAGACAGGATACCTGGGGCTAACTAGTCAACCAGTGTTGCGCTTCTTGGCAAATTCTGAGTCAGTGAGAGTCCCTGTCTCAAAAGGCAGAAGGGTGGGTGCTGCCTGAGGAATGATTGCAGATTGTTCTCTGACCTACACATCACCCCCATGTATGTTCACAGATACACAAATACACACACACACACACCGTTTCCGGAAATCGTCTTTCCTCTAGTGGAGCTGTTCTTGGTGAGAAATAATTGAGATCCAGAGAAGAGAAGCTGAGCAGGCTCCCAGAAGTCTGTGGTGCTGTGGCAGAGCAACCTGGGGCGTGTGGGGAGGCGTCGACTCCTCCAGGGATGTGGCAAGGCTCACATCGCCAGGAGCCAAACCACGGTCTGTTTCCTGGCCTTCCTCCCTGCTTCTCCAAGAAACCTACTGTGTTTAATGGATGCCATAGTCTCACATCGCTCCCCTCGGCACCTTTTTTTCCCCCTTAACTTTTTTTTTTAAAACCATCTGTTATTTTCAGCCGTGATTTATTCTATTTTATTTTTTATTTATGAGTGTTCATGCTGAGTAGATTAGGAGCTTTCTAAATGACCTGTTTCTTTCTCCTGTATCTTGTTGAAGGAAGATATGGGTCCTGCTCTTCAAAATCTTCCCGCTTTTCCTATTTTTCTTCAGCATTCCTTTGCTGTGTTTTCCCATCCCGTGTGTGTGTGTGTGTGTGTGTGTGTGTGTGTGTGTGTGTGTGTGTGTGTGTGTGTGTGTGTTTTGCCTTTAGAAGCCATTACAGGACTTCAGGTGTCATCTTTTATTGCTTTCCATGTCATTGCTTTGATATAGGGCCTTTTACTGGAATCTCATCCCTTTGGCTAGCTAGACAGAGTAGTCAGTGGCCTCTTGGCCCTTTGGCTTCCTGTCCTGGTCCTCAGTGTTGGGTTACAGGCGTGCACGGGCATGCACAGCTTTTTGCATGGGTGCTGGGGATCTAAACTGGGGTCCCTATACTCCCATAGCAAGCTGTTTCCCTAATTCTCTTACCTGGAGGTAAGAGGGACAGCACTTGGTGGGGGCAGAGAGAGGAGGGAGGTGTTTTAATATACCAGGAGGTGTCACAGGCCTTTCTCTGCCCTCAGCGAGCAGTGTGGTACTGCCTTCCACCTGGGCTGCCTACCTTTGTTGGAGTTCCCGTCTCTCCGGCACCCTTTCCCCATTCACTGTGTTTGATTTGAGTCCCTGCTCCTTGCCAGATTTGAGGACGACATTGTTCAGTGGGCAGCACTCACCGCTTTGCAGTATTTTGTTCATATAAACGCCTTTCCCTCGGCTAACTACCGCCATCTTTCTTCCCTAGTTTTGCAATTCTAATGGTTAAGAACTTCTGCAAGGGCAGACCTTATTCCTGGATGTTCTAGTTTGCTTTTCTGGTGCTGTGATGAAACACTCTGACCAAGAACGACTCTGGGAGGAAAGGCTTTATTTGGCTCACCCTTCCAGACCAAAGGCAGCAGTGAGGAACTGGAAGCACCAACCACGAGCATGAACCAGGAGCATCCCTGCCGGCTGGCTCTCTCCCTCTCTTATTCAGCCTAGGGCCACCTGCATAGGGAAGGAAGGCACTGGCAGGGTGGGCTGGACCCCCTCACATCACTCAGGAATCACACATGGCTACAGCTAATGTGATCAGGGTCTATCGAGACTCCTTGGTCAGGTAACTGACAGATGAAGCTAACTAGAACACTAGCCCTTTTTTGTTTGTTTGTGGGTTTGTTTTGGTTTGGTTTTTGAGATACGGTTCCCTGTAGCCCATTCTGGTCTTGAACTTGCTGTTTAGTCAGGCTGTGACTTTGAATGTTTAGTCCTCCTCAATTCTACCTCTCAGGTGCTGGAATTGTAGGTTCGCGCCTCTGTGCCTGATTTGTGCAGTCCGGGGCTCAAACCCAAGGCGTTGTGTGTTAGGCAAGCCCTACACTGACTAAGCCTTGCTTAGATTCTCTGAGGTCTCACTTTGTAGCCCTGGCTGGCCTGGAACTCACGCAGCAATCCCTCTGCCTCTTCCTTCTAAACAATGAAATTCCAGGTGTTTGCCATCACACCCGGCTTTACTAAATGTTTCAGCTCCAATAGTCTGAAAGGAGTGTGTGTGGGGGGGGTGCTCTCTTTCTCACAACAGAAGCTCTGTTTCTGGGCACAGGGGCGGCATGCCGGAGTCACAAGACAAGCCAGTGTGTCTGGTGAGTGTACCTCACTCCTGAAGGCGAGGTCTCAGCGGCTGGCTGTCTTCACACAGGCCAGCTGTGTCCTGGGGCCCCTTCTGATGTGTCAAGTGATGTGTCACTTAGCTTCTCCCGTGTTTATTTGGAGACCCTGGTGTGTGTGCTTAGTTGTATGCCCAGGATGTCTTCTTTAATTAGTGAGTAGGAACATGCTTAAGTGTGTGTCTTATTTTGAGGTTTATTTTGTCCTTGTGCACGTTTAGAGTTTGGAGTTCCACCTCTCTCTCTCTCTCTCTCTCTCTCTCTCTCTCTCTCTCTCTCTCTCTCTCTCTCTCCTCCCCCCCTCATGTGCATGCATATGTGCATGCATGTTTGTATGTGTGGTACGTGTTCATGTGTTGGAGGCCAGAGGTCAGTCTTGGATATGGAGCCATCACTGTGGGTTGGTTGTCTTAAGATATAGTCTCTCTCTGACATGAAACATAAAAGTAGGCCCGGGTAGCCCATGGAATCCTCCCGTCTCCACTTCCCCAGGGCTGGGATTACAAGCACATGCTACCGCACTGAGATTTGTACCTACACCACGCTGGGTATCAGACTTCAGTCTTCATGCTTGCTAAGGAACCGCTTCACCAGCTGAGCCGTCTTGCCAGCACGCAACTGGGCAACTCATAGACACTTCGTAGAGAATATAGTTCCCAAGCTCAGGAAAAGGCAGCAGATTAGTACTGTGCACATGTGTGCGTGCATGTCTGTGTGTGTCCGTCCGCACACTGTATGACGTCATCACCTTATTGTCGTACTATTTGAAAAAAATTAAAATGGTAGCAATAAAGAGCCGAAGTCGGGTGTGGGATGGCTGCTAGTTGAATAGCCGAGTTGCTGCCCCCCCCCTTTTTTTTCAACTTCCCCTTTAACCAGAATCCTGAGAGTTTTCCCATCTTTTTATGATGTGTGCGTTCATGCTCCAGTGTGCGTGCTTTCGATGTGATCATCACATGCATGGGCTATCTCCCTGTTTTTGACACAGTTCCTCAGTGAATGTGGCCCTCACCTGGCCGCCCAGCCAGCCCCAGGGAATCCTCCCCAGCACCGCGATCACAGGTGGGCACTTCGATGCCTTTCTTTTTGTAAAAAGTGGATTTTTAGGAAACTGACGTCAGGCCCGTGCTTACTTAGTATACTCCAAGTTCCAGAAGGTCTTTCCAGTCCAGTAACTTCAAGAGAGACTTTCTGCTCTTTGTCAGCCCTTAAGTGGAACTGTTGCAAGGCCACTGCTATCTCTCCTGTTGCTACTGTAACGACAACAAACCATGTAGTTTGAAGCAATACTCGCCTTTAATCCCTGAACAGAGGTCTGGCTGGCAAGATCAAGGTTCCCATTTCTTTTCTAGGCTTAGGACAGAATCCACAACCTCACCGCTTGCGGCTTCCAGCGGCTGCCTGCATCCAGAGGCCTGTGCCTTGACCTCCAGAGCAAGAAACGGTCCTCTGTTTCTCAGAACCCTGGGTTCAGACCATAGTATAACCCACGACCATCCTCGTTGAGACCCTAATGTTTTCACATCTGCCTCACCCTGTGCTGGACCGCAGCCCAGGGTCCAGGGCTGAGAAACTGAACATCCTTGGGGCTATTGTTTTGTTAACCAGGGTCTCGAAAACTCTCTGAAAAAGAACTATTCTTGGTTTTGCCACCACAGGAAACTTACTTGTTTCCTTGTGTATATATGTGTGTGTGTATGTATGTATGTATGTATTTTTGTATGTATGTATGTATGTATGCATGTATGTATATGTGTCTATATACACACGTACAGATATCTTAGATATTTGCTGTATATAATATGTAGTATATACCTATGTGTATACTACATATACACACACATATGTAATTTATTGTGGGTGTGTATACCATGGCATGCATGTGGAGGTCAGAGGACAACTTTTGAGAGTCTCTTCTGTCTACCTTGCTGATGAAGGGCTCTCCCATTCTTTCTGCCCTGCTGTGGATTCTAGGCTAGATGTCCCAGAGATTCCCACCCTCACCTAGGAATGCTGGGATTCTAGGCATCCGTCACTACGTCTGGTTTTTTTTTTTTTTTTAATATATTGGTCTAGGGTCATCAGCACTTTGGCCTGCTGAGCCATTCTCTGTCCTTTCCCTGTCTTTTGAAACAGATGCACTCCACTATTTCTCAACACACATTGTTATCTAGATAAGATTTGAGTTCTGTTAAGGCCAGAGACAGAGCCAGGAAAACACTTGCACATGCTCCCGGTTACGTAAGGGTTGAGAGCACTGTCATCACCACGAGAAAGCAGAGGTTCTGAAGTCGAGTGTCTGAGGTCACCTAGTCACAAGGGGCAGAGACAGGGCGCAAAAGCCCACGCAAAAGCCTGTGCTCTCAGTCACGTTGTTTTTCTTCCTTACAAGTGGCCATGCAAAAATAACATGAGATGTCTCTATGGAAAAACTTCAGCTCATGTGGTAGATGATAAATATGGCCTCTAGTAATTGGAATGTACTAACGGCTCTAAGTTAATGGCCTCCTTGTAGCTTCCATTCTTGCAGGGTGGCTGCCGAGAGGCTTGCTGTGGTCAGCAGGATGCTGTTGAATCCCACGTTTAAGCAACTTTCTAGCAGCACCTGTTTATTTCCGGTTGCTTTGTTTGTAACTCAGTTTGCTGTCTCAGAGCCCTGGTGCAACTGTGAGAAACATGCCCATGCTAGCCTAGCGGGGAGAAGCAGGATATGTATACCTCCTGAGTCTTCCTAGACCAGCCCAGCAGGTTGATGCAGGATATGTATACCTCCTGAGTCTTCTTAGACCCACCCATCCGGGCGAAGCAGGATATGTAAACTTACGGAGTCTTCCTAGACCAGTCCAGCGGGGCAAAGCAGGATATGTATACCTCCTGATTTTTCCCAGCCCAGCCCAGCAGGTTGATGCAGGCTATGTATACCTCCTGAGTCTTCCTGGGCTAACCACCTTCTTCTGACCCTTTCACTACTCTTGATCGTCTGAACGTCACTCAGGTCAGCTCAGCCTGGCCTGGCTTACCAGAACCTCCTTGCCAGTCTGGACGTACTTGCAGATACCATGTGGTCTGTTCACTGGGTTCCAGGAGATTGCCTCCACAGAAATCGATGGCCAGATCACAGTAGATACTTAAATGACAGAGGGACTGGCTTTCGTGTCCCATGGAAGGTCATCGGGTATTACTTGTAGCTAATTTATATTTTATTCTGATCGTACATTAGGTCCAAGCACATCCCATTGTATATGTCCTTTCCCCCTTTTAAATGATTTTTATTAACTTTTTATTTTTTTTAATTTTAATTTTTATTTTTTTTGTGTGTGTGTATGTGTGTGACTTTGTGCCCAGCATGTCCAGAAGAGGATGTCAGATCCCTGAAGCGAGAGTGACAGGTGTTTATGAGCTGCCCAGGGTGGCGTCTCTGTCGAGCCATCTCCCCAGCCTTTCATTTATTTATTTTCAAACTATATTTATTAGTGTGTTACGTGTGTGCGCGCGCATACCTATGTGTGGTGTGTGTGTGTGAGAGAGAGTGCTACAGGGTATGTGTGGAGGTCAGAGAGTCATGGGGAGGGGTGTCAGTTCTGTCCTTCAGGCCAGGGCTCTTTGCTTTCTGTCTGTGCTGAATGCTCCAGGATCCTTGGCCCCAGAACCTTCCAGTTGGTTTGTGTCTTAGTAGGAGAGCTGGGGTTACAGATGCATGCTGCTGCATCTGGCCTTTTCCCATGGGCCCCAGGGGCTGAGTTTAGATCCTCAGGCTTGTGTGGCTGAACACTCTTACCTGCCGAGCCTCTTGGCAGCCCTGTTTGTTTGTGAAGACAGAAGAGCGTCATGTAACCTATAGGGGCTGACCTCAAACAAGGTTTGTTGCCCGTGGTGACCTTGAACTTCCGATCCTCCTGTCTCCCCAGTGCTGGGGTTATGGGTATGTGCAACTATACTCAGTATTTTTTTTTTAAGGTGCCGGGGATGGAGCCCTGTGCTTTACGCATATCTGGCAAGTGCTTCCCCACCTTAGCCACTGCCATAACCTCCCCCCCCCCCCCAGCCCACCCTGCAACCTCTTAATTAGTTCACAATCAAGGTTCATGTCAAAGAACTTTTCATTATCTGCCGGGACAACGGAACAGTGGCCCATAGAAGTACTCAAACTTACTGTTACCTACTGATGTGGTAGCCCTTCACTTAAATGTACAGTAAGAAACACACAACCTCTGAATCACACTGGTCCCAGCAAGTAAAGGGTTTGTGAACGAGTCTTGCCTTTACCACCCACAAGCAGCTTTGACGCTGTCTATAATGTTCAGGTTTTATTGGCTTAAAACGAAAACTAGTCAGGGCTTAGCCCAGCTGTGCCCAAGTTGCCCATTCTGTTAAAGTGGTTTTTAAAGAGTTATTTATTTCTATTTATGTGTGGATGTGTGTGCCTACGTGTCTGACATGCATTATGTGCATGCAGGTGCCTTAGCGGCCAGAAGAGGGTGTTGGGCCCCCTGGGACTGGAGTTATGGGCTGTTGGTGGCCACCTGATGTTAGGTACAGGCAACCAAATCCTGATCCCATGGAAGGGTAATATACCCTTTCAACTGCTGAGCCTTTGCTCCAGCCCTACTAATAAAGTTTTATTGGAAACTGGCTGCACAGATATGTTGAGATGTGCTGCTCATTTTGTTAATAATGCCTTATTGGAAAATGGTCAAGTCCATTGATTCGTGCACTGCCCATTTTGTTAAAATTTTATTGGAGCGTGGCTTCTGTCATTTGTTGATGTGCTATCCTCCATTTGTTAATAAAGTTTTGTTGTTGTTAATGCAGTGTGTGTGTGTGTGTGTGTGTGTGTGTGTGTGTGTGTGTGTCTAATGTTGATTGTGTCCATTTGTTTTGTATCCTGTCTGGCTGCTTTTACGTGGTAGTGGAGGCACACAGCAGCCTGATGGAGTTGAACTGGTCTGCAAGGCCTGAGGTGTTTGCTTTAGACCCTTAGAGAGAGAATTTTCTGACTCTCACAGAGACGATTTCTTAGCCCAGAGATCTTGGGCCATGACACTACTTTCGTGATCTTGCGTTCTCCCGATGCCTTCCAGCAAAGAGCAGTGTCCAAAACTCAGGGCAGACCTGAGAACCCATCCTCCTTCAGGCTGCTTCGTGTCACCATGCTTAGACCCAGCAGTTAACTTTATCTACTTCCTCCTGTGTCTGGTAGGCTTGCTAGGGAACTACCATAAACCTCCTCCTTTTAATTTAAACAAGGCTTTCTAGTGGAACTGAATCCGAGTTAAAAAGGACACGAGTTCTGTTCAAGTGCTGGCTGTTTACTCGTTAGGTTTCAGCCAAGCTCTCTGTGTGTGTATGTGTGCGTGTGATATAGTGGAGTCTGTTAGGGGAACAATGATCCTGGCTTCTCTTAAGAGCAGCTCTCAGCTTCCTTGGCACATTAATGCACGAGGGTGGCGGGTGTTGTTGTTGCAGCATATAATGCCATCTAGACATACTAATCAAGAACTTTTACAGTTAAGATGATTTTCGGGGGGTGGGGGGGGGGTGGCAACAACCCCTATTCAGACCTCATTGGGCCCCTAAAGACCACACTTCTTCAGTGCCTATGTTTTCCAATATATATTTTTTAATTTATGTCCCAGGGCCCATGGGACAGATGAGCAGGAGCTAAGGCAGAAAGGGCTTCAGCGTGGTGGTCTGGCCAAGATAGCTCTGTAGAACTTGTAATGCAAGGTGTGAGGCATGGCCACTGCCCTGTCTGCTTATTGGTGAGCATCGAGTCAAAATAGACGAGCTTCGTGTATAGCTGAGGGAAGAGAGGCAGCTGTACTCTTTGACATTAGAGGAAGTTTGCCTGAGTATTTTATTTGTTAAATAGTATGTGTGTGTGTGTGTATGTTTAATAATTAAAATAAGAGAAGAGAATAAGATACCAGATGGCAGATATAATAATAGATGCAGAGTTTATTAAATGAGCATGGTGGGGAGAAGGAAAGGAGGGAGGAGTACCCCAGAGAGAGCGAGGGGGGGCAGGGGAGAAAGACAGAGGGATAGGGAGAGAGAGGAAGAGAGAGAAAGTAAGAGTGTAAGAGAGAAAGGGGGTAAGAGAGAGAGGAGTGAGGTAGGTCTGCCCTTTTATTTACTAGGTAGAGCCACGCCCCCATGGCAGGTAGGCGATGACATCACAGCGTTTAGAGGTTCTGACTCTTAAGGCAGGGCCTCTCTTGTTTCTGCCATACTGCTTACTCCAGGATACCTAGCCTGAAAGCCCCTGGGTGACTCTTCTGGCTCTACTTCCTATTTCCTGCCGGGAGTGCTGGGATTACAGTACGGACCACCACACCTGGCTCTTCCCCGGGCCTCCAAGGGTTGAACTGTGGTCACTGAGCTTATGTCTGGTACCTTTCTCTAGCCCCTCTCTTGAGCATTGTTGTGACTACATACCAAGTTCGTGGCCAGCCTGAGCAATACAAACCCTTATCAAAAAAAAAAAAAAAAAAAAAAGAAAAAAAAAAAAAGAAAAGAAAAGAAAAGAAAAAACTGAGACCAGAAAGCCAAAGCCAAATTCATACTAATCCATTCCATGGCACCTAACCCAGACCCAGGAGACAGGACCTGCTCCTGTGACACAACACCAGTCCTCGCTGAAGGTGGAACCTCCATGACTCTTACTTTTCAGCTAGACCTTATGTCTTAGATCCCATGCCTCTCCATCGCTGTACCAGGAACGCAGCTTCTGGCGCACAGAGTCTTGGGAGGGTGGCAAGGCAAAGCAGATCTGGGAGTCAGGTGGTCACATGAGTTGACTGTGGACTGCTGCTGGTCACTCGGCAAAGCCTTGGGAAGACTGCGTGGGAAACTGTTTCCACTTCCTATTCATGACCCTGAGACTAGAATTTAGCAGTTTCTCCACTTTTGTTTTGGCTTTCTGACACAGGGGCTCCTGTAGCCCAGGCTAGCCTCCTCCCTTTGTAGCTGAGGATGGCCTTAAATTTCCTATCCTCGTCCTCCGCCACAGGAATGCCAGGTTAATGGCGTGCACTGCCGTGCTTGGTGCACAGGTGCTGGGCTAAAACCCCAGGGCTTCGTTTGTGCTTGCCAGGCAAGCATTTTGCCGACTGTGGTATGGCCCCAGCCGTGATTTCCTCACTCTTTGTATGCTGGCCTGCAGATTGTGATAGTATAAGTGCTATTTGTAACTTTGACGGCAGCAGATAGCCAATATTTTCCGTAAGGAAGCAACTATCTTAGCATTATCAGGACTCAGCTTTACTCCCAGCTGATAGTCCTGTTGGGCCTGCTGCTAGACAATATGACTTAATGTGTTAATAAACAAGCATGTGTACCTCTTTATCACAATTAAAAGCATATTTTAACTGGAGAATACAGTTCAATTGGTAGAGTGCTTCCCTGGCATGTGTGAGGCTCTGGATTTGATCCCAAATACAGAAGGAGGAGGAGGAGGAGGAGGAGGAGGAGGAGGAGGAGGAGGAGGAGGAGGAGGAGGAAAAAAAAGATAAAAATATGTTAGTAATTTAAGTGTCATTGATTTACTCTGAATCCTATAGATTTCTTTCTTTCCCCTCACAGCCCCCAGTCCCCCCCCTCCCCCCACTGAAAGATCCTTCTTTAGGGGTTGGGGATGTAACTTAGTTGTTAGAGTCTTGCCTAGCACGTGCAAAGCTTTGTGTTTGATTCCCCAGCACTGTATAGACTGGGCAGTGCTGGCTAGTCCAGTTTCCTTCTGTTGCCATGACAAACACAATGACCAAAAGCACAGGGTTTATATCTTAAAAGTCCCAGTTCATTATTGAGAGAAGTCAGGGCAGGGATTCAAGCAGGGAATTGAAGCAGAAGCAATGGAGGATTATTAGGCTCAAGCTTGACTGACTTTCTTATATGGCTTGGTGATGCCTGGCTAGGGAATGGTGCTGCCCACAGTGAACCGGGCCTTCCTATCAACTCCGGTCTTAAATGAGTTTTAGGTACTGCCATTCTGACAGTTAAGCTAAGTAGAACACTCCTCTACACCTGTACTCTCAGCATTTGGGAGGTGGAGACAGTAGGATTAGGAGTTATGTGTCATCCTCAGCTACTCAGAGAACTCAAGGACACCGAGACTCTTAAAGAAGAAAAAGAACAAAGAAAAGTGCTCTGCTAAGGGGTCTATCTACTTTAAAGTCCATCAGAGGGCCGGTTGTAGAAATCACAGAGAACTGTGGGGGTGTGGACACTGCCCAGCACATTGTGCTCTGTCACTGGGACTTGGCCCTCTCAACCTTACTCAAAACTATCAGGGAATGGTGTGGAGTAGTGGGTGTGAGCTCAGTTTCACTTGCTAGTTTGCTTTTTGACTTACATACCTGCTCCAGGAGTTGAACTGAACCCATGCTGATGGTTCTATCACAAAGAGGAAGCTTGCCAGAACATTTCTCCCCCTAGGCTCTAACAATTTGTTCAAGGTACATGATAAATTAAAAATGAGAACATATAGGTTTCCTGACCCCCTAAGCAGAATTATGACTCTTGACTTCTGATTTTTCAGTGGAGAAGAGCCAGGGTTTGTGTGGGGAAAACCCCTTATACACAGGTCAATATAGGCATATTTGTTTTATCTGTTTTATTGGGTTCTTATAACTCTTAATCTCCCTTCCGAATCCCCAGCACTAGATAGGAGAGAAAGAAGGTTAGAGGGAAATGGAGGCATAGACCTCTATATGCTACACCCTGCTGAATGGGGAGGTATAGTTCCTTGGGGAAAGTCCAGTCTTGTTGTTAGAATATCCAGCAGTCCAGCAATAACAAATGCAGTAGCTGGATGAGCCAGCAGCAGGGAGGGCAGCAACAGGAGGAGCAGCAGCTGCCACAGGCCCTGTCTCGGGGGTCCCCTGTTTATATCCTCCCAAGAGTTAAACTGTCTGTGGCTGGCACAAGTCATGTCCCTACCAGAGCATGAGGTACATTATAGAGAGTTAGCTGCTGTGGGCAGTCCGAATCAGCCCCATATCCCACACCTGCGATTAAAACAAAAACAGTCACATCATGTAATTGGTTTTTAATGAAACCAAAATTCTCACTACAGGCGAACCCCTGCTTTCCACACACACACACACACACACACACACACATACACACACACACCTTTATGAAATACTTCATTTAAGGAGATGAAAATGCATTACAATACATGTATGAAATTGTCAAAGAATTAAGAATAAATAAATAAGCTGTGTGTGGTGATGCATGCCTTTGATCTCAGTACTTGAAAGTGAGTCCAGGACAGCTAAAACTACACAGAGAAACCTTGTCTCAAACAACCTAGATAGATAGATAGATGGATGCCCAAGACATATGTTTTACAAATAGCTGTGGAAAACACCGACTTTTCCTTTTACCACAAGGCTTAGGAGGGAAGGCCATATCCCACAAGTGAGGGCTTGGATGGAGGTCCACACAGGACTACCACAGAATGTTGTCACCTAGCCACTGGCTGAGTCCAGCCTCCAGAGGTGCTGGGTTTTCACTGTAAGTGGATTTCTTGTAGTGTGTCATCTAGAAACTTCTCTTTGCCATGACTTGGCCACTGTAGTTCTTTCTGGGCTGTTCTAGAAACTTCCCTCAATAGGAAGTGGCTTTACCACAGATGAGTTTACCCCCATGTTCTCAGCTGTCTGTCAGACACAGGTGCTGTGAGCATCTTTTCCTCTTAGCTTCTCAGGTGATGTTTAGAGCTCAGTGTGGAAGACTCTTCATGTGCTCAACACTGATAAACAAGCAACCATACTTAATGATTGTAGCAATAGTAGTTTTTCTCCTTAAGATTACTTCTGGCCATGATGCATGCCTGTAATCCCAGCACTCAGGAGGCAGAGGCAGGTGGATCTCTGTGAGTTCCAGCCCAGCCTGGTCTACAAAGTGAGTTCAGGACAGCCAGGGATACATAGAGAGACCCTGTCTCAGCCCCTCCCCAGTTTCTCTCTCTCTCTCTCTCTCTCTCTCTCTCTGTGTGTGTGTGTGTGTGTGTGTGTGTGTGTGTGTGTGTGTAGTGACCGGTGAGTGCTGTGATGTGCATATGGAGGTCGGAGAATAACTTGGGAGTTGGTTTCTTGTAATGTACTCAGATTATGAAGCTTATGCCATCTTGCCATCTGCCTGCTCCCTGTTCTCTCTGGTCTCATGCCGTTCAGGCTGGCCTTGAACTCACGACTCTGAACTTCTGATCCTCCTGCTTCTATCTCCTGAGGGCTGCGGTTACAATCTGCCTGCTTTACGCAGTGCTGGAGACTGAGCCTAGGACCGTGTGCATGTAAGGCAAGCACTCTACCAAGGGAACCACACCCCCACGTCCAGGTTTTCATTATTTCAAAAAATGTTATGCAAAAGATTGGAGTTGAATAGTGACACATTTCCACATCATTGTCCTGTGGACTTAGTTACCAGTGGAATTCTCATTAAGGGTTAACTCCCTCCTTCTGGAAGGAGTGGTTACACTCTTCCTCTTCCTCTTCCTCTTCCTCTTCTTCCTCTTCTTCTTCCTCCTCCTCCTCTTCTTCTTCTTCATTATCATCATTATTATTACCACTTACTTAGCCATAAAGAGAACATGTGTGTATTTAGCCATTGTGTCTGTTAAGTACTGGTGTCTTTGTTGTTAAGGAGTAGGAGGATTCTTTCGCTGAACTGTTGATTGACAGAGCCATGTATGTGCTTCCAAGACCCATTGAGCCTGATTTTGTCTGTGTGTGTGTGTGTGTGTGTGTGTGTGTGTGTGTGTGTGTGCGTGCATGCACGTGCGCACATTCATTTGTGTATGTGGGTGCCAGTATTGTGCAGGTGTATGTACCTGTGAGGTCCAGGCTTCAACCTTGGCTGATATGCCTTAGATACCACCCAGTTTGCACTTGTGAGACAAGTTCACTCACGGAACCCCAAGCTCACCCAGTAGGCTAGTCTGACTGCTGAACCCCAGGGATCCTCCTGTAATTGAGGGCTATGGCCTGGTCTTCTATACCCAGATCCACAGGGGCCCCTTAGCACTCACAGAACACAAAAGACTGAACCCCAAAGTATGCAGAATACAATTTCTGGTCATGGAGAAGTCCTGTCCTAATAAGGTCCCCAAGTGGGCTTGGGGTTCCGGGGAACCCAGGATCCCTCCTGCCCTGTGAGATTGGTTCCAAGAGCATAGTCAGCTCTGGTCTTCTTTGTGAAGAACCAAGTTTTCTCTGGAAATATGGGAGCCATCAATCAGAAGACAAAGAAAAAGAAAGGGAGGGTGGGGGAGGGGTGGGTGTAGAAATGAGAGAGAAGGGCAGGCTGGGCAGTTGCTGTGACCAAGGGACACTGGAAGCCATAGAACCTCTGTGTGGCCATGGGTAACCCAGGGCTGCCTTGAGTAGGTCTTAAGACTTAGGCGAGACATCAGATGACCCCGGGTTGCTGTGTTCCCGGCCACCGAGGCCCCATGAACCTCAGTCTCTTCTGCCACAGTAGACAAACTGGGCCACATGATGCCAGCATGACTTCCTGCTTCGAAAGTCTTGGATGCCAACCAAGGAACCGAGGGAGTCTCCACACAGTTACAGAGGGCCTTTTGTGGCAGATGTGGGATTCCAACCCACAGCCAGGGCAGGGCCCGTCATAGAGAGTCTCCTGACTCTCATAGCAGCCAGATGACACAGCCTTCACCCCTTTACATTGGCTTTTGACTGATGGCTGCTTATCAAGATCAACTAAAAGTGGGAAGGAAGTACTGCGGCTACAGTTTTATAGATGAAGAAACTGGGGCAAGAAGGGAAGTAGGTTGTCCCAGATTTGCCAGGGAGTGGGTAGGGGAGCCCACTTGAACTCTAGGAGCCTGTGCAGCTATGGGATGTTAGGTGGTGGTAGCATTACTAGATTCCATCACTAGACTGTTTTTTTGTTTTGTTTTGTTTTGTTTTTCCGAGACAGGGTTTCTCTTATAGTCCTCACTGTCCTGCACTCGCTTTGTAGACCAGGCTGGCCTCGAACTCACAGAGATCTGCCTGCCTTTGCCTCCTGAGTGCTGGGATTAAAGGTGTGCGCCACCATGCCTTTTAAACTGTCTGTTAAACTGTCTGAATCTACAATATGCTGTATGTGTGTGTATGTATGTATGCATATATGTGTGTGTGCGTGCATGCGTGTGTGCTCTTGCATGCATTTGAGACGCACACGCACAGAGGACAATTTCCAATGTTACTCCTCAGGTTCCATCTTACTTAACCTTATTTATTTAAACTGGGACTTGGGCTGGGGTGTAGCTCAGCAAGGCCCTAGGTTTAGCCCCAGGGCCAGCAAAAATAAAACAAAACAAACATTCATTGGGTCTTCTATAGCCCGGATGGCCTTTAACTCACTATGTAGTCCCTGTGTAGCTGTGGGTAACCTTGGACTTTGGCTTCCCCTTCCACCTCCCAAGGGCTGGCCTGGCAGGGGTACAACACTGGGTCTGATTTATTTGGTGCCTGGGATCCCACCCTGGGCCAGCTAGGTAAGCACACTCCCAGCTGAGCCCAGATTTGGATTTCTGATAGACGTTCTGGTCCTAGGGTTAAAAAGGAGGAAGGCAGGAATAAGATTTGAGGAAGGCTGTTGCACTGGTCTTGAGGAGAGATTGAGGGGGCCTGGAATGGGTTGAGAGAATGTAGAGGGAGAATGACTGTTAACTTGGGCTCCTCTATATTCAACTCACCCCAGGAGTGCTGTTATTAGCACCCGTGTTCCCACGTGGTCTTCCAGTATTAGATTACAGTTAGAGTTTGAGGGGTGTATGGTGCCCCTGAAAATGTTTTGTTAGGAAGTGTTGGTGTTTTGAAATTTTCTTCCACTTACACCCTGAGCCGGAGAGAAGTGCTATAAGGGATGGCCAGTGTCCAGAGAGAGCTGCGGCTGCCCGAGCAAGCGGGACCAAGGATTTGGTGGGATGGAATCCTGACCACGTGGTAACAGTTTTGAGCCCTTCCAATGTGCCTGGTGTGCTAGGAACCTAGGCTACTCACTTGTTCTTCATGAAAGTGCTATGAGGTAAATGGCTGTTGTGATTACTGTTACAAGCACAAGAGAGAGAGAGAGAGAGAGAGAGAGAGACAGACAGACAGACAGACAGACAGACAGACAAAGAGGCCAAGTCACAGATTGCTTAGGGATACCCACTTAGGGGTGACTAGGGGCACAGGAGAGATGATAACTTTGAAAGTTTTACTGTTTTTATTGAATTATTATTATTATTATTATTTTAGTTTTGCTTTGATTTTCATATCCTATACACATGCATGGTTTTGTGCCTATATAAAATTTAGGAGCCACAAGTGAGAAAAAGCATACTAGATTGGTCTTTTTGAGACTTGCCTCGAGGTGCATCCATCTCCCCACAACTTTTGCTCTTCTTTATGGGTGAGAATTCCGTTGTGTGTACAAACTGCATCTTTTTAAAATATCCGTTCTTCTTCTGTTGGACTCCTAGTCTGATTCCATAACTTAGGTATGGCGCATAGCGCTGCAGTAAACACTGGTTTGTGAGGGTCTCTGTGATGTGTTGGCTTGGGAGTCTTTGGGGGAAATATCCAGAAATGCTACAGCTGGGCCACAGAGAAGATGCGTTTGTGGCCTCAGAGGCTGCGAAGCGAAGGAAGGTGTTCTTGGCATTAGGGGGAAGAATCAAAGGAAATATGCACTTCCTTTTTCTAGAAAATGAGAGTATTTTTCATAGAGTTAGAGCAAGCCCAGCTTGGGGTGGGGTAGAGGCAGGAAAGAGCCTAGGGATCTCAGGGACAGATATGGACTGTGAACCAAACACATCGGAGAGAAAAGCCAGAGGAACACGGCAGGAAGGGCATTTGACTTCACTGGCAGGAAATACCCAAAGAGGTGCATCCCCAGAGACAGGAAGCAGATTCCTCATTCCCAAGAGCAGGGGGAGTAGGGAAGAGGGACTTTTTAAGGGGCCCAAGTTTTCTTTTGGGGGTCTGTGTTTTTTCCTGTTGTGATGGCCTAATGACTGACTGACTGACTGAGGGTACACTCTGTCATGGCTGCAGGAACATAAGGCAGGTGGTTCCATTGCATCTGCAGACGGGAAGGAGAGATGAATACTGGTGCTTGGTTTAGGGTTTTCCCTTTAAATTCTGGGGTTGGGAGGGTGGGTGGGGGTTGGGAGGGTGGGTGGGGGTGGGAGGGTGGGTGGGTGGGGGTGGGTGGGCCCTTGGTGTCATTGATTCCTTGCTGGTGGGAGACCAGGTCTGGTGGCTTGTTGAAACACACAACATGCTTCTCTGTATTGTCTCCTGGTTGAAAACTAAGGGGGGGGGGGTTCTTCGGGAGAGGGCCTGATGCTACCCCAGCTTCTGGCTCTTCCCAAGCCTATTATTGTGTGAAGAGCATCTTGTTCACATGCTGACTTTTGCTAGGCTGGAGATGGACCCTCCTGCTGTGCTCTACCTACGGCTTCTCCTCCATCGAGGAGTTCGGTGATTCTTACTTAGCTTTTTGCTGCTTCTTATTCCTCTGTCCTCTGGAGCCCACACACTCAGCATAGAGTCAGTGGTAGAAGGAGGGATCTGTCCAAACGTCCTCAAGACTAAACTGTTTCTCTCTTTCCTTTTCTCCCTCCCCTTCTCCCATTTTCCCCTGCCTTCCTTTCTTTCCCTCTGTCTCCTTCCACACCTTCTTTGTCTTCACTCTCACCTTCCTCACTCCTGTTTTTTTTCTCCTTCCCTTCCATCCTGTTTCTCCTTTCTTTCTTCTTCCTTTCCTGCCTCCTTCCTTCTTTCTGTCTTTCCCTCTTCCTTTCTTTTTTCCTCCTGTGCCTGTGTCTTCCCATCTTTCTCCCCCCCCCACCTCCTTCCTCTTTTTGTATGTGCAGGGATGTTTTCTCATCCAAGGATTCCTGCCCCCACCCCCACAGCCCTTTAGGAAGCCTGGGTGCAGTCTTTTCTGGATTTTGAAATTTGATCTGGAAGTAATTCTGAAGCTCTGAGGGGTTAAGTGGGGATCAGTTCCCACGCTGGTGTCAGCCTGCGTGTCTGAGCAAGTTGCTTAACCTCTGACTTCCACTTTCATATTAAAATTAGAGCAGTGAAAATCTGATAAGGCTGTGTGTGTGTGTTGGGGGCGGGGGGAATCAAACCCACAAACAACACCCGTGAAAGTAAGCTTCCTCCAGTCAGGGCACTCAATGACTATGGCTCCTTGTCACCTGGACTCTTGAGAGCAGAGAACCTTGCTGAGGCTTTCTCCTAGGCCTTTCACAGGCGGTGAAGATGTCTTTGATGCTGGCTAGCAACCTCTGCTTCTGAGCTTCTTCCCTGGTCTTAATGCTTTGAGGGCAGTTTTGTGTGTTCTTAGTCATAACCTGGCATCTGGTTAATGAAACAACTCATTAGTCTATGTGTCTCTCTCCCCCACCCCCAGAATACAGTTTAATGAAGAACTAACTGATTTTACAGGGGGAAGGGAATAAAATAATACCTCTTAGATTAGGAGTGGGGTTCAGGTAATGGGGTAGGAAAGGTATGTGTTTCAGAGAGCTAGTCTATTACCATCATGGCAGGAAGTAGGTGTGGAGCTGGAGTAAGCTGAGAGCTTTACATCCTGTGTGTGTGTGTGTGTGTGTGTGTGTGTGTGTGTGTGTGTGTGTGTGTGTGTGTGTTGGACTTTGGGAGATGGGGGACAGGGGACGAGGGCATTCTCATTCAAACCTAGTGCTTGGGAGGAAGAGGTAGGGAGATATGGAACTCAAGGTCAGCTGCTCATGGTACATTGAAAGTCTGTTGTCAAAACGGAACACACAAACGAATGAATGAATGGATGGATCAATGAATGAATAAATAAATGACAAATAAAATTAATATCTTAATTTATAATTGGAATCTCAACACTGATGTTAGTGTAATTTGTGCCCTGGCTGCCTTTCCTTTCTTCTTCCTTTCTCTCTCTCCCTCCCTCCCTTTCTCCTCTCCGTCCCTTTGTTTCTCTTTTGCCCAAGAGAATGGTTTTGTAACATAAGCCTCTTTGAGATTCTTAATCATTTAATATCTTTACTACTAAGATGGGATAATGGATGTGAACATCAGAATAATTGAAAACAAGAGCCTAATGCTGTGCCTGAAATGTAATAGCTGTGCAATATAAAGTACATTGCCATTTTAAATTAGAATAAAGGGGGAAAAGTATTCATATTCTCGGCAGGCAGCACAGCGTTCTGTAAAATGAAAGAAACCCATTGATTAAAAAACATTAGAAAGTTTCCGAAGCCCCCCTTTCAGCCCTGAGATGTCGGCACACTTAGGCTGGGAGCCTAGAAGTGATAAAGTGGTTGACCCTTTTCAGGGGGAGAAGCAGGGGCTCTTTTCACACCAAGAAGCACCGGAACAGTATTTGCTGTAATTACAGTCTGCACTGTGGTTTTCAGGAAATGCGTATTTTTCGTGCCTGAAGAAACTTCACAAAGTCACTTTTTAGAAAAAAGCCATAGCGTGTCGGAAATGAAGGCGCGATGGGGTTGAAACCGTTGGGGTTCATGTTTCGTTTGTTTTGTTTTCTCTTCTGTCTGAGGTCTCGAACCTGGAACCTGGCGGTGAAAGCTGTGGTGGACAAATGAGTATTGCAAGCCCCCCTCCCCCTCCCCAACCTTCTCCTTTACTACCTGAGAGCAAACTTGAGAAAGGAGAAAACCTCTCTTAACAGCCACTGAGCTCCAGCTGGGCTCTGGGCCCTAGGGCCAACTGGAATGTGCAAGTCTTCAGTTGGCAAGGGAAGGAACTGGCCCTGGGACTGCTTTGGCTACTAAAATCTGAGCTGCTTTGGTCCCTTCTGTAACTACAGGGACCCACCTCCTATGCCTGAAGTTGTATCTTCATTATTACAATGTTAAAAAACATTGTAAATAGTTTTTGAAACAATAAAGTTTAGGGAACATGACAAGAAAAAGGAGGTTCTATGTATATTTAGGATTAAAACAAAACAAAATAAAATTCTCTACTAAAACAAGGTTTTTACATTGTGGAAACTGTGTAGCCTAAAAATGACTTTGAATGTCTGATCCTTCTGCCTGCACCTCTGGGCTCCCACATCTGGTTATGCAGTGCCGGAGGTGGAGCCCAGTGCTTGGGACTGACCTACAATTCCCACTCCCCAAGACGATTTTTTTTAAATTTTATTTCCTGGATACTTTTCTGTCTAGACAATGTGGTTGGTGACATCTGTGGACGTGTTCCCATGGATACAGAGAGCCCAGTGGTTTGGAAGCACCTTGACTATTGTCCGTCAGTAAATATAAATCATGTCACCTTTTGCCAAGATCCCAAACTAATCTCTGAGCCAAGTTCAGTTGGTGGATAATGGATATGGATCTTGTAACTTACTGTATTAATAAGTAGACACACATATGGCCATATCGCAGTTATGTCCTTAAACTATTTTTAATTTATTAGTCTTTACACTGGGCATGCTCACTGTGTCGCTAAGGATAAGCTTGACCTTCTGACCCCTCTGCCTCTCACGTCCCAAGTGGAAAGAGGCTCAGTTCAAGAAGAACTTGAAGACTTTGGGTCTTTCTTTCTTTTAGAGAGTGAAACTATGGAGGCTGTGGCTGTAGCTTAGTTGGTAAAGTGCTTGCCTGGTATGCAAGAGGCCCAGGGTTCAATCCCAAGCAACCCCCGCCCCTCCCCCCCACATACCGGGTGGAGGACTGTACCCTCTGAGGTGGAGACCAGCTAAACAAACACAACCAGAACAGAATGATACCACGGAAAGGAAAGGATTACTGTATTTTTCGGACTATAAGGCGCACCTGACCATAAGACACACCCAGTGTTTTAGAGCAATAAAACAAGAAAAACAGTAAAAGGCGCACCCTAACCCCCCCCACCCCCATTTTGGGGGGGGATGTGTGTCTTCTGGTCTGAAGAATACGGTAGATTACCCTTGGGCTCAGGCCTGTCTGGGTGGGAGACCTGGACTCGAACCTATATCTGTTAGAGAGTAATAAGAACAACACTTAAGGACAGTTGTTTAGTGTACCCAAGGCTACACATTATTTATTGTGTAGGTGTGGGGTATGGGGACACAGGCGCCACATGCCGTGGTGGTGCATGCGTGGGGAGCTAGAAGACAGTTTTTGGGAGTTGCTTCTCTCCTTTCACCACATGGGTCCTGGGGCTCCAACTCATGCCATCAGGCTTGGTGGCAAGTGTCATCTCACTGGCCCAGGTGACTGTTTCCAGTACCCTTCTTGGGAACTGTAAAAGAGCTTGGACTGGCCTTTGGACTCATGGGCTTCTTTGTTTTTTGTTTTTCTTGCTCCTGTTAGTGAGCAGGTGTCAGAAATGAAGGCTAAGTGGGAAAAGAGCTCTGTACACAGCTGAAGAAGGCACAGCGGCTGTGCACCCCTTGCCACCTGGGGGTGATTGCCGTCATCTGATTGTCTCTGGAGTCGAGTTCAAGGCTGCACAGATACTGCATCGCTCTCCTCAGCTCTTTCCAGCCTGGTGTTTACAGCACTTGAAGAAAGGCTTAGGAACATCTCCATGAGCTTCTAGGTCGGCACGGATGCATTTTTATCACAACTGTGATAATGCAAGTCAGTGTCTGAGCTCCTGGCAGGTAACACATTTTACCTGAGACACTTGGAGCAGAGACTAATGACAGAAATAGTTACAGGGCACTGCCAGAATGAGGGATCGCCCCAGGCGTCTTGCCTAACAGCAGTGGGAAAGCCTTCTGGTCCAGGGCAAGGGCAGAAAAATAGAGCTGCCAGGAAGCTCAGAGAGGAGGGATAGGGTTAGTCAAGAAAGCCCAAGGGTATGGCTCCCGGGGAGAGGGAGTATTATTTTTTTCATTACTGTGACATTATACCTACAGAAGCAATCTGAAGGTTTCTTTCAACTCACAGTTCAGGCAAACAGCTCACCATGGTGGGGAGGGGAGGGCAGGGGCCTGAGGTGGCCATTGCATGGCATGGACATGTTAGCTGCTTCCCACAGTTAAGGTGGGTCTCTTCTAATCTAGAAACTGCCATAGAGGTGCCTGATGGTTTGTCCCCCAGGTGGTTCTAGGTCCCATCATATATACAACCAAGGGATTCAAGAAAGAAAGTTTGAGGAACACTCTAACATGCTCCCCTGTAACAGGACTCCCCGTTTTAGGGCTCAGTTTAGGGGCTGGTGAGATGGCTCAGTTGAGTGAAGGCATGCACCAGCAAACAGGAGGATCAGTGTTTGGTCCCCAGTACCCACATGGTAGAAAGAAAGAACTGACTTTTGCAAGTCATCTGACCTCCACAAGCAACATGCGTGCATACACACACACACACACGGGGAGAGAGAGAGAAACAGAGAGAGAGAGAGAGAGAGAGAGAGAGAGAGAGAGAGAGAGAGAGAGGACTTTTAAAAGGTTAAAACAGTTGCTAGGCAGCGCATCCCTGGCTGGCCTGAACTAAAGAGTCCTGTGTCAGCTTCCTGAGTGCTGGGATTATCAGGATATTTTCATCTGTTTCTATGTTTTTCCTTTCTGGCAGCCTTGACTAAGTCAGAGTTATCAAACTCCTTCTGTGTTTACTTCCTGGTTATTTTGACACCCCCCCCCCCACTTTAGGTAGCTTGGGCTTAGCAGGATAGTTATGCAAGGCATGAATGCTCTGGACAGGGTTCTCGATGTCCTGTGGGAGGACACACACACACACACACACACACACACACACACACACACACACACACACACACACACACACACCTACCTATCCAGATCTAGCCAATGGATAGCACGTTCTCCACAATTGTGTGGAGAGCAGGGACTGACTCAGACATGAACTCTGGTGCCCCATATTTGACCACTTTCCCTTGGTGGGGAGACCAGGTAACACTCAGAGGAGGAGTAAGCAGGCTACCAGGAAGAGAATTGATAGGCTGTGATCTTATAGTGGGGGACAAGGTCCCCTTCTGTCACAGACCTAGGGGAGAATAGGATGAAAGAAGGAGGGACAGGGAATGGGAAGATACAAATGAGGGGATAACAAATGAGATGTAATCTGAATAAATTACTTAAATAAAAAAGGAAATAAATAAATATTGACATAGGAAAAAACAACAACCCCCCTAAACAAAAAACACCCCACCCTTACCCCCTTGGACCTGGGCCGTTTCCCTGAAGAGGACTGAGAAATCTTTTGGTGGTGTGTTTCCTTCTAGCCTGGCTTGCTCCATCCATCCATCCATCCATCCATCCATCCATCCATCTATCCATCCATCCATCCATCCATCCCTCCACTATGCTTTTTTTTTTTTTTCTGAGACACGGTTTCTCTGTTTAGCTATGGCCGTCCTGGACTTGCTGTGTAGACCAGGCTGGCCTCGAACTCACAGCGATCTGCCTGCGCCTGCCTCTGCCTCCCGAGTGCTGGGATTACAGGTGTGCACCACCACGGCATCCACTATGTGTTTGTGAGTAAATTTGTCTGAGTTTCTGTCCACCTTGTGCATGCATGTGCCCGAGGAGGCCAGAAGAGGGCATCCAGTCCCCTGGAACTGGAGTTAAAGGGACTGTGAACTACCTAACATGGGCGCTGAGAATCACACTTGGTCCTCAGCTAGAGCTGTAAGTGCTACTGGCTTCTGTAACAGCTCTGCTGTGAGCTGTCTGTCCTGCCTAGACTGACTTGTTATTAATCCCTTTTTAAATGATAATGTTTTCCATTCACGGCTGCCTGTCTCCTAGGGGTTTTCTTTATTGCCTGCTAGACCCTGCTGGGTGATTAAAGCCGCTCACTCAGCATCTTAAAGGCCACCAGAGGACCATTTGCTTACAGCGGCTGGCTGCTTTTCTCAGGGCCTTCACTGAGTGCTGTTATGATCCTTGGGAGGAAAAGACCTTATGCTATGGGAGTTGAGGTCCAGAGAAACTGGATTCACACTGGTACCCTGTTCCTTGTCGGCTCTTCCTATCCCATCCCATGTGTGTGAATATTGACTGTCAATTGGACAGCATTTAGAAGCTCCTAGGAGGCAGACCTGGATGCAGCTGGTCCCGCCTAGCTTCTCCAGCACCTGATGGCAGTTTGTGGCTTTCGGGGAGGTCCTTAGTGCCAGAACAGTGAGCACAGAGAAACGGCAGAGAGGCTTGGTGGGGAGGTGGCGGGGGGGGGGGGGGAGTTGGGGGGGTTGGGATGGAGTGTTTACATCTGCTGTATCCAGGAGTCATGGGCTTTGCAGGCACTTGTGTAGTTCTTTAGATGCCTTGCTTCAGTTCCTTCCGGGGCTTAGTAGCTTAATGACTATAGCTCCTGAAGGGGGTTCTGGTAAATGTGCTGGAATTTAGAAGCATCTTTCATGTTCCATAGCTATCAGCAAATTTAGGCTGCAGCTAGTAGCATTACTGGACAGTTTCATGAAGTTTAGGTTCTATACACCTAAATGCTTGTAGTCAAGACCTTCGGGGGCGGCGGGGGGGGGGGTGATGCAGATAGTTAGTTGCAGGTGATGGGACGGGAGGCAGGAGGAGCTTGGGGGCAGGGCACTTGCTGTGTGGGGGCACTTACAGCCCACAGTGGGTTTCCCGCCTTTTGTAACTTCAAGACTCTAATGAAAAGCAGACTCTCTCACCCTGGGTTCCAGCAAGCCCCCTCAGCTGTCTCTGGAGGGAGTGACTGCATACAACATTTGATTGAGCCTGGAGGGGTAAGGACAGTATTGTACCCAGCTATTTGCTGGCCCAGCTCATTGCCTGGGCTGGGGTGAGGGTGCGGGGGGGGGGGGGGAGGGGCTCTCTGAAGGCTGGCCTAGGTCTGGGAGTAACAGGAAGGAAGTGAGGTAATTTTCTAGTTTTGTGCAGTCCGGCTATGGTCTAGTGAATGCATTTTTTTCTGCTGGGTACACTGTTACCTGGTAACTCACTTAACAGCTGAATGCTGGCCTCTGGCCCTCGTGGTCCTGCCTGCAGGATCTGAGTCAGGGATTCCTCTACTCTCCCAGCCTTCCTGGTTCCAGGGCTCCCTGGAAGCAGGCAGAAGCCAGGGAGCAAGCAGCTTTAGGATCCACTTCTTTTCTGACCTCCCCTTGGCTATTAATAACTTGCAAATCACCTTGAGAAAGTAGACTTTATTTTTCTTCCTATTGAGAATGTGATCTTAGGGCTGGGGCTGGGGCTCAGTTGGCAGAGTGCTTGCCTAGCATCTAGGAAGCCTTGGGATCTATCCACACGCAGAAGCACCCAGGCTGGGCTTATGTCGTTTCATCTCAGCACTCAGGAGGTGGAGGCTGGAGAATCAGACATTCAAGGTCATGCGGTGTTTGAGGCCAGCCTGGCCTGTGTGAGATTCTATCTGGAAGGAAAAATACGTTTGATGCGGATGGAAGTACTTTTTCAATGGGCTTGCCACATTGTATATGGGTTTGGTTTGATACATTGTTATGTTTTTATGGCTGTGACAGTGCAGGTGATAGACACAACCTAACGGTTTTTTTGTTTTTTGTTTTGGTTTTTTGAGACAGGGTTTCTCTGTGTAGCCTTGGCTGTCCTAGACTCACTTTGTAGACCAAGCTGGCCTTGAACTCATAGTGATCTGTCTGCCTCTGCCTCCCAAGTGCTGGGATTAAAGGCGTGCGCCACCATGCCCGGCAGCCTAAGGGATCTTAAGGCTCCCAATTCAGGTGGGGGAAGTCTTGGCAGCTGGTCCAACTGTTGCATCAACGGTCAGGAAGTAGAGAAACTGGAGTCTGGCCCTCAGTTCACTTCTGTTTTTTTAATCCAGTCTGAAACCCCAGCCCATTGCATGGTCCTGCTCATTTCAGGGCCTCTTCCGTTAAACCTCTTTGGAAACACCTCATAGATGTGTGTTTATGGTAATTCTAAATCCCTTCAAGTTGACCATAGAGATGAACAGTCATGAATATCCATTTCTAATCCCTGTTTTTGATCCCTTGCTTAACCCTTTGGGCTTTTGTTATTTTTGCTAGAATGGTTTTAATCACAGATTGAAGAGAAAAAAAAAACCACTTACATAGTCTGTAATAACAATATATCTTGCAGGAAAGATATCTATACAAATGCCATGGAATGGGCACATGTGTGTGTGTGTGCTGAGTGTGTGTGACACACACACACACATAGGGAAGGAAGGAGGGAGGGAGGGAGGGAGGGACTTCCGGTGTGTGGGGGGGGATTAAAAAGAACCCTTAACAATTAAATGAAGAAGTGTCAGGCCCAAGCCCTCTGTATGTAGCTGATAACTTCTTAAGCAGGATTTGATTGAGGAGGTTATAACAGGACTGAGAGAAGCAACACAGCTCACATTCCTGACACTTCATTCTCCTCACACTCTTCTCCTTATTTCTCCTTTCGCAACAGAGTCTCACTATATTGCCCCGACCCGCCTTCAATTTCCAGGCCCAAGTGATCCTTAGGCCTCAGCCTCCGTTTCAGCTGACAGCCTTGTCAGCTGTCCGCAAAAACGTCCTAAGGCAATGAGTGTACGACAGTTGTACCCAATTTAAAGTCGATTTTAAAACATATTAGTACTTGTATATTATGCTTGCGTGTCTGGATGAGGGATGGGACACAGGCGTGTCGTGGTGCGGACGCAGGAAGGTGTCAGATCCCTTGGAACTGGGGTTACAGGCTTCGGTGAGCTGCCTGATCCTTGATATCTCCTCACTTAATTGAGGGTTCTTCTTAATCGTAGATTTTAAAAAGCCACTCATACAGCCTGTAACAGCAGTGCATCATGCAGGAAAGATTTCCCCGGTGTTAATGTGTAGAGTATGTTTGACATGAGTATTTCTAGATTGGTGAAGTGATTGCTGTAAGGACTTGGGTACAGCTGAGGCTAGCTCCGTGGCACAGCACTTGAGCAGCTGAGGCTAGCTCAGTGGCACAGCACTTGAGCAGCTGAGGCTAGCTCAGTGGCACAGCACTTGAGCAACATGCACAAGATTTGGGTTCAATCCCTGGTAGCAGCAAACAATAATAATTTTGGGCTTGGAGAGATGGCTCAACCATTAAGAGTGCTTGCTGCTCTTCCAGAGGATCCAAACTTGTTTTTCCTTTTACTGATGGCTTGATAGGAAAATGCCACCTGTGACCCCAGAGTCCCATTATCATGAGTCTGTATGACACACTGTGTACCACTCCACCAGATACTATCGTCTCCTGATGTCATAACCGGCTCAGTTCATGTTGAGATGGTGGCCAGATAGTGACTCATTTCCCTAAATGCACTGCTGTCAGTGAGTGACTTAGGTCTGCAAAGCAACTGAGTTGTTGAGTAATTTCCCTCCAAGTCGCACAGCCAAGATTTGAAGAGTGGAGATTTGAACTCGGGGTCCTACCTTGTGGCATTGCTAAGAGTCATTGTCCCCCTAGGCTGGTGAGATGGTTACTTCCTAGCTGTCAGTTTGGCAGAACCTACAATCACCTGGGAAGAGAGCCTCAGTCAGGGGTTGGCTGCCTCAGGCTGGCATTTGGGCATGTCTGGGGGTGGGGGTGGGGCTATCTTGCTTGCCTGAATCAGTGTGGGCAGACCCAGCCCACTGTGGCCCAGCGCCATTGCCTGCTTTGGGCCCTGAACTGTCTAAGAGTATAGAAAGCGAGTTGAGCAGTAAGTATGCATGCATCTCTTCACTTCTCTCTACTGTGGATGCAGCAAAGCTGCTTCAAAGCTCCCCGCATTGTGACTTCCCCGAAGCGATAGACTGTCACCTGGAGTTGTGACTTAAACTCTTTCTTCCCGATGTTGCTTTTTGTCGGAGAATTTTATCACAGTAGCGGAAACGGAACTAGAAGAGGGCTTAGTGCTAGGAAGTGAGGGAGGATGTTGAAGGCATTACTGAATTCCTGTTGTGCAGAAAGCGCTTGGTGAGTACCATTACCAGTGGCTTTCCCCACCCCCACTCAGCGTTGCCGATACCAGGATGGAGATGCAACTAAGCTTCAGAAGTGTGAAACATACACAAAACGTTCATTAGAGTCGGGGGAATGACCAGAAAGGTCTGACTGTCCACTGTGAGAATAGTAAATAAAATCATGAACAGTAACTGTAGATTCTCCGTGGGTTGGCGAATATTTATCGTCAGTTTTGTGTAAGATGCTGAGCCAGACCTAGGGAGAAATAGAAGATGTGTACCTGGTGGGAGCCGAGAGTCTGCTTAGAGGAGTGTGCACACCAAGTGTGAAAGGTGAAAGATGCGGAGGGTGGCAAGGATGTGGGGAGGGGGTTCATGCGGGGGTGGGGTGGGGGGGGCAGGGAATTGCTGTAGGAATGATATGGAGGACTCTATGCTAGAACCACTGAGCTAAGCAGACTTTGAATCAAGGGGGCACCAGGCCTTTGAGAGGTTTTATCTAAACCTCATTATGGAAGTGGGAAGGTTGTGTGTGTGTGTGTGTGTGTGTCTGTCTGTCTGTCTGTCTGTCTGTCTGTCCATCTGTCTGTCTACTCCTGAGAGTTCACCTGGCAGGGATTGAGGAGTGCATTGGGGCTTGGGAGTAGGATGAGCTTGGAGAAAACCTGGCCTGTTAGGAAGCTGTCGTGGCCTCCTAGGGAGGAGATGGTTAAGGCGAGCATGGGGATGACAGGGCCAGTGTTCATTCAGGTCGCTGGGGTCCTTCAGCCAAGGTGAGCTTTGCTGAGAGGAGAGGCAGGTATCTGTGTGAGGGGGTGATGGAGTTGAATGTTCAGGGAGAAAAAGAGGGAACGTTGACCTCTGGCTAGACGGCTTTCTTAGGCTCTGGAAGAAATAGGCTTATTTACATACATACCTCCAAGGAGAAAGTCATACGTGTGGGGGTGGGGTGGGGTGGGGTACGTAGGTGGATGTAGGTATGTATGTGGGATATGCACATATGCAGGTGTTATTCCTCAGATACTGTCTGTACTCTGTGAGTTTAGCTGAGGCCTCTCACTGGCAGAGAGCTGCCTGTCTCTACCTCCCCAGCTCTGGGATTACAAGCCCACAGCACCACACATGGGTGCTCACTGGGGTTCTGGGGGTCAAACTTGGGGCCTCATGCTTGCACGGCAAGGACTTACCAAGTGCGCTGTCTTTTCGGTCCCTCTTCACAGCACTGGCTAAAGCTGTAAGACGCTTCGGTGTGATCCTGATGTATGTCAGGCTGGCTTGGTCCCTTGGAATGTTCTGCAGCCGCTGGTCTTGAGTGGGCTTTGGACCCTTCAAGGTGAAGCTGGAAAAGGGACGTTTCCCCAGGATAACGTCAATGTCTCTCTTAGGCCTTCGGCAAGTAGTATCTGGCTGCTGTGCGTGTTCGACCAACCGCATTCTGAGGGCAGAAGTGTGGCATGGGATGTTTCACTGCTGAGACCCGGACAGATGCAGATGAAGGTGAGGGGCACAATGGTGCCTACCCGCCTTGCCCATGAAGGGCACGCCTGGCCCCTGCGGCCCCCACCTGCCCTTGGAGGCCATTGCCTCAGGCAAGTCACCTGCTGAGGGCGCTGGTTTTTACTATGTTCATGTAAGTCTGACTCTTTGGAATGAATGAATCGTGAGAACAATTTAGAACCCTTCCCCTCCCCTCCTCTCTCCTTCTCCCCCCTCTTCTCCCCTCCTTCCCCTTCCCTTATTTCTCTTCTCTCCTTTCTTCTCTTTCTTCTCTCTGTCTCTCTCTGTCTCTGTCTGTCTGTCTGTCTGTCTGTCTGTCTGTCTCTCTCTCTCTCTCTCTCTCTCTCTCTCTCTCTCTCTCTCTCCAGGGTCTCAAGTAGCCTAGGCTGGGCTCACACTCTTTTTATAGCCAAGGATGACCTTGAACTTCTGATGCTCTTGCCTCTTGCCTCCCAAGTGCTAGGACGCACGTGTATTAAGCAAGCACTGAACTCTCCCTTTCTTCATGCCTATTGGCGCAGCTGACGCTGTTCCTTCCGTGTATTTAACTAGAAACTGTGACATGATCGGCAGGCAGCGCTAAGACAAGGAGAGGATGTGACTAGACTGAAGACTGTGTCTCTAGTGACGTTGAGACTTGCAGCGTTGTCTGATAAATGAACCCATCACTCTGTCATCCTGAAATTGTAGAACAGTGCGGGCTTCAGAATTCCAGCATTTCGTGTCTCTGCCGGGAAGACAAGTAACTAGACTTTCCGGGTTTCTGGGTGTTAATACGTTCACAGGCGCTTCCTTTATCATTTCCTTATCAGGGCCCGCTATTTACTCACGCTTGAGGTTGATTTAGCATGTTACAAGAACCCGGCATTGTCTCCCAGACATCATTAATCTCTGCTTTCTTGCGCAGTGGCAAGTGTGAAATTAATCAGAAAGCAAAGGAAATTAATAACATGTTGGTATTCACACCGCAGGTATGAAAGTCCCTTCTCTGAATTAACAAACACCTTGGCAGATTAAAGGTGCAGTGAAGGTATTTGGGACGTGTTCCTATGCTCCCTCTGCTTTGATAATTAGTCAGTGCTTTGTCATGAGGTCCCTGAAAGGCCCCTAGAAAACATTAAATCAACATTAAATCTCTTTGTTCATATATATATATATGAGAGAAGCCACACCATTGTTGTGAATTTGCTTCTTGTCAGTCCTGGGAGGTTTGCCCCGAGAGCTGCAGCTTGGATCTCTATTTACAGTTAGCCACATTTGCTCTCGCTCTCCCCATTTCCTTCCTAGGAAGTGTGGGAAGATGGGTTTCAGAGAGTACAGTATGGTGAGCCCATTATGGAAGAGAGTGGAGAGTTGTAATTATAACTCTGCGCTCAGCTCTTACCGAGGGCGATAGAGGACATGCTATTGCCACCCGAGTGTTCCTGTAATTACATTAGGGATAAGAGGCAGCAGTCACCTTCCATTAGGGGTGTGAGAGAGAAGAGGCTCCTTCCTATTTCAGTGACAGCATAAGGTGTTGAGTGAATCAGCAGCAGCCTCATCGTGAGGAATTAAAAATAGAGAGGAATGGTTGACATCATCCGAGAGCAAGTTTTTAAGGAGCAGAGGGGGGGGGGGTAAAAAAAAAAAAGAAAAGCCAGAGTTGTATAAGCAGAGGTCCTCTTTGAAGTGATGTGGCCCAGCTCACGTGGTTATAGCTGTGGGTGGTGAATCTCAAACTCTGCCCCGCCTTCTCGTCACTCCTTGCCCGGGCCCACCATAACTCCTGATTTGTAGATTTATGATGAAGTCCGAGGAGGAGGGGTGTGTGTGTGTGTGTGTGTGTGTGTGTGTGTGTGTGTGTGTGTGTGTGTAGGTGTGCAAACCTGTGTGTGCATGTACATGTGGAAGCCAGAGGTCAACATTGATTATTGTCCTAAATAGTTTTTTACTGTATTTTTTTTTTTTACTGTATTTTTTTTTTTTGAGACAGGATCTCTTATTGAACCTGGAGCTTGCTAATTGGGCTAGACTGACTGGCTGCGCAGCAAACCCCAGGACCGGCCTGTCCTCCTTTTCCCAGTGCTGCCTTGGGCGGCCATGCTTGGCTCTTACTTGGGTGCTGGGGATCGGATTCCTGTCCTTATGCTGTAATCACTTTATCCCTGAACAGTCTCAGCAGGCCTGAGTCTGAGGTTTCCTCTTGGTTTCTCAGAAGATGCCTCCGTTGCTATGTGTGGCTCTCTGGGGGCGCTACAGATACAACAATTGAGCAGGTACAAAGTTTGGGAATGGTTCTGCAAATAAAATTATGTTTTATTTTTGATTTTTGAGATGGGTTCTCATAGGGCCCAGGCTGGCCTTTCTACGTAGCCCAGGCTGGCCGGGAACTCTGGGTTCTTATGGCCTCTGCCTCATGACTACTAGGATTTCAGATCTCTGCCACCACTCAGGGTTTATTAAAACTGGAATCCTAAGCTTAGCCCCTAGGCCGGGTGTGGTAGCTCAGGCTGGCTACCTTCAATTAAGCCACACACCTTTAGTCTCAGCACTTGGGAGGCAGAGACAAGGTGGATCTCTGAGTTCCAGGCCAGCCAGGCCTATATAGTGAGACTCTGTCTCAAAAAATGATTAAGTCCTTGGTGCCTTTATAGTAAAATTTGAAGCAGATAGAAATTCTGTGTCTCATTTGGGATGGCATGTTCAGTTTTGTGTGGAGGCTCTGCTGTCTGGTGATGTAATAAACTTTAGAGGTGAAATGTAAATAGAGATAAGTTGTGGGGCGTCGTGGCGTACACCTGTGACACACTTGGGAGGTGGACGCACTGTTTCCAGAACTACTTTCTTTAATGGTGGAATTTATTATTCCATTAAAGCAACAGTAGCCATGGTCATAGTAGTTGCCAATATGTGTAGAGGGCTCAAGGCCTCTATGATGCTGGGAGCCATGCTGCTGCTTCTTTTATTTTTAATACATAGTTTTATTATGATTTATTTACATTACATCTGGATTGTAATCCCCTCCCTCTTTTCTTCCTGTTTCCGCCCTCCGCTCTCTTTTCTGCCCTATTCCCCTCCCCTAGACCTCTGACAGGTAGGGCCCTCCTTACCTCCCCCCCCACCCCCCCATCTCATCTGGATAGCCTGCATCCCCTTGCTCTGTGTTCCCACAGGGCCTCTCGGCCAAGGGGGCAGTGATCAAATCACAGGCACCAGAGTTCCTGTCAGAGACAGTCCCCCGCTCTCCCTGCCCCTTCTCCATGCCCTGCTTTTTAAGCTTCGGCTCAGGCAGCCCTGCTCTCTTACCCAGGCGCTGTGATAACCTTTGTCCGAGACCTAGAAAACAGAACTGGGCAGTCACCTTGCTGGTCTTACATGGGTTGCAGGAGTTGGAACTGATTTCAGTTCTGCCTTATTTAGAAACAGAGTCTCTAGAAACGGGGTGAAAAAGCCCATTGAAATGGGGAGATGTTATCAGTTTTGAAGTTAAGTAAATACCTGGAATTAAAACTGAAAATTAACTTGTACATTCTGATGGTAGAGACTCCTCTAGCCAGGGGTGGCGAGACACACATGTAAGCCCACGCTGGGGAGGTGTGGGGAGACACACATGTAAGCCCACGCTGGGGAGATGTGGGGAGACACACATGTAAGCCCACGCTGGGGAGATGTGGGGAGACACACATGTAAGCCCACGCTGGGGAGATGTGGGGAGACACACATGTAAGCTCACGCTGGGGAGATGTGGGGAGACACACATGTAAGCTCACGCTGGGGAGATGTGGGGAGACACACATGTAAGCCCACGCTGGGGAGATGTGGGGAGACACACATGTAAGCCCACGCTGGGGAGATGTGGGGAGACACACATGTAAGCTCACGCTGGGGAGATGTGGGGAGAAACACATGTAAGCCCACGCTGGGGAGATGTGGGGAGACACACATGTAAGCCCACGCTGGGGAGATGTGGGGAGACACACATGTAAGCTCACGCTGGGGAGATGTGGGGAGACACACATGTAAGCTCACGCTGGGGAGATGTGGGGAGACACACATGTAAGCTCACGCTGGGGAGATGTGGGGAGACACACATGTAAGCCCACGCTGGGGAGATGTGGGGAGACACACATGTAAGCCCACGCTGGGGAGATGTGGGGAGACACACATGTAAGCCCACGCTGGGGAGATGTGGGGAGACACACATGTAAGCTCACGCTGGGGAGGTGTGGGGAGACACACATGTAAGCTCACGCTGGGGAGGTGTGGGGAGACACACATGTAAGCTCACGCTGGGGAGATGTGGGGAGACACACATGTAAGCTCACGCTGGGGAGGTGTGGGGAGACACACATGTAAGCTCGCGCTGGGGAGGTGTGGGGAGACACACATGTAAGCCCGCGCTGGGGAGATGTGGGGAGACACACATGTAAGCTCACGCTGGGGAGGTGTGGGGAGACACACATGTAAGCCCATGCTGGGGAGGTGTGGGGAGACACACATGTAAGCTCACGCTGGGGAGGTGTGGCAAGGCACACATGTAAGCCCACACTGGGGAGGTGGAGACAGCTGACTCTTTGGGGCTTGCTTGCCAGCCATCCCAACCTACTTGGTGAGTTCTGGACAGTGAAAGAAGTGACCCTGTGAAATATCTGATGTTCACAGAATCCTGAGGAACGCCAACCTGAGGTTTTTCTCAGACTTCCACAGGTATGCGCATATGTACACACACACACACACACACACACACACACACAGTGCATCTACACCTATAAAGTTATACACATGCTCCTTTATACACAACCAAACAGAAGATGATTCTTAATCTATGTTTTTGGACAGAATTTCACTATGTGACAACTTCAGCTTTCCCACCCAGTGTAGCTTAGATGACTGCCTGATGCGTGAACAGGAGGATCGAGTGACTTACAGCTCATACACGTCTGTAGTCTGTGCTCCGTGAACACGACCGGTTGGTCTTACTGTTTGAGATCTTTCTAAGCATGAAGGTACTTTAGCTAGAGCCACAGACTCCTTTTAACTACTTAAGGAACAGACAGTGCAGCTTTGGTGTTTCCAGTTGGCCACCCCTGTCTTTGGTGTTAAAGTACAGGAAGGGAGGAGGAGCTGCGGCACATGTGACCACGGAGGGGAGGGGCATCACCCATAGGGAATAAATACAAAAGCTGCTTAACTGTAAACCGGGATAAGAGGTCCGCTTGGCAGTGCAGACCCAAAGCGGATGAAGGGTTCGGGGAAGGGAGACCAAGGAGTCCGGAACCAGCTTCCATCATCCTGTGCCGTCAGATCCTGAGCGGGGATGGCATAGGTAGACCTGGGAATGAAATCGGTAAGGCTTGGGAATGGTGCAGTGTGGCCTGTGGACAGTGTGGGTGGGCTTGGGGGAGGGTATTTAGGCCTGAGATGGCGTAGATGGTCGTGGGCATAGTGTAGAAAGGACTTGGGACATGTAAGTGGATGGGGCACCATCCCCAGCATATTTGGGTCTCAGGTGCTTTGCCTGGTTCATCGTGCTGCACCTTTGACCTACTCAGGGTGCAGGCTGGGAGGGGACAAGGGACCTGATACAGACTTGTCGTAGAGCACGTTGCTTCCCAGGTGGAGTATTTGGTTGGTAGGTTTTTTTTTTTTTTTTTTTTTTTACAGTGGCTCCATGCAAAGTGGAAACCAAACGAAATAAATTTTGCTTAAACATGAGATTTCAGTCTTGTCTGGGTGGTCACTGCTGTCCCCTGAGGTTGCAGCTTTATTCCTCATTCAAGATGACACCATACTTTCATAACCTCTGTTAGTGGCTTCCTAGTTCAGATGCAACTAGGAAAAAGGGAAGCCCAGGGCTGGGACGATGCTCCGTTGGCAGAGCACTTACCTCTGCCTTCGGAAAGTGCTGGGTTTGTCCCCAGCACCTCATGAACCAGGTGGTACAGCCCACAGTGCTTTAATTCCAGCACTCTGGTGTCAGGAGAATCAGAAGTTTAAGATTATTCTTAGCTGTGTATGGAGTTTGAGGCTAACCTGGGCTACATGAGACACCCCCCCCCATATATGTGGGAAATCTAACCTGGGCTACATGAGACCCCGTAGGTGTGGGAAGTCAATGCAGAAGCCCAAGAAGAAACAGAGGGTATCGGCTTGGTAGAGACTGTGGCAGTGTGCAGTTTTGAAACTCAGGAAGGGGAAATGACCTCCTGTGTCATTGTCCTTACAGACAGAGCTAGGAATGGCTGTAACGTGTCACTAAATGACCTCCGTGACTGCTTTTATGGCTTAGGTGTAAATAAGAAAGGAAAATCTGGGGCTGATGTTGCTCAGTTGGTAGGGGACAGTGGGTCTGGAATGGTTACCGTTATACACTCGGCTCTGCAGGAAATGAGATTTAAGATTACTTGAACATTAAAGCGTTGCCAAGGGTAAAAGTAAACCGCTCCTCAACGTCTCACTGACCACAGGTTGCGCAAATGCCCTGAGCCAGTGTTCCTTCCATGATTTGGGAAGTAGCTTATCGAGTGTTTAAGGTACGTCGTAACTATCTGGGTGTTGCTTCAGAAAAGTAATCAAGACTTGAAAGCTCTTGGGGAGGTGAAGGTTTAAACACCCTGGCTGCGCTGCAGAAATGGCTCAGTGGTTAACGGCACGTACTGTTGTTGTTGCAGACAGGAGTTTGGTTCCCAGCACTCACATCACGTGTAACCCCAGGTTTAGGGGGGATCTGATGCCCCCTTCTGGCGTCCAAGGACACCAGATTGCATGTGGTGCACATACCCACACACATCCGTGTAATCAAAAATCAAACAGGTTTTAAAAACTGACCTTGTCATGCACATTTCCCTGAATCTGATAGTTTTACCATTGCTGTGTTTCTTAAGTTGTTGACCTACAGGACTTGCTCATGTGATGTAGTTTTGATGATGAACAAAATGTTGAGGAATCTTCTTTAGAAAATTGAATTACTTGAGGGGCTAGGGAAATGGCTCAGTCCCTAAAGGGAGTGTCACTTAAACTGGGAAATTCATGTTTGGATCCTGGGAACCCATGTAAAAAGCCAGGTGGAGTGACATGTATCTGTCACCTTAGCACTGTGGGAGACACAGACAGGAGGATCTCTGGATTCACAGGGCAGCCAACCTAGCAGAATTTGATGAGCTCCTAGTTTAGTGAGAAAACCCCCGCTTCATAATGTAAGGTGGAGGCTGGAGAGGCGGTTCAGTGGTTAGGGTCACTCGCTGCTTTGCAGAGGACCTGGGTTTGGTTGCTAGCACCTGCACAGAGGCTCACAACTCTCTGTAACTCCAGTTCCGGGGCATCCAGTGCCGCCTTCTGGCCTTCTCCAGCACCAGGCACACGTGTGGGCTACATATATACATGCAGACAAAACACATACATAAATAGGAATAAATCTTAAAAAAGAATGTGGAGAGAGTCAGTGGCCCGCAGCTCTGCATGCACAGGGACAGATGTACACCCATATAAACAATACCACACATCTCGGTGAGTGGAGTTAGCAGAGTTGGTGCCTTTGTTCTTTACTGTAATCTTTTCCCAGAATCCACTGCTTAACCTCACTCGGAGCTATCTCAGACAGAAGCTTGTCCAAAAAGGGTCCACACAGGCATTGGCATGGATGCAACCACACCCATCGGTAAACATTTATCAAGCCCTGACTGCTTCCTAGAGACAGTGGACCTGGGACACTTGAGATTTCAGCCTGCACCCAAGGAGCCTCTACCTCTCCTCTGGTATTGCCGAGAGCCTGTACATAGGGATGAGGATGCTGCTGCTGTGAATAGTTCTATGCCACGGTCTTTAGAAAGAGGAAATTGTCCCCAGGTGGATTAAAAAAAAAACTATTTTATAGCACACATTTCAATAAAGTCTTTAAGAATAAGAGCTAGTTGGTTAGTTTCAGAAGACATAACTAGTTGGGGTGTTTTTTGGGGGGTGGTGGTGAAGTCAGATCTTTTCTTTCCCTCCTTGGCTGTTTTAAAGGTCTCTGAGGAGACATCTGTTGGATGTCAGAACCAGTTTAATTAATTAACTAATTAATTGACTTATTTATTGTGTGAGAGACGGAGACATGTTTTCTTCTTCCCACCTGATTTTTTTTGGGTGTGTGTGTGTTTCGGGGGTCTCATGTAGCTCAGGTTGGTCTCAAGTTCACTTTGTAGCTGAGGATGACCTTGGATCTGATCCTCCTGCCTCTGCCTCCAGAGTGCTGGGTTTATAGGCATGCATCACAAGTTGGTTTCATGCAGTGCTGGGTAGCTAGCGTGGGGCTTCTTGCACACACTTTATTGAGCTACATTCCCCAGTGCCTCCTTAAGAAAATTGTTACAAAGGGAGAATTTCAGCTAAATCATAGGCAAGCAGTGTATACTAGACATGTTTCTAAGATGGGCTTATTTTTTTTATTAAAAAAATTATGTATATGTATGTGTGTGTGGGTTTGTGCAGGTGAGTGTAGTACCCGAGGAAGCCAGAAAAGGGTGTCAGATCACCTGAGCTGGGGCTCCAGGTGGCCCTGAGCTGCCTGCTGTGGGGGATGGTGCGGGTCCTCTGGAAGAGCAGTCATCTCCCTGCATCACTGAGCCATCTCTTCAGTCCCCAGAATGGACATTTTTAATGCCGCACGGTGAAGCAGCTATTAAGTACTGTCTTGTGTTTGAAGGAGCAGGCTTAGAATTGGGGTGTTTTTTGTTTTTGTTTTTGTTTTTGTTTTTGTTTTTTTTTTTAAATCTCTTTGTGCCAGCTCCTCTGGCTTGGTAACAGAGTCATTTTTTGAGTTTGTTTGTTTCTGTGTGTGCTCGGAACCATGTGTGGCGGTGTATATTAATGTGCTGTAGCCAGGGACATGTTGGAGTTGGTAAGAAAGCTTTAGCGCCTTCTGGGACCTGGTGTACAGTTCCCCCTTCCTTACTGACAGTAGCTTTGTTCCTGCTGCACTCAGGCACCATCCGCCTTTCTTAAAGATGGAGTCTTTCGCTGGTCTGGAACGTCACCCAATAGCCTAGGCTGGCCATCGAGTGAAGCTGAGGGGTCTGTCTCTCTCCACCTCCCATCTCTGTCATAACCGGGATTAGAAGTGCCTACCATCATCCCTTGGGTTCTGGGATGAAACGCGGGTCCTCACGTTTGCCCCCTGAGCTGTCTCCTAACCCCTATGCTTTAATGTCTTGGAGGAGAAGAACATCTCCCTTTTAGGCATCTGAGTCCAACAGTCAGAAACCGAGGTCAGACAAGCTCTTTGACAGCCTCTCCATGCAGTGGCTCACGTCTCTCTGCCTTTGTCTTTTTTCTTTTAGGAGTGACCCTCACCCGGAAGTGGACTTCGGAAGGGTGTCCTGTACACCACGTAAGTACTGCAGTCAGCAAATCTGCGTCCTGCCTGAGCACAGAGATCACAGCATTTGCCCTTGGAGGAGAGACAGGACCAAGAATTTGAGTCGGATATTATCTTATAGAAACATCAAAAAAATACAACTATCGGATTGGGGATGTGGCCAAGTTAGTGGAGTGCTTATGTAGTACTTATAAAGCATGGGATTCATCCCTTGCACCGCATAAAACCGTATATAGTGGTTATAGTGGACTTTTAATTCCACCACTCAGAAGGGGAGGTAGGCAGATCAGAGGCTGTCTTTTTTTCTTTGCCTATGTACAGAGTTTGGGGCCAGCCTGGGCTCCATGAAATCCTGTCTCAAAAAGAAATACTCATATATGTACATACATCAAACACAAACACACCACATACATACCAACACATGAAACACAAAATGAAATAAAACCAAGTAGAGATATGGTGGTTCTAGAGTCCTGTGGGTGCCTCCTTGCCACCCATAATCCTGAGGGGACATCTCTGGCCTCTACTAGTGAAAGTAAAGAGTAGGCTAGAGCTCCCAGGCTAATTGGGCAAAAATGTCTTATCTCTATAGAATTAACAGGAGTCTGTTTATTAATTCATGCAATCTTTACCAAATAGGGATTTTGGTGAATTTTCAGCTCGATCATAGCCACTAATTCTTTTTCTTTCTTTCTTTATTATGTATACAATGTTCTGCCTGCATGTACAATTGCACAACAGAAGAGGGCACCATATCACATTATAAATGATTATGAGCCACCATGTGGTTGCTGGGAGTTGAACTCAGGACCTTTGGAAGAGCAGCCCGTGCTCTTAACCTCTGAGCCATCTCTCCAGCTAGATAGCCACTAATTCTTATGCGACAGTGGCCCCTTCAAAAGCAGCCAGCCCCAGGGCTGACAGGGTGGATTATAACTTAACTGTATGTAAAGCCACTGTGAAGTTGAAAAGCGTGACCCCGAAAGATTGTGTCATGTGGGAACTGGCAGGTGGGGAGAAGGAAGCACTGGCCACATATGCGTGAGGACCCAGGTCCAAATCCCCTGCATCCTCATAAAAAGTTAGGCGTGGTCAGGCGTATCCCCATGCCCCCGTGCTCTGGGGCTTTGGGCGGGAGGCAGACAGGAGATTTCCTGGGCCTTGCCTGCTGCCATCCTACCTCTAGGTTCAGTGAGGGACCCTGACTCAAGAAAATAAAGCCGAGAATAATAGAGCCGGTCACCTGGTGGCCTCCTGGTCCCCTGGTGTACATATGGGCTCAGGTCCCCCTACCACACAAGTGCACACACTCTGCACACATGGCACACATATGCCATATACACCCCGACACAGAACAAGCCAGTTAACCATATGCACTCCCACACAGAATGATCACACCGTCTCTGTGTAAAGTGATTGGTATCGGCTCAGGGCCCTCAAGACTAAATTCTCAACACTAAGGGGATTTATTTGCCCTGAGGGACAAAGGGCAAGGAATAAGAGACAAAGACAAGAGATAGAGGGAGAGGGAGGGGGGAAGGGAACAAGGGAGAGAGGGCAGAGGTCTTTGTCCCTGAGGGAGACAAAGGACTGTCTCTAGATAGAGAGAAGACAGACTTGACCCATGGAGAAATATCGATTTATAAAGATAAAGGGGGAAACCCTGTGTTAGGATGAGGTGTTTAATTTTAATTGGGCATGACAATTAGGTGAGCCAAAGGGGGCTTTTGATTGCTGGCCTTCAATACTTGGATAGCTGGACCTTGGTAGTCAGCCTCAGGAGGAGGAAGTAGCCAAATAAGGGAATAGACCATGGTGGCTAGCTTTAGGGATGTAAGCTAATGGCTTTTAGCGAGGCGGAGGGGATGGGGGAGAAGGGCAAGGCCTGCCACAACCATGTTTGCCATGTTGGGGCTGGCCCGAGTCCCTTCACTCTTGTTGTATGGGAAACACTTGCTGAAGTTCTTTTCCTTGTCCCCCATATTGAGTCTGTGCTATAGAGAAAAAAAGTTTGCTAAGTGTGTCTTTTCAACCATCTGGATCCCCTGTGGTGCTTCAGACTCCCCCCACCCCCCACCCGCGCCCAAGAATTAGTTACCTTGGCAAACTTGGAGTAGAGCATGCAGAGAAGATTTGGATGTCAAGGTTATGGGGCCGAAGCAATGCAACATTAAACATTTCTAATTCTTACTTCTTTTATGTATGTGGGTCTTTGAACACACTTAGACTCTCACCACATCACAGGGGCCAAACCATGCAGGCGATGCCCTCGGAATGACTTAACGTGAATTAAAGTTAGCACTAACGAGTCATGTGACCATGTGACTTTTATCTGTGGTTTTTCTCTAGCTGTCACCTTGAGAGCCTGTCCCTCTGGGAGAAATCAGGGAAATACGAAGCATCTCCTTTGAAAGCTCAAAGGCGTTTTGAATCTCTAAGGATGTGGGATTTTTCTCCCCCACCACCGCCCCCTCAAATACAGTGAGCATATTAAATGCCCACAACCTGCTTAATGAGAAGGAGAATCATTGTAGGACCTGGGTAACTGAGCAAGCTGTGCACAGGGATTGTTCTCCATGAACCTGGTTTAGTGGTATCTGGGGATGGCAGCTGGGGACACCAAGGCTGGCCTCAGGGAAGGCAGTGCGGTGTGTATTGTCTCCGCTCTCCAGTGTCAGAGCTTACGCTTAGACATGAGTATCGGGCTGGAGTCTGATCACATTGGTAGAGTGTTTGCCCAGCAAGCAGGAAGCCCTGAGCGTAATCTCTGCTTCTGTATATCCTGGCCGTGGGGGTGAATATCTGTAGTCCTGGGTCCGTGCAGGTAGAGGCAGAAGGATCAAGGTTCTGAACCCGTCTTCAGCTACTTTGTGAGTTTGAGGCCAGCCTGGGCTACGTGAAACTGCGTATTTTGCGTTTTAGATACTGTTTTGTTGTTGTTGTTGTTTGTTTGTTTGTTTGTTTGTTTTGGCAGCCTCCGTACCTCCCTCCTGCTCTTTTCTCTACCTCTGTGAGGGTTTGACAGCCTTCATGAAACAGGCGGATGTGTTGGTGTCATGCAGGACTCCTGGGATATGTCTTTCTACCACCTAAAGTTGTCACCGCTTCCCCCCATTCCCCCCTCCCTCTGACTTTGGTGTGCCATAGTCAGCCACCTTTTTTGGGGGCCCCTTGGCTCAACCAAACATGACGACTGAAAGAGCAGCTGTCTGTCAGCCTCCCCCAGAGCCGCTGGTTTGGGCTGTTGTCAGCTTGGTGTTGGAGGAGACCCATAAGCAACAGACGTGGCTGTCACTGACATTTACAACGTGAAAGCCACGTCAGAGATGGCTCTACAGTTCTGATCCTTTAAATAGCCTTCCGTAGACATGGCACACATGGCCTTTCTACACGTGGATGGCTGCAAGTAGGAACATAGCTGGCCTCCCTTGAAGTGGCAGAGTGACTCACCCTCGTCCTCCACCATGTTATCAGGTCCTGCCTCTGCTGACGTGGGGTGAGAGCAATTCATCAGTGTCAGCTGTGCCTGCCACACAGCAGCTTATAAAGAGAAGACTTATCTAGACAGTTTCGGAGGCATCAGCCCATGGTTGGTTGACCCTGTTGGTTTGGCCTATGGTGAGACAGTGTGTCATGGTGGCACGTTATAGGGGAAGCCTACTCACCTCGGAGCCACGATGCCAAAAAGGGAGAAATGGTTGCATACCTAAGATGGCATGCTTTGAATACTCGTTGAGGGCAAATCCTAAGTAACCTGAGGACCTCTAGCTAGACTCCATCTTGTGTGTGTGTGTGTGTGTGTGTATGTGTGTGTGCACTTGTGCATACACATGTATGAACCTGATTGTAAGGACAGAGGACAACTTTAGGTGTCACTCCTTAGGCAGCGTCCATCTCTTGCTCTGAGACAGGCTGTCCTAGTTTTCTTTAACGGTCACCTTGACCCAGCCTAGAGTCAGCTGCGTGAAAATCTGCAGCTGACAAGCTGCCTAGGTCAAATGTCCTGATTGCTAATTGACGTGGGAAGGCCCATTGCACTGTAGTCACCGCCTCTAAGCAAAGGGTCCTGGGCTACAGTTGAAAGCCAGCTCTCAAACCAGGCCTCGTGGTGACGTGTTTATACACTAAGGTAAGGAACAGAGGAAACTTGGAAGAAAGGAATGGAGGCTGCAAACCTGATGGCCTGTCATCATGTCGCCTGTCAGCAGCCCAGAGTGGCCTTGCTGTCTGTGAGACAGAGAACTGGCCCTGTGCCATAAACTACATTTGGATTTTAAAAAAGATGAAGAAGAAAAAGGCTCATGTGTTTATGAGTTGAGAGCGACTCTGGGTCTTTAAATGGGAAATAACACTAAGTGGAGGGGCCGTGGCTGCGCTGTGGGAGGGACAGCTGGGAGGGTCTCCACGTGAGAGGCCATAGGGATAAGCAGACTTGATAGAAAGCGGATGACACAAAGGAAAGCCTTTCTTTGCTCTTAATTGAGAGAGGCCCTGACACTCAGAATGAGAGAACTGAGATTAGGGGAGGGAGTGGGGTGCAACAGTTTTAGGGTGATTCTGAACCTAGCCAGTGGCCGTGTGCACTTCTAAAGAGATAATGTCCTTTAGATCTAAGTGATGGGTCACTGCTGCTGTCAGTAACTGTACATCTAGGTACCCGTGGGTACCACAGAATCCTTGGTTTAGGGCCTCATCCTAATGATGCTCTGGCTTCATGGTGGTGCAGAAGCTGTGTGTGTTCAGTGGACACCGCAGTCATGTGTCTCACTTTGAATTTGGATCTTTTCCTAGAATAGTGAGTGTGTGATAGAATGTGGTACGGGGATGCAGCAAGCCATATGTCCCTGCCACGCAATCGTAAGGGGAGCAGGTGACACTCACAGGCCTTGTCCTTCCTTCAGCCTAAGGTCACATGGACCCCAGGACGGGTATGAATGCAGCCTGATGGATTTGCAGATGGCAACATCATATTGCAGTGCCAAAGGGTTGGACACCCAGCCTGGGGAGGTGACTTAGGTACAAAGTGCCTGCTTTGCAAGCATGAAGGACCACGTTGGGGTACCGGGGAAGGCGCTGGTGTGGGGCTGGAGACATGGCTCACTGCCTAAGAAGTTAAGAATGTGTACTGTTCTTATAGAGGATCTGAGTTTGGTTCCCAGCACTCACTTCTGGCAGCTCACGACTACCCATAACAGGTCCAGGGGACCTGACGCCCTCTTTTGGCCTCTGTCAGCAACTGCACTCATATGTACACACACCCAACAGAGACATATATGAATATACATCTTAAACATAAAAAAAGATACATTAAAAATAAAAATGTCTTTGACAGAATCGCTATGCTTATGAGCTCTGTGCTAAGGAAGCCGAGACAGGCAGATCTCTAAGACTCACTGACGGACTGTCTAGCCTACACTGCAAACTCCGGGCTAAGGGGACACCCTGCCTTATGTTTAGATAGAGACTTGCTAAAAAAGCAGGAACTGCGAGCTTAAAGGTGCAGAGTTGGTGTTTTCCCCCTTCTATGTGACTGGTCCAGGCTTAATTTTTAAATTACACTTCAGTTATTGTATGGGCACCAAGGTTTAGCTGTAGAGATCAGAGGTTGGCTTGCAGGGATCAGGGCGCTCCTTTCACCACATGGGGCCCAGGGATTGAACTCCTGTCCTCAGGCTTGGCAGCAAGCCTTGCTACTCACTCTGCCATCTTGTCAGCCCCGAAGGGCTTTAATGTATCATTAAAGTCTAAAGCAGTGAGACTGTAAGGACTCTGGGTGCAGTGCTCAGCAGGTGATATTGCAGTTCATAGAAGATAGTTCACTTAATTTTAAAAATCCCTTACATACTGACCTTCTTCTTGTTGAACTATTTTAAGAACAGTAGATGGTTTATGAATGTGGTTCTTATTTTTTGAGACAGGGTCTCGCTTCATAGGCCATGCTGGCCTTGAACTCTCTATGCGGGGAGGTGACGATGATTTTCTGTGGTACAGGGGATACAACTCAGAGCTTTGCACACACTAGGCAAGCGCTCTATGAACTGAGCCACATCCCTAGCTCCAAGCATATAATTTTTATTTGAAAAATTACCACCTCAGCTGTCTGAGGCTTTAATTGCTGCACTCAACACAGTGAAAACACCGAACTGCGATATCAGTGTAGTAAAAGCAAAGAAGTGTTGCATGCTGCGGGGTTTAAATAGTAGGAATGGAGGAGAGGAGACGGGGCAGCCATGGAGAGGCTCTGAATGCAGTGAGTGAGGTGGCAATGAAGAGAGAACGGATGGCTTGGGACGTACGTGCTCGCTGCAGTGAAATTTGTCACTTCCACTTACATCCTGTTGTTAATTTATATTTTCATTGGAAAAGATTTCCAGAGAAACAGTTAGCTTCCCCTCAGTGCTGTGTTCCCAGAATTTATTTTCCTGAGCTGCAGTTCCAGTAGGATAATTTTATCATTGCAAACCATTCTTCCTAGGGACGGGACAGCAGGTGGCCGTGGTCAGAATGGTGAGCTAGTGGGGGTGGGGTTGGCGGAGAGTGGTGGATAGCCAGAAGTCACAGCCTGTCAACCGCCACTGGAGACAGAAAAGCTTCTTTTGAATTCTGTCACCTTCATCTTATAACCTTGGGTAAGTCCTTTTAGGGCTCTGTGCCTTCGTCTTTTCATTTGTAAGACTTGGGTAAGAGTTGTCCCTCCATTGAAATTGCTGTGATGGTTGTTATATGTGGAACTGTTCTGGAACTATCTCCAAGAAAAGACGTTGATTTTTTTTTTCTGTTTGTGAGTTAAAGATACAATGACAAAAGCAACTTAGGGAAGGCTTACTTTGGCTCCTGTCCGGAAGGTACAGTGTATCAAGATGCACTAGCAGGAGCTGGAGAAAGATGCTCACACTGTATCCATACTCAGGAAACTGAGGATGCTGCCGTTCAGTTCACTTTCTTCTGTTTTTTCAGTCCAGGTTTCCAGCCCAGGGAATGGTGCTGCCCATAGTGGGTAGGGGTTCTCACCTCAATGAACCTACCAGCATAGTCCCCCACAGACATGCCCAAAGGCCCAACTTTCTCATGATTGTAGCTCTGAGGACACCCAAAGGGCCAGGGTGTCCAACCCTTTGACACTGCAATATGATGTTGTCAGGCTGCATTCATACCCGTCCTGGGGTCCATGTGACCTTAGGCTGAAGGAAGGACAAGGCCTGTGAGTGTCACCTGCTCCCCTTACGATTGCATGGCAGGGACATATGGCTTGCTGCATCCCCGTACCACATTCTATCACACACTCACTATTCTAGGAAAAAATGCAAATTCAAAGTGAGACACATGACTGCGGTGTCCACTGAACACACACATCTTCTGCACCACCATGAAGCCAGAGTGTCATTAGGATAAAGCCCTTTAAATTGAGCTTAAGTACCACACCCGTTTCCTAATATTTTAGCTCTTGTTACTAAGAGGGGAAAGATTTCCGATCACAAGAAGTTGGCCATAATCTTTCACATACGAAGGCAGTATTTCTTGAACTTGGGCATTGCACCAGTGTGCAGCATCTGTGCTGATTGGACGTGGAGAGGGGTGTTCTTTTTGCAGCCACAGTACTGCAGTTCAATCTCGCACCCCCTTAGAACTCATGCAGACCCCTTTAGCCCAAAAGGACTTGCCTCTAACGAGAATCCTTACACCTGCTGTGTAGGTTCCAGGTCATTTACGAGAGTTCCCAGGAACGTGTGTGTATGTGTATGCTCAGGTGCGTGTGGGCTCATGCACACCATGGTGTGGTTGTGGAGGTCAGGACACAATCCGGGTACCAGCCTTTGCCTTCGAACCAACCATGTTTGGGACAGGGTCTCTTGTTCTCCAATGCCCATGGCAGGCTAGCTAGCCAGCCAGTCAGCTTCTGGGGATTTCCCCTCACTTTGCCTGGCATCTTAGGGCAGAGAAGGGGGCTGCGTGTCCAACTTCAAGTGGATTCTAGGGACTTGGATGATTTTTGGGGTCAGCACTTTACCCACTGTGATATCTCCTCAGCTTGGTAACTATTAATTTATTTATAAAGAATGTAAGCGAGCATCAGTCAAGTAAAGAGTCACAAAGGGTAAGGTCTTGGAGGGTCTCAGACTCAGTTCCTGTCACCCTCCTGTCATACCTACACGGTCTCCCACCCTATCCTGCATTGGACACAGAATCCAGAGTCTCTCCTGGGTCATTGTGCACGAGACTGTGGCCTGTAGCAACCTTCGGTTTCCTTTCCCCACAGTTGCACTGCCTCATGGCCCTGCACTCTCATTGTCACACGGTTGCTCTTTCTGGTGGCTGGCTGGCCCCTGCTTGAGTCATCTCACCCTTTAGTATACTTAGATTGTGATCAAAGGCGCTCATGAGTCACAACACTCCTTTTAGTCAGGAAATTCTAAGGACTGGATCGCCCCCCCTCTCCCCCTAGGAAGCAGAGACGAAGTCCAAGTATGTGCTTTAGTGTGCAGGAAGCATGTTCTATGCAAGGTAAGAAGGCTCAAGATGGTGGCTGAGCATGGAGGCCCTAGTTCTTTCTGTGTTTGGGTGCTATTGCTCTAATTCAGAGTCCACCAGTCCACCAGTCCACCAGTCCACCAGTGTATGTGGTTGGCTTAAGTCACTCTAGCTTTTCTTTAGAAAAGCAGTTCTCAAACTTCCTTATAGAGTCCCTACTGTTGTGGTGGTTCCCAACTAGGAAATTATTGTTGTTGCTACTTCATAACTGTAATTTCACTACTATTATGAACAAAATGTAAATATATGGTATACAGATAATCTTAGGGTATCCCTGTGGAAGAGAGTCACTCAGCTGCCAAAGTGGTCGCAACCCCACAGGTTGAAAACTGTTGCTTCAGAGTAACTTGGTTTAGTTGCATAGTAAGTAAGCTGGTCACAGAGATTTTATAGCAGCCTTCTATCTAATGAGTTACAGAGAGCTTCTGAGCACTGTCCTTCATGGGTGTGTCTCTATAACTTTCTTGAATCCTCTTTGTGTGTACAGGAAGCTGCTGGGTGCCCATCTCTCTGATTGCTAGAAGGTTCTCTTCCTAGGAAGGTCACGGAAACCTGGGTGGACCCTGGGTATTGCTTTGTGATGAGCATGCCTACCCAGGGAACGTAGATCAGCCAGGAGCACTCTCATTTGCATGACCCTGTTTTGTGGTGTGCATGGCAGAAATGGTACAACTGGAAATGAGGCTGCACAGTGGCTCCTGCTAACCCCCCCCAGGGCTGTGCCTGGCTAATCTGGAATGCCCTCCTTCCCATGGCACGAATTACATGCCAGGAGACTGCACGCAGGGACTCTCTAGTAAAAAATGCTTCTCCCATAGAGAGCCAGCCCCCTTGTCCATTGCCCTGCAAGGCAGGCTGACTCTAATCACTGGCCAGCCCACCGCCCTCCTGCTGCGCAGCACTCAGTAAGCTGTTCTTGCTCCTGTGTTCTCAAGGCTGAGCTCTTCCACCAACCCCTGATTCTCCTCCCTGCTACCACAGTGGCTGGCAACATTTTCTGCACCTCTGTTCCTGTCCCCACAAGACCCGACCTCGGGGAGCAGCAGCTCGGTTGTGAGGTCCCTACAAACCTCACCACAGCAGCAGTCCTTGGGCCACGTTCACTTCGCTCTGGTGTGATTTGTCTTCTGGCGTAGGCCCAGCTCTTACCTTCCATCGCCTTTATTTGTATGTTTGGGCTTGTACAGGTGCATTTGTGTGTGCGAGTACGTGTACACGTGTTCCCTCGTTGGCCTGCGCTTTCCATTCCTAGCACTGGGGTTGTAAGTATAAGTTACTTTGTTCAGCTGGGGTTGTTCTTGGTGTTTGTTTGTTTGCTTTAAAGATTATTTCTGGAAACCAAACTCAGGGGCTCATGTCTGTGCAATGAGTGTTCTTACCTAGGGGCCTTCGTTCCTCCCCCTCCCCCAACCCCAGGTATAGTGTCCCAAGTAGTAATCCATGTCATTTAAGCTGAATAATAAATAGATGCCACCAGATGTGGATGGACGCTGGTTACTGCCACCTTTTTGCCTTCAGTGACCAGTGCTCCTATGGCTATTAGTATGTGAATTTTTTGTTTGTTTGTTTGTTTTGAGACAGGGTTTCTCTATGTAGCCCTGGAACTCTATACATTAGGGTGACCTGCAACTTACAGAGATCCACCTGCTTCTGCCTCCCAAGTGCTGGGGTGACAGTCGTGTGCCACCATGCCCAGCTGTATGCAAGGAGCTTTTTAAGTCTCTATTTTCAGTTATTTGGGAGTATAGATATAGACCCAGAAGTAGAATTTCTGTGTTTCATAATTTGAAATTAATATTTTTATATTTATTTATTATTACTTTGTGTGTGTTGCAGGATATGTATGAGAGGCATGTATGTCATAGTGCACACATGAAAGTGTGTCAACCCAAAGAACTCAGTTCCCTCCTTTTATCTTGTAGGTCGCAAATTATCAGGCTTCCTACCAAGTTCCTAACTATCTTGCCAACCCTCTGTAATTTTTTTTTTACACAAGAAAATGTAAAAGTCTGCCATCGTGTGTGTGTGTGTGTGTGTGTGTGTGTGTGTGTGTGTGTGTGTGTGTGTATCTGTGCACACACACGCAAATATGCAAACATGTTCAGTTGTGTGGAGTTCAGAGGTGGACGCTGGGTGTTTTCCTAGTCATTTGCCACCTTAGTTTTTGGACAGGGTCTTTCACTGAGCCTGAGAGGCACTTCTGTAGCTACATTGACTCGCCAACATGCTCCACGGAGTCCCCTGCCTTCAACCCACCCAGTTCCAGCTGAGGGGCACATGGTATCACACTTCGTTTTCACTGGATGCTGGGGATCCCAACTCAAAATCTTATGCTCACACAGTAAGCATTCTCCTGGCTGAGCAAGCCATCTCCTCAGTGCCCCAAACCTGCTATTTTATTGTGATTAATTCAGGGCAGCTAGCTACTTGCCAAAGTAATAATAAGTCCAGGTTACTTACTTGAATTTTCAAGATTTAATTTTTTGGGGTGGTGGCCGTCTTTAATACCAGCACTCAGGGAGGCAGTGGCAGGCGGATCTCTGTGAGTTTGAGGCCAGCCTGGTCTACAAAGCGAATCCAGGACAGCCAAGGCTACAGAGAGAAACCCTTTCTCGAAAAATATTCAAGAGCAGCATGTTCTCTTGAGCTCCAAGCCATCTCTCCCTGCTCTCAAATTACTCTGTAGGAGTGTGGAACTCTCGGTATGAGTTTCTGAAACAGAGAAGTGTGTTTATTATGTAGGGGACTGCCCCATGAATGGTGCTGCCACGGTGTCAGCAACAAGCAGATAAGGCAGTGACACACGCGCGCGTGCACACACACACACACACACACACACACACACACACACACACACACACACTCATTGTGGGGAGCATGGCAGCTCACAGGTGGGCATGGTGCTGGGTTTTACATCCTGATCCACAGGCAGCAGGCAGGGGGAGAGAGAGAGAGAGAGCCACTGAGCCATACTGTGGGCTTTTGAAACGTCAGAGCCCACCCACAGCAGCATACCCACTCCAACAAGGCCACACCACCTACTCCCTCCACACAGTTCACCAACTGGGGGCTAAGCATACACATACGTGAGCCTGTGGGGGGGGCCTTTCTCATTCAAACCACCGCAGGAAGCTTGCTGGGTACATTTCCCGTAGTCTCTGCTGGTCACTAATATGGTGCTGTCCCTCATTCAGTTGGACAGCTCATACACAGGACAGGTAGGTGGTGGCTGAAAGCTTAAACTCAAGTTCTTCCAACCACCAGCTGAAGAAAAGTACTTTACCTTCTGTCCCTCAGTTTCCCCATCTGTACAGTGGAAGTTAAATGTTGTAGCAGTTGTTTGTGTATGTGGTGGAGGTGTGTAGCGGTGGAGGTGGGGGTTGCGTGTGTCACTGTGTGGGTGTTGAGTGTGGAAAGCAACAACTCTCAAGAGTGGGTTCTCCTTGTACCATGTAGATCCTAGGAATTGAATGTATGTCATCAGGTTTTTATATAATAGGAAACCAGTCATCCCAGTTTTTATATAATATTAGGTATGGACAATAGAAACTTTGTTAGCACAGGATATATCCACACTCTTACATTACTGGGGACTATGCGGTGGAACCGCTTTTCTGAAATAGATATGTATGTAATGCCACTGTTTTAAAAACCTAAATGCTCTCATCTTGTATTAGGCAATTCTTTTATTCTAAGAAAATTGCAGAAACACAGGGCTGGGATATATCATGGTGTTGGAGTGTCTAGCCTGCCAGCTCCTGGGGTTGTCCTGTTTCTGCCTCCCGTTGTCCCACAGAAGTGCTGGGATGGCAGCTGCACATCACTGTGATGGGACTCCGGCCAACTCCAGCTTGGGGGGCCAAGTGAGCAAGCAAGCGTGGCTCTGGCAGGCTTTGTCCTTCTCCCTTTGTCTTGGTAAAAGCCATTACATTACATCCCTAAAGCTAGCTACCAAAGTCTATTTTCTTATTTGGCCACTTCCTCCTCCTGAGGTCGACTACCGAGATCCAGCTCTCAAAATATTGAGTTCCGCAGTCAAAAGCCCCTTAAGCTCATCTAATTGGCATGCCCAGTCAAAATTAAACACCGCATCCTAACAGGGTTTCCCCTTGAACCTTTATAAGCCGCCATTTTCCTATGTGCCCTATGTGCTAAGTCAGTCTCTATCCATAGGCAGACCTTTGTCGCCCTCAGGGGCGAATACCCCTTCCTTTCTTCCTTGTATCCACCCCCCCTTCCCCCCCACCTCCTTCCTCTATCTCCTGCCTTTGTCTCTTATTCTTTTCTCTCTGTCCTCCTTTGTGCTGAGAACTTAGTCTTGGGGGTCCTGAGCCTGCACACTGTGCCCTGCTTTTATGAACGCTCTGGGGACCTGAACTCAAGTCCTCCGCAGGCTTGTGTGGCTGCTGGCACTTTGCTTGCTGAGTCATCTCTCCAGCCCCATATCTATTTCATATCAAGATCTCACTTTCATATTTGCAGTCCATGGAATGATATAGTGATATTTGAATTTTCTTTGTTCTTTTCCAGCACTGACTTTCTTTCTTTTTTTTTTTTTTTTAATGACTATCCGGGGGAAATTTTCACTTGGAAAAAGAGGATGTTAGAATCTGAGTTTCTAAAAGAGCCAGTTCCCCAAGGGAGAACCAAACAGGGCAGGCTGTCTCACAGTTGGTTCCCAACAGATGTCTCCCATGCTCCCATATTGGTTGGCCTCAGACCTGCCCTGGAGTCCTTTGGCCTGGCCTCTGCAGTCTGAGTCTGGTGCCCATGGATCCCGGGCAGTTTTCTCTGCTCGCATGCCTCAAGTCTTTGTGGCTTATTAAAGAGTTGCTGCCCAGGCCCAGTGGGGTTTTCTGGGAGAGCGTTTAATCACTTGCAATGAAAGCTAGCTTCTGCTGGATCCTGCTGTTGGAGCCCACGTTCCTGTCTTGTTAATGTTTCCGGCATGCCTAATGCAGACATATATGCCCTTGTCGTTTTGTGCATACATTTCCCTTTTAAGAGCAAAAATAAACTTGCTCGCCTTTCAGGTTCAGAATTGATTCTGAGCAGTGTGCCTTCCCCTGGACAGGGGTGCCAGATGGTGTCGCGCCTCCTGCCGGGGTAATGAATATGCCTTAGCAGAAAACCTTGACTTGCTCTTGAGTCGTTTTCTGCACCTTGAGAGAAACCCGCTGCTCTGCTGATTTGCTTCCCATTCGTTTCCTCTCCAGTCAGTTGATTTTAGGGAGGAGAAAGAAATGACACCTTCTGGAATAATTACCCGAGTTGAATTAGTTTGATTAGTGGTGTTATTTATCGATCTGTATCCCAAAATAACATCGTATGTATGGGCGTTCATAGGGATAGCTTTAAAATGTTGCTCTCGGGGCTGGAGAGATGGCTCAGCAGTTAGGAGTGCTTGCTGCTCTTCCAGAGGACCCGGGTTTGGGTCCAAGCAACCTCGTCAATGTTGCACCCTCGTCAATGTTGCACAGCCAGCCTCGCCCAGTTGGTGAGTTCTAGAGAAAGTGGCTGACATTGTCTCTAAAAGTAAGATGAGCAGCCCCTGAGACATTACACCTGCAGTTGACCTCTGGCTTCTGCATGCATGTACATATACACGCACACACGCACTCGCACACTCACACCCACATATACAGTTTGTGGACTCTGGAGAGCCAATGAGAGAGCTGGAAAAATACGAGGAATAGGGGCTCTCTGGGTTTGAAAGATGGGCTGGGACTGGAGCCCCTGCTGTGAGCTCCTTCTACATAAACTCTTTTTTTTTTTTAATTTACTTTTAGTTATTTTTAAAACTTACCTTTATTTTATGTGCATGGGTGCTTTGCCTACATGCATGTCTATGTGAGAATGTCAGATCTTAGTACAGAGAGTTGTGAGCTGCCATGTGGATCCTGGGATTTGAACCCAGGTCTTCTGGAAGAGCAGTCAGTGCCCTTAACCGCTGAGCCATCTCTCCAGCCCCTTGTTTTTAGTTTGTATATGTAGACATGTGTGCCTGCCACTTAGGTGCGGGTGCTCACAGAGGCTAGCAGAGGACACCGGATCTCCTGGAGCTGGAGTTAGGGATGTGGTTGTGAGCTGCCTGATGTGGGCACTGGGAGCAGACTTGGGTCCTCTGGAAGAGCAGCAAGCATTCCTAGCCACTGAGCTCTCTCTGGTCCCCTCCACACGTCTTGATGGCTGCAATTACACTTCCTCTTTCACCGAGGGGATAATATTACAGCGTAACATGCAAATGTTCCTGATTGGGCTGCTCTTGACAACGAGTGAGTATAAGAGAGACAGGACTGTGTTCCGGGAATGACTGGCCTGTGCATGCAGCTCCGCAGCTACCTCGGAGTGTTTTCTTGTGGCACATTCAAGTTGTCTTCAAACATTTTGGTTAACAGAAGGTAAAAATTAGCACGCCAGGAAACTCGCTCGCCTACCATTTCTGAGGAATTAATACTTTCATCTCTTCCAAAATTGGTGATAGAGCTGAAAGTAAACATTACACTCCACTCTGAAGCTCTTAATGCTAAGCTATTATTTTTTAATTTCACTAAACTCCTAAGGGTACTGTCTTTGTAGAGCTGGGGCTCTGTTGGTACAGTGTTTGCCTCGCATGCCTGAGGCCCAGGTTCCATTCCTAGCACCACATAAACTGGACATCAGGCCTCGTTGGTGCATGTCTGTTATCCCAGGGAAGGGGATGGGAGGATCAGAAGTCTAAGGTCATCCTCAGCACCTATAGCAAGTTGGAGGATAGGGAGGGCTGCGTGAGACCCCATCTACAAGAAGGAAAGCGCACTGCTTTCCTTTGCTTGCACATTGAGCCTTCCTTTTCTGCCCTCATCTGTGACCATTGTGTTGCCTGTGCCCTGATCTGACTCCACTGCATACAGGACCCAGGGATGCCTGTGATCAGCGCAGGCTGGTAAAGGATTGGGCATGCGCATTCACGGAGAGCTCCTGCCTCTGCAGTCTGCCCACATAGGCTTTTGGCAACTTCTCCAGCAGAGACTCATGTATCCAGCCTGGCCAGGTATGCCTGTGTTTCACCCACCCCTCCCCCACTCCCTTTCCTTTTTCTATAAATAATAGTAGGTTACTTGCTTTTCCCATTGCTTCTGGGGGTTGAACACATATATTCCTTTTTTAAAAAAAATTTTATTTATTTTACACTCTGGTGTTTTGCTTGCATGTGTATCAGTGTGAGGGCATCAGACCTCCTAGAACTTACAGTTGTGAGCTGCCATGTGGGCCCTGGGAATTGAACCCAGGTCGTCTGGAAGATCAGCCAGGGCTCTTAACCACTCAGCCATCTCTCCAGCTACATTTATTATTCAGGAAACTTCTCTTGTTAATGATACAAGAGTACCCCTTCCCACTCCCATCTCAACCGTTGGATCATTTAATTTTGTTTTGTGCTTTTTTTTTAAATAAATTTTTATTTTTATTTTATTTTTTTTTATTGAGAATAGATTTTTCTCTTCTACAATACACCCTGAGCACAGTCTTTACTCCCTCCACGTCCTCTCTCCTCTGTTTTCCGCCCAAAAAGAGCAGGCCTCCAAGAGACAGCAGCCAAACATCACACACACACACACACACACACACACACACACACACGTGCAATAAAGACAAGGCAAGAGCCCTCACACCAGTTCTGGGCAAGGCAGCCCAAAAGGAGGGAAAGAGTCCTAAGAGCAGGAAAAAGAGTCAGAGACACAGCTGCTCCCACAGTTAGGCTAGTCCCACAAAATGCCAAGCTAACAGCCACAACGTGCAGCAGGGACCTGGTGCAGGCTCCTGCAGGCCCCGTGTTTGCTGTTTCAGTCTCTGTGAGTCCATACGTGTCCTGTTCAGTGAGCTGTGCTCTCCTGGTGCCCTCCATCCCCTCTGATTCCGCCAGTCTTTCCTGCCTCTCTTCCTGGGAAGAGGGGGTTCCCTGAGCTACGAGGGGAGGAATATGATGGAGACCTCCAGTTTAGACTCGCTGCATAGTGTCTGGCTGTGAAGCTCTGCATCTGCTCCCGTCTGCTGCTAGAGGAAACCTCTCTGATGCTGATTGGGCTAGCCACTGATCTATGAGTATAGCAGAATATCATTAGGGATCCTTCACTTTAAAAAAAAACTAGTTATGTTCGGCTCTACCCTAGGTCTCTGGCCATCCAAGCAGCACTGAATATGGGCTCCCTCTCTTGGAGTGGGCCTCAAGTTAAATCAAACATTAGTTGGCCACTCCCACAAGTTCTGTGCCCCCAGTGCCCCAGCCCATCTTGCGGGCAGGACACAGAATGTTGGTCAGAGGTTCTGTGGCTAGGTTGGTAACCAGATTTCTCTTTCGATCACCTGCAAAGTACCTTCCGGTGACAGAGAGACGAGAATGTAGTGGGGTGAAGGCTCCACTCTGTACGGGTGCTAGCTTGACCTGTCCACATTCTGTGAGCTGTAAGGATGTTGTCCTTGCCGATGGGGCTGCTCTGTACTAGCATCAGCCTGGTTTGTTTAGGAATCTCCATGGACCTCTTTAGCCAGCAACCCAACCAATCCTTGCCTGGGTACCAGAGATGGTCAGTTGAAACTCTGTATCCCCCATCACTAGGAGCTTTCATTAGGATTTCCCTCACAGTTCCAGGAAGTTTCCACTGTACTAGGTCTCCACACTATACCCCCAAATGCCCCCCAGTTCCAGCCATCTTTCCTTGCACTCTCTCCTTCCTTTCCATCTCCTGCTCCTGTCCTTCCTGCCCAGGCTACCCTCAAAATCTGTTTTATTTCTCCTTTCCAGGGAGATTCATGCCCCTAGAACCATCTTTACCTAACCTCGCTGAGTCTGTAGATTGTAGCTTGGTTATCAATTACTTAACAGCCAATATCCACTTATAAGTGCAAACATGCCATATTTGTCTTTCTGTGTCTGGTTTACTTCATTCAGCACGACTCTTTCTAGTTCCATCCATTTGCCTGCAGATCTCACGATGTCATTTTTTAAAAATAGCTCCATTGTATAATACTCCATTTTGTAAATATACCACATTTTCTTATTCTGTTCTTCAGTTGAGGGACATCTAGGTTGTTTTAGTTGCTGGCTATTATGAATAAAGCTGCTGTGAACGTAGTTGGGCAAGTGTTCTTGTGGTATGATGGAGCATCCTTTGGGTATATGCCCAGGAGTGGTATAGCTGGGTCTTGAGGTAGAACTATTCCCAGTTTTCTGAGAAACCACAGTATTAATTTCTATAGTGGCTGTACAAGTTTTCACTTCCACCAGCAATGGAGGAGCGTTCCCCTTGCTCCACATCCTCTTCAGCATGTGATATCACTGTGTTTTTGATTTTAGCCATCCTGAGAGGTGTAATATGGAATCTCAGAGTCATTTTGATTTGCATTTCCCTGATGGATAACTAAGGACGTTGAACATTCCTTTAAATGTTTTTTCATCCATTTGAGATTCCTCTGATGAGAATTCTGTGTTTAGATCTGTAATTGGATAGTTTGATTTTTTTGAAATCTAGTTTCTTGAGTTCTTTATATATTTTTGTTTTGTCTTTGTTTTTGGAGACAGGGTTTCTCTGTGTAGCCTTGGCTGTCCTGGACTTACTTTGTAGACCGGGCTGGCCTCAAACTCACAGAGATCTGCCTGCCTCTGCATCCCGAGTGCTGGGATTAAAGGTGTGTGCCACCTCACCCGGCTTCTTTATGTATTTTAGATATTAGTCCTCTATCAGATGTGGAGTTGGTGAAAATCTTTCCCATTCTGTAGGATGCTGTTTTGTCCTATTGACTTTTCCAGAAGCTTTTCAGTGTCATGAGATCCCATGTTTTATTGTTGATCTTAGAGCTTGCGCTATTGGCATTCTGTTCAGGAAGTTGTCTCCTGTGCCAATGTGTCTTCCTTACTTTCTCTTCTGTCAGGTTCAGTGTATCTGGTTTTATGTTGAGGGCTTTGATCCACTTGGAGCTGAGTTTCTGGATGGTGAAAAATATGGATCTATTTGCATTCTTCTACATGCTGACATGTAGACCCAGAACCATTTGGTGAAGATGCTGTCTTTCTTCCAATGTGTATTTCTGACTTCTTTATCAAAACTCAGGTGTCCATAAGTGTGTGAATTTATTTTTAGGTTTTCAGTTCAATTTCATTGATCAATATATCAGTTTTTATTATTATAGCTCTGTAGTACAACTTGAGATCAGGGGTGGTGATACCTGCAGCAGCTCTTTTATTGTAACAGGATTGTTTTTTGCTGTCCAGGGTTCTTTGTTATTCCATACGAAGTTGAGAGTTGTCCTGTGAAGGTCTGTAAAGAATTGTGTTGGAATTTTGCTGAGGACTGCGTTGAATCTGTAGATTGGTTTTGGTAGGATGGCCATTATTGCTAATGCTTTGTGTGTTTTTTTTTTTATTCCTTTAGGTGTTCGTAGTGTCAGGGCGTCCCTGAGAGTCTCTGGTTTGTCTTTCTTCCCTTATTACTTGGGACTTCAACTCTGCAAAGGGTTCCTGAAAGCCTTTTGCTGGAGGAGTGCCAGCAGCACATCCTTGGTGGTTTCCTTTGTGGCTTGTGTGAAGAGAGCAGGTGTCCCATGGCTGTCGCTCGAATGCTCTGGGTGTCAGTTATTGCACGCGATTGACACCTGTGAGGTCTTTCTCACCCAGGAGGCGCTTCATTGAGCATCAGAAGCAGCAGATAGAAATTTTGAGAGTCTTCTTTTTTTTTTTTTTAATTTTTAATTTTTATTTTATTTTTGCGTGAGGGTCTCGGGTAGCCCAAGCTGGCCCTGAATTTACTGTGTAGCCGAGGATAATCTTGAGCCTTTGTCTTCGGAGTGCTGGGATTACAGGGACGCACCACCATGTCCAGTTTATGCAGTGCTGGGCACTGGACCCAGTGCACTGTGCTTGCCTCAGCACTCTACCCACTGAGCTTGCATCCCCAGCCCAGTAAGGCATCTGTCTTAAAACCATCCACTAGAAACATGTTTTTTAGAATATCTGACAGTCATTTGTCCCTCGTGTCAATTTCTTTGTAATTAGAATGAATTACTTAGTACTTTACAGATAGCAGCCTTATGTTGGGTACTGGTAACTTTGCTTCTCTGAGACAGGGTCTTCTGGTATAACCCAGGCTTGCCCCAGACTTGCAGCAGTCATCCTGCCTCTGACTTCTGAGAGCTGGGATTGTAGGTGTACACCACCACAGCTCACCGGTGAGGGTTTTAGCTGGTGCTCTCCCATTACCCATAAAGCCTAAGCAAGTAAAAGGATTGGGGAATTATTATAGAAGTAAGGTGATCTTTTTCTTAAAAGCAGAACCTCGTGTGTAGCCCAGGCTGGTCCCGATTTTTTTTTTTTTATAGAGCCCTGAATGGTCTTGAAGTTAGATTCCCTGCCTTTACCTCCAAGGTGCTAGGATTCTAGGCATGCTACCACACCTAGCTGAGAACTGAGTGGCTGGCTGGCCTTGGTGAGGATGCTGTAACTGTCAAGCTACCAGGGCTTCAGAAGATTTTCTGCCAAGGAGATTTATCTTGCACTCTCAGAGCTTCTGCCAAGCCTGTCTAGAAACTTCCAAGACCTCCTTTGTGATTTCTGGTTTATCAGTAAACGTTTCCATTGTCTGCAATGTCATCGTGTTTGCTGTGATACAGCCGTTTCTTCCTGGATGATGTAATTTACCGTTAATGCCAGTTAGTGTGTTATTGATTTTTCCCCCCTCTGCCTCCTAAGCGTAACCAGATAACCCTGGCTTGATTCAGGGCTCAAGGCTTCTGAAAATAAGGACTTTGCATACACCTGTTGCTTTCCCCAGGGCCAAAGTAATAACGTTCTCAGCCTGCATAACGCTTCTATTTCAGTGAACAAATAAGGATAATTTCCAATACGTACTAAGGGGGAAAAAGGACATCTGGGCCCTCGGGATTTGGGTTGTGCCTTGGGCAGGAGGAGTTATAGTAGAAAACATTTTCCAGGCCTGGGAAATGGCTGAGTTGGTACAGTGTTTGCTGTGCACACACGAGGACAAAAGCTCAGTCCCCAGCACCTGTTTCAAAACACCAGGTGTTGGGGTACATGCCTCTAGTCCCACCCCTGGGGAGACAGAGGCAGGCAGATTCCCTGGGCTCATTGTCAGCTGACCTAACCCACTTGGTGAGCCCCAGATACACCTGCACACACAAGTGTATCTGCACACCCAGAGACATGCTCACACATGCATATATGGCACACACACACACACACACACACACACACACACACACACACACATATACACACAGAAGACACGGGGAGATGGGTGTTGTAAAGCACGGGAGATTCAGTAGTGTGGGAGTACCGAGAAGAGTGTTGGAGGAAGGCTGTACTTGCCAGGCTATATTTTGTCTTTCTCTTGAGTGAGCCCGGGAGTGATCAGGACAGTGAACAAACCCAAGTGAAGCTGCATAAATGGCCTTGTGTCTCCCGTCAGCGGCACTGTTCCGAGTTACCTACTTGTTCACGGACAGTGAAGTTCCAAGTGCTGGGTTATAAATCTTCCTTCCTTCCTAGAAGTGACAGGATATGTCACAGTCTTTGGCTGAATGGATTTGTCCCATAACATCAAGGCCTGGATCTGCCAGGGCTGACGGATGGTAACTGCTTTGCTAGGAAAGCTTGGCCACAGTAGCTGCCATTCTCTGTCCGCCCCCCACCCCTCGCTCCGGCCCATGCTGCTGTTCAGGAGCGTGTGTCCACACGGGAACATTTGTGCACGTGTTTGTGGGGGCCACAGGATAACCTCAGACACTCTCCAGGAGCCATCTACCTCATATTTTCATGTGTGTGCTGTGCATGTATATATGCATTTGTCTGTGTGTGCAGATATGAGAGTGTGTGTGTGTGTGTGTGTGTGTGTATGTGTGTGTGTGCATGTGTGTACGTGTGTGCATGAGTGCGGTTGATGCTGAGAACTGGCCTGAATTGATCTCCCAGTTTACTTATTGAGGCAGGGTCTCTTAATCAAACCCAGAGTTCCCCGATATGGGCAGTCTTACTAGCCAGCTTGCTCTGGGGATCCCCTGCCTTCAACTTCCATGACTGGAATTATAGCGGCACCCTGCTCACTCACCATTTCCTTGGGTTTCTGGGAGTCTAAACTCCTATTTGTATACTTGCACCCCCAAGTATACATTGGGCTGTTTCCCCAGTACCCACATTGTTTTGTTTTGTTTTACAAAATCTTGCTTGGAATTCTGGAACCCACCAAGTATGTTAGGCTGGTTATCCAGTGAGGCCCAAGAATCTGCCTGTCTCTGCCTACACATGCTACGCCATGTCCGGCTTTTCCTACACGGCTTTAAAAATTTGTGTCATCGGTAGAGCTGGTGCTTTAGGACTGAGCTGTCTCTTTAACCTCGATGAACGTTCTGCCTCAGTCCTTTCTGGTGTGAGGGCGCAGGACAATGTAGTGAAGATGCCTGCGGAGTCTTCATTCTCATTTTCCTGGGGCTCCGGTCCCTTGTGGGGTAGGGATGGGGTGGGGATGGGGTGGGGGTGAGGGTGGGGTGTGAGTGGGGTGTGGGTGGGGTGTGGGTGGGGTGTGGGTGGGGTGAGGGTAGGGTGTGAGTGGGGTGAGGGTAGGGTGTGGGTGGGGTGTGGGTGGGGTGTGGGTGGGGGTGGGGGTGGGGTGAGGGTAGGGTGTGGGTGGGGTGGGGGTGGGGGTGTGGGTGGGGTGAAGGTAGGGTGTGGGTGGGGTGAGGGTAGGGTGTGAGTGGGGTGTGGGTGGGGTGTGGGTGGGGTGGGGCCCCTTTATTCCCCTTCCCTATTTTGGAATACCTGTGCTGCCTTCTCTCTCTTCCTCCACCGTTGTTACACATCCTTATCAGAGTTCACAGACAGGCAGGTCCAGTGCTCATAGAACACATCTCTGTGAACGTAGCATGTAGACAGTTCATGAATCCTCTGGAAGGGAGTTTTGATTTCAAGCCCAAGTTTTAAAAAAAGAAAAAAAATGAGAAGAGTTGCCTTTCCTTTCTATGCTGGGTACTTACATGTTAAGATTTCTTATGTGACTACCTTCATTTATTTTCATTAGTGTGTGGGGGTGCGGGTGGTACGTGTGGGGGTGCGTGCCAAGGCACACGTGTGGGAGTCAGAGGAGAGCCGTGTGGAGTCGGGTCTCTCCACTGTGGGTCCTGGGGGTTGAACTGGGGGCCTCAGGCTTGCACAGCCTGTTTCTTTACCTGTCGAACCATCTCATGGGCCCCCACGGCTACTCTTTATAGCCTCTGTGTGCTTGTTCTTGTCCAGAGACTTCCTACCACAGGCATGCCAAGGAGAGGGCGTGGCCTTTGCCCTCTGTGGTGCTCTTTGGCCTGGTTGGGACAGTGCATACAGACATGGTAAAGGAAAACATAAAAGTCCACGGTCCAGCAGTTGTGTAAAGAAATGTCAGCTGTCATTTGGGAGGGACACTCTCTCAGCTAGTAGGGCTGAGGAGGGACGGACACTAGGATCGTCTCTTATGCTTTAGATGTAGTGGGTCAATTATTTTCTCTTTGTGCACGGGTGTGAGCACACCACAGTGGGCATGTGGAAGTCAAAGGCTGTCTCCTTCACCACACGTGATGGTGAGCGCCTTTACCTGCTGATCCATCTCACAGGCCTGGGATCTTTGGTCTTAAACGCCCCATGTCACTCCAGTGTTGAGGCCAAACTCTGCCACTTGGAGCTAGATCTGTAAAGACTGCACTCTCCTGCAGTGCTCTTAACAGGTAGGAAATATCCAGAGCTTGCTTATCCTGGTGTTTAAGAATAGTTTTTTTCTTAAGCTGAAGATCTGTGATGAGAAGCAAAAAACAAAAAACAAACAACAACAGCGCAACCATAACAACAACAACAAAAACAAAGTCATTTCCCCCAGAGACTGCCCTGTAAGGTTGTTGGATTGAAGTTCCCAGGAGGATTTTCAAGGCTGAAGCCTAATTACAGCTCTGACTGTGAAGAGTTGGAATGTTGCAGATCTGGAGCCAAATTACCCTGGCCTAACTTTAGTCTCTTTAATGGCCATTCCTTCCCCATTTCTGGGTCTGACCTGACATCCTTGTGACTGTTCTATAACACCTTCAGGAATGTATTAACTTATCAGACCGCTACCTTCCTCCTGCTCAAACCTAAAAAGGTCATCAGATAGCATCTGCAGCCTGTATTTCCGGGTGCTATTGTAATTGCTTACCCAATGATGTACCGATGTATTTACGAAGTGCTGGCTTATGAATTTCTTTGTTTGGCCACTATTAAAAAAAACTTATCAACCATTTCCTCATGGGAACATGATATCTGAGGTAACTGATTGTTTGTTCCTGGGTCAGGCTCACTTATACTGGGCTCCAGAATAAATCATCTTTCATGCCCATTGTCATGAGAGCTGTATTTTTGTCAGTTTCCTGCTTCCTTCTTCTCTTCTCTTTTTTTTTTCTTCCCTGTTCCTTCTCTGCTCCCTTCCTTCTTGTCCCCACACACTGGCAACTGCTCTAACCCAGAGAGACTGATCAGTAACCACATCCATTTTTGCATTAAAAAAGAAGAAGAAAAATAATTTTGTGTGTGTGTGGGGGGGGTGAGGACCCAAGTATGAAGCCTCGGAACCCACAAAAAAAAAAAAACCTGCAGAAGGCAGCAAAGTGTAACGTCAGCATTTCTGAGGCTAGAGGGAAGCAGTGAAAGGAGAAGCGTAGAAGCTGGGGAGCAGCTAGCCTGATGTACACAGCTGTGGAAAACTAGAAACTGTCTCAAGCAAGGCTCTCACGCTTGGTGACCTCTGACCTCCACATGCATGCTGTGGTGCTCGCTCTCCTCTCTCTCTCTCTCTCTCTCTCTCTCTCTCTCTCTCTCTCTCTCTCTCTCTCTCTCACACACACACACACACACACACACACACACATACACACACCCCTTTACACATGTATATAACATCATATATAAGCAAATACTTTTTTCCAAAACTGGACACTGAGGTGTGTTCTTGTAACCCCATCACTCAGGAGGTGGAGCCAGGAGAATCATATCCACCTTCCAATACATAGCAAACGCTAGGCCAGCCTGGAATACATCAGATCATGTCTGATGTTTTTTGTTTGTTTGTTTGTTTGTTTTTTAATCCTTGTTTTCTCCCTGTGAAGGCCAGAACATTTTTTTTCCCTGAGATCCTAAAGCAACCCCATAGCAGGAAGGGTGAGCCGAAGCTCCTGAAGAGGCCAGGGACCTCTGCACTACGTGCCTGCTTGTGGCTCTGGACACGTCACACTTCTTCAGACTCTTGAGGGTAGAAGATGGAACTCTGTAGACCCTCCCTCCATTGCGGTGTCTCTGTAAGCCGATGGGAGTCTCCTGGGCCTGCAGACACGTGCACAAATGTAGCGTGCACCTCTCTGAATATCTATCCCTGCCTCTGGGAGATGTCGCATTGGTAGCTTTGCTTGCCTGGGACTCAAGCCCTGTGCCAAGCATGCTCAGGAAGGCAGGAGGCCTTCTGTGGAGCAGGGAGCACCTGCACTCGCTCACGAAGGACCAGGATTCCTCTCTTGCAGGACTTTTCTTAATTATTTCTGTCGTCTCCACGGAGATTCTCTGCCTCCTGATCGTCCATCTTATTCGGTTCTCTTGAGCCTTAGCATCTGTTTGGGTGGGCAGCCCCTTTGGTCTTTCACTGAACCTAGAGCTCATTTCAATCCATTTCAGCAAGGCTGGCTGTCCAGGGAGCCCCTGAGATCTTCCTGTCTCCTTTACCCACAAAGCACTGGGGTTGTGCACATGCAAGTCTTTTCTGCTTGCCAGGCAGGCACTTTACCTACCTGAGCCATCTTCTCAGCCTCTATTTTTATTATTTTTATTTTTAAATGTTTCTTATAGCCTAGGCTGACCTGGAACTCGAACTCACAGTATAAGCTAAGATGACCTTAAACTCCTGACCCTCCTGTCCCCTTCTCCCCAGTGCTATTATTCCAGGTGTGAGGCACCACATCTGGCTCACATGGCCCTAGAGACCCAACCCAGGGCTTCATACATGCTTGGCAAGCTCTCCAATTGAGATTTGTCCCCAAGCCCTCATAGTCACCCTATAATTTTTGTTGTTAGGGCCTTCACTATTGTTGAGAGGATTTCTTTCCTCTTATCCCTTCTACAGAGGTTAATTTGTGCCTAAATGCCTTTGTTGTATGTTGTGTCCTTGTTTTCTGGCCCAGTGAGATTATATTTCAGGAAGTTGGGCAAAGGGATGAAAAAAAAAAAAAAGCTTGGTCGTTAACAAGTAGCTTGAAACCCCGAGGCTAAGGGAGCCCGGAGATCAGAAGCAGCAGAAACCAGGTACAATGGGAGATGAAACACCCCCTACCCCACCCCTACCCCCACCCCCGTGGGTGAGAAGAGAACACTGGACATCCAAAGAGAGAAAGTGAAGAAAGCAGGAGAGACAAAATGCCAGTGCCAGTGGGAACCAGGAAGTGACTGTTCCAGAAAGCTGACGACAGGGACTCATATCAAACTTTTTAAGACCTTGAGTTTTAAGACTGCCCAGTCAAAAGCTATAAAGTTACTGAGCTCCTCCCATCCATGTTTCAGCTCCCAAGAACACTGTCCCTTAGTAAATGTGTCTGTCCTCAGGGACAGGGTCAGAGCCTTGCCTCTAGCAACCCCAACAAGCTAGGAGCAGGCACCATCCTCAAGAGGCCAGTTAAGTCATACTGGGAAGGAGAAAAAGGAGACTATTCACATTGGGAAGAGGAACAAGCAAAGAGGGCCAGTGGCCCCACAAGTCTGACTCTGGGGTCCTGACCTGAGGCTTAAGTTTAAATAGAGAGAGCAAGAGACACGCCCAGGTAAGCTGTCCTAGTCAAGGGGGGAGGGGGGGTTGGGTTCTACCTATCCTGACCTAGCATTGTCTGGGCTCCTGTCTCTCCTGCAAGGTGGTCTTGTGTGTGTCTAGAACTCTCTAGAAAGGGAAAAGATGCAGATGAGGAACAGGACCTGGCACAGACCTCAGGAATCTGAATAGGGCAAGTGTGGGAGAAGCCAGGTCCGGAATCACTGCAGTGTCCCCTAGGCTGATCAGTGCTATAGATAGAAGTCTCAGGAACGATTGGAAGCTACTAGCCAGCCACACCCGAAGAGAAAAACTCACCGCGATACTTTCAGGTGTCCAGCTGCCACTGGAAGAGCTACCCGAAGAAAAGTCTCGTTCCTAATAGCTTACAGGACTCTAAGTTTTTAATGTCGCTTTAATTTGTGCTGGACACTATCGACTTGGTGAGTAAGCCCTGTTGACCTTTGAGGGTGTCGTGAAGGGGAATTTTCTGAAATGAATGGCAGTTCTTTTCTTTTCCCCTCCTGGATTTTCTTTAAGAATGACTATACCATTGACTCAAGACATGAAATCTCAGCCACAATGACAGCTATTCCAGCAGGAGAAGGGTCCCCTTAGACAAAGAAGACCCCAGATATTGGTGTGACTCAGTTGGGAGTGGGCTAGGTCTTTCTTCCATCTTCCTCTTCCTCTTTCCCTTCCTCCCAGGGGACTCCCCAGTGTGAGCTTCCAGTCTATTATCAGTTGTCCTTGTCCCCAGGGAGTCTGCTTCTGCCTGCTACTCTGCCAACCCCTAGGAGGCCGGTGCCTACCAGCTCAGCAAAGTGACTTTACCTGACTCAGAGGAGTTTAGCTTCTATTCTGCTGCCTCACAGGCTGTGTCATAATTCCACAAAAGTCCATGAATCTCAGCTGGCCAGGGGCCCATCCTATTTTAAGGTGAAAGGACTTGTGGTCTATTTTGAGACAGTTTCATGCTCGTGATTTCTGCCTGGGGAGATAGGTGAAGAGCCTTAAGGACACATTAAAAGAGCACTTTGTTTGAGAGCTTTCTGAATCTTGGCTCAACTTTTTCTTTGTTTAGGTTTTTTTTTTTTTAACACGTATGGGTATTCTGTTGCATGTATGTCTCTATGGCATGCATGCCTGGTACTTGTCGAAGACAGAGGAGGGTGCTGGGTCCTCTAGAACTGGAGTTACAGATGGCTGTAGGCCACCATGTGGGAATTGAACCCTGGGTCCATTGCAGGAACAACAAGTGCTCTTAATTGCTAACCAACTCTCCAGCTCCCCTTGGTTCAATGTTTGAAATGTATCTTTAAAAAACATTGTAATGCCATTTATTTCATGTGTGTGTGCACATGTATATATGTGGACAAGTACATGCATGCTTACATGTGCACTGCAGGCCATTTATGGAAGTCAGAGGACAACTTACAACTTACAGGAATTAGTCCTCTCCTACCATATGGGTCCTGAAGTTTGTGAGCAAATGCCTATCCACTGAGTCATCTCATTGTTCTTCAATTGAAAGACAAAAACAAAAGCTAAAAACCACACTAGTATTTCCTAAGGAGAAATGGACTCTCAAAAGTCCAGTCACAATTAAAAACAAAAAATCTATGTATTACCAGTCTGCTCAATTTATCAGTTGCACACATGGTTACTCTTTGCCATCAGCTTGACTGGATATAGAGTCTCTAGGAGACACATGTCTGCACTGCCTGTCTGCCTGTCTGTGAGGCATCTTCAAGAAGTTAACTAAGCAGGGGAGACCCACCCTGCATGTGGGCAACACTACCCCTAGACTGAGAGATGAGAGAGAGAGAGAGAGAGAGAGAGAGAGAGAGAGAGAGAGAGAGAGAGAGAGAGAGAGAAAGAAGAAGAAGGAGGAGGAGAGGAAGGGAGGGAGGGAGGGAAGGAGAGAGAGAGACAGACAAGGAGGGAAAGAGAGACAGACAGACAGAGGGAAAGACAGAGACAGAGACAGAGAAAGAGAGGGAGGGAAGAAGGGGAAGAGAGAGAGAAAAAGAGAGAGGGAGGGTAGGAGGCGAGGGCAGGGAGGAGTGAAGAGCTGAGCACCAGCCTTTTTTCTCTTCACTTCCTGACTGGGTTTACAATACGGCCAGCTGTCTCAGCATTGCTACCCCTCTTGCCTTTCCCTTCATGACAGACTGTCCTAAAACTGTGAGCCAAAATTGGCGTTTGTTGGGTCTTTGTCCCAGCCAGGAGAAAAGCAGTCAATACCTCTATCTTCAGATTGATTTTTAAATAAACTCAATTTAGTTTGGTCTCACTGTACTTAGCAGCATATAGAAAGGAATGAATTAGAAAAGTTTGGTAATGACCAGATGCGAACTTAATGAGAGGAGTAAAGGGAATTTGTATATTATGTGTTCTACCACCGTGCAAATCTGCCATGCAGAATGGCAGAAACAAAGTGCATTAGACCACGCTGGCTGTTAAAAGCATATCGGGTCCTAGGAAATGGGAGACTGATGATTAGCCAGGCATGACTTCTGTATACTTAGCAAGGTGATGGGGTGGGGTGGTGCTGGGGAGTGATGGGAGATGACAAAGCATGGCTGGCCTAGCTATTTAAGGAGCACTTTAGTGAATATCTGAAAAATAGAGATTGGATGTGCCTTTATTTTCAGCATTCTCTTTATTCCGCTATTTGGCACTATAAATAACACGTACATGTGCATATCAGAAACTGGTTTCTCCTGCCTCCCCTCTGCTGCTGGGGATCAGGCTCCCCTTCATGCAAACTGGGTTAGTCCTCTGTCACTTGGCTAGATCCCTAGTCCCATTAAAGAAAAACTAAGACGTTGTGTATTTCCAAAGCCTGTAACAGAGTACTGGCAGCCATAAAACCCAAAGGTATACAGCCCAGGCTAGCCTGAAACTCCCATGTAGCTGAGGCTGACCCCCAGCTTCTACCTTCAGAGTGCTGGAATTACAGGCAACAGCATGCCCGCTTTCTATAGTGCTGGGCGTGGAACCTGGGTTTCGTGCGCAGTAGGCAAGCACTCTACTGGCAAAGCAATGTCGCCAGCCCACGAAGATGATTTAAAACTTCTGCCCTATACTCTATAATAAAGCTGTGTCTTGCTCTTAACTTCCAGGGACAATTAAGACCACAGCAGCAGGGAGAATCCCAAAGGCAAGGGCTCCTTGTGGTGACTGTCCTCTGTGCAGGTGTCCTGGGGACAGGGCCACTGGCAGTTTCCCTCTTTCTCGAGGGAACGGAAAGATCAGACTTGCACAAGAACCCTAAGGCCACAGTAGTCACTTATCTCCCGTTTCCTGGTGTTTGGGGGGTAAATACCAAATGTTAGATGAGGGAGGCTTGTACATAGAATTAGCTTGTTTGTTAACCACATGCACACCCTTAAAACAGCGAGCTTGCTTCCATAGCCACTTCTTACCCAGGCCTTAGAGAATGGTAACCGAGCGCTCCCAGGATTGCCTCTAACTTCCACTAAACTTAGTGCTTTGGCTGGGGAGATGACTCAGTTCGTAAAGTGCTTGCTGTGCAAGCGTGAGGACCTGAGTTCTAATCCCCAGAACCCATGAAAAGACCACCAACAACCAGAACACACACACACACACACACACACACACACACACACACACACACACACACTTTCCTAAAAAGTCATAGTGTGCCCCTAATGTTTCCTTCCTCTGTCCCCCGTCTGTGCCATTATTGCTTCTCCAGAAATACTCCCTCTAAGGAGAAGGGGACATGTCAATACGACCTTGATACTTCTGAGTTTTCCAAGTGATAGCAAGAAATGACTTGTCCTCTTTGTTGAATTTCACTGACTGGACAGACTGCAGTTTGCTGAGTTGAGGCCCCACGCAGAAACACCGAGGTTTCTCCTGGGGAGGAGCCCGGTGTGGATGGGCCTTCGGGCAGAATGTTTGCATTGCGATGGTAGGGAGTCTGTGCCACTGTCGGGGGTAAAAGCATCACTTTGCATAATGCTCTTCTCTGTTTCCTTGAATATTGAAAGTGTGTGTGCCTGTGAGAAGCGGGACAACAAACACAAAATAATCCAGATGGATTTGCAGGGTGACAGGCAGTTGTCCCTGGTCGGGGAGCACTCTTTTTGTTTGATCAGATTCCTTCCTTCCTTCCTTCCTTCCTTCCTTTCTTTTTTTTTTGGGGGGGGGGGATGTCTTTGGAAACATGGATACATCCAGACAGGGGATACCTCAGAAGCCTCCCTCCTGCCTTTCAGAGCTTTCATTCGCGGATGCAGAAGGCTTGACATGAGATGTTCTCTCCCCCAGGACCTCACAAGCCGGCCAGGGGGACAATGGTCTGTAATCCTAGCACTTGGGAGGCAGAAGGAACAGAGGTTCAAGATCACTGTGGACTACAGAATGAATTGGCGGTCAGCGCGGGCTTCATGAGACATTTTTAAAAAGTACATCAGGGAGCCGGGCGTGGTGGCATATGCCTTTCATCCCAGCACGTGGGAGGCAGAGGCAGGTGGATTGCTGTGAGTTCGAGGCCAGCCTGGTCTACAAAGTTAGTTCAGAATAGCCTAAGCTACACAGAGAAACCCTGTTTTGAAAAAAACAAAACAAAACAAAACAAAAAAACAACCCATCAAGGGCTGCAGATGTGGCTGAGTAATTGAGAACACATGCTGTGCTTGTAGATGACCTGGTTCAGTTCCCAGCACCCACTTGGTGCCTCACAACCACCTATAACTCCATTTCTAGGATTGAGTGCTCTCTTCTTACCTCTGCAGACACCAGGCCAACACGTGATACATACACACACCCATGCAGGCAAAACACTCGTGCACATAAAATAGATCTAAAAAAGAAAAATTGATTTCTACCAGTTTAATCGGCAGTGGCTTAATTTCTGTGTATTAAAGCTGGCATGTGTTGTTCACCGAGGGGCAGTGAACAGACGGGAAGATGGGTGTGTCTGGAGCTTGTTTTCATTGTGCTCTGTGAGATCAAGGTGGAGTTTCAGGTTCTGAATGGGGGCTTCTCCTATCGCAGTCTAGTGCTCATATAGGACACAGGCATCATTAAGAAGAGAGATGTAGCTCTCAGCCACTAGCCAAGCCAAACCCCAGGCACGATGTCATGTTAACGTGGGTACTTAGTTGGGTCAGTGTCATGACTGGAAGAACTTCCCTTCAAAGCGCTGAGGGAAAATTAACGCTTGACCAGCAAATCCATATTGCTGGCCAGAGACATAAGCTCAGGGCTACAGATCTCCTTCCCCCAAGGGGAATATGATTCAACTTCCTGCTGGAGACAGTTCAACCTCAACCTTGGAAATAGTTAATAGAGGTGGATAAGCCACCATCTTTTATGCTGTTCTGTTCAACATTTCAGCTTTGCATCTAGAGAGAGATGTAGGAATGTGTGAGGAGAGTGGAGAGAGGGGAGGAGGGGGGGGGAGAGAGAGAGAGAGAAAGAGAGAGAGAGAGAGAGAGAGAGAGAGAGAGAGTGAGAGAGAGAGAGAGAGAGTCATTTGAAGAATTGCCTAGATCAGATTGGCCCGTGGGCATGTCTGGGGGTGGTGTGGTTGTCTTGACTGCTGGCTAATGTAGGAGCACCCAGTCTACTGTAGGCAGCACCATTTCTTAGGCAGATGGTCCTCGGTTATGTAAAAAAGCTAGCAAAGCATTGGCCCGTGAGTGAGCCAGCAAGCTTACTTACTGCCTTTAGGCTCTTGTCCCGACGTCCCTCAGAGATGGATGGAGACCTAGAAGTGTAAGCCAAATAGACCCTTTCCTTCTCTAAGCGGCTTTTGGATAGAGTGTTTTTTATCACAGCAAGAGAAAAGCAAACCAGAGCCTGGTTGGCAGAAACACCGTGTTCAGTGGGACAACAGTGCTGTGTCCTAGGACCTGAGGGCCTTGAGTTTCCTTAACCATCATTGTGATTATGCAAGCTAGCTTTTCTTTTTCCTTTTTTTCTTTTTATGGTATCCTTTCTATGAACTCCTAGGGGATGGTAGAACTCTTGGTGGAGGAAGCGGGGGACAAATGGGTCTTGATTTGGGTAGACATGAGTTCGGCCAATGCGTATGTCTGGGGAGGTGATTTGTAGACTTCTATGCTATTGCTGGTGCTACAGACATGTGATAGTTAATACTGCCAGCTTCGCTGCTTCTAGAATCATTTTGATGTCTGGGGTTAGGGAGGGATCATAATGCTTCTGGAATGTTCTCACCATAGAAGGTTCTGGATTCAAGGAGGAAGGTGTAAGTTCTGCCTCTCAGAGGTCCAATTCAGGGAGGCATACATGGAAAACAGAAGCTTCATGCCAGTGGGCTTGGACCAGAGCAAAGGACTGGATATCTATTGTCTGAGTGTGAGGGGATACAGGGATGTCACGGATGCGCACGTGGATGAGGGACATCTTTAGAGTAGAGTCTGCTCTATGCCTTTCTCCTAGCATTAAAGGAAGCTATGAAGACATCTGATGTGGATGCTAGGATAGGAACACAGATCCTCTGCCCAAGCAGTAGCCTCTACTAACTGCTGAGTCAGCTTTCTAGCATTAGTTTCTGACTTTCTTGACCTGAGAGAAAAAGTAACCTTGCCATGTATATGCTTTCTGTTTAGACATATTGATCAAAAGCTATCTGAGAAAGTAAAATGTGCTAGCAATCAGCCCATTTATTGATTTTTTTTCCTTCAACTAGATGCTTTCTCAATTTTGACTTTTTTTTTCCACACTCTTTAGGTTTGTGGTCAAATAAACTTGGGATCGAATTCTGTCATCGCTCACCTGGGTTTTAGAGGCAGCATTAACTCATTCTCTGACCCTCATATGTTGAGTGAACAGTACATTTGCTGAAAATTTAAAAATGAAATGAGATACGGACTCACTTAGTCCCCACTCTGAAATGCTCCTCAACCTAAAATTATTTGAATGCTGAAGTGGTGGCAGAAATGGGAGAGGCCGTCCTGACTTCGTGCGACCGGTTGTGTTAAAAAAAAAAACCTCAGGCACAACTGAAAAAAATGTTGCATAAGAAGCCTGTTTTAGTTTCTTCTCCCGTAGCTACGATAAAACACCCTGACAAAAGCAACTTAAGGGAGAAGGGTGTACCGGGCTCACAGTTCCAGAGCACAGTCCGTCATGGCAGGGTGTACTGGGCTCACAGTTCCGGGGCACAGTCCGTCATGGCAGGGAAGTCATGAAAACATGAACTGGTCTTATTACATGCATTGTCAAGGGTAGAGAAGGTTGAGTTAGTGTGTACGTGCTGGTGCTGAGCTCACTTCCTCAGCCCTCTTACAGTTCAGAATCCCCTTCTTAGGCAATGGTACCGCCTGCGATGGGTGGGGCCTTACACCCCATTTAACAGCCTGGAAGATAATCCCTTACAAACAAGCTCACTGGACAACCTGAGCTAGACAATCCTTAGTTGAGACCTCTTTTCTTGCTTATTTCAGATTGTGCTAACTTGACAATTAAAACCAATCATAACATTCCCTTCGTGCTGTGTGTAATAAGTTGTATATGAAACAAAAGAATTTTGTATGTGGACTTGGGTCTTATGTCTGGAATATGCCTCATATATATAGTTTATATATATATATTATATATGAATATATAAATATATGAAAATATTCTAAATCTGTAATAATCATGAGTTGAAACAGTTGGTCCTTGGCAGTTCCCACTAGGATTAGAGATACACATCTGTAGTAGAGGCAGAGGGCCTGCCTTTTATTTGACCTTGGGCTCCTAGTATGGAGAAGGCACAGCTACTACACACAACAGAACACCTCTTAAGACCAATGTGGAGAGAGTCTTTGTTGGTGGGTCGTTTCTATGGGCTATGCAGACTTGATGGACCACATCGCTGTCTACCTAGACTTCCTCTGGTGACCTCAGAAAGAGAAGCCCCCCATCCTCCCCTTTACTCTGCTGTGGTTTTTCAGTCTTGAATGGCACCTGAAAGTTCTGTTTCACGGTGAGTAAGAACTGTTTGTCTTCAATTCCTTGGGGTTGGAACTGCTGCCAGTGGTGTCAAGCAGGCTCTTTGGCTGTACCTCTGGGGTGTGACAAGAAGGAACAGACATTTCCTTTACCCAGCCTGGTGCTCATTTGAAGAGCTTTTCTCCATCCTTTCAGGAAAGTAGACAATGCAAGATCCGACTTAAAAAGCTTGGGGCAGGAAAGAATTGGATACCCACAATGCCAGGATCACAGAGGATGCTGCTGTGCAAGAACCCATTAGCACGTGATGGAAAGGCTTATAGAGAGCATCCCATCTGTTAAAAGGGAGAAAGACTAGGGGCTTAGAGTATAGCTCAGTGGTAGAGTGCTCGCATAGCATGCATGATGCCCCAGGTTCCATCCCCAGCACCACAAAAGTGTGTGTGTGGGGGGGGGGCGTCTAGGATATTTTTAGCATTTTAAAGGCATCGTTAACAGAAGGCCATGGTATTTGTAGGGCTCTGTCAGAACACTGTTTCAAGTTCCAGTGTAATGTGCATTAGTGATAGGGTAGGTATGTATATGCATACATGTAACATACATGTTCATGTGTGTGAGTACAGAAGCATATGTGTACATACCCCAGACATTGGTCCTCATGGTCTGCATTTTTGAGGCAGAGCTGTTGTTTGCTCCCGTGTATCCTGGGCTTGCTGGCCTACAAGACTGCAGAAGTTTTCCAATCTCTGCCTTGCGGTGTCACCATTAGGATCACTGTGATTACAGATGTGTGTTACTGGACCTGGCTTTTAAAATGTGGGTTCTGGGGCTCCAAACTCAAGTCCTGACACTTGTACCTCCAGTGCCTTATCTACTAAGCCACCTCCTCAGCACAGTCTTTGGCAGATTTCCGGTTAAGAGAAGTCCTAAGTAGAGTAATTGTTTTCATTTTTGGAGTGTCTACATTGTCTGAAGCCCTCTGGCAAAGAGATACTACAAACAAAAAACAAAACAAAAAAACCAAAAACTGTTTCTTTAGATATGAACCCGAGAGAGAGTTTTCAACCCTGTTTGACCATAGTAGCACTTGTGCCACTGGCTGATTGACAACCTGTCAGCTTTTGCCTGCTTTGTGAGGATGCATCTGGGCTCCTTCAAGGTTTTTCCTTCCTTAGCAGTGCTTAACTTGGTCAGTAGAAGGTACAAGGCGTGCTTTGCAGAGGGGGAGGGAGGCTTTTCCTTCTGGTCCTGAGAGTGGGAAGGCTCGACAAGATGCTCCAGTTTGTCCCTTGTCCCTCTCTTAAACAGTGTTGGTAGGCAGCAGCATTCTTTGGCAAAGCTTTCATTGATAATGTTAGAGAGTCAGAGTCCTGGTCCTGGCAGCCCCAACGTGCTACACTTAACCACCCATACGCAACAGGCCAATTAAGCTAGCAGAAAAGGCTTTATTTAATGTGGCCACATTGGGGAGAAGAACAAATAGGTCTGGTGTCTTCTGCTAAGCCCATCTTCATGGTCTTAACACGAAGTTTAGGTTTACATGGAGGACAGTCCCGGTCTCAGCACCAGTCCCTCCTGCAAGGTACAGTCTGACAGGTTGTTAGTACTGTGTGAAATCTCTTTCCTGAGGGCATGCTCTCCACTCAGGTTGGTACCAGGGCTGTCTTTTCCCTCCCTCCCTTCCCTTCCTTTCTCCCTCTCTTCCACTTTCCCTCCCTCCCTTTCTTTCTATGTGCATTGGTGTTCTGCCTGCCTGTCTGTGCCACACTGGCAGCTCTTCTGGAAAGGAAGTTAGAGACAGTTGTAAGCGGCCATGTGGGTGCTGGGAATTGAACTTCGGTCCCCTGGAAGAGCAGCTAGTGGACTTAACCACTGAGCCACCTCTCCTGACCTGCTCAGAGGGTTTCTGATGGACACTGCCCCCACCCCTTTCCTTTTCCTTATCAGTATATAAGATCAGAAGGTAGCTCCTGGGGTGCCTTGGATTAGATTGCAATGTGATAAGGCAAAGACCATGGTTCAAAAGGGCTGTAGGTGGGGGAGGTGCCTCAGATGTGTCACTTTTAACAGTGTCTTACTGGTGGGGGTCTTATAGAGCCAGGAAAGAAGAAAGGCCACACTTACGCTATAGGCAGGGTTTGTTGTTATTTTAACATTCTTATTTGAAATGTCTGTATATAAAAGTATCATATGAACTCAGCTTCCACAATGATGCCTTTAGACACAGTATTCCTCTGTATGCATGGGGGATATGTCTCAAGAGTGGTCGCCTGGGACCTCAAATACTACCGAACCCCCAGTATACTATTTCTTTCCTATACATAAACACATACCTAAGAGAGCTTACTTTCTAAATTAGACACAGCAAGAGATTCATAACTAATAAAGCAGGGCTTATAGTAATATAATAATAAAAGAACAAGACCCTGTTCTGTCTCTCTGACAAGTAGGTGACTGGGGGCTGCAGAGATGACTCTGCAGTTTAGATCACTTCCCCCTCATGTAGAGGAATAGAGTTCGGTTCCCAGCATTTATGTAACTCACGGTGGCCAGGAACTGCGTTTAGTTCCCAGCGTTTATCTGGAGTAATTCACAATGGCCTGTAACTTCAGCTTCAAAGCACCAGCCCCCTTCAGGCCCCTAAAGGCACTTGCACTCACATGTGCACATCTCCTCCTCCCCCCATGTACATATGAGTGAAACAGAAATGAATCTATAATAGATTATTGAGTGTGAACTTTTTAAAATTAATTTATTCTTGTTACATCTCAATGGTTATCCCATCCCTTGTATCCTCCCATTCTTCCCTCCCTCCCATTTTCCCCTTATTCCCCTCCCCTACGACTGTTCCTGAGGGGGATTACCTCCCCCTGTATATGCTCATAGGGTATCAAGTCTCTTTGAGTGTGAACTTTTTTACTTAAAGGAAACATGTTATATCTTCTTTTTGGTACATCTGAGTTGCCAGCGTCACCGTTCTTGAATTCGGGGGCCATTGTTAAAGTGAGATAAAAGTTATTAGAACCTAAGCTCTGCTATATGAGACAGTTTACTTGATGACTTAAGATGACAAGTGACCAATGGGCAGGTAGAACGTGCAGGATGGATCTAGGGGACATAAGTGTGACGAGTATGTGGAGCAAGAAGAATACATCACACTGGAATGACTTGTAATTTACAGCTTGTCTGTTTCTGGAAATTTAATGCTTCCAGGCTGCGGTTGGTGGAGCATAACAAACTGTGGGAAGGCAAAGTGAGGTAGGTGAAGCTGTGAGTGGTCTCAGGGAATGTGGAACCAACACCTGAACATTGCTAGGTTGCTCTTAAGGATGTGGCGTACCTAAAAATTGCTCTGTGATGCTTACTACTCTTGGTGGCTTGGGATGTTCCCTGAGGACTAATACACTCCCCCTCCCTTCCTCCCTCCCTCCATCCCCCCTCGTGTGTGTGTGTGTGTGTGTGTGTGTGTGTGTGTGTACACAAATAGGCTAGAGGTTGGCATTGAATGTCTTTCTCTGTCACTCTCCCTCTTACTTTTTGAGGCAAGGCCTCAGTAGACCTGGAGCTTGCTGGTTCTGCTAGGCTGGTTGGCTAGTGAGTTCACAGATCCATCCATCTCTCCCTCCCCAGTAAGAGAATTACAGGCGTTCACTGCCACGCATAGGTTTTTACATGCACACTGAGGCCTGAACTCAAGTCCTCAGGCTTGCACAGTAAGCACTTTACCTACTGGAGTCACCCGCTCCCGCCTCTGGGCGCACATTGTAATTGAAAAATACCCCAGGCATCTTTGATGCTGTGGCGGCCATGAGGAGGGCATGAGATTTTGCTAGCCACTACTTGTTTATCTTTGTAAAGTGGATTATACCCCCAGGGGCTTGCCAAGAATCAATCACAGCAGTGTAATTCTATCTTGTGACCCAAGGTCAGAGCATTCTTATGTTGTTTAAAAAAAAAAAAAATCCTAATCGCCACAACGGGTTTGATGCTGGAGAGTAGTATAGCTGGTTATTCTTTTTGAATCGAAGATTCAGTTGACTTAAGATGACGTCATGGTGAGCTGTTCTCCCAGGCCCATGGACATGTTGTTTTATCTTTGTTCATTATATTGTCAAACTTTAGGGCACAAAGCAGGCTTTGTTATTTCTTTGGGTTTTGTTTTGGTCATGGTTCTTAAATGCAGTGTCTTCCAGAGAATGATGTGCTTTAGTGATTCACAGAGTGCGCGCTTACTTTTGAAAAGTCAATATTGTGACTGGGATCCTTCCATCTTCTAGGTACTGACCCAGGAAATTTTGTGTGTATGTGTGTATGTGTGTGTGTGTGTGTGTGTGTGTGTGTGTGTGTGTGTGTGTGCACATGCCCTGTGTATTGTGCATGTGTTGCACTCACCTTGCATATATTTGTGAAGCTCAAAGTCAATAGCAGGCATTGGTTTCTTTGCTCTCCACAGTATTAAGAAGAAACTGTATGTGTGTATGTATATATATGTGTGTGTATGTATGTGTGTGTGTGCACATGTACGTGCTGTGTGCTTGTGCATGTGTTGCATTCACCTTGTATACACTTGTGGAGCTCGAAGTCCACAGCAGACATTGGTCTCTTTGCTCTCCACTGTATTAAGCTAAGCGGGCCCCATCAGAGCCGGAAGAGTGCACTGTGGTCCAGGGAGAGCAGGAGGCAGCCCGATGGAGGCCTTGGATGTGTTCATTCTATGTGTCCAAGTTTCTGAAGCATGAAGCAACGACTGAGAGCTGAGAAACAGATTCTGGGGGGCATGTTAAGTTCTGCAGAGGTTCTCAGAGCAGCCATGCCTCTGGTTTTCTAAAATAACACTAGAAGGTTAGCATGGTATGGTTTCTGTGTGTCCAGTTCTCTTCCAGTTTCTTAGGATTAGTATTGTCACAGGTTTGCGTTGGTTAGAGCTCCTACTGTGCTGGTAGAGACAGCTAAGTCATTCTAATAGTAACTATGGTGGGTTTTTTTTCCCCTACGTGGGGTAATTATGTTGACTAACATGAGTTTGAGGTTAGCCTGGGGTAAAGAACATAACCCTGTCTCAAATAAAACAAAACTAGGACCAATATTTAATTTAAAAGTACGGAAATGTAACAAAACTGTGTTTTCCTGATGGTGATTGATGGTGAAGGCGTGTGTGTGTGTGTGTGTGTGTGTGTACGTGTGTGTACGTGTGTGTGTACGTGTAACCAGAGGATGATTGTCCAGGCTTCAGGGGTCCTCCTATCTCTGGGGTCACAGCTTTTTATGTTTATATGGAAGAACTGAACCCAGGTCCTTTGTGTCACAAGGACACTGTGAGTTGAATCACCTCCTCAGCCTCGAATTTACTGGAAAGTTCAGGAAGTCTGGTCATCCCAGGATGTTTTTACTGTGTTTATTCAGTGACTGGTCTTACAAGAAGCTGTCCCTCTAGATAGATCACATTGTCCCTTGTTTGACAAGCTCTCTTCTCTTCCTTTTTTAGGCCTCTACCTTCCCCCACTGTGTCCTGTCACTAACTGACTCAGGTCTGGGAAGGTGGTTGGCTGTCTCAGCTCAACAGTTCTCAATCTTTGGTTCCCTTGCTGCGGTTAAGGCTGCCTTCCTTAGTTGGCCCTCGACTAATAGGTTAGAAAACTCTGGAGAGGAATGAGAGCCACTACCGAATCCAAACCAATCTCCCAAGGTGATTCTCAAATCTCAAATACTTAGAGCTGCAAAACAAGTACCTCAGCTTGACCTCCCTGCCGGTTCTGAGTGAGAGAGGAACTGACTTGAGATAGCTGCTAGTCAGACTCAGCTCAAGAAGTTCAAAGGTAATTGATGTGGTAGATGGAATCAGGCCACTCTTCTAAAGCAAACATATTCATAGCCCACTTACTAAGATAAGATACTAATAAATTCCCCCCAGATTCTACTGTGCTAGTAGAGACATTGAAATCCTTCTAGTAACGACTGTGGTCTTTTTTTTTCCCTTTGTGAGGGATGATTATAAAAGTCATTTAAATTGGATTATAAATGTCGTGGTCATAAGGTGTGGGCGACAGGTTTAGTTTATTTGAAGAAGAGGGAGAGAGAGCAGTTAAAATGAACTTTGGTGGGTTTCTGTCTGTTATTATGACTTCATCCACCTGTAATTGTCTCTCTATAGATCAGCTGTCTTGGCGGCCCCGCTGCCTGGCTCTCTCCGGCCAAGGATCGTATTCTAGGCTATACATATCATCACCCTGGCTTGTTACAAAACCCATGTAGCTGGCAAATCAGGACCTGATCTTTTCAATGGGGAGCTGAGGAAAAAAAAAAAGAGGCTGTTACCTTTCTTCTGTATACAGAGGGATGGTTGGAGATGTTGATTATTTACTCTTCTCATCACTGAAACCAGAATTGCTGACCAGACACGATAGAAAAGGCTTCTTTCACCTTACAGTCTGGGACAGAACTGTCCATCATGGCTGAAAAGCACTGCGGCAGGATTGGGAGGTGGCTGGGCACATCATAGCCACAGTCAGGAAGTGGGGGCGGGGTTATAAAATCTCAGCGCTCAGCTCACATCCAGTGATGTTTTCCCTGCAGAGTGGTTCCACCTTCTAAAGGTTCCAGAGCCTTCCCCAACAGCACCACCAGCTGTTTCAAATACCTGAACCTGGACTTAGGAGGCAGGGGTGGGCTGTTCCAGGGGTTTTTAATACCCAGAGCAGTGGTCTTGCTGAGTCTTCTTACCTGGGGTTGTTTGTTGTTGTTGTTTGGTTGGTTGGTTTTGTTTTAGGTGCCCTGAGTTTGCCTTTTGAATGGGAGGCATTTCTTTATTTTGTACTGTGTGTGTGTGTGTGTGTGTGTGTGTGTGTGTGTGTGTGTGTGTGTGTGTGTGCGTGCCACAGAATAACTTGTGGGAGTCACTTCTCACCTTCTGCTGTGTGGGTCCTAAAGATGAAGCTCAGGTTTTCAGTCTTGGTGGCAAGTGCCTTTAACCATGAGGCATCTCACCAGCTCTGTCTGTCTGTCTGTCTGTCTGTTGATTGAGACTTGTGTATTTCAGGTTAGCCTGGGACTTCCTCCTGTGGCCTGGACATGGCCTTGAACTGCCTATCATCCTGCCTTCCCCTCGCTCCACATTCTGAGAGTTCAGGTGTGTACCACCACACCCTGATCGTATGATATCAGGGCCTGAATACAGGACCTCGTGGATGCCACGCAAATGCTCTTAACAAGAGCTTTATGCAGAGACCCTACCTACCATTTCTGTTTTTTAAAGACATCAAATAAACTGCATGTATTTATATATATGATAAATATGTGTTTACATATGTATTTACACATATGATCGCCCATCATCCTTCATGCCAGAGCAATCTGAAAGAGGCGCATTGGCCAAGAGCTAGAGCCGGAAGGCACATGCTGTTCAGCAGGGCACTAGGTACAAGCAGCTTGGGAGGGTTTTGACTGTTAAGTGTTGTATGCTAATGAAAGCCATTTCTGTTCTTAATGGCCCTGCTGGTTAAAGGCAGGATGCATTAAGGAAACAGGTCAGAGCAAAAATGATTAAGGGCTCTGCCAGTTTCTCTTGAGATTATCTTCCATTTAGCAAAAAGTTACATTATTGCATCAAAACTCGTTGGGTATATACTGTAGCATCTTTAAAGAATCTGTTTTCAGAGAAAGAGAGATAATGGCTTTCCAATAATTTCTGTCTCCTCATGTGCCAGAATTAAAAGCTTTGCACTTGCAGTGAGTCACCTCTCGATAAGTGTTTCAAACAGCAACCGAAGCCCACCTGTCTGCTCCTTGCATTTGGAATCAAAAAAGGAAAAACAAAAACCGCATGAAGGGAGTTGGCGGTATGAGTTAATCTTAGCCTTCCTTCTGAACTAAAAGCACACTGTAGCATAGGTCTGTAATCCCAGTGCTAGGGTGGGAGAGACAGGGGGGATCTCTGGGACTTGCTGGCCAGCCAGTCTCACCTACATGTTGAATTTAAGTCTAATGAGAGACTTGTTCAGATAGATAGATAGATAGATACATACATACATACATACATACATACATACATACATGTGAACTGTGCCTTAGGAGTGACTGGCTGCCTTCCAACCATTCTTACATACACATGCACACACCCATAAACACACATGCAGCCTCTAAACACAGTGTAATGTTTAGTAATCCAAGGTCAGTCCTCAGTATCCAATAAACAAATATGAAAGGACACCACCGTTTTACTATTGTAGGTCAGAATTGGAAGATGTGATGTGGGTGTGGACTTCCTGGCCTTTGCTGACTGAGCCCTTCATACTCCTAAGTGGTGGCTAGGCATTCGTGCATAGGCAGTGCATTGGGGTGCAGGTACCTGCTCACACTTAGCACGTGGGAACCACAACATAGTGTCTGTCTAGCAGACTTCCTGCACTGAGATAGTCCTCCCCCAAAACCCCACAAGGCATGAGACTGGCCACTCTGCTTTCCTCCCAGGAAATAGATTTTATATCCTGCACAATAGTTAGGTCCAGTGGACTCTTCCCTTTCTAAACCACAAAGCCCAAACGGTGGGCAGTTCCTTGAGTAGGTTTGCCTTAAGGACCACTAATCAGAGTCTGGCTTGGGCGCTGCCTTGGGTCTCCACACTGAATGGATTCTAATGAGAATGTACTCTTGGAGCCAACTTTGTTGTGGACAGAACTTACTTTTCCTTACACAATTAAAGGCTGGGTGATGCGTGTCAAATGAGCACCGTGTAACTTACCACTAGTCACTGCTATTAGCAGATAGACGGTCAGGGTGAAAGTTATAGGGCTGATAAAGTGAAGCCTCAATTCAGATCCTCAGCACCCATATAAAAAAGCCAGGCTCCAGTTTAAGCCTATACTTTTAGTGCTGGGAAGGCAGACACAGGAGAATCCTTGGGGCTTGCTGTCCACTCTGTATAAGGAAGGGGATCAGCAAGCGCAGGGTTCAATAAGAGACAGACCCCATTTTCGAAAACCAAGGTGGAAAGCAGTTGAAGAAGACATCTGGTTTACCTCTGGCCTCTACACTTATGTGTGCATGCACACCTACCATATATGTCACGTCTACAATCCACAGGTACAAAACTTGGATGAGCTTCATAAGCTTTACGATCTTGTATTTATTAAGATTTTAATACTGTCAGACATGAATAGAAACTAAGAGATAATTATGTTGCTGAGGATTGTAGGTGTGTAGTCACATGTATAGGGAAGCCCCAGGGATCCTCTTATCTCTGCCACCCAGTGCTGGAATCGCAAGTACTTACTACTATACCTGGCTTTCTGTGTAGGTACTAGTAACCGAACTTGGTCCTTACACATTCACAGCAAGCACTTACTGACTCAACAGTCTGCCCAGCCCTGGGTGATGATTCTTTTGGCAGCAGTTCTCAACCTGTGGGTCATGACCTCTTTAGGAGTAGAATGACCCTTTCCTAAGGGCCATCTAAGACCGTCAGAAAACATAGATGTTTCCAGTATGATTCATAACAGTAGCAAAATTTACGGGTTTGAAGTATAGCGAAGAAAATCATTTTATGGTTGGGGGGTGTTCAACCACAACACAAGGAACTATATTAAAGCGTTTCAGGGTTAGGAAGGTTGAGAACCACTTCTCTAGGGAGATAATTAGTCTTGAAGACTGATTATTCCATAAGCCAGTGGACATACCCTCACGGGGAGCAGAGAGGTCGCCTCTTAAAATATGATAGGTCCCATTTTGTATCTCCTTAGATAGGAACAATAGGGACGATTAAAGAAACATTTGATAATTTTTCCTGTCCTGACTGTATATTATAATTTTCTAAGGAGAATATATATGAGATACCTCTGTTTGGGCCACACCGCAGGGGACCTGAAGCAATGTCTTTGCTGCATCTGAACCTCTTCCTTTTAGAAGTCGGTCAGGTGAATCTCTCAGTGGGGTTGGGTTGAAGGGCAGGCTACTCGAACTTGAGAACTAATTCATCATTTGTGTGTTCTGCGGGGCCCGGGATGGCAGCAAAACTGACCCAAGGCTGCTGTAATGTAGTGTTCAGTAGACTTGACCTTGGCTGCTTAACTTCTTCTCCAAAGAGAATTCAGACATGGGGTGTTTCGGACCCTGAGCCTGCAGAAGCTGTGTATGACATGTGGCCTGACTGTGTCCTTACTTAAATCATTGGGGTTGGAGAGATGGCTCAGAGGTTAAGGACACTGACTCCTCTTCCAGGGGTCCTGAGTTCAAGTCCCAGCAACCACATGGTGGCTCAAAACCATCTATAGTGTGATCTGATGCCCTCTTCAGGCCTGCAGGTGTGCATGCAGGTAGAGCACTGTATACATAATAATAAATAAATAAATCTTTTTTAAAAAATTAGTGAATCCACCCTAAGCTTCCAATGGCTGTGTCAGGTGTATGTGTGCGAATGCGCACACATGCATATTTCCTTTCATATGCCAGGTGATCCTAATATAGTCTAGTTTTTTGGAAGGCTGTCCTATTTCTAGAGCTAGAACATTCTTCGGATAAGATGGTACCCAGCCCGCCTCCTCCCTGGGTAAGGCAGATGGGCCCTTTTGTAGGATGCCAGGTCACTGAGCAAGCATTCATTAATGGCTTTTCGCTTGATACTATTGCACCCTGTACTTTAGATAATCTTAGTGCTTTCTGTGATGGTTTTCTCTGGGCTGTGCCATTCATGTGTAGTTTTTAACGATAGCTGGCAAGAGTTGGTGAGCGGACAGGTTCCCTTTATGTTGGTTATACAATCCTTTTGTGGCACCGCTGGCCTTTGCCTTTGAGTGGGAGTCTTTTGAGTGGTGTCATTCCTCTCAAATCTCTGCTGATCTCTCCACGTACTGTTCAGCTTCCTCCTCAAAGGGCTTTACTAACCTCTCCTGGTGGTGCCAGCTCCTGGTTCCCTGAGCCAGAAGGAAGCCAGATGACACTCCTGCTTTTTAACTTGTCTGATGAAGCCTCATCCAGATGGGATCTTTTCACAGACTCCTGCCTCTGCCTGCTAAGTTAGGAGCCAGGATCTTTTATTTTTCTTTCCACATACAAAATTTTCAGCTGTACTTGAATCTTTTTATTAACATGTATTAGTTATACATAGTAGGTCCCATTATGTTTCACATATATTTAATATTCATATAAAATAAATTTTAACCATATTTTTTCTCTATTCTCCAGTACCACCCTCCCCCTCAGATCCCATTTTCCAAGCAAACTTCTTTGTACTTTGTTTTGCGTGGGTGCGTTTGTGGTGTGTGTGTGTGTGTGTGTGTGTGTGTGTGTGTGTGTGTGTGTGTACCAGAGTTCACATAGGATTTCCTTTTTTTTTTTTTTTTTTTAAGGGTTTCTTATAGAAGCACAAATGAGGTGTTATTCATAGGAGCATGGACACCTTACCAATGGCTATATCATTGAAGAAAATGTCTCTTCCTCCCCAATCAATTAATTGTAGATTTGTCCTCAGGGAAGGATGGAGCTTTGCAAGCCCCTTCCCCCAGGAGGGGGCGGGGAGCCCTATTGTTAACCTCCCTGAGCCTGGGATGCCTTGGAATAAAGGTCTTTAGTTCAGGCTGGGGGATGGGGTGGGGGTGGGGGTGCGGTGGGTACAATGCTTGGTACAGGTGTGAGGACCTGAGTGTGGACCTCACATATATGTCTGGCAAGCATGGTGGCCCACCTGTAACCTCAACATCTGTGAGGCAGAATCACAGGGTCCTGGGACAAGATGGTTAGTCAGACTTGGCAGATTGGCAGGTCTGGATAAAGTGCTTGACATCCACCTTGGGACTCCAGGGGCACACATGTACACACTCAAGTTTTTTGTTTGTTTGTTTGTTTTGTTTTGTTTTATTGTCTCGGTTCAGGTGTGTACAGCCTGAGGCCTGCAGGCACCGTGCGTCCCAGAACAACCATGAATACAACCTAATACAAAATTGTAAACTTTTGGTGGCGGTGGTTTGAGGCAGAGTTTCTCTGTGTGGCCCTGGCTGTCCTTGAACTCTGTCTGTGGACCAGGATGGCCTCTGCTGGGATTAATGGTGTGTGCCACCAGTGCCCAGCCAAAATTGTAAACATACATACAATATTTTGAGGTATGTGTGCGTGCGTGAGTGTATGTGCGCATGTATGCACACGCATGTGTGTGTGTGCATGTGTGTGGTGTGTGTGTGTGCATGAGTGTGTGTGCATGTGTGAATGTGGTGCGTGTGTGTATGTTTTCCCCTGATTTGTTTTTTGTAACTCAATTGCACTGTTAGGTTCCTGAGTCTAAAGTTTGTAGACGAGGAGGTCTGTTGCCATGCCAAACGGTCGGGAATATTTTTGGCATTCTTGGGGGCTGCTGTGGCTTCACATTGTGTGAGTGGGATATTCTGTCAAGTATGAATAACTCATGGTTCCTGTGAGTGGAACTCACATAACACGGGGAAGTTACAGACGACAAGGTGGTGACAGCTTTCTGCTCACCTTCGTCCTCTTTTTCCTGTCCACCCAGGAGGCTGCATGAGAGAGATGACAGACTCCAAAACTTCTGGTCGCTGCCCCTCCACTTACATAAGTGGAGGCCCACAGTGTGAGTGGCTGGGCAGCATCCAGTCAGAGTCAGACAAGGCAGGGGAGATAGGAAGGTGTGTTAAGGATCTTTGAAAACATGTTGTCTTTTATTTTAGAGTTGCATTTATTTGTGGGGGTTTTTGGGGGGTGGGTGTGGCAGTCAGAAGAGAATTTGCTGGAGTTGGGCCTCCTTCTTCCATTCTATGGATCCTGGTGATCAAAGCCAGGTTATCAGCCTTGGAGGCAAGCACCTTTACCCACCTAGCCATCTCATTAGCCCTGAGAATGTATGTTAAATAAAAAGGAAATGTTTGTGGTTTCTCCAGAACCTTTGAAAAGTCATTTGGAACACAGGGTGAAAAACAGTAGCTTGGTTCTCTAGACTCAGCCCTAGGCACCCAAGTTTTAAAATATTGTATGGTTCTAGAATGCTCTGCATTTTAGCCATGGGTAGAATAAAGGTACGTAGATCAGAGCGTTCCATGTGTTTGCTGTGTTTAAGGTTTTTTTTTCCCCCCACCGGCTTCCTGCTGTCGTCTCCCTGTGGCCCTCCTTAGATGACAGTGGAGGCACAGCGTCTATAAATGGTTCCCTTGCTTGTTCATTTTCTGTTCCTGTAATTTATATGTACTGTGTGTGCATGCATGTGTACACTCACATATGGAAGCCAGAGGCCAGCCTTAGATGATGTTCCTTGGATTCTGCCCACTTGATTTATTATAAACTTCTTCCCCTGTGTGAAAGGCCAAGCACCACAGCACAGATGGGAAGGTCAGAGGATAAGAGTCGGACCTGTCCTTCCACCTTTCTATGAGTTCTGGGGACCAAATTCAGGTTGACATGATCGCAAAGCAAGGACCTTTACTGCTTGACCGTCTATCCCCCTGGCTTCCTCATTCTTTGAAATAGGTTCTCTCAGTTGCCAGGAGCTTAGCTATTTGGCTGTGCCAGAATCAACACGTGCGCCGCCACTCCTGGCTTTTTATGGTGTGTTCTGGGGAATCACACCTAGCTCCTCATGTTTACAAAGCCTTCTGAGCCATCTCCCCAGCCAGGATTCCTTACCTTTCAGGACCTCACAAGAGCCTGGAGGAAAGTTAAAGCAAGACCGTGTTGTTGGACAGTAGATAAGGCCCCCTGGGATTTCCCTTTGGATCCCAGGGTTGATGGGTTCTGCTACTCTGGGGACCTGGGAGGGTGGATGCAGGAGCTGAGGTTGAGCCAAGACACTGGAGATGTGGGTGTGGGTTGTAAAGCTAACATAGGTGAGCACAGATGGTTCTAGAAACCCTGAGTGCTCTGGGAGAGAATGAAGATAAAGGTGGGTCTGTTAGCCAAGTAAAGATAGGTAGGAAATGATCCAGGCGGTGCAGGTTAGAAGCATGGACTTGACTGAGTTAGAGCAAGCGATGCAAAGTGGACAGTGTTGTTTGTGGGGCACAGGGTTGTCTGGTGGGGCTCAGGGCTAGTGTTGGCTTCAGTGATGGATGAACGAGCATCCCTAGCTTTATCCATCCTCTCTAGGGCCAGGAACTGATTCAAAGAGATGGAGCCTGAAGGACCTGCTTGGTCAGTGGGGTTCTCACTGCCATGGGCTGGGCAGCTTTTCAACAGTGTCCTTACCCGAGTAGCCTCTGCCAGGCAAGGTGTGCCAGGAGCCGCCTGGAGCAAGGCCTGGGAGGTGGACGCTGAAGTGGTAAGAGTGGCCACACCTGAGGAACTGGAGGCAAATGGCTCCATGAGTGTTCTGTTGCTAGGCTTGTGGTCAGCCCTTTGTGATGACACAATGTGGTGTTCTTTTCTGGACCATGGAAGATGGGGAAAGAGGAGAGAGGTTGGAAGGGACACAATCCATCATAGCAGGGAAGGCAGAGTGGCAGGAAGGTGAAGCAAAGTTCCTGGTCAATTTGTTTATGCACTTAGAAATTTGAGAGCAGGGAGTAAACCAATCCTGTCTCTGAAATCTCAAAGCCCACATCCGTTGATCCACTTTCTACAACATGACACCACCTCCTAACACAACCTTTCAAATAGCAGCGCCAGCCGAGCACTAGTGTTTTAACACGTGAGCCTGTGGAAGACATGTTTTATTATAGCACATCAGCCCATTACACCCGACTTTAGATCCTCTAAGGAACCCCAAATACTTAAGGTATCCCTTCCAGCCATCCCTGCACCCCATTCTCCACCCACTCAGCCCCCAACAGCTTCTGCATTGCTCCTGATTCTTTTGCCTACTTTAGAAGTTTTGTATAAGTGGGACCATACAATACATGGTTTCTAATGACCTTTTCTTTTTCACTTAGCAGACTGTTCTTCAGTCATGCATGTAGCACCATTGATTTTTTTTTTTCCTTTTTCCATCTATAAATACTATTGCATGGTTTGTATATTCCAGTTTGGCCTGCCAGTTGATCGGTTGATGGTCATTTGTGGGTTTTGTTTGTTTATTTACTTTTTACTTTTAGTCTCTTGTAAAAAGGCATCTGAGAAACTTTGTATTCAAGTTTTGTTTTGTTTTGCTTTGCTTTTTTGAGTCAGAGGTCTCACCATATAGTCCTGACAGGCCCAGAACTAGCTATGTAGGCCAGGCTGGCCTCAAACACACTGAGACATATCTCTTCTTCCCAAGTGCTGGGATTAAAAGTGTCCTGCACCAGGCCTGATACAAGGTTTGTTTTCTTTTTAAATGTGTGGGACATCATGTTTTCATTTCTCTAGCTAGAACTCCAGAGCACAGAATGGCCTGGAACTCCCCATGTAGGGATTTGAGGAGCCATTCGTGCTGGTTTCTCTCTCTCCCTTCCCATCCCTCCCTCCCTTCATTTCTTTCTTTTTGGTTTTTCAAGGTAAGTTTTCTCTTGTAGTCCTGGCTGTCCTGGACTCTTGTAGACCAGGCTGGCCTTGAACTCAAAGAGATCCTCCTGCCTCTGCCTCCAAGGCGCTGGGATTAAAGGCGTGCACGGCCATGTCCAGCTACCCTCTGTATTTCTATTACCACCATCCTAATGGGCACAAAGTGTTATCTTATTGCCTCTGTGCCTTGTATTTCCTTTTGCCCAATGATTAAAGACTTTGAATGTATTTGTGTGCTTTTCTTCTTTTTTGATTAGAACTGGCATGTGTCCTTCACAAAGATTTTACTATCTTGAGAAGGAATAAATGAAAGAGGGTAGTACTAGTCTTTTAGGAAGTAGGGTATACAAATAATACATGTTAGCATGATTTTGTTCTGTTCTGTTTTTCTTATATATATGTGTGGGTGCATGTTCATGTGTGTGTGTGTGTGTGTGTGTGTGTGTGTGTGTGTGTGTGTGTGTGTGTCGTTGCAGATGCACATACATGTAGAAACCTGAAATTAGCCTCTGGTATTGTTTCAATGCAGCCAACCAACCATCTTGTTTTTTAGAAACAGGGTCTCTCAATTGCTGTGTAGGGTAGGTCTCAGGGATCAGACTGTTTCCCTGACCCTGGGGTTAGAAGCTTACCATCATGCCCAGAGTTTTGTGTGGGTTTGAGGTCTAGAACTCAAGTCTTTATGATTGCAAAGCAAGCACCTTTGTTTACTGATCTATCTCAAAGTCCTAGGTCATTAATAAAAACAGACTTGGCGCAGACTTTATTAGCATGAATGCCTGCAGTGATCACTCTTGGTCTGAGGTCTTTCTCCGGCATGTCTGTTACTGCTGATCAAGTCCTTCCCTGGGACCAAAGTTGAGGAAGGATCTTGCTCTAAAGCCTCTCATCCTACAATTACTCTGAGATGGGGGTGTCTCCTCAGTGAGACCCCCTGAAGTCATACTTTCTGCTTTCCTCATGGGAATCACGGTGGTGAATTGTAACGTGATTCTCCGTGTATTGCTGACAGATTTTCTGTTATTTCACATTCTGTGTTCTGTGAGGGAAAAGAACATTCCTGGAAATTCTTTCATTGCTTATAATTAGAGCCCTCAAGTGCTCTGAACTCCCTTTAGCTAAGCCTTTGGACTCCAAATGGGCCCCTCTCTGAGTGACTTGATTCTTTTCCGGTTGCTGGGATACAGTTTGCTGAACAAGGCTTGGCTTACGGTCTGTCGTGGTGGTGGGTAACTCAGGGTGGCAGAAGCTGACAGCAGCCACTAGCATCACTCCCACAGTCTGCGACAGGGAAGGATGAAGGCTAGCTCATGTCCTCCATTGCCTGCAGTCCAGGATCCCAGCCTAAGGAATGGTGCTGCCCACGGTTAAGATGGGTCTTTCCACATTGATCGGTGTATGAGATAACCCCCCAAGACACCCACCTCCCAAGGCAATTCCACATCCTGTCAGGTTGACAGTGAAAAGAAACCTCTCACCGAGCTGGAAGAATTTCAACTAGGCTACCTCAGTCATCATCTTAACCCCGCCCCGGCCCGGAATGTACCATCTGGGCAGTTCTGAGCTTTCCAAAGCAAAGGGTCAGAAGTCTTCGACCTTCTGCCAAAGCCCTGGTGTTTGCTGTACTTTCTGCTCTTGCCCTTCCTGTGGCTTAACCCGCTACAGCCTTCCTTCACCCCTTCAGCAGGGTTAAGTGGGAAAGCAGAGCGGGACATCCTGCCCACAAGTTTATAGGTTATCTTGTTGGCAGTTCAAGATCTGTGCTAAAACAGTCAAGAGAACGTTACCGGAAGGCCCCCTCTCTTGGGTATGGCACCCTGCTTACATGGCCTGGGAAAGTCAGTCCCCTCAGATCCGAGGTGAATAGGAGTGTACGTCATCGAGGATGAAGTGCTGTGAAGGTGGGAGCTCCATCTTGTTCACACTCGGTCCCCAGGCCTGGGAGTGGCAGGTACTCAGTGTGTCTGCACTTGGGGACCACATGAGAAAAGGGAAGGAGGAGGACCCCATTCTGCCTGCACCATTTGGAAGGCCTTAACTCAGTGTGTCTGCACTTGGGGACCACATGAGAAAAGGGAAGGAGGAGGACCCCATTCTGCCTGCACCATTTGGAAGGCCTTAACTCAGTGCCATCATGCCCCCAAGGCAAGGACGTGTAGCTGTCACATTTGTTTATGTGTATGTATGGGTGCTTGCCTGTGTGTTAGTCTGTGCATCATCTGTATGCCTGGTGCCCTTGGAGGCCAGAAGAGGACATTACATCCCCTGGAGCCATTAGATACTTTATTGTGCCCCTGGGGTTGTTGTCTGCCTGTTTTGTCTTTTAAATTTTTCTTTCTTTCTTTCTTTCCTTCCTTCCTTCCCTTCCCTTCCTTCTTTTCTTTCTCTTTATTTTGTGTGCATGTGTCATGTGCATGTAGGGCATATGAGCTTCAGTGTGTATGGGCATACATGTGTGCAGATGAATGTGAAGACCCAACGTTGGTGTCACTCTCCACTTCCTTTGTTGTGGCAGAGGCTCTGGAACTCAGGGCCTGTCAATTTACTTAGCCATAGCTAACCGTCTGTCTTGGGCTCCCCTGTCTCTGTTTTCAAAGTGCTGGGGATTACAGATGGCTGCCACCCCTACCCAGCTTTACATGTCTGGTCTTTGCACGGAATGTGAGGTCTTTAGCCACTGAGGCATCTGGCATGGTTCCCTCTCCCTCGCCCCCTCCCCTCCTCCTCCAACTCCTATGTAACCAAGGATAACCTTGGATTTCTGATCCTCCTGCCCCACCTACTAACTGGCTTGCTGGGGATTACCTATCCCCTAAAGGCCCTAAAGGCAGGGCTTTACCTATGCCAGGAAGTATTTTACTGCCTGAGCTATGTCCCCAGACCTAGTCATTGACTTTTCTGGGCAAACCCATCAGTAGAGAGCACTGGCCCTGTTGTCTGCTGCTCTCAGACGGGAGGTGAACGCTTTCACATTGGAGCTCTGCCCTTGAACTTTTCATTCTGCTTCTTGCCACCGACAGACAGTGAAAGTGAGAACCACAGAGAAGCAGCCAGTCAGCTGGGTGCCTTGGGTTTCCTGTGCAGCAGGCGCGCAAGCCTGTGAGGTGCGGCTTTTGCTTTAGAGCACTGGGGCAAAGGCTGGGGGGGCGGGGGGAAGCTCTGTGATAGAAGGAATACTTCCTATGCACGCTGGCTTTGATCTCTAGCATCACCAACACAAAGCTAGAACACAAAGGTGACAGCTGTGCCTCTGGCATCTTTCTCTCCTGGGTGCTTGGGAGTGGCACCTGGCAGAGCCATTTACCCTGGAACAATGAGCGCGACATGCAGCCATGCTTAAATAACACAGGACCATCTCCCCTTTCCTTTTTAACACTGAGGACACATCCACTCTGTCGAACACCTCTCAAGCTGTACGCACAAACTTTGCTCCAAGCGCGGAATGACTCCCTAAGCTAACACAAGCACAAAGTACAAAGTGGTCCCAGAACTCTGCTCCCTCAAGCCTCGCAATTCTATTCTGTCAGGCCTCGCAATTCTTTTCTGACAAGCGATGACTTATCCTTCCATCTCCTTTGTACCTTGCAAAGCAAGCTTCCTGTTTTGAGGTCAGTCTAGAAGGGGAATAGTCTCACTATACAACCTGTGTCCACACACTCCCCGGATGCACACTCCCCCCCCAGTGTGTTTGTACAGCTTTATGCTGTATCAGAATTCTCTCCTGGGCTCCCCCATCAGCTCATTACGCTAAGACAGGAGTGGGCATTTCAGGGAAAGCTATCTCAGTGCTGTTATAGCTCCTGACGGCTGTGTTTCATTTGTTCCGACCACGTTGCTAACTATCTTCCTCCTCCACAGCAGAATGGAAGCCAGGCAAGGAGATCAGCTGACTCAGGAGCCGGAGTGAGAGCGAGCGACGAGGCACCCTCTGCCCCGGTCTGCACCATGAACTTGCCTTCACCTTCTGCGTGTTGAGAGCCGAGGGAGGGGTGCATTGCTAGAGAGAGAGAGATGGCTTTCTTTACCCCCTGGAAGTTGTCCTCTCAGAAGCTGGGCTTTTTCCTGGTGACTTTTGGCTTCATATGGGGGATGATGCTCCTCCACTTCACCATCCAGCAGCGGACTCAGCCCGAGAGCAGCTCCATGTTGCGGGAGCAGATCCTCGACCTCAGCAAAAGGTACATCAAGGCACTGGCGGAAGAAAACAGGAACGTGGTGGACGGACCATACGCTGGTGTCATGACCGCTTACGGTGAGTGCTGTGGCATGGGCATGGGTCGATCCACTGAGCATGCCTAGCTTTAGAAGGGACCCCTGACGCTCCCATGTGTGGGCTTGCTAGGGATTGGAGATCCACTGTTTATGGGCAGTGATTACATTGATTTGTGTATGTGTATCATTTTCGTACGTGTTTTTATGTATGTGAATGTGGGTGTGCACATGTCAGAGGTTAACCTTGGGTGTGAGTCCTTCCGTTTTACCTGGTCTGCAACGAAACCTCTTGTTGGCAGCTGCATGCTGGGCTAGTTGCCTCATCTCTGCCTCCCATCTTTGTGTAGGCACACTGGGATTGTATGTGCATGTTGCTGATGCTGGCTTTATGTGGATTCAGGGGATCTGAACTCAGGTCCTTGCACTTGTCCAGCAAGCTCTCCCACCCCCCCCAGAACCAGCCCCCCAACTCATAGCTGTGTTTTTAGAAAGGTAAAGCAGTACTCTTTGTGGGACACCCCACTCCAGACACTCAGAATATTCGAGCTCTCTGGGTTGTGTTTGCAGCTAGTCCCCACTCTGTCAACAACAGTGTGCTCGGGGAGTGAAGGTAAACATTTTCATTATCTGTCCCTAAACAAAATGCAATTAGATACAGCGGAGGGGGACCAGGTAGGGAGGATGATGTTTCACATGCCATTAAGGTCAGTGTTGAGCTGATGAACTGCCCTGAAGCTTTAATATTTGATTGCCCAGACTTTATTGCTCCTGTCTTTAATTTTGCTCAACTCCAAACAAAACAAAACAAAACAATTTCTTATACTCATTACTCATTTTCAGATGCCTCAAAAAAAATTTTTTTTTAAACAACACATGTGGGCTGGGAATAGAGCTTAGCTTACCTGACATGCATAGAGCCTCTGGGTTGAATCTGGGCATGGTGGCACACGCCTGAAACCCTGCCGGTACTAATGGCAAGGAGATCAGATTTTCATGGTCATCCTCAGCTATGTAGAGTATCTGAGGCTAGCCTGGGCTACATAGACATTGTTTAAATACATACATACATACATACGTACATACTATATTTAACTGTTTTTTCCTGGTTTGTTTGTTTGTTGGTTTGTTTGTTTGTGTTTTTGAGACAGGGTTTCTCTATGTAGCCTTGCCTGTCCTGGAATAACTTTGTAGACCAGGCTGCCCTCAAACTCATAGCGATCTACCTGCCTCCCTGATTTTTGGGATTAAATGTGTGTCCAGCCACACCTGATATAATAATATATATTAAATATAATATTATATATACACACACACAGTTTTTAGATACATAAAAATAATGTATGTAAATATATCTTATTTTCTTTTAGCAAAAGTTATGCTTAATTTAGAAAAGAGTTCACTGCATAGACAGAAAGACAAAAGAAAGAAAAATCAGATAAAAGTGTCCTCTATGCAGTACACACAATTAACATTTAGTATATAACTTTTGCATAAGGTTTTGTTGTTGTTGTTGTTATTATTACTACTACTACTATTACTATTATTACTACGATTACTACTATTGTGTGTGCATGCCCATTCATGTATCTGGGTGCGTGCGCCATTGCACATAGTGGAAGTCCAGGACAGCCTTTAGGAGTTGGTCCTCTCCTTCCTCCGTATGGATTGTAGGGATAGAACTCAGGCTATCAGGCTCGCGTGGCTAGCACCTAAACTCTCTGTGCCTTCTTATCTGACCCTGAAGGTACAAAAATGCTCGTAATAAAACATATATTGCAGGTGGGATTTGGGTCACACTGTCTTGGAGATTATGTCTCCCAGGATGCCCTGTGGTCACTGAGTCTCCAGAATGACCCAGGCTTCTAGAGGGGCCAGCTCTTGTTATTTGCCAAAGTGAGCCATCAAACCTAGGCTTCGGGGGACCTAGCGTTTGGGACTCTCGCTGTAGGTGGCATGCTGGGGTGCTGTCGGAGAGCTGCTATTCTGCTCTGTAGTGTCGTCCAGGACATGCCCCCAAGAACATAAAATTCACGTGACGATTAGAACGCATGCAGCTGTGGGCTGAGCTTGGGCAGCTGGTGTGAAGACACAAGGACCCACGCGCTCCACAGGGCTCCGTTCTGTAGTGTATGTGTCTGTGAAGAGAAGGTGGCCACAGCTGGGGAGCTGCCGTGTTCTTTTCTCCGCTCTTAGGAGCAGGATGGCCACGCTATCTGCTTTTAGTGTGTCTCTTCAAGATTTGCCAGAAATAATCATGGGGGATGGCTCAGTTGCCATGCAACTCACGAGGACCTGAGGTTGACTTACCAGCACCTCTGTAAAAAGTCAGTGTGAGGAGGTGCTGGCTTTTCATATGTCTAAATAAAATGTCTGGTTTTTATGTCATGTAGTAAAACCATGACACTCCATTCTGTGTGCCAGTGTCTAAGAGCAAACCCAAGGTGCCCAGCCATACAAGTCAAATGACTCATTGCCTTGACTTAGGTCATCTGTCGGTTTCAAAGATCAGTGTCTACCAGGGACAAACAACTAACACTGAATATTGGTGTTGCACTTCATGTTACCTGCAGTGAATGCTGTTTTAATGGCTTTAATCCTGCATGTAGCTGTTACACCTTTGTTTGGAAAGGACAGCAACTTAGCAGTAATGTCCTCTAATCAGCAGTTTATTAAACGTTTTCTGTGGGTAAGACAAACACAAGAGTTAGATGTTTCTAGACTTGTGATTTTACAGTTGTTTGTATTCAGAGTATAGGCATCCTTGATATATTCCAGAGAAAATGCATCTGGTCTTAGCTTTTCTAGGTGTGTGTGTGTGTGTGTGTGTGTTTTAAAAGTAACCCAGGACTGGGGAGAGAGAACTTACCAGAGGACATGAGGACCTGCATTCAATCCCCAGAAGCTATGTTAAAAAACAAACAAACAAACAAACAAACCAAAACCAAAAGTCTCAGGCATAGTTGGTGAACAGTTGGTCCTATGTATTGAGGAGCTGTGTCTAGTAGCTACAGGAATCCTATTAGGAATCTGAAATAAACTTTTCATCTAAGACAGGAGTGAGAGGGGAATGAGAGAGAGAGACAGAGAGAGAGGAGGGGGTATGTGTAAAAATTACCAAAAATGGATTATGCCCACTTTGTATGTTCTTTATGTGTACTGTTGTCAGCGAGTGGGAGAGTGGAAAACCTCTCCTGCCATTCCCACAGCGGAATGTCTTCATATGCTCTAAATAGAGCTTTGATGGTTGGCAAAATTTAGTAGTTGATTTTTATCATCTTTAATGCCTTAGAATCCCGGCTTACAGAGCCTAGAGCAGGAGTGTTGAGCAAGGTTAGGCCTGTGGGCCAAATTCAGATGGCCTCTTATTGGTGCAAATAAAGTTTTATTGGCACATGGCTACTCTTAATTGTTTATAACAGATTCGATTACTTAGAAACATGGTGAGCAGGAAGGACACGGTGGCAAACACCTGTAATCCCAGCACTCTGTGAGTTCGAGGCCAGCCTGGTTTACAGAGTGAGTCCAGGACAGGCAAGGCAGAAAAATCCTGTTTGGAAAAACCGAAAAGAAAAGAAGGAAGAAACCTGGTGTCACCAACAGGCATCTTACACTTCTGAAACTTCTGAAACCTTCTAATTCATTCTTGCTCGGTCACCAGAGCCAGTTCCCTGGTCATGTCCCTGAAGGATTCAGCAACTACCCAGGATTCCTTTGGTTTGAGAATGTGAGCAACTTAGAGCTAGTGCCCGAATCCTCCTTGCTGCCCAATTTTGTAAAGAAAGTTTATGAGACTACAAATGTATGAGTCACTGGAGGAAATGGATGACGCTGTTTCCGAGGTCCAGTCCACTGAGGCCTCAGCCTAGTACCCTGTTATTTTAACATGAAATACCTGTATGTGAAAGACATATTATCTGCATGTCGGGAACCTTTGGGGGTACAAGTTAATTGTTGCAGAATTCTTGGTTTCACCAGGAGAGGCTTCAACCTCTCTCTGCGGTGAAGTGCTCCTTTCCACCCACATCGCCACAGTTTTCCCTGTTTTTCAATCTTGCTCCAGTTCTTAAGAACTAAGAAACAGAAAGCAGAATGAAAAGAGACTTCTGAGCTCCTTTTGGGTCTTGGTCACTCAGATGTGTTGCTGGAAGGTCCCCAGCAGCCTGTGCAGAACAGTGGGAGCATTCATCCTTGGGGTGATGAGGGCGTTGGCTCCCGCCTTCCAGCCACACCTGCTTATATCAGGCCAGCACAGTGTGGACTGGGCCTGTCAGGCCATCAGAGATGCTGGCACTCACACCAGTCAATGCTGTTCTCGTTTCTCAGGTGACCCAATCTTTCTCAGGCTGCTTGACCCAAATTCCCATCCCCAGAGGCATGCTCTTACCTAAGGGCAGACCTGGGCCACTTGAACTCTCTCCTTTTGAAAATGAAGTACACTAGGTCCCCTCTGTGGTCTAGCTACATCTTAGGTGACCCCGTCTCATCTTCCAGCCTCTCTGGATGCTGGGGGATTTTACTCCGGGGAACTTCCTAGCTCAGACTAACAGAGCTGTGAGCTTCTCCTAGCCAACTCCCACCCCAGACCACTTGCCTGCTGCCTGGCTTCTCTTGGCCTCCGGGTTCTGTAGCCTGTTTTGTCTTGGACTCTGCCTGACTTCTCGCTGCTGAGTTTTGAAGCCCTAAACTGACTGGGTCTCATCCTTCGAGACTGGCGGGCTGTGAGGGGCTGTCTTTGCTGGCTGGTTGTGTCCCTAGCAGCTTTCTCAGCTCTGTGTATATGGGAGGAGAAGACTTTTTCTGCACCTGTGAATGCCCTGCCCTTGATTGTAGCAGGAGAATATCAGAGCAATTGCTTCTTCCCTGGGGCACAGGGGGGAGAAAGAGCTCAGGGGAAATTTGGTTTAAACCACCCCCAAAATTCCAGAGGGGCTAGAGCGATGGGTCAGCAATTAGGGGTGCTTTCTGTTCTTCCAACATTGTTCCTTGGTGGCTTAACCACCTGTACCTCCAGCTCCAGAGGCTCCAGTACTCGTGTGCACATACCTACACACACACACACACACACACACACACACACACACACACACACACCTCTTTCAAATAAAAATGGCTGAGGGACTTGAGTGGTGAAAGAAAGTACCTCTCCTGAACTGTATATTTTAATTAACTTATTTTCATTATTAGCTTTCCTTATGGTATTTTCAACATAGTTCATTTTGGTTGATTCTCCTCCCCTCTTTTCTTCCTCGTGCTTCTGTTTTTGTCCCTTCCGTCCCCCACCACCCGGCCTCCTTTCTGCCTTCATGTCACCGGCATCTGTTGCCCTTCCCAACCCTCAACACCTATTTTCCCTCACCTCACGATCCCCTTTCTAGTCTCTTAGCCTACACTTATGCGCACACCTTCACATGCATACATTAATAGCATATATGTATGTATATATGTGCATATACATATATACATTAAAGGTTAGGCTCTGTATACGGGGAGGACATATAATATTTGTCTTTCTGAGTCTACATCACCTCACTTAATACGGTAGCACCCAGAGCCACTCACTTCCCACAACCTCCATTTCTCTAGCAGGTGAGTAAATCCCCTTGTGTGTATGTGCCATGCTTCCATTCTGCATTCATGTGTTGATGGACGGCTGACAAACATGGCCACTCAAGCGTCTCTGTGGTAGGATAGAGTCCTGGGCACAGTGTATAGCGGCATGGCAAAAGGACGGGTGGACCAAGGGGAGGTTGAGGCAAAGAACGCCCAGCAGGATGCAGATACACGCCAGGGATACTAGAGGGCCCACCTGCTGCCGGGGCGCAGAGCCCGGTGTGAAGGAACGGAGGGGAGGGGTCCTGTGGAGAGGAGTGCTGGAGGTGTACCTGGGAGGGGGCTGAGGGGGCTGAGGGGGCTGAGGATGGAGGAGGCACAGTCAGGTGTGGGGAGGCAGCTCTGTCTGCGCTTTGGTCAGCACCCCTCAGTTCCTTAGGCTGGTGGTGCCTCTCCAGCTCAGATAGTTATGTCCAGGGTATTGGCTCCACTCTACACTGCGCACTCCCAGGTGACTCTCTGAACATTTCTAGGGGTTTCCTTTCCAGTCTCCCATGACAAAGGAGGAAGTGAGAGGGGACAAACTTGCAAGCCTGGAGAGGTGCTTTTTGGGTTTGGTTGTCGCTGTTGCCTCTCTTGTTACCAAGAGGGCCAAGGGCACTGTCATGGGAACGAGGACTTCTGTGGAGGCTCCTGGAAAACTACCAGGGCAGAAGCTGACTGTCCCTGCCCTTGAAGGAAAAATACATTGTTGCTGCAGTGAGACTGGTAGGGGAGAGAGAGGCTCCTGGACTTGTCTGAGGAGACCTTGCTCTCTCTACAAGGCTACAGTTTGTGTGGTTAAGGGAAGGGCTGCTTGGCGCTCTTGGAACCTAAAAATGGAGCTCTTTGGAGCTTAGGGTGTTTCCTTCTGTCCTGGACATTCAGCCACACAGTTCTGTCAAAGACACCACTCCGGAGCACAGCAGCACAATGTGAAGATTGAAGAGAGGGAGAGGGAGAGAGGGGGGGGAGGGAGGGAGGGAGGGAGGGAGGGAGGGAGAGAGAGAAGAAGAAGGAGGAGGAGAAGAGGGAGGGCAGGAAGGAGAGAGGGAGGGAGAGAGAAAGAGGCACATCTTCCTCCCTATTGTTGAAAAAATTTTCCCGTATTGGGCCTGAGGGAAGGATCCATGTCAGGGCTCTTCCGTTCCCTGGTATGCAGAGCCCGCCATGATCATGTCTCTTTTCACACCTGTGTCACAATGCCTTTTCCCTCTCAGAACAAGCTGGGCAGAGCTCTTGCCACGGTGAGCCCCTGAGAAGTCCCCTGCCATCCTCACCCCTGTTCCGGGTCTTAGATGAGCGTTTTCGAAGGTGCTGGCCTCTGTGTCTTCTTCACTCTGACCTTCTCGCTCACTCTTAGTGTCTGAGAAGTCTGTCAGACCTCCTCACAGGAAGCCCACCCCACCGTGGCTCTCATCCCTTCCTACTTGGGAGGCCACCTACCAGCATGGAGTTTCTGTATTTGCAGGCCATCTTTCTCACCCTCGTAGACCTAGACAGCAAACACATCTGGACTGTGCCCCCAGGCTTTGCCCAGCACATAGTAGGAGCTGGGTATGAGTAGTGACGCCCCATCCCCCATGACCACAGCTTCTGTGTCTATCCGTGTGGCCACCCGACAGCTGGGATGAATGTGAGAACCACAGTCCTGTTTTTAGCGAGGCAGGAAGTGGAAGAAATTCCACGTGGGCTCCGCATCCAGGATGCTCCAAGTAGTTATTATGAGGGCTCCTGATATGGCAACTGTTGATCGTCAGAAGCTCTTAGAGACTGCTTCCATGTGGGGTGGGGACAGAGCCCGCTCCATCCCAGATGTGTGACTTTGAGCAAGTCACTGAGCCTTGGGAAGTGGTAGATGTGATTTCCCTCAACTCAGGGGACAGCTACAGGTATCAGAGGGGGACAGCGGTTATCTACACGCCAAACTAGGTGGGAGACGTCTGTTGCGGTTACTGCTCACAGCAGCCTGCTTGAACCTCCATCGGTTAAGGCATAACTGAGGCTACGTGCCAGACGCATTCAGCCTTCGGATTCTGAGTGCCCTAGTTCCTGTTGCTGTGAAACAAACAAACAAACAAACAAACAACAACAACAACAACAAAAAACCCTTCCAACCAAAAGCAACTTAGGGAGGAAAGGATTTGTTTCAGCTTCAGGTTACAGCCCAGCATTGAAGGAAGTCAGGGCAGAAACTGAACATAGAAACTAAGGCTGGAAGAGTGTCTGCCTAGCCTAGCTAGTATTCAGGAAACTGGGTTCAAACACTGACACACACACTCAGATATGGTGGTGTGCTCACCTGTCACCCCAACATTAGACAGGTAGAGAGGCAGGAGGATAAGGAGTCCAAAGTCATACTTAGAGTGACATAGTGAATGGAGGGCAGCGTAGACTACATGTGACCCTGTGGGGGTGTGTGTGGCGGGTGGGGGGGGGTGAGGAGGGGGTTGGGGATGGGAGGGGGAAGAGAATAAAATGAGCAAAACAGTTATCACCACCGAGAAGTTTCTGAGAGCTGTTGTCTCTCTTGATATTATAGCCGTTTTCTAAGCATGGAGGCCACTGGACTGCTACCTATCTAAAATGGCATTTTATACTTATGTGACTTTGGAGATAATGTGAATTTTTATGGAAAACAGAGCATATGAGGAAATATAAAGAAATAAAACTGATATAAAGCCTTAGTTCCAAATTCAGATCTTACTAGTGATAAATAAAAATGTTTATTTCTCTCCAGCCTTTTCTTTTCTTTAAGGCCTCATGTGTCTAAAGTGGCCAAGAACTTATGGTGTAGCCAAGGATGGTCTCGTGCTTCTCAGCCCTCTTGCCTCCATCTCCTGGATGCTGAGATTACAGGTGTGCACTACGATACCTAGGTCACGTGGTGCTGCAGAACCAGCCCGGGGCTTTGCACATACAGGGGAGCTGTCTACCAACTCAGCCACATTCCCAGCCTTCTTTTAAAACTGCTTATAGATGTGTGTATGTGTGTGTGTGAATACGCGTGTGCACGCTTAGACAAGTATACACATGCATACTCTTCTCGAAGTTGGGGTGGTATTTATGTGCAGCTGATCGCTCCTCTTTGTGGTGTTTCTTCATGCTGTTCAGTCATTTGATGGCTACCCAGTTATTGAGCGCAGATGAATTGCCATCGCCAGTGAACGCAGATGATGCTCGTCTTTGAGGATTCTGTCTAGCTCACAGATGGAGTGGTGCAACCTGATCTTCCTCTTGCCGGGTTTGAGTCTTTCCCAGCTCTCATCCGGCATAAATAATACTGTTATTTTGTGTGTGTGTGTGTGTGTGTGTGTGTGTAGCGCTCTTGTGAATGCCCTTCTACATAATCAATGCATTATCCTTTGGTCATTGACCATATAGTCTTTCCATGGAAAGGTGACTTTAGGATTAATTTTAAGATATGTCATTGATGGAACTTGACACTCCTGGCAGCTGGTGGCTCTAGGAGGTCAGGGTTAATTCTCTTTTCATTAACACCTTCCTTTCTCATTAGTGCCCTGGCTTTGCCTGCTCCGCAGCCCTCCTGTTCATGCTTGCCTCTCAGGGCAGCCATGGCAGAAAGGGATTTGAGTTGGGAGCCAAGCAGAGAAGGAAATTATTTTTGGCAGTTTCGATGTAAGTCCTTGGTTGTTGCATAGTCAATTCTGTGCCACTGAAGTATAGTCACTGTCTGTCACAGGTGGATTGCAAGCCTTGGCCTTGCCCAGAACCCTTGGCTAACTTTTACAGATCCTTCTGAAAATGGAGCTTGGTAACCAATGCCATAGATGAATTCATTGGGTACCAGCAGGCTTGATAATAACTCCCTTGTGTTTTTTGTTTGTTTGTTTGTTTGTTTCCCCTTCCCCCTCTCATGTGCATGTGTGTGCATGTGTGCGTGCATGTGCACATGTGTGCATGAATGTGTGTGTGTCAGTGCTTGTATGTGTAGGTACATGTGTACATGCCATGACGCGCATGTGGAGGTCAGCAGACAGCCTCCTTTTTTGAGGCAGGGTTTCTTGTTCATCAGAGCAGTTGGTTGAGCTTCTGGGGATCCTCCTGTCTCTACCTTCTTTCCTGAAGTAGTAATAAGTGGAACTCAAGAAGGAATCATGGCCGGGGAAGATGGGGTACGGGGAAGGATGGCTCCCATGTATGTACAGCCTTTCTTGGTATTTCCTCAAATACCAATTGGTTTGAGGAGAGAAATCATGATTTGCCGTCCTCTCGTGAGGATCTACATCCTACCCCTGAGAGCCGTGATCTGCCACCAGCAGGGCCACTGTTTCTTCTGAGAGCTCGTCTTGGATGCCCCATTGACCTCAGTTGACTAATGTACAACCCCTTTCACAGAGGATGTCCTCTCTGTACTCTGGATGCTGTTAGCTAGCATTCCTCACCAAGGAAAAGCAAGGCCAGCGCTGTTTCTACCCTGTCCTTGGTTATGCCTTCTGCCCTTTCCACCATGCACTGTCACGGCTTCTGGAAATGGGAACTTGCAGATGCTATGAGGGCTCCTGCCCTGCTGCAGTGTGCTGCACCTCAGACTTACTGAAGAAGCCCCTTGCTTTAAAGCGCCACCACTGCCTTCTCAGAGAGGTCTTCTCTGTGTCTTTAGCTACACTCTCTCATCCTTACTGTGTACAGTGAATTTTAGGAACATGGAGAATTTTGGTAGTAATATTGGCCTTAAAATTTTACTGCCAAGGCTCTTGAAGCACAAAGGAAAATATGAAAGTTCATCAGTAATTAGAAATCATAATCCTGCTGGGGACACATTTTACTGCCTCTGCAACCGTAAAGACTATGATAAATATGAAATTATGCTAGGACCTGAAGGAATATTCTTGTCCTCGTTTTCTTCTTAAACTCTATCATAACTACTCTTCATTATACAGTGTCCTTAAATAAATGAGTTGCCATTAAGATACAACATCAACAGATAGTTGGCTGTTTGCTTAAAATTGCAATAAAGCTGTTAGCAGTTTTTGCACCTTTTAACAAAGGTGAGAAATAATTTTCTCACCTGGAAAGCTATAATTTATGTGAAGATGATTGTTTGTTCTTTGTAAGTAGGTGATAGTTTATCTGTTTTATTCATTTGCTCACATAAAGCATATTCCCTGAGTGCCGTAGTGTGCTGGGCACTGTGTGTATTTGTAAGAATACAAGCCTGGGCTTGGCATCTTCTCTGTGTAGTATGCCACCCCACTTCTGCTCTCTTTCTGTCTCCTCCCCACCCTCCTTTTTTTGTTGTTTTAGTGTTTCTTCATAGGTATGTGTACCAGTGTGTGTGTGTACCACATGAGTGTAGGTGCCTACGGGCTCCAGAAAAGGATGTGTGTGCATGTGGTATAGTGTGTGTGTGTGTGTGTGTGTGTGTGTGTGTGTGTGTGTGTGTGTGTGTTTGCAGGCACACATGTGGGTGGACAGACCAGGGGAGCGTGCTGGGGTTCCTGCTTTCTCTTTCTCCATCTTATTATCTTGGGACAAGGATTCTCACTGAACCCCGGAGCCATATTGGCAGGCAGAAAGCCCTGGCAGTCCTCTCCTGTCTTCCCCATACCCTCCACTCCTTAGTGCTGGGGTCACGGGTGTACATGGCCACACACAGCTCTTCTTTATGTGACTGCTAGGCATCTGGACTCAGGTCCTCATGCTAAGGCAGAAACAATATTAGCTTCAGATCTTGAACTGTTTTAATGATTTCCTTCATCTGGTTGTTTGTATTTTTCTGAAATTCCTCCAGTGCCTCTTTATATGACTCTTTTATGTCTTCAACCTTCTTATTTGCATCCTCCTCCAGTTGTTTACAGATTTTATTCGTTTCTTCCATTATCATCTTCCTTGCTAAGGACTTGAGGTCATTTTCTCGTATTTCGCTTGTTTTTGGGTTCTCTGGGTTGCTTTCATTGGGATTGCTGGGATCTGGAGATGCCAAACTGTTTTGGTTTTTGTTTGTGTTCTTTCACTGTCCTCTTGTCATTTTGGTGTCTCTGATGTTGGGAGGTAGCTTCTGGTGACCGATAGGTGGTGAATGATTATAGGTCGGGTGCCCTTTCCTGTGGGGATCAGGGAGTATTTCCCTGGGACAGGCAGGTGATCTGGTTTCCACTCCTGGAGATTTTGCTCTACACCTTAGGCTCCAGACTGAGGCAGCAGAAGTAGGTTTCTGTCTGGATCCTTTCATCTTACTGCTGTAATTCAGATCAGCTGTTTCCGGACCTAGAACAAGGTCAGCACACAAGCACTCTGGTTGGGTAGGTTGGTCCCAGCTGCCTGTCCTTCCTGTCGCTTTGTAGCAAAGACCCCAGCTGGATCAGATCTTCAGGGCTGTAGCTGTCTTTTAGCTCTGCCTCTAAACACTGAAGAAGCATCCAGCCTCTCCTGAGAGCATGGGAGATCCTTCCGGGTCTGTGGGAGCTGATCCAGTTAGGTTCTGTCTGTTGGAGAGTGCAGGGTCAGTAGCAGCAGCCCAGAGACAGGTCTGTTTCAGAGTGCCATCAGCTCCAAGCTGTCTGCACTTTCCACGACCCTGTAGCCAGGACCGCTCACAAATCCTCAGAGCTGTAGTCATAGCCAGAACATGGAAACAACCTAAGTGTCCCTCAGTAGAAGAATGGATAAAGAAACTGTGGTACATTTACATCATGGAATACTACTCAGCTATTAAAAAAAAGGAAGTCCCAAAATTTGTGGGCAAATGAATTGAACTAGAAATGATCATAATGAGTGAGTTAACCCAGAAGCAGAGTCAAATGGTATATACTCACTTATATCTGGACACTAGCCCAAGGGGCATGTCCCATGAAAGTCTTCACTTACCAGGAAAGTGGGACAGAGGGGAGGACATCCTATTGGGACTTTAGGTGAGAGAAGCATGGGAGAATGGGGAAATAGAAGGATCCAGAGGGTCCTAGAAACCTATAAGAAGAACATTATGACATGCGGATCTGGGTCCATGGGTCCTGCTCAAATTATGGCCCCAGCCAAGGACAATATAAGCAGTAAACTTCGAACCCCTACCCAGATCTAGCTGATGGACAGGACATTCTCCACTGTTGAGCGGAGAGTGGGGTCTGACTTTCATGCGAACTCTGGTGCCCCATTTTTGACCACGTCCCCTTGATGGGGAGACCTGGTGGCACTCAGAGGAAGGATATCAGGGTACCAAGAAGAGACTTGATACCCTATGAGCATATACAGAGGGAGGAGGTCCCCCTCAATCACAGACATAGGGGAGTGGAGTAGGGGGAAAGCAGGAGGGAGGGAGGAATGGGAGGATACAAGGGATGGGCTAACAGTTGAGATGTAATATGAATAAATTAATAAAATATTTTAAAAAAGAAAGAAGGGGAAAAAAAAAGAAGAAGCGATATTAGTCACTGGGCCATCTCCCCAGCCTCTGTCCCACTTTTTTTTTACATTGTAGTTCAACACTTCATCATGCGCAAACGATAAAGTTACCATGGAAAGCCCTGAGAAACTATGTCCCGGTGTCCTAAGTGTATGAGTCACTGCCCACAGGCCACAGGGTGGCCGTGCACAGCAGAGCCTGCGGAAGTTTTCAGTTTCCTTTCTCTCTTCCGCAGATCTGAAGAAAACGCTTGCGGTGTTGCTGGATAACATTCTGCAGCGCATCGGCAAGCTCGAGTCCAAGGTGGATAATCTTGTCAACGGCACAGGAGCAAATTCTACCAACTCCACCACGGCTGTCCCCAGCTTGGTATCGCTTGAAAAAATTAATGTGGCAGGTAAGGATGGCTCTTCCCTGTCCAGTTATGGGACCGAGCTCTACTGGAGACCCCAGCACCAAGACTCTTCCTGGTGCAATATAAATTCCAGAAATTGGATATGGCTGTTGTGAAGGCAAGCTTAATTTATTTTTTGGAGTAACAGATAGTAGGACGCTTTGGTGGTCCCCTCAGAATAACTGGTGGCTTCTCTAACCCGTGTGCAGATAAAGAGCTCCTAGGATTGAGTTCTACTGCCAAGATTCAGAACACAGATGCAGAGGTTATCGGAGAACCTCGCACCGGATGAGCTCTCTTCCTTCCCGACTCCTGTCAGTTATGACAGTCAGCTAGCTGTTTGTAAGCCGGATGTGGCCTTGAACTCCTGTAATCCCAGCACTCCAGAGTGAGAGTTCAAGGTCATCCTCAGCTACACAGTGAATTTGAGGCTCTCCTGGGCTATTGGAGCTTCTCCCAGGAAGCTAACAGGCCTAAGGGCCAAAGCTGGAAGAGTTTAAACAGAAGATGAGGTAGTCCTGCTTTGTGACCCAGAGTGTGAAATAAACTGTCAGTGGCTGCAGGCAGATACAAACCAATGATTTTATTCGTAAGAAAAAGGAAAAAAGAAAATGGAAGAAGCATGTAAAACAATTTCTCCATTACGCAGATGTTACTCTGGCAAGCGGAGAACATAACTCCCTGCCTGTAAGGCAGGTTCCCAAGGTTATAAGAGAGAAAGAAAGAAAGGAAATTCATGGGCTAGGGTGTGGCTCAGTTGGTAGAGTGCCTGCCTGTGATATACAAAGCCCTGGGTTCAAGACCCTATACCTCCTAAACCAGGAGTGTTGGTACATACCTGTAATCTAAGGGCTCAAGGTGGAGGCAGGAGGATCGGGGATCCAAGGCCACCATCTGTGGCATAGTTTGAAGCCAACCTGGGGGGCTATGTGAGACCCTGTCTCAAGAAGTAAAAATAAGCAGTAGGTAGGCAACACAATAAATATGAAGCCCCAAGATCCTGGAAGTTTACGGTGACTTACTACTTACTGCCTGTGGTAGCTCCTCTCCCCCTTCTTGCTAAGGTGTGCTTGCCACTGTACAAAATGCCTCTGTGGGTATACAAGTAGTGCTGGAGGGGATGGAAGAGCCTTCCTTCTTCCGGCCGGATGCCATGAGCACTCATGGACCCCTTCCTGTGATTGCCGCAGGGATGCACCTCACCTGGCCCCTTCTTAAAACTGGAATCTCAGACAAGAGAAGGCAGATGGTTAAAAGCAAAGCCTAAGTCTTATGGCCAAAGGCCATTGTCCACAGCTTGCATTGGGCCTACCCTTGCACCACAATGTCTTGGAGTCCATCCCTGGGGCTGCCTGCATGTGGCCCCCAATTCCTCTTGTTAGGGTGACCCGGTATCTGGTGGAATGGAGGTGAGGCACTTTGGATGAGTGGTTGTGCATAAGCTGCCTGGAGTCCTCATATGTGGCGTTCTCTAACTGTCATTAGAAGATACAAGTTAAGGTGCCGGAAAGATGGCTCAGCTGCTAAGAGCACAGTTGTTCTTCCAGAGGACCTATGTTTGATTCCTGGCCCCCACGTGATGGCTCACAACTGTCTGTAGCGCCAGTTCTAGGGGATCGGATGCCCTCTTATGGCCTCCTCAGGCATCAGGCACACACATGGTACACAGACATATGCGCAGGCAAAAGACCCCGACCCCCAACCCATATATATCTAGAAGATGAAGTTAAGTAGCTGTGTTACTTTTGAATTTGCAGGGACTGGGCATGCAGCTGTGTTGGCAGAGGGCTTGCCTGTCATACATGAAGCCCTGGGTCCCCTCCCCTGCACTGCCTAAAACAGGGAGTGGCAGCTCATAGCATACTCTCCATGCTTGTGTTCAGGAAGTGGAATTAGTATGATCAGAAATTTAGTGTCCATCCACGGCTACACAGCCAGTTCCCAGTCACACTGGGACACTACAATCAATAAACAAAAGAATAAAAGCAGCCTAGTTATCCACACACCCCGGTCGCTTTCTCTCCTCGCTTTCCTTATGACAACTCACGGAGCCAACAGCGGAAGTTTCCCTCTCCCCTTTCCTACCCTTCAATGTCAAAACAGTTCGTATTTCCCATTATGCAGGCTGGGTAAATTACTTTTCTCTTCAACCTTTTGCCCTTTACCGAGTTTTAATTCACAAACTATATTTCTAATAATCCCAGTATCTCACCAAAGTGTTAAAAATAACTTTTAATTACAACACAGAGACAGTGTCATCTAGGCCATCAATCCTGCCTTCCCTGCCATTTCCAGCAGTTTCTGTAATTAGACAAGGAAGCCTCCCCCTGTGTTGAGCTGCTTATTAATAAGTGGGCGCTGTGCCTCTCCAGGCTCTGCTCTCGGTACCCGTTCCCACTGGGGGATGCTTATAGGCAGCTCCTGCCTGACTTCAGCAAGGTTCTGCATTATCTGAATTGGAAGATAGGACAGTGTTTTCTTCTCTGTGTCTCTGTCTCTGTCTCTCTTTGTCTCTATGTCTCTGTGTGTGTACATGTGCTACTTACTCTTCAACACGTCTGTAGAGTTGAGAAGTCAAAACCGTATGTCTTACTCAGTTGCTTTCAACTTTATTTAAGACAGGGTCTCTCACTGGCCAGACCACTGGTTGGGTTGTCCTGACTGGCCCCAAGAGACTGCCCCCCCCATCCCTACCTCAGAAGTTCTGGGATTACAGGCGCATTTTTATGTATGTACTCAAGTCCCCATGAGCATGGGACAAGCGCTTTACCTACCGAGCCATTTGCTAAGCCCCCAGGATGGTGTTTGTCATTCCGTGCTCAGCCTATGGCCTGGATAAACTTTTACACCATCACTTTCTCCTTGCTCTGTAACCTTGTGACCTTTAGCTGTCTAAGTTTGAGACCAAGCTATGGAGAGAGGCTGTGCTTTTCCTGAGTGTCAGGTCTCAGCGCGCACAGTATTATGGGTAAACTCTGGAATGACATGAGGTAAAAGCTTCCAAATGGGATGCTAGCCAGGCCCTGGGGACTGTTCTTGCAGGGGCTACCCATTGAATACTTGAGAAACAAGTACTTTGACATGTTTTCCTGCGTTTAAGTATTTGGGAAAGGGACAAGCCCCTGGTACCACAGTGTCCACAAGGCCACTCATGCCTCCGTCTCAGTTACTTTACTTTCTATGCCAAAGTCCTTTGGCGAGTGCTGCTTAAGGGGGAAGGGCTTATTCTGGCTCACAGTTTGAGGTTACACAGTCCCTCTGTCGGTAGTGGTGGGGAGGCATCTGGTCACATGGCATCCACAGGCAGGAAGCAGAGGGAGATAGGGAGGTGGATGCTGCTGCTCTGCCAGCCTTTCTCTTTTTGTTTATTCGGGGAATACACAGCCAATAAATGGTGTCACTCTCAGGGTAGGTCTCAGTTTTCCCAGACACTCCCTTATAGACATGCTCAGAAGCTTACCTTCTGGAGATTCTAGAGCCCATTAAGTGGACAATCATCATCCTCACACAAGTGACTTCACACCCTTCTAACAGCTTATAGGAAAGAAACTCTTTATGATTCAGTCACCTCCCGTTTCAATCTCTAAAGCACCACAAGGTTCCCAGTATGTGGTTTAATTACTTTTGTATTGCTGTCATTAAAACACCCTGACCAAGGCAACCTTAGGACGTTGAGTGCTGAATTTGGGGCTCACGATTTCAGAGCATTAGAGCTCCTAACTGTCGGGAAGGGGAGCATGGCGGCAGGCAGGCAGGCAGGCAGGCAGGCATGGTGCTGCAGCAGTGGCTGAGAGCTCACGTCTCCATCTACAAACGAGGCTGTGAGAGCTGAGAATGACATGGGCCTTGGAGACCTCAGAGCCCGTGTGCAGTGACACACCTCCTCCTCCTCCTCTGGACCACGTTCTCTAATCCTTCCCAAGCAGTTCCACCACCTGGGGACCAAGTATTTAAACATGTATCGCCTGCGGGGCCATTCATTCTCGTTCAAACCACCGAGGTCTAGAACAGAGACATCACCATTTTCTGAAAGGTCCTGGAAAAGGAGTGCTGAGCTTCCTAGAGTATTAGCCTTTCTCATAGAAAGCGCCTCTCTGTATTGCAATCTGCTGCTATAGCTGACAGGATGCAGTCCCTCTGTGCATAAAAAACCATCTCTTTCTTAGGAAGGCACGAGGCTTTGCTGGATGGTCTCTTTCATTTCCCCAGATGCTGAAGGCTCCTTTCTGTCTTGTCAGCTACCCAGCACATGTTCTGCTTTGTTTTGTACTCTCTCCCATGCTTACAGATAGATTGCCGTAGAGGAGGATGAAAGAGTTGTGCGTTAATAATTCTCACCTATGAGCAGCCTGCCATTGCTTCGCTGGTTCATGGCTGTGCTGTTGGTCCTCAGAGCCCCTTTGTCATCTCAGCAATGGCTCGGGAGCTGTAAGGGAGTTCATTTTTATGGGGCTCTAACCCAACTTAAGTGAGGTTTTTCTTTCTTCCTTCCAGCATGAAGACATGTGGTAATTGCTCCGAAATGCTCTCCCTGGCGTGTCTTTAGCGCTTACTCTGGTGTGGTTCAGCTCGCGGATGGTTCTGATTGCTTACTGTTGCGTCTTATTGCTTGCTGATCTATCTTCTGGTTGAGTGTAAACTGCTTCTAAATTGGGCACCATCGCAGTTGAAAGAGTGTTCACTAGATTTATTATTTTTTTTAGAAGGAACAGTATTATGTGTGTGTATGCGCGCGCGCGTGCGTGCGTGTGAGTATGCGTGCGTGTGAGTATGCGTGCATGTGAGTTCCTTGCTCTGTTTAGTTGCATTCTCTGTGACTTTTTTTCTAAGCTGGCCCTTTTTCCAAATTTGTCATCCTTGGGTTTTTGTTTTTGTTTCCTTGTTCTGTCAGCGTTAATGTGTCCTTAGAGAAATTTAAGGTGGAAAATGAACTTTATTAAAATAAAAAAGATTAGATTAAAGCACGTTTGTGAGCCCTGTGTATCTTGTCGGAGAGGAAGAGAAATCAAAGAAATGAGAGAGCAGATCACAAAAGTCTCCACCCTCCCCCTCAATTGCAAAGTAAATTAATTTACCCACATTTATCCTTTGGAAGGCTTGAATGCTTCCTTGTCAAGTTTCTGCTTTCATGGGACCAGGAGAACATTGCTGAATAGTTGAGCATTTTCCCAGCTGGTTCAAGAGCCTGGGTTTGATCCCTCCCACTACAAGCATGGAGCAAATGGTGAATTTTGGTTTTTAGAAAAGCATATTTGGGGGCTGGAAAGAGTTTGCCTTGTCAACCTGAGGACCTGAGTTTGATCCCCAAAACCCACATTTAAAAAGCCCAATGTGACCTCTGAGCTGCAGAGGTGGAGGCAGGCAGGTCCCTGGGGCTTGCTAGATACCCACCAGACACCCAGCCTTACCTGCTTGACAAGTTCCAGGCCAGTGAGAGAGATCCTGTCTTGAAAACAAAAAGGTGGGAGGACCTGAGAAGCCAAGGTTGACTTCACAGATACATAACCACATTCCAAACCCAGAAATTTTCTTTTTCTGGTTTTGTTTTTGATTTTTTAGGGGTCACGTACAAGGTGTTGGGTTTCATCTGGGTGGGCTTCTCCATACACATGCATAGTCCATCATACTTAGTTGGAAGCTTAGCGCTTTGGAATGTATTTTGCTTCTCTCTCGCTTTCTAAGTGATGGCGCGCAGAGGACTGGCGCAGGGGCACATGGAGGGTGGGCAGTTTACATGAAGACACATGATTGTGTCTGGGCTTGCTCCTGAGGATGGCTGTTCTTTCTCTCCATACAGCCATAGTCAAAGCCTTGCCTGCTGACAGAACTCAGCCATAGTGCTCACGGGGGGGGGTGGGGGGGGTGGGGGGGTGGGGGTGGGGTGGGGTGGGGGGCAGGGCAGACGGGGCTCTCCTGGATGATGCTCTTCGCACCATTCCACCTGATGGTGATTTGCTTGGAGACAGAACTTGGCATCTCTTTTCCCTTTCTCAGACTGCAGTTGATGCCATGCAGGGAGTCAAGGCCCTCTCTTGTGGGTGGTGGCTAAGGTTAGCATCAGTGATTCAATGCTGGGGACCCTCTGTGGAGTATGAGAGCTGCACCTCTAGACTGGAACATTCTAGAAGAGAGGACACCACATAGCACGCTACAACAGAGGCTTGGGTGTGTGCACGCATGCATTTATTTACTTAACTGTATTAGTTACTTTTCTCGTTCCTGTGACAAAAATGCCTGACAAAAGCAAACTAAGGGAGGGTGGGGGGCGGGGGAGCGCAGGGAGGGAGGAGGTGGGGCTTATTTTGGCTCACTGTTTGGGAGTTCAGTCCATCACAGTGGGAAGTCATGCAGCAAGATCATGAGGAAGCTGCTCACTTGGCATCATCCAGTCAGGAAATGAATGCTGGTTGCTGTGCAGCACACTTTCTCCTTTCTATTCAGTCCAGAAGCATAGCCTGTGAACGTGCTGCCTACATTTAGACTAGGTCTTCCCACCCAATCTAGAGACTTCCTCACAGACAAGCCCAGAAGTTTGTTTTCTAGGTGGTTTTAGATCCCATCACGTTGGCGTTGAATTCTAGCCACAACACATATATTAACAATAACCAGTTGCTGTCACACAGACGCTGACTGCGTGCCTGCTATTGACTGGCTGTTCTATAAGAGGAAAAAAAAACCCGATAGCATGCATATTGTATTGTATTCTTTACAGCTGCACAGTCAGTCAGGAAATACGGTCACAAAATCCAGTGTTGAGGCCCAACTCACTGACTCTTTTGGTATTTAATCCAACATGATTCCTAGGCAGTCCTTTATTTCTCAAATCACATTTGCCACACACGGTGTTTCCAATACTTCGGGTGGAAGTGCAGTGTCTTCGAACCTGCATGTTGTTCTGAAAAACAACCGCCATAATTATTGTTCTTACCATTTGGAAATTGAAAAAGGTCCCTGCTGAGTTCTGGAACTTGCCTTTAGCAGTGTAATTCCCCCCTCTGTGCTGCTAATGGGCCTTGAAATTAAGTTACACCTGTGTTCCCTCCTTGTTTGTGAGCCCTTAGTAGCACTTGTATTGAAGAAGGGCCTGAAGTGTCCCGGCTCCCCACCCAGGCTGGGGCTCCCCGGGTCACTTTCCCAGGGTCAGGGATTGGCCAGCTGAGTGGGGCCCTGGATGCTGAGCCTGGGCCAGAAGAGATGGGGTTACAGGATGCACCACACAAACAAGGTCCACACTGGCTTTCTGTTCTGTTCTTTGCAAGGCAGCAGTGAGGACTTGAGGACAGGTCAGTGTTCCACCATCTTTGCAGAAGGTGCATGACATTGTTGGCGTGGTTTTTACTTTGTGTGGTCATGGGTGTTTTGAGTTTAGTCATGAAGAACTAAAATGCATGGCTGGGGGCGGGGGAATAGCTCGATTGATAAAGTGCTGCTTTGTAAGCCTGAGGACTTGAATTTGAGCCTCAGAACTTATGTTAATGAAAAGAAAGGAAGAGAGAAGGGAGGGAGAAGGAGAGAGAGAGAGAGACAGACAGACAGACAGACAGACAGACAGAGACAGAGACAGAGAGAGAACAAACCAACCAGGCCTGGTTTTGCACACTTGTAATTCCATTGCTGGGGACTGAGACAGGAGGGAGGAGCCCCAGGGCTCTCTAGTTAGCCAGGCTACCCTACTCGGCCAGCTCCAGGGCAGTCTTAAAAGCAAGATGGGCCTGGGAGAGGACTCAGTGCCAAAGAATGATTGCTGCCCAAACAGGAGGACTCGAGTTCAAATCTCCAGCGCTCATGTAAAAGGCTGACTCTAGTTCTATGAGGATAGGTGCAGCAGGATAGCTGGGGCTTGCTGCCCACCACCTTAGCTCCCAGCTCACTTAGAGACCCTGTCTTAGGGGAATAAGGTGGAAGGTGATAAAAGAGAGCATTGCTAATCACACATGTGTTCAGCCTACCTGCGTCCCCACACACCCCAAGACAGACAGCACATGCAACAGAACAAACATCCAGGTGAAGTCTTTTTGACCTTCCTATGCATATTAATGTAAGTATATGCATACACATAGACATGCACACCCCCCCCAACACACACACACACACACACACACACACACACACACACACACACACACACACCCCTGAATACTTGTTAGAATCTTTGGCAGTGTCCCAGGAATCAACTATCATTGTTGGTGTGATTTTTTTTTTCCCCACTTTGTGTGGTCAAGGGTGTTTTGATTTTTATCATTAGAAAGAAGAATGCAGTTTAAGTGCAGCAAGTAGTGCTGATCCTCGGGGCTGTGTGTCCTCAGAAGTGACTCTCAGCTCTGGGCAGTTTCACACCCTTTGGGAACACTTGGCCCTATCTGGAGTCGGTTGCACTTGTCACAGCTGGGAGGTCCTATTTATATCTCATGGAAAGAGACTCAGAACGCTGCCTCGCCGCCTCTGGTATCCAGAGCAGCCCACACAACAGAGGATTCTTCAGCCTCAAATGTCAGGCTTGCTGTGCCATGGAATTCCAGTCCCCAAGGTTTCACTGCAGTCCGATGGCAGCTAGATTCAGTTTCAGTGATGCTCAGGGAAGCCAGATGTCCAGCTCAGGGCTGACAAGATGGTTCACTAAGTGACCAGATGGCCTGGCAACCAGAATTCAGTCCCTGAAGCCCACATAAAAGTGACAAGAAAGAGCCAACTCCACAAACTCGAACACAGCATACAGGTACTGCTACACACACACACACACACTGTTACATATACACGTACACATACATATCATCATCATCAAATATGTACTGGAAAGATATCTCCATGGTTAAAAGTACCTACTGCCTGAGTTTGGTCCCTGGTATCCAGATTGAGCAGCTTAAAGCCAGTTGCATTTAGGTCCAGAGGATCCAACATCCTCTTCTGGCTTCCGCAGGTACCTGCACTCATTTGCACATCCTCACACCCCAACATTAGTGATAGATAAAGGTATAGATAGATTCCAGTGTTAAGGTTTCCTTGTTTACATGGAAGAGACTTAAATGTCCTCTTCCTTCAAATGGGCTTGTTTGTGATGCTTTGCTCACTCCTCACCCTGTTTAGTTTCGTGACTGGTCTGTGAGTCCTCCAACAAAATAGATTACATTCTAAACTCCCAAAGCTTATTTTGGAATCCTGACCTTAACGCCTTTCCTGGCCCACAACCAGTGCAGTTTTGGCAGGAGCAATTTTGCTTCTGCTTGTGTGAAAGGTAATTATTTCTTTTCATGAAAAAGCCACTGGTAGCATGAGAGAATGGATTTAAATTGCAGAATGCTGCATAGAAGAAAGCCCATTTTATTAATTTGGAGCGGAGTGTGTGTGTGTGTGTGTGTGTGTGTGTGTGTGTGTGTGTGTGTGTGTGTGTGTGTGTATGTGAGAGGGTGCATCTAATGACTCAGGGAAAATAAGTTATAGCGTAAAGTACCCTCCCCAGTGTATGTAGGGCACCTGAAGCGGAAGATGGAAGCGGAAGATGAAACCGGAAAGATAGGGTGAAGTTGCTCATGAGGAGAGTTCTGAGTGAGACTATGAGGGTTCTGCCTTGTTCTGTCAGTATCGGCTGAAGAGGAAGGGCTTCAGGCTGGACGATGAAGAGGTGAGCTGTGACTTTCAAGCAATGGTCAAAACACATGTGGCGGGGCGGTGCAAGGGAAGGGGGACCAGTCAAAACTCAGGTGGGAAAACTTGGGCTAAGGAGGCAGCTTAGATGGCAGAGAGTTTGCCTCCCACGCACGATGCCTGGGGCTCTGTCCTCAGCACTATGTGAGCCTGGTATGGTGTCGCAAGCCCGTCAGGATCCTTACACTCAGGAGGATGAAGCAGGAGAGCCAGGAGTTCAAAGTCATCCTCTTCAATATAGAGGGAGTTCAAGGATCACTCGTGTGTTCGTTTACTTTCTATTGATGTGATAAAACACCGGCCACAACCAACTTTCGGGGGGAAAGGTTTATTTCAGCTTATAGCGTGTAGTTTATCATGAAAGAACAAGCAGTGACTCAACACAGGTCTGAAGCAGCAACCCCAGATGAGCGCTACTTACTGTATTGATCTCCATAACTCTCTCAGCTTGTTTTTATACAGTCTGGGACTATCTGCGCAGGGGATGGCACCACCCACAGTGGGCTCATCCCTCCTACACTAATCATCAATCATGACTTGCCTCCCTATCTGTTGGGAACATGTCTTAGTAGAGTGGGCATGTTTGTTGACCTTTCACCTGAGTTTCCTGTTCTGTGGTGTGGGGTAGTAGTGCCCATTTGGCAGTATGACTTAGGATACTGAACTTGCACTAATCACATTCCTGTTGCTGGGACTAAACGCCCGGCCAAAAACATTTAGGGAGCGGAAGGCTTTATTTTGGCTCATACTTCAAGAGCACAGTCCCATCATGGCTGGATAGTCATGGCAACAGGAGCACGAACTGACCGGTCACTTTGCATCTGACATCAGGAAGCTTGAATGCCCCTGCGTGATTCCCTTTCTCCTTTTATTGAGTCCAGGTCTCCTCCAATGGGATGGTGCTGCCAGGCTGAGGCTGAGTCTCCCTGCTCTGTAGATGCCCTCACAGACATGCCCAGACATGTGTCTCCTAGGTGACTCTAAATCCAAACAGTATGAAGAGTAACCACGGAAGTGACAGGCTAATTAAACAATACAAGAACGTCACCCCGTTGCCGGGAGTCAGTGGGAGCAAACAGATGTGTAGTAAGTGTTTGTCTCACTGAGTACCTTTGTCTTGGGTACATCAGGTCAGCTCCTGTACAGCGGAGATCCTTCACAGCTTGGGTGGCCGTATCTTCCTTCACCCCTGGCATGCCCTGTCTGTCACTTGCCTGCTTTGGGAATTCCTCAAAAGCCCCCTGGAAATCTGACTGCTATGTTGTCAAAAGGGGGACGTGCCTCTGCCATTTTGTAGGCTGAGGTGCCACACTAAGGCCATCCATTGAGCTGTCTCTTGGTGACTCATTATAAAAATAATGTAAGAGGTGTTCACATTTATGTATTTACTTATTAATTGGAACAGTCCAGTCTCCATCTTGCTGTGTAGTCAAGGGTTACGTTAAACTCTTAATCCTCCTGCCTCCACCTCTGGAGGGCTGGGGTTGCAGGTGTGTACCATCGCACCTGTTTGTGCAGTGCTAAGAACGTGTCCCGGACTTCTTGCACATCTGACAAGCACTACTCCGCCTGTGAGGTCTCCTCAGCCCTGGAGGCGGCCCACACAGGTATGGGGATGGAAGCCTCTACATAGGGTTGCTCTTCCTATCAGAAACAGGACTGGGACGTGCTGAAATTAGGCTTGTTTGTTTTGATCAGAAGGTGACAGCCATCGCTTGCTGTAATTTGGCTTAATGAGGTATGAGCAGACAGCAGCGATGGCGGCTCACAGATGGCATCGTTTCTGCAGACGGCCACAGCCACTGTCACATCTGCTTTCTCCCAGGCGCTCTCTTGTCTTTTGCTGTTTTCTTCTTTACCTGTTTGAATTGACGCGAAATTCCTCAGACCCATTCTGGTCGTGGAGAGTTTAAAATGCAGAACCAACTGCTGCGGCACAAAGCTGTTTTCATGGGAGCGAAGAGACGCATCTGTCTTCCTGCCTTTGAAAAGGGGTAGGACTTTGAGAGGCTTTCTATCAAGCTGCGCTTTTGACTTTGCGTATCCTGGATTTCTGAAATCAGGAGATCCACAAAAGAGCAGTTGCTAGTCGCATATTGTTTTAAAGTGCTGAGGTATGACTCCTGGCCTCACATACACTAGGAGAGAGAATATGAATTTTACCAAACTGGCCGTTTCCTCAGCCCCTTGTCATATGTTTCTTTTCTTTTCTTTCTTTTTTAAAATTAATTAATTTATTTACATCCTGAACACACCATTTCTCCTCTCCTCTCAGCCCCACCCTCCAGCCCTCTTTCCTCTTCTCCCTTCCCCCCTCCCCTCCTCTCAGAAAAGGGGGGTGCCCACCCCCCTTACCAGCCCACCCCGCCCCATAAAGTTGCATCAGGACTGTCCTCTTCCATTGAGGCCATATGAGGCAACCCCGTTAGGAGAAATTAATCTGAAAACAGGCAACAGAGTCCATGTCAGAGATAGCCCCTGCTCCATTTCCTGGGGGACCCACAGGAAGACCAAGCTTCAGTCTCTGGGAGCCCCCATGGGCTTAGGTTAGTTGAGCCATGTGTTTCTGAATTCTCAGTCTGTAGATGCTTTCTCCTTAACCTGAAAGAACCCTTTGGATCTGTGTGACTTTCCACCTTAGAGATGGATGGCCTTCAAACTCCACAACCACCTGGGGGTAGGGGTGATTTACAGGAATCTCTCCTCTGTGCATAAAAGATATTACACAGCCCCTACAGTCAAGTCAGACTCAGGCCAACCCAAGACACTGCTTGCCCCTCCCTGTGTCTTCTCAGTGCAGTGGGAGGCGACTTCCCAGTGGGGAGTAGTTTGCTCTCAGGAGAAGACAGTCATTAACCTGTCTAAACTCTACGCTAATAGAACCTTCTGGATAATTGCTTTCATTAAGACTGGTTAAGGCAAGCATGGCAAGTTATAGCAAGATTTTCAGAGAACAAAAGTAAATATTTAAAACTTCCATTTTAGAGTGCAGTTAGGTTGGGGCAGAATAAAGGTTCCTGGGAGTTGGGTCTGCTAGTATCTGCCGCCAAAGCAAGCCACTTGGCTGACGTTTTGGTCATTTCTCTTCAGTAGTCTTCTGAGGCCTAGATCTGGGGAGACAGAGGGTGTTCCCAGAAGATAGGGGCAGGTCAAGTTTTTTTGTTACATTTCTGTCGGAATGGAGTGACATGGTGACAGAGATTAACTGCCTTCCCTGTACTACTCATGAACGCTGTGAGGATTAAGAAGTTGGCTGTCAACCTGTGGCTGTGCCATGCCAGGAGGACAGTTGTTCCTCTAGGGCACGGGGCCATTAGTAGCAGCTGAATTGGCTAAGGATGCCCCTGGTCTGTGTGTGCCAGGGCCAAGCTGTGCTCTGGGGTACTGAGCTGTCATCGAGGACACCTGGGAATTCACTGAGCTGTGATTTTCGTGCCTGCAGGCGCCTCATGTCCAAAGCAAGCCAAGCCCCTGCTTACATGTGTCAGTGAGTTACTGGGTTGTGTTTTCAAGGACTCAGGTGACTCACCCTACCTGTCGAAACTTTAGAAATGACAGCTGAGCCACAGGATGAAATAGAGACGAGCCGGTCTCCCCCCACCCAGAGCCTGACTGAGTCGCTTCACCTGCTGGATACTTTAAATGCCTGATCCTGCCAAGCCCTTCCCAGGATGCTGGAGACAGGGGGAATGGGTAAAACCATGCCACTTCTTTCTTGGAGATGATGTGCTCGCAAAGGTGTTGTATGATTGTCAACAGATATATAATGTGCGGTTGGTCCAGTAGTGCTGGAAGGGTGGTGGTGTTATTACTTGGGTGTCAGGGACGCCCCTCTCAAGAAGAGACGCTGAGCTGAGACCTCTGAAAGGGAGAGGGGCGCTCAAGGACCATCTAGAGAAGGTTCCAGAGAAAGGAACCAGCCTTCCCAGAGCTCCAAGCCACATTCTGGTGGGGTGTGTTTAAGAAACACTGTTGGGGCACCTACTGTGGAAGGCAGCTTATTAGCCAAACTGAAACTGAAAGCGGACACCGTGAGGCTAGTCTTCATTTTCAGTGTGATGACTGGCTTTACCATTACCATAGAAACACACCTCTGAATGTGTCCCTAAGGATGTGTCCATAAAGATATAACTGACAGGTAGGTCCACTCTGAACGTGGGCAGTGCCATTTCATAGCCGGAGCGTAGGACTGAGTACAAAGGAGAAAGTGAACTGAGCACCAGCATCCATCACTCTCTGCTTCCTGACTGGGGATAAAATGCAACCATCTGCCTCATGCTCCTGCTGCCGCTGTGTTCTCCGTGCTGTGAGTCTCTGCTTGCTCAAACTGGGAGCCAAAGCAAAGCCTCCGCCCTCAGTCTTCTTTTGTCAGGTATTTTGTTAAAAAAAAAAAAAAAAGTCTAGTGCCGACATCATTTTCTAAACTGCACTCTCTGGCGTTTGTGTTTCTGCCCGGCTGAAGCAGGCCACATACAGGAGTGGTACTGGAAGCCTGGGCAGTGTGGATATGCTCACTAGGTGGCTCCGATCCCTGAGGCTGCAGCATGTGCAGCAATGGGAGTGTGAATCTTTGGGTGGGATCAGAGACGAGCAGCAGAAGACTTCGGCCAAGTTATTTTAGAAAATGCTAGTCTCAGCTCTGCCATCTGTCCAGATGCTAGCAGACCCATGACTTGGGGGTGGTGGGGGGAGGGCTGGGATTTGCACACTTGACTGCTCCCCCCCCCCCCCAGCCTACACTGAGATTTCTGGAAAAAAGTGACTTGATCTTTGGTTATTCTTCTATAGCTAGAATTTCATGACATTTTAGAAGCTTACAAGATTGAGATGTTCTACCATTTCCCCCACATCAAGGAATTGTGCACTTCCAGCCTTATCTGAACAGTTCTGGTGATCTTCAAATTAAATATGTAGACATGCTTATTTGCAGGTTTATTGCCTGTGGAGACATTTGTGCTACAGGACCAGAATTAATGGTTTACAAAGGAAACTATATGGTCCGCCCTGCCAACAAATATTTGTTCTCTACCTCTTCCCAGAGCAAGCTAACTGGCCCCCCAGTTTAAACAAACAGTATTACCTCTGGTGCAGTGTCTAGTCCATGATACCATGTGTACAACCTACTACATCTGTGGGATGTTAATACAATTGATTTAAAGGAATAACTTTATTTGGGGGAGCTTAATATCCTTAAGCACAAACCATATCTTAAAACACTTTACTAATCTCTCCATTCAGATATGTAAAACATTTATCTTGTTTTCAAAGACAAGAGTGTCAAAATGGGAAAAGATGCGTAATCTACCTAGTGTGGAGGAAGCATGAACTAGAACTCAGGGCTCATTTTAGACATCCTGGGATATGTGATGTCACACACAGATGCCCAGTCATTCTTTCTTGACTGTCACACTGAAAGATCATTTAACGGTGAAAAGAGCGTAAGGCTCAAGAACAGAAGGTACAAAAAGAGTCTGGACCTTTTGATGGTTTGCATACAGTCTTAAGTATCTCAAATGGTGGGGCTGGGGCTGCAGCTCAGTTGTTAGGGTACTTGCCTAACATGCACTAAGCTGCTAGGTTCCAGCCCTAGCACTGGCCATGGTGGTGCACACCTGTAATCCCAACACTCAGGAGGTGAAGGCAGAAGGATCAGAAGTTTAAGGTCATCCTTGCCTGTATTGTGAGTTCGAAGCCATCCTGACATACTTGAGATCCGTCTCCAAACCAAAACCTCCTCGAATGTTAAGGATGCTGTCTTTTATGAGCTTCGATATTTTGAGTTATTTCACCAGTGAACACTGCCTTTTGATTTTTTTTTCCAATTAGGCAATGTAGATGCCCTTGAACTTGCAAGTGGAGTTATACACACACACACACACACACACACACACACACACACACACACACACACACACACCACAAGTCCAAGGTATCAGTAAGCTGGAAATAGGTGAGGAGACCTGGCCTGTCAATATCCCTTCTTAGCAGTACCGTGTTGCTTGTTTCCCCTCTTGGCTTACATGACTGGAGCTGTGGCTTGTCCCCACTCCCCTGCATCATAAGGGAGAATCAGGCTGTATCACATTTGGGGGAAAGATCTAAATTCAAAACCACTTCAAGTGTAGTTTCTGATGCATAGCTGTTGCTTTTGGACTATTATAAAGTCAAAAAACATTTTTTTACAGGTGAGGATATAGCTTGGTGGTACAGTGCCTGCCCAGGATGCATGAGGATGGAGCATTGAGTATGAGATTTGCACCACCTGTATCGTCCAAAGTCATCACAAGATGCATCCTCATAAAGCAGAGAAATGGATAGGTTCAACAGGGTCATTTTTCTTTAGAAAAGAAGAATTATTTTTCATTTTAGTCCCCCTCTTTTTTTTTTTTTTTTTTTTTACTGATTAAAAACATTTAAATGATATCTGGCAAAGAAACGCAAATTCACTGTGGGAAATTTAGAAAATACAAAAAAAGAATAAATAAGAAATAAAATGACTTATGATGTGGTCATCTTGATCACCTGGCTACCAACATAGTCACTGCCTTCCCGTTTTTTTCCCCCTGTTTATGTGCAGGATTGCATGAAAAACATAATTGTATTCTCCATAATTTAAAAAAATAATTTTAATGGAGTTGTCTCTTGTCCTTTATTATTTTCTAAAGGCTTTATTTAAAAATGAGCATTTGGCTCTTTTTTTTTTATTAGCTAGGTCTCTATTTAATTTGCTTTTTCTCATTTTCTCCTGTAAGAGGTCATTTTAGTGCACAGAAATCTTACATCTCTGGTCACTCTCTTGGGAGAATTTTGAAGGTTCTAAATGGCTGTGTCCAAGGGCATATACAATTTTGGAGTTTAATGTTTATTCTTATCAAATTAGTATATGTGTATAATTTCCAAAGTCAAATCTACAAGGCTAATAACAAAATCCCAGTGTCTCTTATTGTACTTAGCCAACCCGTCCTACTCATGACTTATTTTCCTCATCTGCAAAGACTTTTAGCTCTCTGGTTGTTTCTTTTCACATATATCTTCATATTCATCCAAACCACATATATGTATGATGTTGCTTCTTCTTATACTGCACTCTAGAAATTTCCTTCTGGTTTTCTGTGATAGGACATGTATCCTAAACCCTGGAAACTCTGCACCCCATTCTATCCAATACCCTTAGCCCAATACACCCCCCCCCAATTCAGTGGTCAGTACTTAGGAAAGATACCAATTAGCCACTATATGAGATGAGTTGATACTGAATCGCTTCCTTATTTATTTAAAAGCAACATCTCACAATGTGGCTGCTTAGATTACAAGCATAGCACCCCCTTGCCTGGTTTTATGTGGTACTGAGGATAGAACCCAAGGCCCGCCCCCCCCCCCCCCCCCCCCCCGTTCAGCTGTGTTTCCAGCCCCGTCCTTTTATCTTCTCTCTTTCCTCTGACGTCAGATCTTTTGGTTGTTGTTTTTTGTTTGTTTTTCGAGACAATGTCTCTGTGTAACAGCCTTGGCTGCTTTGTATACCAGGCTGGCCTTGAACTCGCAAATATCCAACTGCCTCTGCCTCATGAGTGCTGGGATTAAAGGCGTGTGCTACCATGCCCAGCTTGTGGTCAGATCTTTTTTTTTTTTTTTTTTTTTTTTTTCTTTTTCCATTTCTGAGTTGGCCTTGATTTCTTTCAGGGCTTTCCCCAAAATTTCTACTAATCTGTACATGCAGCTTCCTACTTAGGGGTGTGATTAGCAAGGTTTTACAGCAGTTGGGCCCCCTATAGTAAACAGGATACCAAGGACCTAGGTCAGTGGCTTTCAACCTTCCTTAACACTGTAACAGTTCCTCATGTTGTGGTGACGCCCAACCATAAAATCATTTCGTTACTACTTCATAACTGCAATTTTGCTACTGTTCTGAATCGTTAGGTAAATATCTGATATACAGATATGTACATACAGATATACGGAGATGTGACCCCAACAGGGGTGGTGACCCACAGGTTGAGAACCTCTGACCTAGATTGTCTGTAGCGTTCTTTCTCTTTTCTCACCAGTTAGTTGCCTTGGAGGTGGAGTCTTTAGCTTGTGGCCTAGGAGCCAGAAACCTTGTGCCTAGACGTGTCCTGGAACAAAGCTAGAGCTTGGAGCCTCGTAAAACACACAGTCAGGGCCTCGCTTTTGATTCTCTATCTTCCTGCTTCTTGGTTCTGCTTCTTGCCAAAATAAACAGTGACTGCGTCTGTGTTTGTGTGAATCCTTTGTAAGAATAATTGCTGTGTAGCCGCATTCTGCCCTGGAAGCCACCAGATCCCACCTTGTGTCACTCCCTTTGAGTCTTACGAATTCTGGGAATGTCACATGCACACAGTGAGCTTTTCTCTCGTACACCTTCCATTGGCCCTGTTCTCATAACTTTGCAAAAACACATTCCATTAAAGAAAGACAAATGAGCCGGTAGAAACAGGGTGGGCACGGGAAGCTGAGAGGCAAGACATGTTTTGGCCCATGGTCTCTTCTGGGCATCCTTCCTCTCACTTGTTAGTTCATGGGCTCTTATCCTCTTTCCATGGCTTTATCAGATCCTCCTGTGGTAGCTTCTTGTCTCATTGCTGTGAAAAAAATATTTAACAAAAACGACCTAAGGAAGAAGGGGTTTATTTTGGCTTACAGTTGAAAGGGTAACAGTCCACCATGAAACAGGGGTGTGGAGGCAGCTCCTCATGCTGTGTCCACAGCCAGGAAGCTCAGAGATGGATGCTGCTGTCACCTCAGACTTTTTTTTTCAGTCTGAGACCCCAGCCCATCTTTGGTACTGCCCATATTTCAGGGTATGCCTTCCTACGTCTATTACCTTGCTCTAGAAAGTTCCTCAAAGACAAGCCAGAGCCTTGTCTCTTGAGTGCCTGTCAATTTGACACTCATCCTTCCAGGGCTGTGCTTACCCTGGGCCTAATAGTCAGCCTGTCCCTCTGTTCTCCTTACCCGGCCTTGCTTGATGGGGTAGCACATCACTCGCTGCACCTGCCCTGCCTTCTCTGCTGGTGCAGCGTCTGTACTCTTGAAACCCCACAGTGTATTCCTGTGCACTGATCTCCTTTTCCTAGGCCCCTGGCAACACAATGCCTAGTCACAAAGCCACTGCCTACTTACTTCCTACCAGTCCTGCATGTTACCTGATGTGGAGGCCATCGTGCCAGTACCACACAATGTGTTTTGAGTCCACACATATAAAGATGGGGTGTGTAGGACTGTGTTGAAAAGCGTTAACATAGAAGGTGCTGGGGATGTAGAGTTGGTGGGTTGCTTGCTGGCTGTGCACAAAGCTCTGGGTTCTGTCCCCAGCACCCCATAAACTAGGTGTGATAATGCAGATCTGCAGGCCCAGCACTTGAGGGGTGCCAGAAGGAAGATGAGAAGTTCAAGGTCATCCTTGATTGTATACTCAGATGGAGGCCACCTTGGTTAAATAAGACCCTGCCCTGGAAAGAAGGAAAGAAGAGGAGAAGGGAGGGGATGGGAGGGAAGAAAAGATGAGAGAAGAGGCAAGGGAAAGGATGGGGAAAAAAAAAGAAAAGGGGGTTACAAATAAATCAAGATAACAAGACCCAGACTTGCCAGCCCCTAACATAGCCTGCTTGCAAGGTGGGTCAGTATTTGGGAATCTAGGTTCTTGTCGTCTGATACTAATGGGTGTAACTAAACCATTCTGAATGACTATGGTTCCTGTTGAATCCTTGCTTTCCTACTTGGAGTCTGGTCCCAGGGATCCAACTATTTCTGTGTCCCCAGCAGTGGGGTTGTAGACATGTCCTACCATGCTGGGCTGACTGCATGTGCGCCGGCCACCTGAACTCAGGTCCTCGTGTTTGTGAAGAAAGCGCTCTATTGACTGAGCCATCTCCTCAGTCTTGCATCCTTGGAGGAGTCCATGCTTGCCAGCAGGGATGTGGAGCCTTCTGCCAGCTTTGTCTTGGCAGTGGATGCTCTGCTGTGTGTTTGTGCGTTCTCAGCACTGGCTCTTTCTACCATTTCTGGCCAGACCTGCCTCTATTTCCTTTCTCTGGTGAGATGGATTAGTCAGAACAAAACCCCGGGGGTTTTGAGGGGGAATTGAAGTCAGTGACAGGCAGTGAACGTAGGGCATTGAGGCTGACACTTCCTTATCCCCTCATCCTGCACACGCTCCCTTCCTGTGTCTTCACCACATGCAGACTCTAGACGCTGCTTCCTGCCTCTGCTCCTTTCATACAGTCTGGTTCGTGCCAACCTTTGATTATATAAATCGTTCTGAAATCTCGGCCTTATCTCTCAGTTGACATCTGTTGACATGTGGCCTTCATGCCTGGGTGTGCAGGAAATGGGGCGTCTCCTTCAGTAAGTAAACACCAGCAGGACGGTGTAGGAACGTTACAGGGGCTGGTTGCTCTGACTGCTGCTTCTGCCTTTGCTGTGCACGGTCAGAGAAGCAGATTCTGGAAGACCTAGAAGCACTATGAGACCACTTGCTCCATCATTACAGTTGTGACAACAAAGGCAGGGCAGGGAAGACTCCTCTCAGGGGCGCCTCAGAGGATTGGGTGTGTGGGGTCTGGGGATTACAGAATCCTCACGTACTGAGCTGGGGAGGGAACGCAAAACGGAACAGGTAAGAACCTGACCTGCGCATGCTCATAGTCTCGGCAGGGAGGCTGGCCGTAGACCAGCAGATAGCAACCTCACACACAGGGTCAAGTAGTAAAGAGTATGCTTGATTTGGAAAGAAAGCAAGTTTGGGCTAGTGAGAAGGTTCCGTGGGTAAAGAAGTATTGATCCACGATCCATCTCCTGTCCATTTCTCTCTGCTCGTTGATGGACTCCATAGAGAACTGGAGTTGAGAAACAAGAGTATAGCCCTAGAGTCCACATTTTGTTCAGCTAAAACTCTCTTCTCTCCCTCTCTCTCTCTCTCTCTCTCTCTCTCTCTCTCTCTCTCTCTCTCTCTCTCTCTCTGTGCATGTGTGTGCATGAATGTACACACAACTAGCACACATGCATACCTGTGCACATGCCTTAGAGGAAGCCAGAGATTAATATCTGGTGTCTTCTCTTTTCCTCTCCATCTTAGTTTTTGTTTTGTTTTGTTTTTGTTTTTCAAGACAGGGTTTCTCTGTGTAGCTCTGACTGTCCTGGATTCATTTTGTAGTCCGGGCTGGCCTTGAACTCACAGCAATCCACCTTCCTTTGCCTCCCAGAGTGCTGGGGTTATAAGTGTGCACCACCACACCCGGCTCTACCTTAGTTTTTAAGACAGAGTTTGTCACTGAACTTGGAGCTGCTCATTGGGCTAGACTGCCTGGTCAGAGCACCCTGGGGATCTTCAGCTTCTGCCTCCCTAGTGTTGGTATTACTGGCATACCCCGCCACACTCAGCTTCTTACATAGGGCCTGGGGATTCAAACTCTGGTCCCCGTGTTTGCACAGCAGGCATTTTATGCACTTAGCTATCTCCCAAGCTTGCAGCATTGTTTCTGTCTCTTTGAGTCACTGTGAGTGTTCTCCTCTGCCAGAGGGGACCTATGAAGCTCAAAGAGGAAGGCTTCAGATCACCCAATCCTTAAGCATAGCAGCACTTTCTTCAGTTCCACAGGCTATGCTGGGCAGCAACTAAGTAGGATTGTTAACTAATAAAACCTGATTCTGATGTGTGTGTGTGTGTGTGTGTGTGTGTGTGTGTGTGTGTGTGCGCGCGCGTGCGTGCGTGCCAGGCAGGAGGTATATGCCCATGTGTGTGCATGTCTGTAGAGCCCAGAGGTCAACATCAAGTTTCTTCCCCGATTGCTTTGCACCTGATTTTTTTGAGACAGGGTCTGCCCAAGGGGTGTCTAATTTGCCTAGATTTACCCCCTCATTGAGCCCCAGGGATCCTCCCCCCCCCCCCAGGTTATAAGCACATGCTATTGCACCCTACTTGGTGGTGGTGGTGGTGGTAGTAGTGGTGGTTTGGGTTGATTTGGGTTTTTGTTTGTTTGTTTGTTTTTGGTAGGGGTGTGTGTCTCTCAGGCTTTCCAGCGTAATCTGCTATGATCTTAGGAGGATTCAGGGCTATCCCTCTCACCTCTGCTCCCCAGTTCATGGCCATAGGCATTATCCATCTTCTATTGTTCCCTCATTAATATAGATCATAATCTACACATATTGGCTCAGGACACATAGCAAGCTCTCACAGCCAGAGGATGAGCTGTAGATTTCCCCTGACCCCCCACGAAGTCACTACCAAAGCCAGTCACACGACTCTCTGCCCTTGCAACCTTTTGAAACTTCCTGTGCTTGAATTAGACACCAGAGTTGATAGAAATAGGCAGGTAGCTGGGTAGCCGTTCTTCATGTTGAAGTCTCTACATAGCTCTTAGATGCAGGATGTACAGGGCCTTCCCCAGATGTATGCCCAGCTCAGGGCATAAGCTCTTGTTGTCAGTGTAAAAATAGCAACCATGCAGGCATGCCTCCAAGTGAGCGCAGGACCTTAGTAGACCTTTACCTGTGAACAGGACCCTGTTCTTATTTCATCATGAATCACTGAGGTGCCGCTGTGTGCTCCTGCTGCTCTCACACGTAGATCACGGAGTGGAAAGTAGGGAAATTGGAATGCCCCTGAGGATCCATTAAATTGCAAATGGATGTGTTCTTGGTGGGCCCTTGGTTTCTGGCACTGGGCTGGTTTCTTGTGCTGTTATGCCAGTGCAAGGATAGGAAGAACAGTAACACAAGCCTGCAAGCCCTAGTGGTCAGCATCTTCCTTGCATTGCATGCCCATCTGCTCTGTTTTCTGGTATTGGCTGACAGTTAATGCAGTCACTGGCCTTTACAGACTGTCATCCTGGAAGAAAGTTAACTGTGCTCGTTCTCAGGGTGCGTGCGTGCACGCATGCGTACGTGCATACATGTGCAGGTATATCTGTGCTATGTGCATGTGTATATGTAGATCACGGGACTATCTCAAGCATCATTCTTAGGAATGCCATCTACCTCTTTGAGACAGAGTTTCTCATTAGCTGGGAGCTCACCAACTGCACTTGCCTGGTTGGCAAGGGGAGTGTTGCACATCTGGGATATTCTCTCTCCATCTCTGTCTCTGTCTCTGTTGCTGTCTCTGTCTCTGCCTGCCTGCCTGCCTTTCTCTCTCTCTCTCTCTCTCTCTCTCTCTCTCTCTCTCTCTCTCTCTCTCTGTCTCTCTCTCTTTCTCTCTCTTTCTCTCCTCTTGAATTAGTTACTTTTCTCTTTACTGTGACCAAAATACTTGACAAGCAGCAACTTAAGGACAGAAGGTTCATTTTGCTCACAATTTGAGGACCTGGTTCATCATGGCGGGAGACACATGATACCAGGAGAAAGAGACAGCTGGTCACATCGCATCTGCAGTCAGGGAGCCAAGAGATAAGAATGCCTGGTGCTCAATTCACTTTCTCCTTCCCATTTCCTTCAATACCTCAGGCCTTAGCATGCTGCTGCCCACAGTCAGGGCGGGGTCTTCCCTCCTCAGTTAAACCTCTATGGTAACACCCTCATGGGTACAACCAGAGGTGTATCTCCATGGTGATTCTAGAAGCATCCATGCCAAACAATGAGGACGAACCACCACAGTGACCTAATGTAACCCTTGTCTGAGCCGAATGCCACTGCTGGCCGAGGTCTCCTGTGGGGGGTTTAGGCTGCGAGCTGTGGTTTTCTAAGAGGCAGATCCAAGGGATATACTTTTGGATGCCCCAGATGTTCACTGACATTTCGAGGCTGTTTATTAGTTCACAGACATTGGAAATGAACAGGGAAATAGCCAGAAATAGCTAGCATCTGTGGGTAAAGTTTCCCTGAGTTGGCTATCACTGGATTATGTTAGAAGTGTCTGCTGTAGTTGGCAGTGGAGCTCAGAGTGTGGTAGCCCAAGTAGCTACATGGCTTTCTCAACCCAGGCAGGGGAAACGAGACATTTTGGAATCCTGATGTAGTCATTTGAAGTAGTAGATATAGGAAATAAGTTATCATCGGAAAACAAGTCTTGATGGTGTTGACAGGATTTCCCTGTCACCCGCTCTCCTGTTTATTCTTGCTTGTCTCTGTTGTAATGTTAATAGGTAGCTTTATTGCCACTCTGCTAAAGATCCATCTTGATTTATTCTCTAGACTTTCCCAGGGGATTGCAAGAGCAACAGTGCCGGCTGCCACCTGGCTTGTCGCCGCCGTTCTTGGCGTGAGACAACCAGGCAAAAGGACTGTTCTGAGTTTCAGTCGAAGCCATCGACGGTTCTGTTTGGGCAGCCCCAGATAGCCAACAAAAGCTGTTTCAGGGAAACTTGGACTATGCCAAGTTCGACTTTCTGTTTCGATTCAGCTACTTGATCCTATGCTAACAAACTTCTCTCCTGGCTAGTGTTAACTCTGTGCAGGGCGGGATGGCTGGCTGATGTGGTTTCACAGCATCGTTTCCACACTTGAAGTCTTTGATGAGTTGTAGTGGGAACCAAAGCAAGCTACAGCTTTTATGTGGGAGGCAGAAAGGCGAGCTGGGCCTCTTTAGATAGCAGAGTTATAGCTACTGACATTTGACTGCCCCACACATAGCATGTTGGTTCTGACCTGAATTTTGACTCTTGTGAAAGGAATACTGTGTTGCTGGCCACTGAGGCCAGAAGGTAGGGGTGGCAAGGGGAGGGTGGGGCTGGATAAAAATCATTACATTTCACCGGGCTGGGAAGCCATTTCACTTGCTGTTTTCTATGGGCGGTGTTTTAGAAAACTGAGGATGGCCTCCTGATACTTAAAAAGGAGGCACAGAATTTAGAAAGCCACTACGAATAATAATATAATATAATATAAATATAAATGTGTGTGTGTGTGTGTGTGTATCTAACTGAATCAGGAGACAAATTCTGGAATTTGCGGGCATAAAATAAGCACTAAGTATTAATTGCTTGGTTTGGTGTTGAGGGCGTGGCTGCCTGGCTCACTTGCTTAGCCCTTGTGTGTTTCCTGTTCTTAATGTCCTTGGCTCCCATTTTTATTGATGGAAGGTTAAATTCTCATCAGTGTTTTTCCCCTCCATGTAGCCTATGATGAAACCTTAAAGTTTCGTTTCTCCCTCTTTTTCTTTGTCTCTCCTGTGTACTTCCATTTTCCTCTATAGATTTCATTCTTTTAATTGCCTGAAAGAGAAGATCACTCTCTTTATTGGCATAGAGCACACGAGAGAGTGGAAATGGAGTTATACGACCGCCCTTATTGTGTAGCTGTTAATCTGTTTAATTTCACCCGCTTCATCTTCTGTTATTTATTTTTCTTTGCTTTCCTTTCTATTTTAGACTTGATATTTGATTAGAGTGAGAAAAAAAAATAGTATTCCCACATTAAGAGTTACAAAGCAAGGAAAGTTAGATGATAATTATGACCATAGGCCTCATAATACGATTTTTTTCTGCAGTCTTAGTGTTTGGAGGGAGGACTTTCTGTGTGGTGGGAGGAATAGCCTGGAAAACATTTAGCAAAAAATAAAAAGTAAGGGACCAGCAAGATGGCTCAGCAGGTAAAAGCACTTGCTGCCAAGCCTGATGCCCTGAGTTCAACCCCTGGGATTCACATGGTGAAAGAAGAGAACCGACTCTCACAACTCATACCCTGACCTCCCCACCCTCCATGTGATGTGTATACACACACACACACACATACACACACATACACACAGATACACACATACACTGTGGTAGTTTAAATGTAATTGGCCCCCAAAGGCCCATAGGGAGTGCCACTAATAGGAGGTGTGGCCTTGTTGGAGGAAGTGAGTCATTGTGGAGGTGGCCTTTGGGGTCCCATACATACTCACGCCACACCCAGTGGGATAGTCTCCTTTGCCTGTGGATCAAGATCATAGAACTCTCAGCACCTTCTCCAGTATACCATGCTTGCATGCATGCCACCATGCTTGCCACCATGACGATAAGAGCTGTGTAGTCATGGTGTCTCTTCACAGCAATAAAACCCTACCACCACACACAAACACACACACACACACACACACACACACACACACACACACACACACAATTATTTTTACAAACCAAATAAAACAAAAAATTTAAATTATCAGAAGTAATGCATAATTAAGCTAGACAAAATTCTCAAATGCAACCATTTTAGGGCCTTGGCAATTGACTGAGGCTATCTGCCAAATTGAGAATGATGGCTCAAGACAAACTCATAAATCTGTGTAAGAGCCTTTTTGCTTGGAGTTGCTACCGTTCCCCAAACCTGACCTTGGAATCTGGGCAAGGCATGCTGGGAACACCAGCAGTTTCATTGATGAATGGAGTTGACCTGATTTGGAGCAGAGCACAGAAACCTCCCAGCTCCAGGATCATGGTTGGTGACAGTGGTGAACCTGGCCACCCCCAGACTGAGGATGCTCTCTGGTTTGGAGCAGGCAGTGAACTTGAGGGCGAGACAGGATTCAATGTGGAAACCGGGGAAATGTCACAGTCATAAGGGGTTTAAAGAAGCTGTTTATAACTTGTCATGTGACAGGCCGGAGAGGGGCCAAGCCGACCACTCATACTTGACCTTGTACCTGAGTGCAAACACAGAAACAAAACAAGAAACCAGCAGAAAATAAAAACTGAAATAGAATCAAATGCTGCTGCATATGGAAGAACCTCCCCCTCCTTTGTGAGATCTGGGCAGTATTTAAATAAACATATAGTAGTTGCTCCTCATCTTTTTTGGATCTTTGGAATTTCTTCAAGTTATGTATTTATAGACTCCATATCTCCAGAGATAGCTTTTTAAAATGCCTTTCGTGGGTGTCCAGAGGTCCCCTGAGACTTCGTTTCACGGGCCAGCAAAGACCGCTCTTACCCCCTGCATTAGTTCCTTACCTTACTGTCCTGATGAACGCTGCCTTAAAAAGTACGATTTATCTCAGCTCACCATGTAAGCTGGGACACACTCCATCGTGGTGGGGATTCAGGGCTGTATTGTATGTTGGTCGGGTGTGTTGGTTGGTGGGAGGTGAGTTTTGGTGTCCTGCTGTCCAGCTCATTTTCTCCTTATTCTTTTTTTTTTTTTTTTTTTTTTTGTTTTGTTTTGTTTTTGTTTTTCAAGACAGGGTTTCTCTGTGTGGCCCTGATTGTCCTAGAACTCGATCTGTAGCCAGGCTGGCCTCGAACTCAGAGATGCCTCTGCCTCTGCCTCTGCTTCCCAGGTGCTGGGATTAAAGGCATGCTCTGCAGTTACCACCTCCATGCCTGGCTCACTTTCTACCTTTCCTTTAGTCCAGAGCCCCAACCCCACGTGGTGACACTCTTCCCACATATAGAGTGACTCTTCCCACCTCAGTTAATGGAATTACAAAACCTTGCCTCACAGGTGTGCTCAGAGAGCTCTCTACTGAGTAACTCTAGACCCTGTCAAAGCAGCAACATTAGCCATTACTTAAAACATGCATGTGCACGCCCACATACACACAAACTCCACACTTCTTAACACCTTAACTCCTTGCCTTTCCCATAACCTTGGATCGGCCACATGTCTCTCAGCTGATTTAAAAACTCACGTGACTTGGAACTCACTGGTGCTTCCTCTTCAATCTGCAGATCTTTGGCAAAGCTTTAGGCTCAGTTAACTTTTGTATTCTTTTTTTTTTTTTTTTTTTTTTTTTTTTTTTTTTTTTTGGTTTTTCCAGTCAGGGTTTTTCTGTGAAGCCTTGGCTATTCTGGACTTGCTTTGTAGACCAGGCTGGCCTCGAACTCACACCAATCCACCTGCCTCTGCCTCCTGAGTGCTGGGATTCTAATGAGAAGATTCAAAGTAAAGAAGGAACTAATTCCTGCAACTTTGTGGCCATTGGGTGTAACTTCTGCAAGAAGCAACTACTCAGTTCACTTGGTTATTAGCTGGATGTTTCATTTACTTCCCTCATTGTTTGGGCACAGTGTCTGACATCAGGGAGGAAGGACATCACATTTGAGGATACAGTCATCACTGTGGGGAAGGCAGGGCACTGGTCACATTGCATCCACAGTCAGAGAGAGGAAGACGAATGCCAGTTTATTCCCCTTACCCACTTCATTTAGTCCAGGACCTCAGTGCATAGAATAATGCCACCCACAGTCAGAATGGGTCTGCCCATCTCAGCCAGCCCGGTCTAGAAGCTCCCTGGTAGACCTGCCCTAAGGTTTGGTCCTAGGTGATTCCAGACCGTGCCGAGATGACATCATAAGAACCATCACACTGGAGAATTTTGAATTCTTGACCAATCCTCGCATTTCCCTCATTTAGACCATCTTACCCATCTGGGGCTGTTTTTGGAGATCCATGTGTGAGGCAGAAAGCCAGGTACTGCAAGTCAGCTGAGAAACGGGCACTGCACGTTGTCAAGTAACTGGCTGATGCCTGTCAAAATCTCCAGACAGGAGTGGGAGGGAAATCACAGCCTTTCTTCCTGAAGTGTTTGAGGGTGAATTGTTTACTGGTGCCAGTGACTCTGCCCCCATGCCGTCTCCGTGCTTGGGCCGAGCACTGTAAATACACAGGGAACTAGTCCACTCCCACCCGAGGCACCTCACTCAGTGCAGCCACTGACAGAAAAACACCTTATAAACAGGTTTCCGTTTCCAGCAGAAATCTGAACTTGAACTTTGAGTGTGGTTTTATTACAAGTCCGAGCTCCACAAGCTTGTGACAGCCCAGAGAAAGCTGGCTAGCAAGGGCTTGATAAATGGAGAATAAGAAGGAAGATCACTTTCTCTCATCGGAATTCTTATTTGAGCAACATCCTTTTTAAAAGTAACTTAGGGTAAATCTTATGTGTGAGCAAAATTATGTAGACTGCAAGGCGCAGGTTGATGAGCTCTGGTAAGTGAATACATCCATCACAGCAGCACGGTGCATGAAGGAGGATACATCCATCACCCTCGGATGGTCTCTCACATCATCTCCTGTTTGGTCTCGGTCCCCATTAGCAGTCGCAACTCTGATGTCTGTCATTCTACATTAAATCTGCCTGTTCTTGGCTTCATAGAAACAAAAATTTCATAGCATGAACATGTGAGGGAAGGGCTTCATCGAGCCCAGCACTAAGGTTTTTCAGATATATCGGCTATATTGCATATAATAATTGTTCGTTCTTTGGGGGTTTTAATCAGAAAGTAATGCTCAGTTGTTATGAGCTCAGTTGATTTATCAGTTTTCCAGGTGTTGGGCATGTGAGTTGTTTCCAGTTTGGGGTGTCCTATGGGCCATCCTGACATAAGCACATGAGCCTGTCACACCTTCGAGATAGAAGACTATCCAGCTACAAGGTGGCTGTTCTGCTTCGCGTTTACCTTATGAGGCTGTAGCGTGCGTAGGGCGTCTCTTCCATCCTTCCCAGCGCTAATTTAGTTTCTCTCCTTTCCTCAATTAGCCCCACTAGCAGGGATTATCTGTGCTGTTCGCCTTTTCTAAGTACTGACTTCGGCTTTTTAACTTCTCTCTGTTTGTGTTAGCGAGATTAAGTCTGGAAGCACTACAGCTTGGAGAGGTGTGCACGTCAAGGGATTTGTTTTAAAAAGGATTCTGTTTCCGCACAGGTGTGGAAGCTGCTTCAGCAGCGTCTGCAGGGGCTGCTGTCGTTGTGTCTGCCTGGTGACAGGCTTGACACCCACAGGGCTGGCGGCCAGGAAGGGAAGACAGATTGGACCTGAAGGAGAGGATGAGCATGCTGGAAGCTGGGGGGGTGGCTCAGTGAGTAAAACGTTTGTTTTGCGAGCGTGAGGACCTGAGTTCAAGCCCCCAGAACACATTTAAGAAGGCTGGGTGGAGACAGAGCTCACTGGCCTGCTACCAGTTCCAGGCCCAGTAAGAGATCCTTTCTCAAACAATAAAGTGCACCTCGCCTCCGCCTCTGCAAGGCCCAGGGAACACTGTAGAAGAAGATAAAGGATTTAAGAACTGGAAGGAGAGAAGAGGTACCATGATGTGTGGCCATCCAGATATGGCCTGGCAGTAGAGACCATGAGCTCCTGGCTGCTATGGCTACTGCGCTAGACTGGGCACTAGACGTGGTGCCCAAGAAGCCGCCCTTCCTGTGGAAACCCTCACAGGCTCAGGGGGCTGGGCCATTTCTTTAATGCTGTAGCCACTGGGGACTAGCTGGGAAGAAGGGGCTCAGTGGCAAAGGCATGGGAACAAAAGAGAGTGATGGGCGTTGACTGTGATCACATGTCATGTCTGTGAAACTGTCAGAAGTCAAGGGAAACAATTAATGGGGGGCAGTCGATGAAGACGGCCCATGTCAGCTTCTGGCCTCCTCCCACGGGCACATACGGACTTCCTTCCTTTTGGTTTTGTTTTCACTCTGGTTTTTTGAAGTAAGAACGGTCTGCAGAAGCATGGGGGTGGGGTGTGGCTCTAGTTGAGTCACTATTAACTCCATCACTTGGGGACACACACACACACACACACACACACACACACACACACACACACACACACACCCCTTCAACAGTAGGATCAGTGGCCTCTAAGGGACTGTGAGCTGTTTTAACCCTGTGAGCCATACTGTCCTCACCTTCTCACAGCTGCTGAGCTCCTCCTCCATTACAGCAAACGAGCTGTAGCAATATGGCTGAATAGCTTGAGACAAAGCTTTAAGTATAAAAGGAAGTAACTAGCAGATTTGGACCCGGGGCGAGTGTCGCTTACCAGGCCCTGCTGTGGAGATCGCAGAATGCTTTCGTAGTGCTTGTATGACAGCCTGCACTGTCAACTTGACATAACCCAGAGCCACCTGAGAAGAGAACCTCAATAAAGGGTTAATCTAGATCAGGTTAGCCCATGGGCATGTCAGGTTAATCTAGATCAGGTTAGCCCATGGGCATGTCTGGGGTTGCTGGGGAGAGGGGGGGTATATAAGTGTGTGTGAGTTGTGTCCTGGACTATACAGGGCATAGCAACAGCAATGAAACCAGGACATACAGTTTGCCCAGGAGTAGTACAGCACCCTCCCTGATCCATGGTTTTGCTTTGGATGGGTTCAGTTGCCTGGGTTAACTGTGATCTAGAAATGCTGATGGAAATTTCCAGAAAGACTTAGTGATGTTTAAGGTCCCTGCAGTGTGATGGGCTCTCATGCCATCCTTCCTAGAGGGGAGCCACGTGTGTGTGTTTCCCTGCTGTATGTGCTGCGCGGCAGCTAGTCACTTAGCAGTCCTCTCAGCTCAACGTTGTGCTCCGGGAGCCCTTACTTTACTTAATAATGGCCCGAAGCTTGAGAGTTAAAGCAGTGCACTTTAGGTGCGGCTAAGAGAAGCTGGGAAGCACTTCCTCTGAGTGCGAAGCTGCCAGCTCTTGACTTACACAAAGAGAACACATGTGTGCTGAGGTTTCTAAGATCTACATTTAGAACAGCTCCTCAGAGGGCAGGGGAGATGATGCAGGGGTTAAGAGCACTTCCTTCACTTCCAGAAGACCTAAGTTTCGTTGCGGGTACCTCTGCCAGGTTTCTCAGAATCGCCTGGAACCCCAGCTCCAGATGATCTAGTAGCTTCTCTGGCCTCCCATGGCCATTACACTCACTGGCACAAACACCCACGTAAATACACACATAGTTAAAAAATAAAAATATGATCTTTTGCTTTTGGTGTTGGTTTTTGAGACAGAGTCTCACTATGTAGCCTTGGCTGGCCTGGAGCTTGCTATGTAAGGCCGACTGGCCTCAAACTCAGAGCTCCTCTTGCCTCAGCCTCCCCTGTGCTAAGATTAAAAACATGCATCACCACACCTGGCTAAAATATATTTTAAAAGAGAAGAAATTCTCTGCAATTTCTTCTGTATACTCTTAATAATGTTGGCTATAGTATAATTTTATATTGAATTTTGTCATTAGTTACTGTTAATCTTACTATGCATGATTTATAAATGACACCTTATCATAGGTATGCAGAGAAAAGGCACAGTATATATATAGTCCATGTAAACACTGGGGTTCTTGAACGATGTCCCATGAAGATAAAAGTGATATTATATATTAAGCTCATATTTAATTCATACTGATCAACCATCCTTTTTAGTATTGTTCTTACATATGTCTAGAAACCTCTTAAGCCTCAGTGTATTCTAAAAGATTTTCATATTAAGCAGACTTGATAAAAAGAAGTGAAGGGAAACTGGGCATGGTAGCTGGTGGGTCAGCCTTTAATCCTAGCGTTTGAGAGCCAGAGACAGGCAGGTGTTTGTGAGTTCAAAGCCAGCCTGGTCTATGTACCAAGACTCAGGACAGCTAGAGTTACACAGAAAGACTCTTTTTTTTTTTAAAGGAAGCAACACACACACACACACACACACACACACACACACACACACCCCTTGTAGTTTTCTACTTGAACATATAACATATATATTAGCATTTTCTCCTGTGTATAGGAGGATGCACATACATGTGTGTGCCTGTGGAATGCAGAAGTCAGTGCGAGGTGTCTTCCTCTACACTTCTTGGCTTGCTTGCTTGATTGATTTAGTGACGGGGTCTCTCATCTCTCATTGGCCTAGACCTTACCCATTTGACTAGACTGACAGTTAGCAAACTCCAGGGATCCTCAGGTGTCTGCCTTGCCCATGCCCATCACAATCATAGATACAGTGTAGCATTCAGCGTTCTGTGTGTACTAGGACAAAACTAAGCAAAGCAGCAGGCCCTTGTGCTTGACAGCAAGCCCTTTGCCCACTGTATCCCTCCAGCCCCGACACTAGCATTTCTGATGCTCACCAAGCCCTTGGCCCACTGTATCCCTCCAGCCCCGACACTAGCATTTCTGATGCTCACCAAGCCCTTTGCCCACTGTATCCCTCCAGCCCCGACACTAGCATTTCTGATGCTCACCAAGCCCTTGGCCCACTGTATCCCTCCAGCCCCGACACTAGCATTTCTGATGCTCACCAAGCCCTTGGCCCACTGTATCCCTCCAGCCCCGACACTAGCATTACTGATGCTCACCAAGCCCTTGGCCCACTGTATCCCTCCAGCCCCGACACTAGCATTTCTGATGCTCACCATTTCCTTGCAGGCACCTGTTATCAACTGATTGCATTTCCTTCTCAGCCCCAAGGGTTTCTTTTTATTTCTTGCTGTTCAGGTCTACAAATGGTGAGATTTCTCATTTATTTTTTTTTTCTAAAAATGCCATTGTTTATTTATTTATCTATCTTTGGTTGGCATTTTTCAAGGAAGTAGGTAGAGAGCTAACAGTGTGTTGTTTTCTCTCAGCCCTTAAACAGCAAATCTGTCTTTGTTTGGTTCCAGCTTTTCTGATGAGAAGTCAGGTGGCTTTGCTGTCTTTACTGCCTTTTATGTAATGCGTCTTGTTTTTCTTTAGCTGCCCTCAATGTTTTTCTTTGTCTTTGGCCTTTAGCAGTTTGGTTATAACAAATATAATTGTCTCTGCTTTCTGTGTGAGTCATTGAATTATTAGATATGAAGTTTAAAAAAAAATAAATTTGGAAAGATGTTGGCCATTACTCTTTTCCAATTGTTCTAGTTTTCTTTCTATTGCATGGTTAAAAAAATATTCTGACAAAAGGCAACTTAGTGTAGAAAGGGTTTATTTGGTTTATAATTCTAGATTCTGATCCATCATTGTAGGGATGCCAAGGTGCAGAACTTGGGGCAGCTAGTCACACCCACAGTCAAGGGCAGGGAGGAAATCACGCGTGCTTGCTTACTGCTCGGCTCACTTTCGTTACCCTTAAACAGCCCAGGGTTCACCCGATAAACGCACGTGCTCTCTCTCTCTCTCTCTGTCTCTCTGTCTCTCTGTCTTTCTGTCTCTCTCTGTTTCTCTCTGTCTCTCTGTCTCTCTCCCTCCCTCCCTCCCTCCCTCCCTCTGTCTCTCCATCCATTTATCCACCTTCTACATGCCACTGGGACTCTGCTTGCTTATTTCCTTCGACTTTTATTGTCCATTTTCTTTGTTTTCCAGTTCACTGATCTTTTCTTCAGTTATCTCTAATTTACTATTACTTTTAGTCTGTGAATTTCCCATTTCAGATAGTCTATTTTACATATCTCTGAATTTTTAAATATGTCTGAAATTCTGTGTGTTTGTTCGTGTTTCTTCCAAGCATTCATTTCTCTGCTGAGAATTCTTTTAGTCACCGAATCTTTTGCTTATGTCTTTAATTTTATCATAGCTGCTTTAAGTTTCATGTCACGCTATCTTAATCTGGTTTTATTGATTCCTTTTCTTCTTTTACATGTATTTATTTTGTGAAGAAAAGTGCATGTGCCGTGGCACATATGTGGAAATCAGAGGACAATTTGTGGCCATCAGTTCTCTCCTTCCACTTTGTCGGTGGGTCCTAGGGGTTGAACTCAGGTCATTAAGCTCGGCATTAAGTTCCTTTCTGACTGAGGCATGTTGCTGGCCTTTGCTGTTCTGTTCTCTGTCTGTCTGTCTGTCTGTCTTGTCTTATTATGTAGTCCTAGCTGCCCTGGAACTCTCCTATGCAGACAGGCTGGTCTAGACTTCACAGAGATCCACTGCTTCTGCCTCTACCTCCTGAAGGAGACTAAAGGCATGCCCAGCCTTGGCTGCTTTTCTTAGTCCATTCACATGTTTTAATGAAGGCTGTGAGAAAGAATTGATACACTCAAGATAGCTTTAAGTGTATAATCCTTTGCCATAGTTTCTAATTCTATATTATTTTTTTTCTTCCCCAATTCTAAGAAATACTAACGCACACACATGTAGAGTATATATTTCTACCTTTTTACTTACTTAGCCAAATCCAAGCCCTGAGCGCTTTTGACAGTTTGATGAGAGGAGTCAGAAATGTATGAACTGTTTTCACTCAGGCCCTATTCTAGAAGAAAAATGGAACAAATGTTATTTGTGGGGCTGAAGGAAAATATACACGCGCACATTTCCGGGGCTGCCATAGTCCCATCGGGGCGGCTACATACGGCTTCCCTTCCTGCAGGAAACTGCCTGTGAGAATGCGGCTTGCGAAAGCCTCTCCTCCTATCTGGTTTATTGCAAAAGGAGTGAAGTCATAAAAATTGCCTAAGGCGCACCTGAGAATGCCATCCAGTGTTTGCCGCGATCTCCTCAAATTCCTAGTGCTTTACACCTACTTCCAGTTTTGTAGTCTCATCGGAATTGACAGCTGAGGATATCTCAAAATATGTCAGTTTATATCTTATTTTTAAAATATTATGTAGAGGAGCTATTTTTTTCTGGGAATATATAGTGTAACTTTTTTTAAAAAAATGTTTTTGAAATATAAAGCTACCCCTCTCCCAATTTATAATAGTGACTACCTTGCCCATTTCTTATAGCTGGATACCTGTGTGGGCTATTTCATGTTCTTTCTATTGTTGTGGCAGGAAAAAATGATATCAGGAGCTGGGTATATACTTACAGAAAATGCTATTTACATACAGATGAGTCCATGCAGATGTATGCCAGACCCTGATTATCCACATCGTATTACAGATTCCTTTCTTTCTCTCTCTCTCAGCCTCAGAAATGAGAATATACACACAGAGGATTGTACTGTGGCACTATTATTTTCACTTACAAATAACCAAGGTTTTCTCATTGCACAAATCTAAAGCCCTGTGAGCTCAGTGTCCCTTTACCCTCCTACCCACAGGCACTGTGACATAAAAGTAACCAGGGTGACAAGATAGGCACAAGGAGCATCCACTCTGTAGGTTGAATATAATTCAGAAACAGAAGATGATGGGGTGAGAAGCTGTGTGCGGTGTTTCACACTGAGCATCCCAGGGTCTACTGTCAACAGTGGCTCTGAGGCTAAGTGAAATCTTGTGTGATTGCACGTCTCAGTACCCGGCCCAGGAAGAGCGACCAGGTCCTTAGAAAGTTCTGCAACAGTTCTTGGATGAGGAGAGAGGCTCCCAAGGGTTTGGTTCATAGGCCACAGTTGTGGTTTTAATGGTCATCAGATCACATAATCTGTTTCAGTAGTTACAACGGTGTAGTTCACCAGCTGGTGGCGCTGTTTCGGTAGGTTGTGAAGCCTTTAGGAAGTGGAGACTTACTAGCGGAAGTATGTCATTAGAGTTGCTAGGGCCCACACCCCTGGCACCACTTCCTGTTCCCTCTCTACTTCCTATGTGAGGATGTAGTGTGACCAGCCAGCCAGTCCTGTTCCTGACGTCCTGCTAGGATGGACACTCAGTTAGAAAACTGTTAAGCTGGAATGAACTCTCACCGTGTCCCCGAGGATAACTCTGAACTTCTGACCTACAGGCGGGTAAACACAACCCACTTTATGTGGGTGCGAGGGATGGGACCCAGGGCTTTGTGCACTCTAGGCAAACACTGTACCAGCTGAGGTACCGGTATAAGGGGAATTTCAACTCCTGAACAGTTTATGTTAGATAATAAAATTCTGTTCAACTGTAAAGATCTTATGCGATAGGTTTTTTTTTTAGAGCACGGGATGCTCTTATCCTTAATGTGTTTTTATCTTTAACACCCAAAATAGAATGGCCAGAGTTCCCCCCCCTCTCTCTCCCCTCCCCTCTCTTTTTTCCTATTCAATTCATGTTAGTTATTTCCCCAAACTGCACTAGTATATACAGCAGCTTTCTAATTGCCTGCAGTGTAATCAATGCATTAGGTCCTGAGCCTAGAGTTCATGAGCCTTTAGCCTACAGTGCCTGCTCAGCTGTCCAATCACAGTTCTGCCCACGCTACCTTGTGTCCTGGGCTTTATCTGTCTCCCCTGTCTGCCCTCTCAGACCTAGAGGGGTGACTGGCTGTCTTCACTCATTAGTGCCGGGCTTATCCTAGTAAAGCACACTGGTTTGGGAACACACATCAAGCTGCCTTCCGCGTCTTCTGCAGTGCCCCTCACCCAGTCTCACTGCTTACTGACGCTTAGAAGTACAATTAGGCAGAGAACCCTGCAGGAAACTAAGAACAGAGTTTGTGATGAAGGGATGTGTCACTAGCCTGTGATGATTTGGCTAAACTGTTTTGGGAAATTTGTTGTTGTCATTGTTGTTTATATAGGTATATGTCCATGCACAAATGTCTGCATGTGTGGTCACATGTGTGTGGATGAACATGTGTGCGTGTTTCTGGAAGCATGAGGTTGATGTCACACACCTTCATTGGTTGCTGTCCATCTTGTGGTTTGAGGTGGCGCCCGTTGAACACACCAGTTTGGCTCCTGTCGCTGACCAGCATGCTCTGAGAACCCTTGCCTATGTCCTCACAACACTGGCATCAGAGGCAGGCCATCACACCTGCCTGGCATCTACCTGGGTTCTGGGGCATCTGAACTCCAGTCCTTGAGTTTTTACAGCAATTGCTTTACATGCTGGGCCATCTCTGAAGCCCCCTGTGTGGCAGCGTGTTTTCAGGTAGTTTTCTATTTAGTTGTTTAGTATTTACACATGGGTGATAACCCTATCTTCACGCTCTTACTTAGCAAGGCCAGGAGACCAGCAGAGGTGCCTTTCTAAGCAGAATGACACCTTGTCAGCGTTCTCCTCCACACCCACCGCTCACATTTCCCATGCAGAACACAGATGCAGTCATTGTAGCAGTGTGCCTATGAATACCTAGACACAGTTGGCTGGAAATAATCCTGCCCTAAAAGGAAGATCAGGGCTGGAGAGATGGCTCAGTGAATAAAGAAAGCACTTGCCTCACAATCCTGAGGGCCTGAGTTCGCTCCCCAGAACCCTTGTTAATCTGGGTACAGTAGTGCATGTCTGTAATGCCAGTGTTCTAACACCAAGATTAGGGGTGTAGACAGAGCCCCCAGATGCCCAAGGACCAGCTAGTGTGTAAATATGCAGTAGAGAGTAAGAGACCCTATCTCAAGCAAGATGGAAGATGAGTACTGTCCCCAGAGGTTGTCCTCTGACTCCACGGGCCATGCTTGGTGTATGCATGCGCACACTCACACACAAACTTACACTCACACATATGCATGTAGCCAAAATGAAAAAAAAAAAAAAACCCATGGTGGAGATTCATGGTACTTTACACAGAAAAGGGGCTTAATGAGTTTAACTTAAAAAAAGATTTGTCTATCTATCTGTTGTGTATACAGTGCTCTGCCTGCATGTACACCTGCAGGCCAGAAGAGGGCATTAGATCACATCATAGATGGTTGTGAGCCACCATATGGTTGCTGGGAATTGAACTCAGGACCTCCGGAAGAGCAGTCAATGCTCTTGACCTCTGAGCCATCTCTCCAGCCCATGAGTTTGAATTTTGTTTCCTCATTGAACTAGGGATCTTTTTCACCTCTCCAGGCTATATCTAGTTTTAGGAATCAGGAAAAGCAGAGGGTAAGCAGATAGGCTTTTGAGAAATCTCCTGAGAAACGCAATGCTGATGGTGTTTCCAGCTCTTTAAGCTAAAATCCATAAAAACGATGAAATACAAAACATGCTTTTCAGAGTGCCATAAAGGTTGATGGCAGGTTCTTTAGAGAGAGAGAGAGAGAGAGAGAGAGAGAGAGAGAGAGAGAGAGTGAGTCTCATCTTTAGTTTTACATTTCATACAGATACAAAAAATCATGTATGTATGCATGTATACATATGAGATATGAAAGAAAAATACATCAAAGGGAGAGACAGGAGGGTAGGCAGGAAGAGTGGAGGGTGACGGAATATGAATGGGAGATACTCAACAGGCAATACATGAATGAAAGCTTAAATAAACAATAAAAAATAAAATTATTTCTGAATAAACACTCTCATTTTGGATATTCTGTTGGGAATGTGCCACCTAAAGTCAGGCCTATGCACATGTGAAGAGCTGTGACGTATCAAGCGAGGGGCGCGGGGAGGTCCCAGGCATTTCAAACAAGAAACACTCAACCTATGCGTCCCCTGTGAGGCTGCAAGTAGATCTTGCCATCTCCAGGCCATTGCGGAGAGGGGAGCTTCCTGTGACCTTGAGATCCTCTGCCTGGAATATGCGGAGTGCTGGGTGGTTGGTGCTTTTCAGCTTCACACAAGCTGAGACATATCTGGGAAGAGGGAATTGAGAAAATGCCTCCATAAGATTGGCTCATTGGAAAGTCTGCGGGATATTGCCTTAATTAGTGACGGATGTGAATTGTGTCACCACTGGGAGTGTGGACCTGGGTGTGTAAGAAAGCAGGCAGAGCGAGTCATGAGGGCAAGCCAGGAAGCAGTGTTCATTCATGATTCTGTCTCAGCTCCTTGCTCCTGGGCCCTCCTGCCTTGGTTTCCCTCAATTGATGGGCTGTGAGCCAAATAAACCCTTTTCTCTCCAAATTGCTTTAGATCATGGTGGGTTTTTTTTTTTTTTAATCACAGCAACAGAAAAGCAACTAAACTATCTGGCAAGGACCTAGAGGCAGGCCCTAAACAAAGATTCGCCAAGCAGAGAATGAGTTGTAAAAGGTCATTTTTAATGGGAGATGGTCTTTCACTGTGGCCAGTTCCCTCTGATTTACTGCTACTGGCTGTTAGAGCCAAGCTGGCCAGCCGATGCTGGCCAAGGTGCTGGCAAGAGCTGCATCTCCAGGCCCAGTGTAGAGATTGCTGGCTTTCGGCTGAGCTTGCATGGACTTGCTCCACAGGGATCATCTGATAAGGCGGCCATGTGTTCCTATCAGGTGTACCAGGAGAAACGCTATGTTGTTGTACATACAAAACAGGTGCTGGAGACCTTTTATCTTTTGAGAGGAACTATGTGCGGGGTGCCAGGGCCAGAGTGCCGCCCTCCTTCCAGAAGATGCTTATCCTTGCTGTTGGCAGCAGAGCCAGACGGAAAGATTTGGCTCAGTTCCTAGTGGGATGGCCATAGACCCTGGAGTTTGGGGGGAGTCTTCTCTGAGCTCATTTTTGTCTGTTCTTACCACCACCCCTTCAAGTTGGAAGGATAATGGGGAACCTGTAACTTGTCAGATGGCATTCAGTTCTAAATAAATGTCAAGGTCACTGGGGTCTTAAAAAGAACTTTTGTAGAGTCCGGAGAGATGGTCGCGCCCAAGTGCTTGCAATGATCTGATAAATCCCTCTACTCTGTTAGGAAGCTTGTAATCCCAGCGCTGGAGAGGTAGGTGCAGGGAGAACCCTGGCATTTCCTGGACAGCCAGTCTAGCCTATGTGGTGAGTCCCAGGTTGGTGAGAAGACTGTATTCCCCCCCCAAAATAAAATTAAAACAAAATTTGTAGAACGTTCCTAAGGAGTGACATCTAAGATTGTCTACTGGCCTCACATGAACACAAGCAGAGGCGGGCGGTGAGAAAGAGAGACTGAATCTCATCAATGCTGACATAGGTTTCTTTTTAAAGACTACTCCTTAGTGACGGCATGCCCACCTCTTGTAGTTAGGGTTTCTGTTACTATGGTAACTCTTATAAGGGGAAACATTTAATTAGGGCTGGCTTATAGTTCAGAGGTTTAGTCTATTATCTTTATGGTGGGAAGCATGGCAGCGTGCAGGCAGACATGGTGCTGGGGACGACCTGAGAGTTCCACATCTGCATCCGCAGGCAGCGGGAAGAGAGAGTGAGCCATTGGGCCTGGCCTGGCCTGGCTTTGAGCTTCTGACACCTTAAAGCCCACCCCAAATGACACACTTCCTCCAACAAGGCCACACCTCCAATAATGCTGTTGTTCCCTGAGTGTTTGTAGGGGTCATTTTCATTCATACACCACACCCCCTGTTTCCTAGCAACAGCATCCTGCTGTGGCAGCTGTCCTGCCTGGAGCTGGAGGGGCTCTATGGATCAGAACCTTGGACTCCGAGGTGTAGACCTCTCTGTTTGAGTTTCTCCCTTAGCTTACGCCGACCGCGATGTTGGGCTTCTGCGTTATGGATCTCATGGTTTCTTTTGTTTCCTGTTCTTTACAGATATCATTAATGGAGTTCAAGAGAAATGTGTATTGCCTCCTATGGATGGCTACCCCCACTGCGAGGGGAAAATCAAGGTAAAGCAGGAGCTGCCTGTTCATCCCACCACCACCCACCATCTTTTTCCCCCTCCCATAGATACAAGTGGGCAAGTGAACCTTGATGCCAGTCCTTGGTGGTGGGGGGGAGGGGGGCGGTATTTTCATCCTGCTAGTGGATGGATGGCTCTTCTCTGTTCTGCTACTCCCAAGGGGCGGGTCAGCAGTGGCTCTTACCAGTCAGACTGAGAACCTGGACCACTTCCAGTGCCCTCTCAGTGTTTCCCAGCCTGTCACCTCAACTTCCAATACCAATGGGGCTTAGTTAGAATCTTTCCCCCCTACCTAGATCCCCCAGAGTCCTGGTCCATGTCCGGATTGTGATGTAAATGTGATATTTGCATTAGCAAATGAGTGTCCGGAAACACTTGGCCAACTCATTCTTAATTCCTGTGCATTGGTCATCAAACCCAAGATCTCAAGAGTGCCAGAATGCTAGGCGAGTGCTCCATGCTGAGCTGGCCTTTTGTGTTGATCTGTGCAGGTGAACATGTATGTGCATGTAGGAATGGAGGCTGGAGGACAAACCAAGGGCACCATCCAGCTTTTCTGTGACACAGGGTCTCTCACTGGCCTAGAGCTCATCCAGTAGGTTGTCCTGGCTGTCCCAGAGCTGTTACCAGTGCACACCTGAATTCCTGACCTTTTGTTTTGCCTTATCTTATTTGGACGGACACACACACACACACACACATACACACACACACACACACACACACACACACACACACACACACATATATATATATATATATATATATATATATCTCCCACTCCTGGAGACCACTCCCAGCCAGTGGTGCTCAGAGAGAGGTACTCATTCAAGTACTTGTTGATGGTGAGAGCCTCCTAGGGACATTCTCTAGTGTCCTTTGGGAACAGCTTTAAGTGCTCATTGATCCTTTCATGGTACTTGGCCTGAACTCTGCTTGTTCTGTGCCTGTGGAACCTGCCTAGGGTGTTGGATGAAAGGGCCCCTGTGGTGTAGCTAACACTCCCCTGCCCTTTGCCCCCACTGGTCCCTGTTTACACAGAGTTCCTCTGCTCTGGCAAACATCTACTGCGACTCTTCAGGAGCCGAGCATCTAGTGACTTGACCCTAAGCTCAGGAACCCTTGGCTCTGCTCTACCCATGGGCCACTGCTTGACTCACCCACTGCTCCACTGTGCCCTTTGTCCTCTCCCTCCCTCCTCCACAGCCCCCTCAGCCATGTCCTCTCCTCTCTCGTTTCAGTGGATGAAAGACATGTGGCGATCGGATCCCTGCTACGCAGACTACGGAGTGGATGGGACCTCCTGCTCCTTTTTTATTTACCTCAGTGAGGTGAGCCTTTCTGGGGTGTGCGCTGCCTGAAGTTGTCCTCCTCACACCCTTATGAGCACCCATTTCCTTTCCCACCACTAGTGCACAGGAGCGTACCCAGATCCTCACTAAGACATGCTGCCTTCCAGTTTGGGGATAGTAACCTTCTTGAAGGGCCTGAAGTAAAGACTCATTGTTTTCATTTGTACTTCTTTGATGATGAGCAGCACTGGGTCCCCGTTCCTTTGGATGCTGGTGGCTGCTGTGTTCTTAGGGGCTAGGTTACCTCCTGCTGCCATCTTTTTTCTTTTTTTTTGGTCTGATTTCCATTTTCATTTGTATAAGTACATTTCAAACTCAGGTCTTTAAAGGTAGCCTTGGGTTAGCCTCGGGTCCTGACAGATACAAAACAGAGAGTTTCAACCCCAACATTGCCTAAACCCGGCAGAGTGGCACACACCTGTAATCCTCACAGCTGGGGAGGTGGAGGGAGGGACTCCAGCAGTTCAGGCTATCCTCGGCTACATAGTGAGTTGGAGAAAAGCCTGAGGTACATGAGACCTGCCTCAAAAGGAAAAAATAGGAGTTAAGGTTATCACTGATGAGCTTGGGGGAAGAATCTAGTAGGGGATGAGAAGCCAGCTGTGCCTTCTCACTGGACCAGGCAGCTGTAGGGCCTATGTTGGTGCCGGCTAGCCTTGGCTGGGTTTCACTGCCAGTTCTTTGGTTATTCTGACCTGTTGTAGTGGCCCCTGGGGTGATGTTTTAGGCTGAGCTACATGTTGTTGCCATAGTTTTCCTTGTGCAGTCTGGGCACCTCTCTTCTGTACCATGAAGTGACCAGGATGGCTTCTTTGGATGGCCAAGCCCAAGTCACCTGTGTTATAAGGCATACGGCCCCTCTCCTACATCCGCATGCTCTCGCTGTCATAGCTAACATTGATTGACAAGTTGGCACAGGCTGGGGTCACCTAGAAGATGAACCTCTGACTTGTCTGTAACAGAGTTTCTAGGTTGGGTGACTTGAGGTAGGAAGAACACACACACACACACACACACACACACACACACACACACACACACACACATACACACATACACATACACACACCCAAACTGTGAATCAGTCTGTCCTCATGCTTCTGCTGTGATGGACCTATACCCTCAAATGCTGAGCCCCAGTTCCTTCTTCGGGTTACTTTTACAAGGTGTTTTGTGATGAAGAAAAGCAGCTAACATGCCCACCTTGTTCATAATATCAAGGTCACAGCCCCCCTTCTCTCAGCTCTGGACATTGACCCCATGGCCACCTAGGCATGGAGGCCTTCTACTGAGGCACACCACAGACCTTCTCTCTGACAAGTCTGTTCTCCAGAAACCAGGGGAACCCCAGCGCTACTGACAGTAAATTGCCCTCTAGAAAATCAGAAGCTCAGGCTAGCCTGAATGTTCCTCCTTAGCTGCTGAGATACTGACTTTGAGCATTTGTTTGCGTCTGTCCCTGGTACCTGGCTTCCATGGCCTTCTGTTTCCTTCCGAAAGGAGAATAAGGCTGTGGGTGACCTTCACCCCAGTGAGAACTCAATTAGAAGTGCCTCTCCTGCCCTCAGGGGAAGACTCTTCATCCAGTTTAATTTTGCAGTTTCCTTTGCAAATCCCTTCCCTGGCGTAGAAGAAGCCGGAGTCCATCCATGGGTCACGATTGACAAGCAGAGCTCATTTCGGGTTTGCGGATTTGGGAGGGCTGGGGACAAGAAAGGTGTCAGGCTCTACACTCTGAGCAGAGAGGGGAAGGGTAGACAATCAAGAGAGAGGAAAGCAGAGGTTGGGGAGGAGATCCAAGGGGGAGTGCAGGCACGCTGCTCTGAATAGAGACCTTGGCTTCATGGGCCTGTGCGTAGTCTCTTCCTGAGCTGTGTGTAGCCTTCAGTAGCCTTAGACATAAGGTCAGTTTCTTCTTTTCCTTAGCCAGTTCAGTTCAGCGAGCGCTTACTGACCTCTGTGGCAGGCACTGGGTTGTCAGCAACTCCCGAGAGCTCACTGTCTTGCTACTGTGTCATGCGAGCATTCTGTGTCTTAAGAGTTTAAGGGCAAAAAGGAGAGAAGAGAACGATTCAGAGGGGAGAGGAAGAAAGGGTGGGGATAAGTGGCCACCAGGCGGGAGAGATACCGCCTACTGCAACAGCTGGGAACCTCGTGGTAGTTAACACTGACCGTCATCCTGGCAGGACGTGGACTTAGAAGACCAGCCGCTGCACGCATCTGTCTGTCAGGAGGTTTATTGCATGGGCTAAGGAGGGAAGATCTAACTCAAATGGGGTCCCATGGGCTCCCAGACTGAGCACACAGAAGAAAAGAATCTCTCGCCGCTCCTGGCTGCCAATGCCTTGTAACCACCTGGCCCCATGCATTCCCAAACAGTGATGGGCTGTGCCCTCAAACTCTGGGCCAAAAATCAACCCTTCCTTCCTTAAGTCACTTTTGTCAGGACTTGTATTACAGCAGTAATCCGGACCTCTTTATCACCGTCAGCCTCCAGAACGAACTCTGAAAAGGACCTGTTGTATGGAGCCACAGACCCCGTGACAGTGAAAGGTCACGGCCCAGGAACATCGTATTTGCTCTCCGGCCATTCCTTAATCTCTGTGGCATAACCAGACTTGTTTCCTCCAGCTCTTCCGGTTGTGCTTTTGTTTGTTGTTATAGACCTCCGCCTCCCATCGGGATGGCGTGAGGATGCTCAGGTTCACCTCAGAAGGTCCTCAGAGAGGGCCTGGCAGACAGAAGGCGCTCGGTAAACATACGTGCCGTATTAATGCGTTTCCCTGTTATGCTTAAGCCGTGCTGGATGTGCTTGCTTGCCGTTCTGCTTTAGAGTTGGAGACAAGTCACCAGCCTGATTTGATTTACGATAGACCATCTGGCGTGACTTCTGGTCATGTAGAAAAGAATCCTCGCCTTGATACCTGGTTGGTTGGTTGGGGGTATTGTGTCGTTGGTGTTGGGGGAGGGGTTATCCATTTGAAAGCCATATGTCTTCCTTCATGGCTGTCCACCTTACTTTTTCACAGGGTCTTCAAATAGGGAACTCTGCATTTAGGCTAGCCTTTCTGGCCAGGGAACTCCAGGGCTCTTCCCCTTCCCACCTCCTCAGCCCTGGGGCACAGGTGTTCACCGTCTTTTCTGGCTCTTTTTTTTTTTTTTTTTTTTTTACCAACTGAGCCATCTCTCCAGCCTCAATGTCTTCCCTTTTAAGTGACAAAGTTTGTATATGTGTGTGGTGTGTGGCATGGTGTTTTGATAAGAGCACGCGCATTGTGGAATGCCCACTACTTTATGCCCTTTGCTTGAGTGTGATAAACACACTTGCCCTTGCCCGCTGGCCTCCGTGTGGGATGCTGCGTTTGTGTTAGGAGCCAGTTATGTGAAATTAGTCAAGACAGTGCCCTAGGTCAGTTATTTACCTTGTAGTAATGTGAAAATCCTGAACAAGGGCCTGGAGAGATGGCTTAGCATTAAAAATGCTTGCTGACCTTGTAGAGGGGCCTGAGATTGGTTCCCAGCAACCACATCAGGCTGTTAACAACTAACTTTAACTTAACACTCTAGTGTCAGTGGACCCCATCCTCTCTTCTGGCCTCTGTGGTCACCTGCATGTAGATGATTTCCTTCCTCCCCCCACGCACGTACAAGCACGCGTGCACACACACACACACACACACATACACACACAAATAAAAGAAGATAAAATGCTGGGTAATACAGTTATGTGGGTCTGTTTGTTAGTCTAGTTTTTTCCCTCCTTTTTCCCCCCCCTCCTGGTTGCTGTCTTATAACTTTCCTTGAACTCTGAGACCTGCTTACTTCCATATCACATGCCAGATGGCAAAATGAAAGAGCCATCTTTGTTTGCCTTGCTCTGTAAACCTAATCAACACGCATGTGGGCGGCCTCTATTGCATTTCCAGTCTTTATGGAAAAAGCTGGGCTCGTTTCTGGGTTTGCCATCAGAACGGAGACAGATCCCAAGACGACATAAAGTAAATGTCACCTGGGGGTGGGGGTGGGGGGAGGGGGTGGGGGGTGGTCGGGAACCTCTAGATTCGGGAAGTGCCTCTCCTCCTTCACTTCCCTCCACCACTGTCTTACTTTAGCCACTTGCACTGGGTAGCGGAACCTCGTCTTCTGCTCTAGCCAACTGTTCATTTAAAGCACCTGACAATTGTATGCTTTTATTCCATAGCCTGATGGCGCCTCCCCCATCCCCACCTACCTACTGCCTCCACACACACACCCCAACACAACCCTCCTACTCTTGTGTCCTCTCCTCTTGGTTTGGTTTGTTTAGTAATCCGCTGAGTCCAGTTAGCTCTGCCTGCCGGAGTGCTGGCTGCTTTGGCCTTGTGTAAGTCTCGTCCAGGTAACCATAGCTATAGTGAGTTCACGAGTGCAACCGCCACGGCCTGTCCAGAAGACGGTCTGCCGCAGCCCTCTTCTCATCCTCTGGCTCTGACATTCCTGATGTTCCCTGAGGCTTGTGAGGAAGGAGTTCGTAGAGATGTCCATTTAGGGCTGCGTAGTCCATGGCCACGTATCCTCAACACTTTGGCCAGTTAAGCGTCTCCACATTGCTGTGCAATACTAGTGGCTTCCTCCCTTACCTATGACCTTCCTAGCCATTAAGCACCTTGGAATCTACAAATCCTTTTTCACTGAATCCCCCAAAGTACAGCCTTCTCCGTGCGACCCATGGCCACTGTGTCCTGCTTGTTGTCCACCTGACACAACACTGGTGACAGCAATGTAGCAACAGTAATCGGGGCCTCCCTTCTTTAGGGATGGGTTTGTGGGACAGCCCGGAACATTCCTGGAGTTGTTAAAGTCAAGCCTGGGTCCTAGGAGCTAGGCTTAGTCACCTGCCCCCCAATATGTCCATTAGAGACAAGTAATAGTTAAAGCAGAGGATGATTGTTCAAAGTGACCATATTGGAGAGAGGGACAAATCAAGAGGTACAGTGACACCGCTCCGAGTCTGTCTTCAGGGTCCTGACATGAGGTTTAGAGGGCAAGAGGTGGGTGTGTCTAAGCCGGCCCTGGTCAAGGTGTGGTCTTTCCCATCATCTTCACAGCTCTCCTCTCTCTTGCGAGATGGTCTTACAAGTTGTCAGAAGTGTGTGAAATCTCTTTCCAGGAGATAAATCCCTCCCTTCCCCATGGCTGGCACCAGGCGTCAGCCTCTCCTTCTAGCTTGAGACTTCTGAGGGAAACTGCAGTTTCTCGGGATCCATTGTCCTCTGTGGTCAGCTGATGGAGAGGCACACGGAAGCCTGTCTTTGGTAGGATCTTCTGCCCCTTCCAGAACAGTCACAAGAAGAGTGAAACATCACCTATGCTGGCTGCTGCTGACCAGCTGCACTTAAGCAGCTGGCCACAGACAAGGGAGATAGAGAGCCAGGCCTCAGGCAGCCACACTGCATGAGTTAGTTCTCTTGCCTTCAGAGCTCCACACACAGTGCCCCTCCCAGTCCCGCACCGGGCAGGACTGTGAACTCAGCTCAGTGAGCAGCAGCCACTGGCTCTGCGTTACCTCTGTGCTGAACCCCACTGGCGTCGGGCATACAACCCGAATGAGCTGATTGCACTTGATTGTCTCCACTGCTTGTTTTCCAGCACTCCATAATTTTCATGCCTACCATCTAAACAGGAGAAATCCCCCCAGGTTCCCATGAGGTCACAGCTAATGAAAGCCAGGTGTCCCTCACTCTGTGATACGCGTATGTGGATGATTTAGCTCATCGGGCAGCCTTGTATTTCAACACCAGGCAGGTCCCTTTGTAGCTCAGTTCCTTTGGCTGTGTAAGTATTCCTGTTATAGAGACGAGACCGTGTAGAGTTATTACTGCACCTGTCCTTGTTTTAGGTGTATTAACTCAGTTCAGCTGTCTGCACCTTTTATTGCTAGTGGCTCTTATAAAACTTGGAATAAGTTTCTTCGACCCAATCCACAGTATATGGATGGATGATGTCCATGTAGTTGACACCCACTCATCTTTTTCTTCTTATATCATTATTCCAAAACCTAGCAAGCAGCATACTCTTGACTCATTAGCACTATGGCGCGCGCGCGCGTGCGCGCGCGTGTGTCTGTGTGTCTGTGTGTGTCTGTGTGTGTGTGTGTGTGTGTGTGTGTAAGTGCAGGTGTGCATGCAGAGGCAGAGGTTAGCCTCTGGTGTATTTCTTCAGGCACTGTCCACTTTGTTATTGTTTACTTGCTCACTTTTTTGTTTCCTAATTTGTACGTATAGGCACATATGTACGGGCACACACGTGTGCATCTGTATGAGGAGGCCCCAAATTGATGCCAAGCATCTTCTTCAGTCTCTCTCGTCCCAAGGCAGGGTCTCTCACTGAGCCCTGAAGTGGCTGGTTCCAGCTAGTGTGCTGAGCTAGCTTGCCCTGAAGATCTCCTTGTCTGTACCGCCCACATGTTGTGATTACAGGTGACTGCCATGCCTGCCTGGATTTTATGAGCGCGAGAGGCTTAGACTGGTCATGTAAGCTTTTTATTTCCTGAGGCCTCTTACACATACCCCTTCTTCACTTGAAACAGGGTCCCTCGCTGGCCTGGAGCATTCCAGGCAGTCTAGGCTGGCTGGCCATGAGGCGCAGGCATCTGCCTGACTCTCCACCTCCCCCCCCCCCGCATTAGGATGACAAATGCACCCCACCATACCCAGCTTCTTAACATGGGTCCTAGGAAGAGAAGTGAGGTTCCTCGTGCTTGAATAGCAAGTGTTCTCCCAACTGCGCTGTCTCCCCAGCCTTTTGTTGATGCTATTTTTTGAAGCGTTTCTGTAGCTATTGCAGGTATATTTAGCCTGAGCTAATTGAATTGCCCAGTGATTTATTGCTAGATCTTACAGTGTGTACAAACTACCAATCCACATGCCAGTTTGGACAGGTGTGTGTGTGTGTGTGTGTGTGTGTGTGTGTGTGTGTGTGTGTGTGTGTGTCTCCATCCTTCCTAATGGAACAAAAGAAGCAACTTCATGCCATGCCCGTCCATCTGTTTCTTCTCTTTCGTGAACAACGGACATAAAGGTCTCTGCCTTTCCGTTTTCCCTTGGCAATATGTAAAACCAATATTGGTTGAACGTGCTATTAACCTTGAGTTTAAATTCAGCGTACTTAATCCCTTGATTACTGCCAAGATTAATGCCCAACAGGAAAGGTTGGAAGCTTAAATGCTTGTGAATGCAAGCATGAAATGAAATCCTAATAACCAGCACAGTGATCTGGATTTATAGCCTGTGTGGGCTGCAAAAGATAACTTGGAAATGCTGTTACAGAGACTAATCTGTCAGTGGGCAGCCTTCGAGAACTGACTGTTCAGGCTGCAGAGAAAAACAGAGAAACAACAAAACTGACACGTGGGAATAGGACACGGCCTGCCTCTAAAATACCTCCATGTTGTTGCCCGAGTAGACCAAAATGTGCCTTGAACGTTGTTTAGCCGAACGAAGTCGGAAATTCGCTTTCCACGAGATAAGATTTCCTGGCAGTCCAGACAGTTGGCTGAGATTTATGGTTGAGATCTTTCCATTTTCTGCACCCAGGCTTTATCTCTATCTTTTCATCTACGTGTCTTCATTGCTCTGGCAGACTGAGTGCTAAGATGCCCTTTACAAAAGGATTTTTCAAACCATCCTGACTTTGCAGAGCTGTGCTCAGTTGGCTGACGTCTCTGCTCCTTTCCTGCCGCTCTCCTGCCAGTGGAGAGGACGCTTACAGTGAACCTCTCCTGGTCTCCACCTTGCAGAACTCAGGGGAAAGAGCAAGAGCTGCCAAGCCCCAAAGTCCTGCGTCTGTCCTTCTTGGAACACATGTGGTTGGCAGGGCTCTGGTAGACTCAAGTCCTATCTGTTCTGTGTTCTATCTATGTTCTATCTGCATGTGTGCCTTTGTGTATGTAGGGAGATATGGGTGTGTGTGCCTGCTTGTGTGTGCGTGTGCCTGTGTATGTAGAGAGATATGGGGGGGTATGTGTCTGCTTTGTGTGTGTGTGTGTGTGTGTGTGTGTGTGTGTGTGTGTACATGAGCATACTACAGAGTGTGCATGGCAGTTTGAGGACACCTTCAAGTGTCAGTTCTCACCTTTTAACTTGAGAAAGAGGCGCTGTTGTTTTTCTGCTTTGGATAGCAAAGTTCACTGACTCTCAGACTCGGGGGAAACTTCTGGTCTCTGCTTCCCACCTTGCTCTAGCAGTCTAGGATTGCAGACATCAGACCCTCACGTTTGTTCTTCACCCACTGAGCTCTCTTCAGCTGACCTTTACATACTTTTCAGTGTTGTTTCTGTTACGTGATCAAAATGCATCTCATGCCGGGCGTGGTGGCACACGCCTTTAATCCCAGCACTTGGGAGACAGAGATAGGCAGATCTCTGTGAGTTTGAGGCCAGCCTGGTCGACAAAGAGAGTCCAGATCAACCAAGAGAAATCCTGTCTCATGAAAAAAAAAAACACCAAAAAAATAATGTTTTGTATTTTTTGAGAAGGGTCTCGTATAGGCAGGCTTTCCTCAACTTCAACTTCTTTATGTAGTTAGAGATAATCTGGAATTCCCCAAGTGCTGCGTTGCAGAGGTGCACCACCGTGGCCAGTGTTTGTGGCGCTGGTATGGAACCCAGGGCTTCATGCACCCTAGGCAAGCACCCTATTAACTGAGCCCCCTGCTCCCCTCGCAACTCCTTTGTCCCGATGATGAGTTGCCATGCTAATACTGAGCCACCAGCCGGGCTGTTCTGCCTGATTTGGGTGCCAGGGAGTTTAACAAGACTTCTCATGTGGAGCCCTGAGGGACAGTACCAATAGTAAACCCGAGACTTCTACAGCTTCGCTTGCTTTCAGTGTGTCCTCCTCTGACTTCTGAGGCTTCTCTGCCTGTGTCAGCGTACCCTGGCCCTCTGCTGCTATGTCCCTGTTGGTTGGTTGGTTGTCCCATCAGAGTCTGATCACATTGAGGCTGTGGGTTGTTTTGCATCGTGGATGGTAACTTCACCCTTTTTCCAGGAGTCGTGTGTGGGTCTATTGACTCCTTTATCCCCTCCGCTCTCTCCTGCATGCCTTCTCCCGCCCCATTTTCCTTTCCTTTCTGCCTTGAGATGGGGCCTCGGACATGCTAGGTCAGTACCTTATGCCTACATGTGCTTCTTCCATCTCTAAGGTGTTAGGACTCAAACCCAGGACAAATGGCTGAGAACATATCAAAGTAGATGCTGGCCTCCAGGATTTCCCAGCATTCCTCAGTCCATACCTGGTACAGGAGCCTCCTAGACAACATATCAGACCCACTTCCCTGAATGTCTCTAGCCAAGGGTCTGGGCTGGGCTTGCCCTTCCCCCACGGCTCTTCTCTATATAACCCGCCATTTTGGCTACACTGACCCCTTTACCGTTTGGGCCTCTTGGTCTTCCGGCTCTCTCTTCTCCTCCTCCTCCTCCTCCTCCTCCTCCTCCTCCTCCTCCTCCTCCTTCTCCCCTGTCTCCACACATGGCCTGGCTCAGTCTGTTGGCCATGTTTATTCTAGACACTCCAAGATGTCTTGGCCACTGGCTGTGCTCTTCCTCGTGTCTACAATAAACCTTCTCCTCCACAGGAAAAGTCTATTGAGGTGAACTTACTTTCACTTCCTATCCAGTCACCCAAAGAGTTCCTATAGAAAACCTTTAAATATCTTTATAACATTGATCTACTGTTGACTTATTTATTATATGTGGGGGTGTGGGCATAACATGGCATACATGTGATGGTCACAGGAAAGTGTCAGGCAGGGACGTGGGGAGTGAGCTTTAGCCCCAAGCTCCCCCCACCCCTTTTCTACTGGACCATCTTCACTTGCCTCAGTAAACCTTTATTTCCCAGTTAGCTTCCGCAAGTATCTAGCATTTTTTAGTATATATATGTATATATATGTATATATATACATACATATATATATATATATATATATATATATAGAGAGAGAGAGAGAGAGAGAGAGAGAGACCTTTTTGGCTTGCTTGCATGCTTTTTTAAAAACATTGTTATCATTAAGAAACCATTGGTTGAAATACATGTGATATGTTTGATGCACACTCATTATTTTCTGACTGATTATCATCTTATCACTGTTATAGTAACCAGGACTGTTTTGTTATTTAAAAAAAAAAATAGGAGTGCCTGATGTATACATTTGTTGATTTACCGATTCTGTTCACAGTGTGTTTTTTAAGCACTAGGTTGTATGTGGTACGTGTCTTTATTTTTGGTTTTGTTTGGTTTTTCAAAGACAGGGTTTCTTACGTGGCCTTGGCTCTCCTGGACTCGCTTTGTAGACCATGTTGGCCTCGAACTCATAGAGATCTGCCTGCCTCTGCCTCCCTGAGGGCTGGGATTAAAGGCATGCGCCACCATGCCTGGCTCATATGTGTCTTGTTAATACCATTGTTCTAAGCTGGAATTTCTTCTAGCAATAACCTCAACTTGAAAATGGTGTCGTTGTAAAAACTCGCTAAGACTCGGAGACTGAGACACAAAGCAGTTGGTTATAAGCTTATTCAGTGTGCTGCTGTCCAGGATTATTTCGTGATGGAGTATGAGAGATCAGGTTAGAGCATTAGAATGAAGGGACCAATTGGAGAACTGTTCTCTTGATCACTTAAGATGATAACCAGGCCAAGTCATGTGCTAACCAACTGAGGACAGTGGTGTCCCTGGTCTCTGGAATGTGACTGCCTCCCAACTTTGGATAGCTCTGGCTGTTGCGATGGACTCAGGCTTGATGAAGCCAGCTTTGAGTGCACTGAACACCTATGCTGAACTTTTGAAAGAAGTGTGTCTGTGTTACTTTTGTGGTCATCTGCAGAGGAATTCCTTTGCCATCTCTCCTGTGTGATGAAAAGTGACTTTTCTCAACCAACAAGGTCGGTCTGGGTTTTCAAACTTTGATGTCATTAGCCCATCAGAATCCGTTGGTTCTGAGGTGTATGGAAGACTTCCTACAGCCTCTGTGTCATATCCTGAGCAGGGCCTCACAGATCGTGCCAGCCCCTGGCTTTCTCCTATGCAGAGCAGCTGGGCTCACAGACTGTGTTTGTAGCATTCCTGCCTGTTCTGGTAGAGGCCATAGTGGGTACTCTGGACCACATCCTTACCATGCCCTACCCACAGACTTGCTTCAAGGGTTTTCAGTTACCCATAATCCACAGCTGCCTGGTGATATGCAATGGAAATCTCTAGACTCAAAACAACTCACCAAATCACTTTTATTATACTATGACACTATAACTGTGTTAGCTGTTGTTGTCCACCCCTTGCTGTGTGTGCCAGTCTCTTCTCTCAGCTGTGACAGAATGCAACTTAAGGAAAGAAAGCTAGTTTGGGCTTACAGTTTGCAGGTGCAGTCCACCATAGTGGGAAAGGCCTGGTGGCGGGGTTAAGTGATGTGATTATCTTTTAATTAAAAACATATTAAAAATTTTAGCCTATCAGAAGAAGGCATACAGTAGCTGTAGGGCTGGGTCTTCTCTGCAGAATCCCTGAGAATCTGAACGCTGTGGGATGATGTAGATGGGTCTGTGGCCTATATAGACACATGGACACACATACGCCTTCATTATAATATGCAGGTTAATCACGGGAGAAAACTGAAAGACTCCAAGTCCTCAACACAGACACAGAGAGTCTCTTTTCTCTTAGGCATTTTGTTTTGGGGAGGGAATTTTGGTTTGTTTGTTGTTTTGATTTTTTTTTTCAGGTTCTGAAATTTTAAAAATGTATTTATTTATTCACTTTATATCCAGAATGCAGCCCCCTGCTCCTCTCCTGCCGGTCCCACCCTTCTACCCTCTTCCCCCTTTTCCCCCTCCCCTTCTTCTGAAGGTCTTTCAAAAAACAACAAACAAACAATCAAAAAACCAGCCAAACAAAACCAGATCATCCTCACAGAGAGGCCAGGCCCTTATTAAGGACTGTGCATGTGCTCTTCCCAGGCCCCTGCTATTAGTGCTGACAGCGGGCTCCTTGCGTCCCCTTTTAACCCTCCTCGAGCTGTATGTGCATCTGCCAGCAGTGTCTCTTTCCTTAAGTACAACGACTCTTCCATACCGTAGACCTTGAGAAATAGCCTGACCCAGTTAGAACTTTTAGGAACTCATACTCCTTTGATGCACCAGCCTCCCAATGAAGCTGAAAAAGCAAGTTAGTTCAGGGAAGGCTAACTCAGCAGGAGGAATGCCAGAATTGGTTTGTTTTACGTGTTGCCTGTAAAGAAAGGCGATGTACAGCACACTCCCCACTGACTGTCCGTTAGTGTTCCCGAGCTCTAGGCGAGCGGCCTTCCCGGCCTCATCCTGCTGCCTTTTCATTGCACAGCCCGTGGCCGGGTCACTAAAGAGATTAGCTTGTGTCTAAAGAGTTTTGCCTTCTAATCGAACACGATTAGAGGGGTGCTGGTGCCTTATTGATTTCCGGGGTGTGTTACCATGAATTCAAATGGTTTTCAGTTTTGTGTGTATGCACCTGTTTTGTTTGTTGATGGTGGTGATGGTGTGTGTGTGTGTGTGTGTGTGTGTGTGTGTTATGTTGGATGTCTTCCTGTGTCACTCTCCACCTTAGTATTTGAGGCAGGGTCTCTCACTGAACCCTGAGCTTGCTGATCCAGCTAGACTGTCTGGCTAGGATGTCTCCTGCCCGTATCTTTCCCGAGTTTAAATTTCAATCGCATACTGTCATACCAGGGTTGTTTTTTTGTTTTTTGTTTTTTGTTTTTTTTTTAGCATGAGCTCTAGGGGTCAAACTCAGTTCCTCACCCTTGAGCATCTGGCATTGAGTCACTGAGCTAATGCCCAAATCCAGGTTCCAATTGTTTTACTGTGGCGAACTTCAGGCTGCCTGCCCTTGATGAGTCGTTGCTCTTGAGAGGGTTGTGTGCTCTAAGAGAGGACAGAGATAAGGAAGATGAGCGACAGTGTGCCTCTGCCCTGAGGACAGCGCTGGAGAAGCGTGCCTGAGGCAGCCATGATGGAAGGAGTCTGGAGCCAGCCAGGGACTCTGTGAGCCAGCCGGGGTGTACACTACTTAGAACAGTTTGAATCAGGGCAGTTCCCGAGTCGGGGAGTAGGCTCCTCCTGGAGTCAGTCAGCTCTATAGATAGACTGTTACACTGGTGGGCCAAGCTCATGAAATGACACTGGATACATCAGACGACGAATGCAGTTACCTATCAGGAGGTTGAGCTGTCAGCTGCAAGCACGGTTTTCCCCGCATTCTCCTTGTGGTGCTTTTATTTAGGAAAATGTTGCCCCGTTGAAGGCAGTTTGCCTCATTACTTGAGTTATCGCCAGCGCTGGCCTTCCTCCAATCCTGGTAGTCCTCTGGAGGTTCCAGGGAAAAACAACAACAACAACAAAATGTTTTTCCTCTTCTCCCCACAGGCTAATCGGTTTACTCATAACTTAATTATTTCATCAACTAGTTAGCCCATCCTTGGAGTGGAAAACAACCCAGCCCAGCCTCCCTTTGCCAGCTAAGGTCTTTATCTGTTTTCCCACCATTCCTATTACATGTGTAGCTGGAACCGCTGCCTGAAAGCTCCATTGGACTGCTCTGCTTTCCATATTTGCCAAGCTGTCCTTGGAGGCAGCAGCGGGGTAGCCAGTGATTTAGAGAAAGGAGAACTAAGAAAAATGATCAGCTCAAAAAAAAAAAAAAAAAAGGAATTACAGCCTCAAGAGCTCTCTAGTGAAGTCATATTTCAGATAACCTTGGACTGACTGTGTTTTCATCAGCATGAGTCTTGGAAGCCTCTTCAGAGGGTGGGAGTAGAGGAAGGGCATTCTTTTCCCAATATCTGGCCGCACCGCGGTGTCATCTTTTAGTCGGTTTTCTTTATTCGTAGTCTGGCTTCATCCTTTCCCATCAGGTTCCCTCATGGGGAGATCTTTTTTTTTTTTTCATCCTGACAGGTACCTCTAGAGACTTCATTTATTCAGGGGCTGAGGAGCGGCTCGGTCGGCGAAGTGCCCGCGGCTCACACACGAGGATCTGAGTTAGGATCCAGAGCCTTCACAGACAGCCAGCACGGGCCTGCTGCACCTGTGGCACTAGAGCAGGCAGGCAGAGACAGGTGGGCCCTGGCACTTGCTGTCTAGTGAGTGAGTGAGCTCCAGGTGCACTAAGAGACACTGCCTTAAAATAAAATTAAGAGATAGAGTTAGAGTTAGAGTTAGAGATAGAGATAGAGATAGAGAGAGAGAGAGAGAGAGAGAGAGAGAGAGAGAGAGAGAGAAAAGAAGAAGAAGAAGAAGAAGAAGAAGAAGAAGAAGAAGAAGAAAGGAAGGAAAAAGAAAGAAAATTAAGATAGGGAGAGATGGAAGAAGATATCCAATGTCAGCTTCCGTCCTCCACATGCATACACATATGTACACACAGGAGAACATACTACACATACAAAAAAAATGTAATCAAGTGGCTAAAGATAAAAATAATGTTAAAAGTGAACTTAGTTATGCATCTGTCTATGAGGGTTCTTGATATCTGTGCCGCATGTGGTGTGTGTGTGTGTGTGTGTGTGTGTGTGTGTGTGCGCACTGATGGGCATGGTTGGAGGTCTAACAGTCAAATCCAGTACCCATCTGAAGCCTCCACATTATAAATATGCTTCATAGGGATGTTTTATCAAGTCCATTTACTAAAACGTAATTGGTACCAAATGACTCAATCTGTCCTAAGAGCAGGAAGCACAGATGTGTGTGACATTTCCGGGTGAGGCGCTGTGGTTTTTTCGGGCTTTCTCTGCTCATGGGTCCTGCGTAGAGGAGCTGTGTCTGTTGCCTTTCGTGGTCACACTGTTGCAGGTGCACAGCATGGGCCTCCAAGGCAGGCAGGTTAGTAGTTTCTTCTTTTATGAATGAAAGCACCCAGCTTTCTCCTAGGGCGAGTGTTTCTGAGTGACTGCAGTCACTCACAAACATCACAGGTGTCTAATTTTACTTCGCAAGAAGAAAAGAGAATACTGCACTTTTCCTTCCACCCTATAAGCCTTGCTGCCCTCAGGTCAGCAGCTCTCAGAGCATTCTCCATAGCAGATGGCTTTATGCAAAGATGGCCAGCTATTTTCGGTCACAGTAAATACCACCTTGCGTTATGAGTAATTTCTAGATTACCGAAACTGACATGTTTTCTTTGAAAACCCACCTAGACTTGAAAGATAGATTTTCTTTCCTGACTGATCTGCCAGCCTACGAGGCTGTGGTTTCCTGACTCAGTGACCTCAAAGGATGGCCCTCTGTAAAATCTTACTGGTCGCCCCGACTGAAGAGCAATGGTTTCCAATGCCAGTTCCAATGCCATCCCTTAACAGTGCTGTAAGGGATGGACATGTTGTCCCTGAAATTCTGTAGCTATTTTAAGTCAACAGACAAAATGTTAATGTCGCACAATGGATTTCTTGTTTTTCCTTTGCTAGAATTTTCATTTTAACTATGCGTACATCAAGAGAGGGCGGTGTGAGGTCAGCTAGCTCCCTTGGAAGCCAGAAGAGGGCATCAGATCCCCTAGAGCAGGGGAGCATGGAGCTGCCCCGTGTGTGTGTGTGTGTGTGTGTGTGTGTGTGTGTGTGTGTGTGATGGGAATTGAACTTGTGTCCTCTGAACCATAGCTTGAGCCCCTTCCTAGAATCTCTCCAACCCCTTCCTAATAATTATTAACTAATTATTACTCTACTCTCTTGTGGAAGAAATTTCTGCAAATCCAGTGCTTTCTGCCCTTTCTTTCTTCCCTCCCACCACGATTGTCAGGTGTGTCCAGCCTGCACTTGTGAGCCACAGACGTGCACGAAGACTATGAGTGCAACTATTGTGAGGGGTGTGTCTGTGTGTGTATTCAGATATGAGGTTCTCAGGAGTGAACTTTGTAGTTGTCTCAATGTTAGGAAGTTGACATAGCCTGTGTGCTGACACATCATTCTGTGGAAAGACCCTTGTAAGATCACTGGGGAGATTACTCCTGTTTTGCTGTTGCTAGTGGCGGGGTCTCATGTAGCTCAAGCTGGCCTCGAACTCATTATGTAGTCAGAGAGACCTGGAACATCCGATCCTCCTGCTTTCACATCCTGAGTACTCATATGACAGGTGCGAGCCACCAGGCCTGGGTTTACCTACCTTACTTCTTGACACAGTGTCAAGCAAACACCCAGAATAGAAACCCTGACTAATTAGCAGCAAACCACAGTTTACACTCCTGATCCTCAAATCAGAGATTTAAGTATTTCGGCCTGAATGCCATCTGTTCCCTTTAGACACACCTGAGCGGGTCCCAAATCATCCCTGGCCAGTAAATGGTTCACGGTGACTCCTCCACACTGCCATTCCTCTGCAGAAGTGTTGGAATCTGTTAACCCCTTTCCAGAGGACACTCCTCCCTCCTATGGAAGAGAGAGAGTTAGTAGAGGAAGGACTCAGTCCTTGAAATGGGAGACTTTCCCTAAAGGTTTCTGCACCTTAGAGGGTACCTGCATCTGGCCAGGAGTTTGGTTAATATCTGGTTAATAATATTCCATATAAACACCATGCTCCTTGTGAGCTGGGAATGGTTCTTAGCCCTCTGTCCACCCGTGTCCACTGCAAGATGAGCCTATGTACTTAGGGCTTCTTCTGGCTTCTGTTTTTCAGGTTGAAAATTGGTGTCCTCGTTTACCTTGGAGAGCAAAAAATCCCTATGAAGAAGCTGATCATAACTCATTGGTAGGTGACTTGGGAGCGCTTTTCTTCCATGTGTGTGTTTAGGTCATCTGCTAAGTGATACGAGTTCGAGGCATCTTTTAGAAGTGCCAACTTAAGTCTCAAGTCTAGCGGGCCAAGTCATAGACCGGCTAGGTAGATTTATCTATCGAGCAGTTCTCTGAAGGTCCCTAAATGATGGGCCGCAGAGAGGAATGCACTTCAGTGCCAGATGTGGAGGCCTTGGGTGATCTAATGAGGGGACCGGCTGTAAATAATGACCAGGCTTGTCACCAGGCTCTAATGCCTGCTAAGGGAGATTAATGAGGAAAGATGATCTCAGCTATGGAGGTCAGGAGAGCTTCCATGGAGAAGATGACAAGCTGGGTTTGAAAGAACAAGCAGTGTTCTGTACAGTGCAGGCAGAGAGGCATGTCTCAGTGGGAAGCTGGTCTTTCATATCGCCCTCCATGGTTGGGTGGGCAAGGTCAGAGGTTTGGAAGAGCTAGGTTGAAGATGCAATTAGAAAGACTGAAAGGGACTCCAGAGACCTTTCAATGCTATCTTGAAAGCTTGGGCACTTTCTTTAGAACATAGATCGGCAAATCTTTTCTATTTTTAAATGGTTTTATTTGCGTGCATATGTATGTAGGTGCCTGCATGGGTTTAGGTACACTATGTATATGCAGGAGCCCATGGAGGCAAGAAGAGAGCATCAGATCCCCGGATCTAGAGTTACAGATGGCTGGGAGCTGCCTGACACAGGTGCTGGGAGCTGAACCGCACTGTTCTGAAGGAGCACTCAGCACCCTTAACCACTGGGTCTTCTCTGTAACCCAAAGCAGACATTTTCTATAAGAGGCCACGTAGAGGTTTGGGGTATAACCGGGTTGGTAGAGTGCTTACCCAGCATGCAAGACGCCCTGGGTTCAGTCTGCACAACACTGTGTAAACTGGACATAGTGCTGCATGCCTATAGCCCCGGTGCTTGGGAGGTAGATGCAGGTGAAGTCATGGGGATGGTCATCCTGGGCTACATAGAGAGTTTAAGGCCAGCTTGGGCTTACCTGAGACCCCCCCCCCCCATCGTGTGCAAAAATAACAGGGCTAGTGAGATGGCTCAGCAAGTAAAGGCACCTACTGCCAAGCCTGAAGACCTGAGTTTGATCCCTGAGGACACACGTGGTACAGTGAGAGAACCAGTACAAGTTTTGTTTTACATGCACTGTCTCTGTCTCTGTCTCTGCCTCTGCCTGCCTGCCTGTCTCTCTCTCTCTCTCTCTCTCTCTCTCTCTCTCTCTCTCTCTGTGTGTGTGTGTGTGTGTGTGCGTCTCTCTCTCTCTCTCTCTCTCTCTCTCTCTCTCTCTCTCTCTCTCTCTCTCTCTCCATAAACAAGAGAAATTTGAAGGCCAGAAAGTGTTTTGCTCTTTGTCAGACTTTTAATCTCTCAGTTTCTCAGTCCTGACACAGAGAGCAGCCATGGAGAATATGTAATGAAGGCCGTGGCTGTGTTCAGCTAACCCGTGATGAACACACACAGGGCAGCCGAGAGGGTGGCTCCATGGCCAGGGTCTGCAGACTCAAGTGCAGACCGTGGGAGGTGGTTGATCCAGAAGGGAGACAAATGCTAAGAATGAGCCGTGGAGATTGCTAAGAGATGAACCTGGTATGCTTGAGGCGACTTGTGAAATAAAAGCTGATATGATCCTGTTTATCTCGTGTTCTAATCAGAGACTGTATCCAGCTACAGTATACAGAATACCACGAAAAAAACATTGTCCTCCTGGACCTTAAGCATTATTCTGGTCTGAATTTTAGAGTCTATTCCGATAGAAACAAATACTATCCCCAGCTTTTAAAATTCCTTAGAAAATCATAAATTCTTTTGGTCTGGAGCAGGACTAATCTAGAAAATGATCATTCGTTTCCCATCTTCCTCTGGGGTGAAAGAGGCCCTCCCGCTAATCCTCACAGTGTTGTCCGGCCTGTGGGAGGTCATGCTACATTTACCTGGTGGTCAGCTGCTTAGCAGGCAGCTCTAAGACACCGATAAATTTTGGCATAGGGGATCTGAAAGTATATCAGGTATATTAATTGCAAAAACTGTGTGCCTGCATAGCTTAGATTTTACAATGACAAAACTTACTTTCTCAGTCTCTAAATTTTTCCCCCCTCAAGATAGGGTTTCTCTGTATACCCTTGACTGTCCTGTACTCACTTTGTAGACCAGGCTGGCCTCGAACATGCAGAGATCGGCCAGCCTCAGCCTCTGCCTCCCCACCTGGTGGGATTACAGGCCTGCGCCATCACACCTGGCTTCAATCTCTAATTTTTTTCATGATCCCCCTTGTGACCAATCAGCAGCCAGGGGCTTTTGTTTCAATCTGTAGTCCTAGGTACGCTGGCTTTTTCAAGTTTTTAATCACATTTATTTCATTTGTGAATGCATGGATACGAGCATGCGCATGCCACATGCCACGGGGAGTCAGTTCTCTTCCCCCACATGGTTCCTGCGCATGGAACTGGCCTTGTCCGGCTCTGTGTCTGCTGAGCGGTCTCCAGCACCCACTTTCGGTTCCTCTTAAGTAAGTGCCGTGCAGAGTCAAGGTTGACTTTTGAAATCCGGAGTTAATTAATTGGCTCTCAGGTTTAAAAATGTCATATCACGAAAATCATTTTGCTTCCTACCCTTTTAGTCTTCTGCTCATTTTATTACGCTTGTCCTCCCCTCCCCTCCTCCCCCGCTCCCCCTCAGGCGGAAATTCGTACGGATTTCAACATTCTCTACAGCATGATGAAAAAGCATGAGGAGTTCCGGTGGATGAGACTCCGCATCCGGCGAATGGCTGACGCGTGGATCCAAGCGATCAAGTCTCTGGCAGAGAAACAGAACCTTGAAAAAAGGAAACGGAAGAAAGTGAGTGTCTTGATCCTGTTCCCTTGTATGCCAACTTTCGTATAAAAGTTGTTTCCGCAGCCAGGCGGTGGTGGCGCATGCCTTTAATCCCAACCTTCGGGAGGCATATTTGAGTGAGTTCAAGGCCACGCTGGTCTACAGAGTTAGTTCTAGGACAGCCAGGGCTACATGGGAAAAAAAACGAAAAAGAGAAAAGAAAAGAAAAAAAAGGTTTTGTGTGGGAGCAAGATGAACAGAGATGTCGTGGGTCTAATGATGCCCCCAGGTAGGTCAGCCCAGCCTCCCCTCGCCTCATTTTGAGATTTTCTAAACCCCCCCCCCCCCGCCCTCAATGTCTTCCTCTGTCCTCTGTGGATGTGTACACAGGCACACACATCTGCACGCACACTGTACACACACTATCCATACACAACACAAGGTGGGTGATGACTGCAGTGATACCCAAGAAGAGACCATGGTTTTCTTATCCCCATCCCTCCCTTCCCCCATTTCCTCCTTTGACCATTTAATTAATTTTTCTTACTATAGAAAAGCAGGCATAGTATAACATAATATTCAACATTTTAATGCATGGTTCAAAGGCCTAAGGAATAGATTGGTTTGTAGCCATCTTCACCACACACTCTCACAAAAATTACAAACAAACAAAAAAAAATGACTTTATCCACTATGACTTATACATAAACTTTGAAACTCTACTGACCGGAAATGTGCTGTCCAGGGGGAAGTGCTTCTAGACCATGCGCACTAAGACGGTGGCCGCTGTGCTGTGCTGTACATATTTTCCCACAGTAAGAAAAGAATGAAGTGGTCAAGGGAGGGAGAGGAAGAAATGGGTGGATGCAGCAGGCGTGGAAGCAAACCTCTCAGCCCTTCAGCCTTCTCGACTTGATGCCGGAAGTATTGGTGCAGTGTGGAAAGTTCAATTTTTAAATGTCATACCTCTCTTCCTTTTCCGTCTGTTTGCTCTGTCCTGTTTTTAATTGCTCATTTTTATTTTATCTTATCTTTTTTTTTTTTGATTCATGTGTATATTCTAATGAGAGAGGGGGCGAGGGTGTGGACTTGGGTAGGTGGGAAGTGGGGAGGTGCTGAGAGGAGTTGGGGACGGGAAAACCGTAATCAGAATATATTGTATGAGAAAAATCTATTTTCAGTTTTAAAAAGAGAAAAAAAAACGTATCTGAAAATCCTAAGGAAAAGGAGCAGCTGGGCTGATGGCTTATCTACGCAGTGTTGATGCAGGAACACAAAGGAGGGCTACTCTCTGTTTTTGTAAAACAGTAAACTCAACAGAGAGCTTTGAAAAAATTAGCAGAGGTATGATAATCTCATTCTAGATCCATTATGAATATTAGAGTATAGAAAATGATTTGCTGTGTTCTTGTCTTTACATAGTGGAATTTTCATGAAAGGAGACAGAAAATAACTGGTGAAATATGAATATATTATCTGAAGGTATTGGGTTTGAATTGACATTGTCAGTAAGAACCCATAGTTTATTTTATCTTCGATGAAACATGAAGTTCCTAGCTACAACCACTGGAAAAGACTCCAAGTAGCAATTATGTAGAATCCCTTGAGAACTGGCCTTTGATCTGTAAATGCTATTTCCACTAGGTGGAATAAGTGGTTCTTGGGAAAATGGCTCATTAAGATCTGAGACGGAAATTACACTTGATGAGCTTACAACATCTCCTTATACCCAGTAACAGCAAAGCTACCAGAGGCTGCACGGATTCTGGCCAGAGAATGGAGGTACCAGCTGCAACACGCTCCCCACTGCCAAGCGCATCTGTTGGGTAGTCAGAGAGCAAAAGTTCACTGAAACACATTACAGATGCTTTATGTCCATGGATTTATATTTAAAAACCAAACTAGTCTCCTGGATCATAATTAGAGTATGCTTAAGCATAGACTTGTTTGGCTATGGGGAGAACTCAATTGATAGTGTGCTTGTCAAATAGCCATATTACCTGAGTTAGCTGCTCGGATCCCACATTAAAAAAAAAAAGCCTGATGTAGTGGTATATGCTTGTGATCCCAACACTAAGGACATAAGAAGATAGATGCAGGAAGATTCCAGGGTCTCGATAGCTAGCCTGTCCTGCCTATTTCATCTCCTCTGTGCTGAGGTGACAAATGTGCACCACCACACTCAGCATTTCTATCTGGGCTCTAGGGATTCGAACTTGTGTCCTCATGTTTGTTCTTTAGGTTCTTTACTGAGTGACTCAGCCACAGCTTCCATTAAACAAACAAACAAAAACAGGATAATCTGTCTGTAACTCACACTCATGGCTCTACCAAGGGCAGTTCATAGTTTTATTATCTGTCTAAAACAGTGGAAAAATATTTCTTTCCTTGTTTTATACCCTCTAGAAAAAGGGACATAGCCCATAATACTGACACTTCAGAGGTTCCTTTAGAACTGGCTGACTGCTTAATGCTGCACACAGCACCTTAGCGTGGACTTTGAACATGGTCCCCGAAGTCAATGTGTGTTTCCCCTTTGTTTTCCAGATCCTTGTTCACCTGGGACTCCTGACCAAGGAATCTGGCTTCAAGATTGCAGAGACAGCATTCAGTGGTGGCCCTCTCGGTGAACTAGTTCAGTGGAGTGACTTAATTACATCTCTGTACCTTCTGGGCCATGACATCCGGATCTCAGCTTCACTGGCTGAGCTCAAGGAGTAAGGAGATCACTTTTTCAATTTGAAACTCAGAATACAGAAACGATACCATAAACTTGTAAAGCCCCTCTATTAGCGTACGATTTCTTGTGGAGGAAAATGAGAGTGATAATTCGCTAAACAGGCGATAAGGAGATTATTTTCGGGAGCTAAATACATACACTATGAAAAGGATAATATGTTTTCATTGGCACTGCAGGCTCCCGGGGCCTCATAAATGAACGCTACGAAAACTCAAGCTAAGGCGCTTATTCTTTGCTATTCCAGGTGTTTCCAACATCTGCAGCACAAGACTATTGACATGCCTAATTCCCTGCCTCTTGCCAAAATGCATACTCTACTCCCTGCTCAACATCAGGCTTTCCAAAGCTTAGAACAGGGCCAGTTCCTGTTTATAGTTTGAGTAAAATGGATTGCCCGAAAGCTAGGACCCAATCCTTTCTCAATTAGCTAACTTCCAGCTCGGTGTGTTCTCTTCCTGAGTCTTCTATCCCACTGAGATTTGCGCTCAGCTCTCGACCCTCTTCTCGGTCCCTTTTCAGTTGATACAGCTGGACAAACAGCTGAACTGAGGTCCCTACAGTCCCCAGAAAACTGCCTGCACAAGTTCCTAACCCAGCATGCAAGTCGTCACGCTGCTGCGCCGACCCTTGGGAAGACAGTCTAGAGACAGTGGAGACGGTAGAGAGCAACGAATGCTCTATGTACCCTTTTCCTACTGTACCACTGACTCACACACCAAGGTTGCCGGCAGGAAATTGAATTGAAAGCAGTAACGTGTGACGATAATGTCTGTGAAAGCAATCCTTTCACTGATCTCCAGATGCTGAGCACCATGATAAAGGTTTGCTTACAGCAGAAATACCATGGAGGATGCCAGCAATAGCGTTCATTGGGACTGTTGCCTAATGTTGAGACTAGGTCTGTGTAGCCTGGTCTAGCCTGGAGCTCATTACGTAGTAGGGGATAACCTTGAATTTATGATCTTGGCCTCCATAGTGTGCACCACTATGTCCAGTTTATATGGCACTGTGTGTGAAACCCTGGGCTTTGTGTGTGTCAGGCAGGCTCTGTACCACCTCACCCTAGCACCAATGGCACTGTTAAAACTATAGTGAGCCGCTGGCTGTGTGTTCAATCCTAAACCCTTTGTGGTTTTATTTTTGTATGTGTGAGCATGAGGGCAGATGTGTGCCCCAGTGTGTGAGGAGGTCAGAGGGCAGCTTTCAGGATTCAGTTCTCTCCTTCCACTCTGGGTCCCAGTGATAGAAGCGGATGGATGCCTCTATCCAAGGAAGCATCTTGGCAGCCCATATATTGTACCTGGAAGTAGGTGCACTGCCATCTGTGTCTTAGAGCTGATGAAACTGCGCTCAGATGGAGTATTCAAGGGTAGTATGGAGGGTGCCTGGATTTGAGCCTGGTATCTGGCTTCTGCGCAGCCGTTTTAGCACAACCTTTCTTTTCTCCTTTACAGTTAGGTGGACTTGAGGTCCTTTGTACCTCAACTTTCTCCTCCTTACCTGGCTGCCTCCTGTTGCCTTCCTGCTTGCTTTAAAACGCTTGGAACATGAGACCTAGAAAGTCATGTACTTTGTACCCACTCTGTCTGCCTTCCGCGGGCCCGGATTTAAAGTGGGGCCTGCCGAGATGACGGGCATGCTGGTACTCACATGTGATAATCACAGCTGATGCATTAGATAATAGTCATACTAACTGCAATTCTACTGGTGCTGATTGGGGCGTGGATGCTAGAACGTTAAATACGGGGAGTCCTGAAGATTGAGTCTCACCACTGTGTTCCTAGCGCTTGCTTACACAGAGTGTCTAGCACACTCTGGCTATTGAAGGAATGAGAGAAGGAATGTGGAAGTGAGTGGGCAGTAGGAGGATGGACAAACGGAGGGCTGTGAGGAACCAGGCACAAGAATGGAGCTGAGAGAAAATGTATTAGGCATGAGTATCGTAGAGACTCACTTGATGGTCAAGGGCAAGTCAGTATTGACTTGTGACTATTGGGATGAGGGCTATATGTACTATGTTGGGAGAGGCAGGGGACATTGAAACAGGTCTCTTATAACTCAGACTAGCCTCAGACCTGCTCTATTGTTGAGGATGACCTTGAACTTCTGATCCTCCTGCCTCCACCTCCTGAGTGATGGGATGCCAGGAGTGCTCACCATATCCAGTACATGTAAGGCTGAGAATGCATGAAGCGTTCTAGGCAAGCACTCTACCCTCTGAGCCCCATCCACAGGCCCTAGATGGGCTTTATTTAAAATGAGCACTGTAGAAGCAACACACAGAAATGGTCCCCAACTCTTTGCTGCTCTTTAGACTCACATGGGGATCTTTTCATCTTACTTCATTCAAGATTTGGGGATCTCCTCCTGGAACAGAACATTCCAGGATGATTAAGGCACAGCATTTGAAAGTGTCATGTCATGAATATACTGTGGGGCTCTGTAGGTAGACAAGGCTAAGAGCCAGCGAACGAGGGGGATCCCAGGTATAAGCTACAGTCAGTAGCCTAACCTAAGATGTTTCTGTCAATATCTTCTGAGCTCAGAGCCACGCTCTGCTGTCTCTGTCCCACAGTGGCCGAGTTGTGTTGATTATACAAAGATGAAAGTGTCTGTTATCCAGCCTTTCACACAGATTTTTTTCCAGATCTTCAGAATAATTTGATTCAGTAGAGCTTGGTTTTTATGGAAGCCCAGAAGGGCCCAGAACCAGTGAGTGTACGGACTGTGGAGGCAGCTTGTGACTCGTGTCATTTGAAAGTGGGATTTTTTGTAAATTGGTCAAGCATTCCTGTGGGATGTGAACAGGGAGAAGAGTGGAGGGGATTAGCTGCTTTCTGGGTCCATGGCAGTTGCACTTTGGACTTTTTTTTCTGACTAATCGAGTTCACATTTGGCGTCATTCTGTTAGCACATGGGCAGTTTTGGATGCCAGGGTACAGGAGGGTTGGTCACTAGCTGAAAAGTGAGCTAATGAGGATGTCTAAGCCACAGGGCCAGTTCTATAATGGGTTACTCAAGATAGTGTGGGGTTGTGTAGGGCTATACAAGAGCTGAGGGGCTGGGAACGGGAGGTGTTTAGGAAATACAAGCAAAAGAGAGAGAATGTCATAGGTTTCTGTGTTCATTGTTTGACTTTTTCTGGGGACATGCGAGCATCTGTTCACCCCAGATAAGGCTCCAAGGAAAGACCAAAGAGATGATTCTACCCAAGTCCGGCTTGGTGACTCAGTGAATTTATTGGGGCTACTTAACTGGGTTGTGCATGAGGAGTGACCTAGAAGGAACATGGTGACACGAAGGCAGCTGCTCACTAAAAACCCCTCACTGAAGCTGCAGCCCCTCAAGCTCCCTGCACGGCCAGGCAGGCAGATCTACTGGCCAGAAGATCTTCTCTCTTAAGCCGTTGTTACTGCTTATATAACCCCAGGGAGGCTCCTTGGGAATCTTGTGCCTCAGGAGCTACTTGGGACTTGTGAGTCTCAATTACTTCCTGAACCTTTTAGGTTTTATTTCCTGGGTCTTAAAGAGCCTGCCTCCAGGAGAGTCTATTTGAATTTGGAGGACATATCAGCACAGCACTATTTCAATACTCTGTCCCCACTCCAAAGGAAAATGAGAACAACTTTTAAGAGAGGTGACAGGTTGGCTTTCTCATGTCTGCTCCACAGTGCAGGTGGATTACACAGCTTCCAGAACTTCACGGGTTGTGTTTATATAGCAGCATCTAATTTCCCCAGGTTAGAATGGGGGCTCTGAAGAGTTGAGGCAGCCTTGAATCTCAGCCCATGATCTTTAATAAGGACTTGAGGTGTGATTTTAACCTATCACATTCCCCTGGTTTCTTACTGTAAAACTATTGATTTTTATTAAAGCTATTGATTTTTATTTATTTATTTATTTATTTATTTATTTATTTATTTGCCCCACTCCAGGATTATGAAGAAGGTCGTTGGGAACCGGTCTGGCTGCCCCACTGTAGGAGACAGAATCGTTGAGCTTATTTATATCGATATTGTTGGACTTGCTCAATTTAAGAAAACTCTAGGACCATCCTGGGTTCATTACCAGTAAGTACTGCATGCTCAGACCTTTCTCCCCCTAACAGGGATTGTGTCGGTAGTTTTTTGTTTGTTTTTGTTTTTAAGGACAATTAAATATTATCTATTGAACTGTATGAAGTACACTTGTCATTCCTAATGAGATTCAGGTTACTCCACTGACTGTATGTTTCCTGGGACGGTTCATTATTTATATTGATAGTCTGAGAATAGAAACAGGTGTCCAGCTGAGCATAATGACACACACCTTTCAATTCCATCATTCAGGAGGCAGAGGCAGGCAGGCCTATGTGAGTTCAGTGTTAGCGTGGTCTACATAGGAAGTTCCAGGACAGGCAGAGCTACAGAGTGAAACCCTGTCTGGAGGGAGAGAGAGAGAGAGAGAGAGAGAGAGAGAGAGAGAGAGAGAGAGAGAGAGAGAGAGAGAGAATGAGAATATCTTATATATTTAATCTAATTTATTTGTGTGTGTGTGTGTGTGTGTGTGTGTGTGTGTGTGTGTGTGTGTGTGTGTGTATACATTCCATAGCATATACATGGCAGTCAGAGGACAACCTTTGAGAGTTGGATCTCACCTTCTACCTAATGAGGCAGGGTCTCTCTCTTATCCTTTCTGTGGCTGCACAGTTTACTTCAAGCTAATTGTCCTCTGAGCCACAACACCTGATTTTATCAGTGCTAAGGATGGGATGGAACTCAGGGTTTTATGCATGCTGGACAAGCCAGGCATACTACATTCCAACCCTTTCTTTCCTTCCTTCCTTCCTTCCTTCCTTCCTTCCTTCCTTCCTTCCTTCCTTTTTCTTTCTGTCTTCCTGTCTTTCTTTCTAAGTTGAAGACAGGGTTTCTCTATGTGTCCCTGGAACTCTCTCTGTAGACCAGTCTGGCCTCATCTATTTGTTTCCTAATTGTGATTAATGAGAGAAATATTTTTGATGCTGTCTACTGTGTTAATTTTATGTCACTTTGACCAAATACATGAGCAAGAACCCTTATAGGAGGAAAGGGTTTTTTTTGTTTTGTTTTTATTTGTTTAGTTGGTTGGCTTTTTGTCTTGGCTCATGGCTTCAAAGGCTTCAGCCTATTGTGGCAGTGAGAGTAGGCAGGGCAGCTCCTATCATAGCAGTCAGGAAGCAGAGAATGCCTTGACTGTCAGATTTCTCTTTCTTCTGCATTCTACCTGGAGGCTCCAGCCCACAAGATGGCGATACCCACATTCAGGGTAGATCTTCCCTTTGGTTGATCCTCTCTGGAGATATGCTCACAGACGTACCTAGAGGTTTGCTTCTCCAATCTTCTTGGCATTTCTCTAAATTCAATCAAGTTGTCACTCAAAATGAACCATCACATGCTCTAACGTATCCAATCTATGAATAGCCCAAAGTGAGCCTTTATCTTTCCTCTTAGATATGTTTAGTACTTTTTAACTTTAGAGCTCCTAGGTTATTTCAGACCTGAAGTTATTTAAGAATTAGACAAAAATGAGAGGTGAAAATACAAGAAATTTTCTCAAAAATTCAAGGTCTACAGTCATCCATTGTCTGTAAAACCCCCTTTCAAACTTTGCACCAACAGCAATGATTTTCTCATTGGGCAATGAAATATTTATAGCAGGGAGACTGATGGGATAGAAACTGTATTAAGGGTTTCTGTTTTGACTGTGTTAACTAAGTTGAATGACTGTATGATTGTGTTAACTGTTGACTGGTAGCTGTTGACTATGTTGAATGATTGTGTTGACTGTTGATTGTGTGCTACTATGCTGAATGATTGTTGTTGGCTGGCTGTGCTGAGTAAGTAGACTGTGCTGATTGTGTTGACTTTGTTGGATGATTGTATTTACTGTTAATTCTATTGATTGTGTGCTACTATGCTGAATGGTTGTTGTTGTTTGGCTGTGCTGAGTAGACTGTGCTGATTGTGTTGACTTTGTTGGATGACTTTGATGGCTGTTGACTGTTATCTGTATTGGCTTTAATGACTGTTGACTGTATTAACTATTGAATGACTGTTGACTGTGCTAAATATATTGAGTGATTGTTTTGACAATGTGGTCTGTGCTGGCTGACTGTTGACTGTGTGGACTGTGTTGATTGTGCTAATTCTTTTGAATGATAGCTATGTTGACAGGGTTAACTGTGCTGACTATGTATGTTGTCTGACTGTGTTGATTGTGATGGTTGTATTGACTCTTGAGTATATTATCCTAATAGTATCTGTGGTTTTTTTCCTTTGCTTGGGATATTACCATTTTTATTTTTAGGAAACTTTGAGTTGGATCATACTTTGTCCTTTTTGTTAACTTTTTTCTTTTGTGCATGTGTATAGGTACACATGTGTATATTGTACACATGTGTGTAGGTGTGTATGCACATGGAGGACAGAGAACAACCTTGAGTGTCATTCTTCAGAAACGCTCTCCAGCTACTTTTGAGACAGCCTTTCGATGACCTGGAACTGGCCCATAGTCTGGCTGGCCAGTAGTCCCCAGGAATCTACCTGCCTCACTTCCTCAGGACTGGGTTTCCAAGCATGCGCCAAGCACTGTACACACTATACCATCTCCTTAGCTCCAGCACACCCCTCTCTGTGACATCATACTTTCCCTATTATTCATTTGTTTGCTTGTTATTCTTCACAAATCACAAGTCATAACTTTTTTTCTTAGTTGTATAGAAACTTAGTTGCATAGAACATCTTTCTTCTTGGTTAATAAGCCATACTGCAAATACAATTTGTTTCTAAATGATAGCCTTAAGGAAGGAATGTCAGGGTTGTTCCTTCCTACCATCCCATAAATTTTAGACATCTGGAAAACATGCAAAGAAAACTGGGCGATTCAGGCCTCCATAGACTCTGATGTTCTTGTTATTAAGAAGGACTATTTAGATGGAAAAATATTCTCAGTGGTGGTGTTTGGGTCAATTAAGAGAGGCCATGTCGTTATTAAAATGGTCACTGTTGATTGGTATTTGATGCTTGCTGTGTGAAAATGCTTATGGCTGAGCATAATGTTTTTCCTTGGTCTGAATTAGCAGTAAACAGCAGGGACTCTCTGGGTGCTTTAGCCCTCAGTCTTTGTTTTGTGACAAAGCTACAGTTTCATCAAATGACAAGCAGGCTGCCTCGAATTTTTCTTGCCTACTTCTTGCCCTTTAAATATGAAACGTGGCACCTAGGGATAGTGTCCCATTTGTGTCACACTGGCCTATTGTGTATGAAGCCTTGGGTTCAGTCCCCAGCACTTTATAAACCAAGCATGGCAGTGCCTGCCTGTAATCCCAGCACTCAGGAGGTAGAGACAGAAGGACCAGAAGCTCAAGGTTATCCTTGAGGGTAGCCTAGGTTACAGGAGACCCTATCCCCCCCCCCAAAAAAGGAAAGAGGGGCACCAATGAGGTGGCTCCAATGACAAAGTGTTTGCTGTGCAATATGAGGGCCTGTGTTAGGGTCCCTGTATCTACACGAAGGGTTCAGCATAATGGTGCACAATTGCAGTCCCAGCATGGGGAAACCGAGACTGGAGGTTCCTGGAGCTCTCAGGCCAAATGCTTGAGCCAACTCAGTGAGTTCTAAATTTCTGAGATATCCAGTCTCAGAAAATATGATGGGAAACTACTAAGAAATATCTAGCATGCATACACACACATATCACACAAGTGTGCACACACACACATATCACACAAGTGTACACACACACACATATCACACAAGGGCACACATACACATAAATGTGTGCTCACATGTAGGAGCATGCACAGATATACAACACATGCACACAAAAGAAACCATGAGACTGTGGCCATCTTGCTTGATGGCAGGTGGTGGGGGCTGCATCCCATGTTTGTGATGTCATCTTCAGACTTCAGTGAGCAATAAGCCCTTTAGGACTGTTGACCTTGGGAAATACTTGTAAATTCTAATTGGCATAAGGACCTAGGAAATTTGATTAAACACTTATTAAGTGCTGCCGTGCTACTTGTACTCTAGGAGGTACTGCGGAACTCACAAACCTTCTGCTCCATAGCAGGCCTTAGCCAAGCGTAGAGAATGTTCAGGAATGTGAGACATACATGGTCCACAGCACACCAGCTTTCACACCAGACTCCCGGCTAGAAAGCAGGCCCTGAGCTCCTGATTCTCTCTCACACTGTGGGATAGCGTTGAGCAGTAAGAACTTTCCAGAAGTCATTTGGTATTGCTGCTGAGGTCTCTGTTAGAGGAAATGCCAGCTGCCTTGGGCATTGGGGCAAATACATGTTTAAATCCTTAGAAGATTCCTGACGTGAATTTTAGACACACAGTGGGCATCCAAAGCAGGGGCGTACATATTAGCAAATGTAGTTCCAAGATCTAGCCAAGGAGCACCTTGAACTAGAAGCTCTTTTGCCTCCACCTCCCAAGCATGTGGCTTCTGAGGAGTGACGCCAGAATTTGACCTCTGGCCTCCACAAGAATGATACACACACATTCTCACTGTGTCTGTCTGTCTGTCTGCCTCTCTTTCTCTCTCTCTCTCTCTCTCTCTCTCTCTCTCTCTCTCTCTCTCTCTCTCTCTCTCTCTCTCTAACCAATGCACATACACAGACACATACCCAGGTATACAAAAGAGTATAAACCAATTCTTAGCTCACAGCCACCCCAAGATAACTGGTGGGCCAAGTTTGGCTCAGCTTAATAGGCGAATGAGACTCTATTGTACGGCATCAGGTTCTGGCCAATCTAGCAATCAAGTCCTATTATATTATAGTTGGATATGCAAAAGCTGCCCCCACCCAGTAAATGAAATTGCAGTCTGTTTTTGTGTCACTTCGACATAATACTAGAGCCAGACTTGTTTGTTGTGGAATGGAATTTATTTTTCACTGTTGGAAGCGGAAAAGTCCAAGATGGAGTGGCTCCCGTCCAGTGAAGGCCATATCCTACTGTGCAAAGTTCTGCCTTGGGTCTCTAGTCATCCTCTTATAAAGCTACTAATGGCATCATGGGCCCGCATGTATCATCTCCACAAACCCTGCCTTCAAACATCATCAGCATACCAGTGTGCAGAGTGCCTCTCCAGGGCAAAGCAGGACCTTATAGCTGTAGCACTCACATCACCAAAAGTCCAATGCGGTTAACTGATGAAAAGGTCCCCCGAAGCACGCCCTATGTTCTAAACAGAGTACGAGCTGTGCATATAATGGTGCTTTGTGTCTTTCATCGTATTGATTAGGCACCTACTGTATGCCCAGTCCCACTGAGTGCTAAGTCCACTGTGGTGAATCTTGTAGGCCCCTTCCAGCATTCACGGGTGTTTATCTCACTGGTATTTGGGCCGCCCTTGGTGGCTAGCCATTTCCGCCTGCCTGGGTGGCTGCGGCCTTCCTTGCAGGTGTAGACGTTTGACGTGCATGATATTCCAAAGTCACCTGGCTGGGTGGGTTGGGGTGTAGCTTAGCGGTAGAGCATTTAGTTAGCTTTGCAGAAGGAGCTGGGTTTAAATCCCAGAAGCATAAACACAAATGCAAAGCGAACAAGTAGGAACATAAGAACAAGCTCTTTCCGGTGGCGATTTTACTTTTTTCAAGCGTTTGTCCGTTTGTCTGTCTGGAACTACAGCATCTGGTTATGGTTTGACACGCAGCGCTTTCCTTGCAGGTGCATGCTGCGAGTGCTAGACTCCTTTGGAACAGAACCCGAGTTCAACCATGCGAGTTACGCCCAGTCGAAAGGCCACAAGACCCCCTGGGGAAAATGGAGTCTGAACCCACAGCAGTTTTACACCATGTTCCGTGAGTATTCAGTCATGTGTGGTCTCTGCCTTGCAGAACGCTGCTGAAGATAGGCGCGGAGGTTAACCAGACAACCATCCATCTGGGGCTGTGCCTCTCAGGACCCTTAGCTGGGAAAGTGTGTGCCTTTGAACATTTTTCTTGGGAATAATTCTTCCTGTAATTGGGATTACAGGTGAACATTTTGAGTAGTGACTTGAAATGTCCTAGAGAAAAGTGTCCAGCACAGATTACCAAGAGAAGCCACATGGAAAAGGCCTGCAGATTACTTTTGAATGAGCAGTCACTGCGCATGTCCCAGCACCATATCCGTGCTGCTGAGGGGCCACTGCATCCTTAAGAGGAATGAGGCCTTCCATGTCAACTGGTCTTTCCACACAGTTCCATCTTAATTACTTGAGCATGAAATTATTTTGGGAAGAGGTGGGGGATTCAAGACAGGGTTTCTCTATGTAGCTCAGGCTATCCTAGAACCCAAGATGTGGACCAGGCTGGCCTCAAACTCAACAGAGATTTGCCTGCCTCAGTCTCCTGAGTGCTAGGATTAAAGGCATGCACCACCACTGCCTGGCTGAAGCACTTAAAGGAAAATATGATCTCAGAGCTGTGGAGATGGCTCACTGGGTAAAGCACTCCCCTGTAAGCACGAGAACTGAGTTCTGATCTGCAGAACACATGCAAGTGCCAGGCTCTTCCCTGGTATTCGGGCATTTGCATCGGCACATCGGCAATCCCAGCCCTCCCAGGATGGAGATGGGATTCCCAGAACAAGCTGTGTAGCTTGAGTAGCCAAATCCGTGACTCTGGTTCAACTGAGAGACTGCCTCAATGTAGAAAGTGGAGAGCAACTGAAGAAAATACTTGACATAAACATCTTGCCTCAACATGCACAGCGTTCACACATACATGCACAGACGTGTGTATATACCCACACATACCAACACACATGCATGCCACACACATTTTCAGAATTAGGGCTATTTTAATGTCAGCTTCTTACTTTGCTGGTTGGTCCCTTTAACTGCTGGACTCAGACTGTTCTTTCTCCTCTTGCTGCCCTTGCTGGTGTTCGTGTGCAGTTTGATGAGCTTCTGCACTCAGGGCGTTTTCTATATGGCCTAGAGATTGACTTACAAAAGCTACAGTTTTAGTTTCGAATGAGGGGCTTAATGGAGCATGTAGCAAGCAAAAGTAAAAAAAAAAAAAACAGAAAACAAAACCAAACAGCATCAAACTAGATCACCAACGCATCACCGTGGGTACTTACAACATCCAACAGACACCTGGAGTGGCCTGATAGAGAAAACAGGGGCATGGTCATCAAATTGGCTCTTACAGCATCCAGCAGAAATCAGCTGAGGAAGAAACAGTCATGTTGGGGTCTCCGCTGATTTCCAGCTTCCAGTTCCCACTGAGACATCTTTATGCACAGAATAAATAGTAAGGAAAGGGAGGCCTTCCCTGTAGTGAGAAATTTGGAATTTTAGTTTCTTTAAAAATGCAGAAATATATAGCTATGTGTTTGTTTTCATCCCAAGTGTGGGGCTCTGGGCTGCTTCACAGCAGCTGACTATGATTTGCCTCGTGCTCTGGTGGGGACATGCTTTTGCCAGCTATAGATAGTTTCTGCAATTGTGTGACGTTTGGAATTCGGGAGACTTTTCAGAGGCCTGGGAGGTTGTTGGCTGCTGTTGGTTGCCATTGGTTGTTGGTCAGGGTTTGTTAAGTAGTCGTGTGCAAAGAGGAAGCAAGAAAAAGAAAGTAGCTCTCCTGATGGCGAAGATCAGACTTGCCCCAAGGAGCTCGAGGCCTCTAGTCAGCAGGATGTAGTCTAATGGCAATGTTGCCCCCTTTGCAGCCTCTGACTCTGTTCAGGGATCTCTTTCCTTTCCTCTCTATCCTTTTTTTTTTCCTCTCGCATCTAATGTTAAGGGGTTGAAAGGGAGGAAGAAAAGGGTTGAAGAAATGTAGAAGAAAGAAGAACCCACAAAGTAGTAAAACAGCAGACACACTTCACCCTCTACCTGTCCTCAAAGCGTGATAGCAGGTTGTTTTGCCATAGGGTCATGGGGCCAGCCCCTCCTCGGACAAGGGCCCTTGCAGGAGACATTGAGACAGGCTTGCTTGGGTCTAAAGTAGGAGATTCCTGCCTTACTTCCAGAGTCAACTTCTCTGTGTGCTCAAACAGTCCATGATAGTCAGCTGACATGGTGGATGTTACAAATCTCCTTCGGACCGATGCCCTCGCTGGCCCTGCTGCTGGCCTTGAGACGTTGCCATTGACAGCCTTTCTCCCTCTTCTTGCTTTCTTCCTGTTCACCTCCGTTCCCATATTCTTGCCTTATTTCTAATTGGCCACAGACTGTGAAGGCAAGTACCAAACTAGACAGGTTGTGCCAAAGCTAAGTTATAATTAAGTCCCCACCTCTTTGAGGAGGGTAGGTTCTATTCTGGAAATGAATGGAGCCATTTCTTTGAAGGCTAAGGATTGAGACCCCCCCACCCCCTTTCCAGAGTTATCACTATTATTTCATTTAGACGTACCCATGCTAAAATGAATTTCTGAAATGTCAGTCTATTCTTTGGCTGAGTCAAGGCCCTATCGATGCCTGAGCTGACGTGTCTCCGTGCTCCCCTACCCCATGGCTGCCCCTTGTGCCTTAGGGGTCACAGCTGCCCAGAGGTCGACCTTTGCTTCATCCCTCAATGTCTTGATGAACATGTTAGAATAATCCTTAGGAAATCGGTGTGGGGGAAAAAAAGAATTAAGACGGGTGTATGGCAGGTGAGGCAGCAGTTTTAAAACTCACCTCATGTGTGTGGCCTGGGGAGATGCTTCAGTTGGTAGAGGGCTGGGAAGACCTGAGTTGGATCCCTGGGACTCCTGGGAAAAGCTAGGTGTGGCAGTATGCAGTGTGCACCTGAAAGCCAGTGTTGGGAAGGAAGAGAGAGACGTGGATCTTGGAAAATTACTGGCTGTTCAGCCTAGCCCACTTGGTCTCAAAAAAAAGTAGATGGTGCCTAAGAAATGATACCAGAGGTTGTCCCCCAAACTCTACATGCACGCATGTGTGTGTGTGTGTGTGTGTGTGTGTGAGAGAGAGAGAGAGAGAGAGAGAGAGGGAGAGGGAGAGGGAGAGGGGGGAGAGAGAGAGAGAGAGAGAGAGAGAGAGAGAGAGAGAGAGAGAGAGAGAGAGAGAGAGAGAGAGAAGAGAGTGTGTTACATGTGTTACCTGTTTAAATGTTCTTTTGAGCCCAGAGACCTTGGTGAGAGCATGCTGTGTGTAGGATAGACATCATCATCATTATTATTATTGGGCTTATATCATCCTGTTATTGTCATCTGTCCCAGAGGCACAGTTCAGGGAACAAACTAATATTGGGTGCACCAGGTAACAGATGGCTGTCAGCATGGCAGGGCGTGATTAGAGTCGGCCTGGGGTCTGACCTTGCTATGCAATTCTGAGTCTGGAAAGAAGTGCCAGCCAATCAACTAAGCAGTGACCTGCATTAGGACCAGGAGGTACAGCTTGTGCATGCATGCATGCACTTTCTGAGACATGATGGCAGTAGCCTTGTGTCCTGCCCCAGAGAAGAGAGGGAGTCTTCTCCTGTAGAGGAGTGGGACACAGCACCCTGCAGGCCTGCTTTAATCCTGTGGGCAAAGGCTTTCAGGAGCATGCCTTCCTTCAAGTGAAAGAAGTTCTCTGTTTAAAATGCAATGAAAGCCAGAAGCAGAGAATGCTTTCTCTGAACCTAGGAGAGGGATACGGTTCCTGGATTCAGCAGAAATCGGGGAAAGTTGACACAGTTGAATGCCTTTTAAGAAAAGAACCCGCAGAGCAAAACATTAGCAACCACGCTGAAAGCAAACAGCATAGTAAGAGAGTGTTTACATGGTTATTTGAGACTTAGAGGAATGTGGAGGAGCCGAGGTATCTGTACACAAGGAAGGCACATTACAGCATTGATGCGGAGACCTCGGGTGCTCAGTCTGAAAGGATATTAGTGAAGTTATAGAAATGAAACACCGGGCTGGGAGATGGCTCCATTAGTCCAGTATCTGCCCTGCAAGCCTGAGGACCTGAGTTTGGTTCCCATAACACAAGTAAAAAACCAGGCATGTTGGTACAGGCCTGTAATCCCAGCACTCAGGAGGCAGAGAAAGGTGCATCCTTCGGCCTGCTGGCCAGTCAACTTAGCTAAATCAGCTTCAGGTTGATGAATATACTCTGTCTCCAGAAAACAAGATGGATGGTACCAGAAGAGTGACATCTGAGGAAGTCTTCTGACTTCCATATATAATATGCATAACATATATATGTATAACGCATGCATGCTCGCGCACACACACACACACACACACACACACACACACACACAGCACACTACACAACATTACAAACAAATGTTTTCAATTCTGTGCTTTGAAAAGGACCAGAAGTTAAGCCACCCTGATGAGGGTCATGAGCTTGAAAGCCTTCAGACCTGGCCTCCCCAAACACCTTTTTCCATATAGAAGAGCCTCCTCCTAGACTAAGTCAGATTGCAGATGTGAAGTAGGGAAGGCAAAGGAGCCAGGAAGGACCACGGGGATGCTGTCAGGAGTTCAGAGCATCCCCAAACAGTATCAAAAGAACACTGGCTACAGTGGATTAAATTCCAATGAATCAAAAATAGTGCGGCTGGGAATGCAGCTCAAGTCAACAGAGTGCTTGGCTAGCATGCTCAAAGCCCTAAGTTCCGCCACACTAACTGGGGGTGGTGTTCCCCACCTGTAATCCCAGCACTCAGTAGGTGGAGGTAGGAGGATGAAATGGCCAAAATTATTTGGCTACATGACAAAGTTCAAGCCTAGCATGAGATATATGAGACCTTGTCTTTAAAAAAAAAAAAAAAGCAGTTAATGAGTCCCGAATGATGTGATGATATGCCAAGCAAGAAAATCTAGTGGGTCACCTTTGCAAGTTGCTATGATACCATCTCATTACTCTGAATAATAAAGGGGGAAGAGCCCAGCTTTGATCTTCTTGCCTTTCTAGCACAAATTGCATTTGAAGATAATCAAGTGGTTGATAATAAGAAACTGTTAATAACAGGGGAAGCAGAGCTGCCAAAGCAGGCAGAAGGAGGGATTAGGGAGTGAGCTGCTTCAAACTCTGAAGGGGAACACAGATCCAGTGACCATCAGCCACTGCGAAGCCAGGCAGGTAGCAAGTTGATGGGGGACTTTCCACGGATAGGACTGTCTCCAGCACAGGAGCTATGGCGTTGTGAGGTGGTCCTTGGGTTAAGACGTGTTGCCCTATCTAGACCCTGACCTCAGTGACCTCCAATACCTGGTCAAGAGGGTCTCTTCCTCCCCATGTGACAAGACTAGTTTGTTGGGCAGCTGTAGCTGTCTGGTGATCTACAATTGAAGACTGTTTCTTTAAACAGAGGAGAATGGTGCCAATATGTATCTTTTCTTTTTATTTTAATTTTTTTTTTTTAAATCGGCTCTCATGTATTCCAAGCTATGGATGACCTTGAACTCTGATCCTTCTGTTTCCACCTCAGGGCTACAGATGTTACAGGCATGAGCCACTATACCCAATTCATACAGTGTAGGGGTGAAACTCAGGGATTCATGAGTTCCAGGCAAGTATTCTCCCAAATGAGCTATATCCTCGTTCCTCCCTTTGAATATTTTTGGTTTTTGGTTTTTGGGGGATTTTTTTTGTTTTGTTTTTTAAGAGCTGAGGACCAAAGTGAGGGCCTTATACTTGCTAGGCAAGCACTTTTCCACTGAACTAAATTTCTACCCTTACCCCTTTATAATTGCTTTTCCCATTAATTAATTCATCTAATTTACTTGCTTACTTTCCCCCATCCTTCCCTCTCACCTCACCTCCCCCTCTTCTTTCTCCTCAGAGAAGGGGGGCCTCCCATGGATACCTACCTTCCTTGGCATAACTAGCTGCAGTAGGACTAGGTGTATCTTCTCCTTTGAGGCTAGACCAGGACCTCAGTTAGGGGGAAGGAATCCAAAGGCAGGCGACAGAGAGACAGTCCCTGTTCCAGTTGTTAGAGGGCCCACATGAAGACCAAGTTGCGTATCTGTTATATATATTTAGGGGGCCTAGGCCCATCCCAGGCTTCAACACTGTCTGTATTTCCAGTACTAGTCAAGAACCTATTTAAGTAGCACTTCTGTGCTCTGCATTTTGAGGGATGTCGTTTTGTTCTCTAGCAAAGAGAATCAACTCTACCCATCTCTAGGCGCCTGGAACCACTCACTAGCCATTGAAGCATTGTTTCAATGTCTGTCTATGAATGTTAGTCTACTGTGAATGCATTTTCTGTAAACCCCTGAAGGCATATATTCATATTCTCTACCCCCCTCTTTCTCTCTCTCTCTCTCTCTCTCTCTCTCTCTCTCTCTCTCTCTCTCTCTCTCTGTCTTTTTATACTTCTCAGTCTCAAACAAGGTGTATTATACCTTTGTAAATGATGAAAAAATATTTACCCGCACAGAGTGAAATATAGAAGTTATTTGAGAGACCCACCTAAGAAAGAAAGAAACACCACAAAACTCCAAAATAGATAACTTGCACTGTTTCTTATCTCTTGTTTGGATAGCTCTAATTAGCTCATAATACCCTGTTTCACAGTTTCATCTGGTTTCTATAAAGATGTTGGCCAGGGTAAAATGATCATTTGATCTAATTGAATTTCCCCATCTTTCCCTGCAGACTGTGTCTTTAAGTAGCAATAGCAGCTGCACTGAGACTGTCCCACCGGGCTTCAGGCAAGTTTCAATTCAGACCACAGTCTCTGCCTGCAAACATCCCGGTAGCCTTTGGGGCTCACTACCTCCGAGCCCTTCCTTGTTCCCTAAGCAAAGTCAGATGTGCTGTTTGTTGAGACACAACAGTGGCTTTGATACCTGAAGCACTCAAGCATCCCAGAAGGCTCAGGGCCCTTGGAAGCCTAGCCTCATCAGCTAGTGACTTCCTTCCTTCCTTCCTTCCTTCCCTCTGGCCTCCCTCATGTTTTTTCAACTGTGTCAGACACACTTCCACCCCAGGGCCTTTGCAGTGGCTGTTACATTTTCTGGAACATTCTTTCCTGTTCTTTGACTCTATGTGTAACTCAGATGACCCTTTGGTAAAATTTGCCCTTTGATGAAATTTGAAAATGCAAATCTCTTCCGGCTCTTCCCTCCCCCCATTCCCACACCTCTCACCTGCCTTAAATCCTCTGGAACTTTCTGTCACCCAGCATTGATCCTTTTTCTTTTGTGTCTTTTCCCTTCTTGTCATCTGGGCTATATAGGAAGAAGTCCTGGGGTTTCTCTGTTTTGCTCATAGTAGGCATTACCTACTGAGTGAATTTAAATAAAATCAAAGGATAATATCTTTTCAGTTTGTGGCTCATGCAACAAAAATCAAGAAAGAGTTAAGAAATACTCAACATTGGGCCTGGGCCTTGGTTCTGGTGAGAGAGTGAGTGCCTACCCAACAGGAAGTCCTGATTTCACCCCCAGCATTTCATAAACCTGGTGTGGTCATCCTCGCCAGTAATCCCAGCACTCAGGAGGAAAAGGAGCCAGAGGGCCATTCTCTCCTACAAAAACATTCGAGGTCAGCCTGGGCTACGTGAGACCCTGACTGAAGAAGAAGAAATCTGCGGGCCTAAGGGTGCACTGCTTTCTTAGATGAGAAATCTGACATACTCATTTCTTCTTACAGAGCTTCTGTCCTTAGGGCTTGAGGAGTCACGCAACCCACGGTGACTGTTAGAGCCACTGCTACTGATTTCCTCACTCTGGGTTTCTGCCAGGGTTTGGGGCTCCCAGCCACTGTATGATCAGAAGAGACTTTGGTCTGACAATAGTGAGAACTTTAGTATTGAGCCGGTTCTCTGTCCTGCAAACCCGTCAGCTTTCACTGAGGTTAGGTGCTTCTGTGCACAGCTTTACCCTAAGGACAATCAGCAGGGCTTTTGCTTCTGGTCAGACCTGCAGGTTAGTAGCCCGAGGCTCTTTCATCTGAGGATCAGCCCTCAGGAGGGGGTTCTTTTCTCAAGTTCACCCCCACCCCCACCCCACCCCCGCAAAGTGCGTTTTGACCCTTGAACAGCTCACTTGGATGTGCCTCTAAGAACAGCTCAGAAACTCAGGATTTCAGCTCCACTGTGCTTTGCTGTTTTCTCTAGATCTCACCCACTCTCCTCTCAATGAGCCAAACGTCATAACCATTCAAAAACATCAGCTTTGGTAAAATATGAAAAGTGTAGACACTATCCATATGCACCTTTAAAATCCAGATGGTGGGCTGCTGAGATGGCTCAACTGGTAAAATGCTTGCTGTGCAAGCATAAGGATATGAGTTCAATTCCCAGAGGCTATGGTAAACTGCCACATAAGGTGGTGTGCCCTTATAATCCCAGTGCTAGGGAGGCCGAGATAGGAGGACCCTTGGGGCTTGCTGGCCAGCCAGGCTACCCTGCTTGCTGAAGTCTTAAAAGACCCTACCTCCAAAATTAACAAAACAAACAAAACAAAACAACAACAACAAAACAAACAAACAAACAGAAAAATTGAGGGCTAGAGAGATAGCTCAGCATCTTGAAGAGGAACCTGGTTTAGTTCCCAGCACCCATATGGCAGCTCACAACCATGTGAAACTCCTGTACCAGGAGATCTAACACCCTTTTGTTTCCAGGGTCACCAGAGATGCATGTGGTGCACATCTATACATTCAGGCAAACACTCGTGTGCAATAAAAATAAAAATAAATAAATAAACTTTTAAAAGGTGTATAGCTAGAGAAATGACAACCAGGATCACCTTATGATGCACACACATACACACACATATACATATGTGTGGGAACGTACATACACGTGTAGCAAAAAAAAGTGTGTGTGTGTGTGTGTGTGTTGGGGGGTAAGATGTAACAGGATCCCCTTTAGTCTGAAGATAAGAACTACCTATAGACCTAGAGGGTAAGAAAACCCACTGATGGTGGATATTGTTAGGCAGTAAGATCATAAGTAACTTCTGTCTTTATGTCTTTCTCTGTTACTTTTTTTTTTTTCTTTAACGCTGAGGACATATATCAGATATAAACAGGAAAAGCAATTAAAGCATTTGTTTTTAGGGGAAAGAAAACTTTTTTTATTGCCAAAAGTCGATGTGTCCTGAGCTCCCTGAAAGGTGGAGAGAGGAGAGAGGGGCAGTTGATGAATCCTGAGAAGTTTACCCCCCTCGGGCCTTGGGCCTGGTAGCTATGAAGACTGAGATGCATCCAGGCTGGGGCTTGGGGTTCTATGCTTTGGGATTGGGTAATGTGGGTGTAGCTCAAAATTCTTAGAGGTGTTTAAGATTTACCGGGGGGGGGGGGGGGGGGGGGGGGGAACAGCCCTTGGAGATTCATTCAATTGAAAGTAAAGTCAGTTTCACTTACTAAGAATTTTGTACTTATTCTTGAAGAAGGCAGGAGGGGCTGAGCCGTGGCTCGGTTCGTAGAGTGCCAGACTAGCGTGCATGAAGCCCTGGGTTCACACGACGGAAGCAGGCCGTAGTGGTGCACTGTGGAGGAGGAGCAGGAGGACCAGAAGTTCAAGGTCATCCTCAGCTACATAGCCAACATGGGCTACAGGAGAACACGTCTCCAAAATTAAAAAAAAAAAAAAAAAAATTTTTTTTAAGTTGATCATAACAGCAAATACATATGATAAAAGCTGTTCACAAAACCGCAGCGGTGTGGCCTATACATGTACGGTGGTGTATAACATACATATCTATGTACATTCTCTTTGTGTTTTAAGCTACAGTAGAACACGATTTTGCTCTGAAAGTGTGGTTTATTGCCATTATTTAGGGTACAGGAAATAAAATCTATGCTACCGTTCTGTCTGTGAGAATTGTGCAAGAAGGTTCTGGCTCAGCATCCCAGATTGCTTGCCGCTTCCTGGCCTGCAGACCGGTGAGAGCTCACTGGGCCCTCATCTCTTATAGATTTGTTGTGGTGGTAAGCGAAAGAGTAGCTATCATACGCTCCGCTTATTATTTTTCTCGTGGCTGTGACAAAAACACCTGACCAAAGAAACTTTAATGTTAAGAAAGGTTTTTCCTTTGCCTCAAGGTTGGGCGTTGGTGTGAGGGTGGAGGGTGGGAAGGGAGGCCGGCAGCAAGAGTGCGAGGGAGACGCTCACATGTGAGCAGTCAGAAAGCAGAGAGAGAGTGAACGCTGGGGCTCAGCTTACTTCCTCCTTTCTGTTCAATGCAGGACCCCAGCCCATGGGATGTGCTGCCCACAGTCAGGGTGGGTCTTCCCTCCTTAACTTACCCAGTTGCTAGAAGCTTCCTCACAGGCTCGCCACAAGGCTGCCTCCCTACGGGGTTCTAGCTCTGTTCTAGTTGGCAGTGACTGCCGACCCGTGCTCGGGACAGAACTTGAAAAGTAAAGAGAGCTCAGATATCAGGGTGGTTTTTATAGGAATCCTGGTGGTTTTTCTCTTCTGGGATGGAGTAATTACAGAAGACACACTGCATTCCCTGGGTCTCGTGACTGACCTTCAGATGCAGATGTCCAGCCTCAGGCCTTCTGAGCACAGCGGATGTCTGTGTTCTCAAAGTAAGGCAAAGTAAAAAAAAAAAAAAAGTCACCTTGGGTTGAGTTAGAGCCAGGTGAGAAGTTGTGGTTTTAAAAATGTGTATGTAGAAGGCCAGGTGTGGTGGTGCACGCCTTTAATCCCAGCACTCGGGAGGCAGAGGCAGGAGGATCTCTGTGAGTTCGAGGCTAGCCTGGTCTACAAAGGGAGTCCAGGACAGCCAAGGCTACATAGAGAAACCCTGTCTCAAAAAACCAAAAAAAAAAAAAAAATGTGTATGTACGTGTGTGGCTTGGGGGCCAGGGTGCAGGTGCCAACCGGGCCTGGAGGCAAGGAATCCCCCTCGGAGCTAGAGTTCCGGGTGGTTGTGAGCTGCCAGGTATGGGTGCTAGAAACCAAGCTTGGGTCTCCTGGAAGAGCAGCCAGTGCTCTTAACTACTGAGCCTTTTCTCTGGCAACAAAAGGTTATTTTAGGTAGCTTCAGCCAGGCCTGCGGCTTTGGATTCTTTATAAGAGTGAAGAATGCTTGTATTGGTAGTAAGTTTTTTTGTTTTTTTTTTACGTGTCTGGATGCACACAGCTACAAGGAGCCTGGGGTCACACCTGCTTGTGTGTTGAAGAAACCCGGGGGTCTGATGGCAAGTTGTGTCACCTAGACTAGAGGCACGGAAGGGTGAGATGCGTGTTCTGGCAGCGTGTGTCTGTAAGCGTGTGAAGTCCTCAGCCACCAGCATGCCAGGTGCTGCCCCTCAAGTTATCTCACAATGAAACTGAAGAGTTGAAGCTTTCAAAATGTAGAGGAAATATTTCAGGGGGGCGGGAGCTTCTGTGTGTCGCATATTTCTCCCACAGTCTCAAAGGTAATTTAGTACCAAACTACAGTCACACACCGCAGCACAGTAAGACTAGATGGGGGTGTGGCTCTGTTAGAATGCTTGCCCGGCAGGTAGCACCACATAAGCCAGTTGTAGTGGTGACTGCCTGTAATCCTGGTAAGGGGGAGGTGGAGGCAGGAGGGCAAGTTCAAGGTCATCCTTGGCTGTACAGCGAGTGGGATATATAGTGGGGGCCACGTGAGACCCCGCCTTTTCCTCTCCCCACACCATTCAAACTATAAGCTAAAAGAATCTTTGACACACACAGAAATTACACGTGTATTTTTTTTCTTCTTTTGGGGATCTTTAAATATCATATTTTTATTATGCTTTAGATAGTCATATGTCCTACAATAAGACTCAGTATATTTTAGATGGTTATCTGGTTGTAAGTGCCCATATGGGGGCTTACACAAACTGAATCACAGAACAACTATCTCAAGAATGGATGGTTAGTCGTTTTAACTGTTTCCTGAAAATAAACATTAAAAACTATCATCTTAAAGTCTAGGACCTCAGATCCCAGTGTGGGCCTTTTAGAGTAACAAGAGGAAGTATGCTTAGAATGCGAGGGCTGTTTTCCCATTACTCTGGTCTTCATGGTTCTAGTGCCCTCCCCTCTCTGCTCCTTAAAAAGGAGGAAAAAAGAAAAACAACTAGCAGCCAGCCCTTGCTTTGTCTCTTGTTGGCCATAGAATTTATTCAGTAATTTACTCTTCAGCTAACTGTAGCTATGGCTCATGCCTCTGGGCGCTTGTTCAAAAACACAGAAACGAAATAACAGATTGGCCTGACAGAGCACAGCTCCCCAGTCACAGCCCTGTTATCTCCTCCTCCTGTCACCTCTGGCTGGTGACACATAGTATTTATGTAGCCTGTGCATCTCCACAGAGCGTGCCTTTGCAGTGGTACCCCTGTCCCTCTTCATCCTCCCGTCATAAAAGATGGCTGGGGCGTCTCATTCTTAGTAGGTCACCTCTAACTGGCTGAAAGGTTCCTGGGGGCTGGGAAGTGACGCATCTTCAGCACCCACATAAAATCGTGGGGTGTGGCAGTTCCAGCCCTGGGGAAGTGGAGAAGGGAGCTCAGCCTAGTGGAAGCAGTGAACTCAAGTTCAGTGTAAGACACTGGCGGGGGAGGGGGCGCTAAAGATATGGCTCAGTGGTTAAAAACACACACTGCTCTTAGATTCCCAGCACCACATCGAGTCTGGCACGTCCCAACTTCCTATAACCCGGCTTGTAGAGGATCAGATGCCCTCTTCTGGCCGCATGCAGGCACACAGCTATACACATAAAAAATAAATGCTTTTTAAGACATAGTAAGGTGGAAATTGAGGGAGACACCTGACCTCTGGTTTACACATGCATATAATCACACTTGTGTGTGCGTGCCCCCACCCCACCCCCACCCCACAGAACTTCTGAACTGATTTCGTATCTAGCAAAACAGTCCTTGGCTCAGCAAAGCAAAAGAGATATTTGCATTAAATTAGCTCCACTTAAGATAAGAACCAAAGGTGAGTGGATGTGGCTGAAGTTGCATCCTGTGGCGTGCACTTGAGCGGCCAGTATCAGATACTGAGGGAGTTTGCTTTTGTGTTACTTCTGGCGGTTTTGTTCGAGTCAGACCACACAAGGGTTGTTTCCTTTCTTATCAGCCATGTGTGGCCTTAGCCGAGCCATCTCCTGACAAGATGAGATTTATCTGAACGAGATTGGAGGTAGAGTTGACAAGGGGTCTCTATTTAGTCAGGAGACATTTACCTTCTAGTCAGAGCGCCTCCTCGTGCAGGGCTGAGGTGATGGCTCCAGTAGATAAAATAACAAAACAGGAAAACCTGAGTTCAATTCCCAGAACCCACCTAGGAAGCCAGGCGTGATGACACACACTGGAAACCCTAGCTCTGGGGAGGTGGAGACAGGGAGCTAGCTCTCTAGGCTCACTGCCAGGCTGTCTACCCAGTCGGTGAACTCTAAGCCCTAGTGAGGGATCCTGTCTCAAAAACAAGGTAGACAGCACCTGAGGGCTGGCACCTGATGTGTCCTCAGACCTCCACTCACACATGCACGCATAGGCATACACAACACACACACACACACACACACACACACACACACACACACACACACACACACATTCCAAAACCTATAGACACAGAATACAAGTGTTCTTGAGTGCTGTGGTATAACTTCCCACTTAGTATGTCATATGATGAAGCTGTAGAACTCGTAGGTACGGAGGGCCAGAGGGGAAAAAAAAATCTTTCTTCTTCCAGTGTAGCCTGCCCTGTACACATCACGGCTTTGCAGGGATTGCCTTTTAGAGGGGTTTGTACTCCAGAGACCCTCGCTTTTTGTTTGGTCTTCAGTCTGCACACCTGACCAATATAACCCCTTGTGGCAATCATAATCTGGCTGTTGGTTACAGTTCTTAAGGAGACCTGTCTTGTTGCCAGGCAAATGGTAACTCACACCTTTAATTCCAGCACTCTGGAGGCAGAGACAGACAGATCTGTGTGAGTTCGAGGCCAGCCCAGTCTACAAAGCGAGTTCCAAGACAGTCAAGGCTACACAGTGAGACCCTGTCTCGAAATGCTGTGTGTGTGGCTGTTGTTGTACAGGCAACCTCACCTATACTTAACCAAGTCAAAATGGCTAGGATGTCATCAAGCCATAAATTTCATGGGACCACTGTTTTCTATATTATCTGTGTTTGACCATGATACTGGAGTTTATGCCTATACATTGTGTGTGTGTGTGTGTGTGTGTGTGTGTGTGTGTGTGTGTAGGCCAAAGGTGGTGTTTAATGTCTTCAATCACTTCCATCTTAGTATTTTTCCATATATATATATATATATATATATATATATATATATAGAGAGAGAGAGAGAGAGAGAGAGAGAGAGAGAGAGAGAGAGGGAGGGAGGGAGGGAGGGAGAGATACTTTGAGGCAAGGTCTCTCAGTGAACCTTGAGTTCATCTGCTAGACTGGCTGGCCAGCGAGGCACTGGAATGCACTTGACACGCCACCACACCCAGCTTTTTCTCTTCCAGCGTCTATAACAGAACTCAGGTGCTCTAGCTTGCAGACCACGTGCCTTCCCCACCCCACCCCCACCCCCACCCCCGCTGAGCCATCTCAACCTGATCAAACTCTAATTGCCCTAACCCTCCACCTCATTTCTTCAGACAGTCTCTCACTGAGCCTGGATCCCACAGATTGGGCTGTGTCGGCTTTCCGTGCTGCCTTTCCCCCAATCAACCATCTCCCCAGCTCCTGGACAGCTTTTCTCAGAGAGTAAAGCCACAGTGGAGGGGAAGTTGTAGATTATGGGGCTTGGCTTTGATTTACACAAACTAGATGGTAAGCACAGCTGGAATCAGAGTAGACTGTGAGCCCCTAGGTGAGGCAGAACGAAGTGCAAACACGTGCCAGGGGGTAAGAGGGCTTGTGTCGGGTGTGAACTGCCACCGCCGCTCTCGGCCTGCTAACTGCTCACAGCCCTGTCTTTTGCTCTCCACATCAGCTCACACTCCAGACAACAGCTTTCTGGGCTTCGTGGTCGAGCAGCACCTGAACTCCAGCGACATCCACCACATTAACGAGATCAAAAGGCAGAACCAGTCCCTTGTGTACGGCAAAGTGGATAGTTTCTGGAAGGTGAGTCAGCCCGCCTGCGTGTCGGGCTCTCTGAAAGGAAGCTTGTGAAGTAATTTAATTTTGCTTTGATCCGGGGCAGTAATCAAGCCAAGTGCCCAGGGCTTATGCCCACTAGACATAAGCAGAAGTGTTCAGGGGTTCAGTTGCTCCAGCAGGCTGGTAACCTCAACTGAGTCTGAGGTTGCTTGTCCTTCCTTACAGCAGCTGTACCCCCAAACCTTTCACCTCTCTGCATGTCAGATGGGAGAAGTGGCCCAGGGAGATGGCTCAGTGGGTAATGGAGACTTGAACTCAGATCCCTAGCACCACATAAAAAGCAGAGCATGGGCACATGCTTGCAACTCCAGCAGCGCTAGGTGGATGCGAAGACAGAGAGGATCCCTAGGGGGCGCTGGTCAGCCAGTCTAGCTGAAACAGCACGTTCCAAGTTCAGTGAGAGACCTTCCTTAAAAAAATAAAAGTACAGCGTGGTGGTGCACACCTATAACCCCAGCACTCAGGGAGGCAGAGGCAAGCAGATCTCTGTGAGTTTGAGGCCAGCCTGGTTTTTAAAGTGAGTCCAGGACAGCCAGGGCTCTGTTACTCAGAGAAACCTGGGGGGTGGGGGGGGGGTGGGGGGGGAGGGAATTCAGATGGAACTTGGTTTTAGAAGGTTCACAATCTCTACACCTACACGATGTATCATCCTCAAGAGCCAATACTGTAATCTTGAAAGACTTGAAGGACAGGCATCCTCAGGACTTTCAAACACTCGTTTTTCTAAATGTCCAATAAAAACCCTTCTTGGAATCATCATAAGCTGTGATCTCATGCTTTGCCCCTCCCCCATGAAGGAGATTAGAAACTGACCCCTGAGGGCATCAGTGACATGCCTGGCTAGGAGGGCTAGTCATTTTTCTGATACCGTGTGTTTAGGAAACGAAGGTTACTGCCCACCCTTCAGGTCGGCAGTGTTGACTATATCAAAAGAGCAAAGAAACTGATGCGATTTTTTTTTCCCACGTGTATTCATTCCTTTGTGTGTGAGTAAATGGTGTGTGCGTGCTTGTGCAGGTCAGAGGACACGTTGCAGGAGTCCAGTCAGTTCTCTCCTTCCACCATGTAAAGTTCTAGGTTCCGGAGACCCAGCTCAGGCTGCCAGGCTTAGTGGCAAGTGGCAAGCCATCGTACTGGTCCCACTGGCTATGATGGGCACTGATTTATCCACAGATAATGCTCTTTCTTATAGACAGGTTCTGTATTGTATAGCCTACTGGTTCTCAGCTAAGAACAGTTCCACTGCCTCCCACCTCCAGAAGGTGAGCCGGCAGTGTCTCCAGACAGTTTTGATTCTCCTGTGTGGGCTGTGGTAGTACTGTCCAGTGGTTACAGGTGAGGAATGGTGTAAGCATCCCTAGCATAGTCTTAGCTGACATACATTGATAATGGTGCCAAGACTGAGGATCCCTGTAGTCACAAAATAAACTTATTCCTTATGTGTCACCACAAGTTGAATATTCCTAACTAAAGGTTCTGAAATCCAAAATACTTGGTGCCAACATCATGCTGAGAGATTGGGGGTGGGGGTGGGGTCCACCCCAACATCATGTGGCAGGTCTCAGTCTAAACCCGGAAATGCCCCTCATCCTGTTTGTTTAGAGAGAGCGTGTTGTGCGTTGAATGTGAAAGCCCCACCATGGGCTCAGGGTTTGTGTTGGTCCCATGCTGGTGGGACTAGTTTCGAAAATTCTGGTGCCTATAGGAGGTGGAGCCTCCCTGGAGGAAGTGGGTCACGTGGGGAGGCCCTTGAGGATTTATAGCCCCGCTATAGCCTTCCTGTTCACAGTCTCTGCTTTCTGACTAGACACTGCGTAGCCTAAGTCAGTCTGGTAGTACTTAGTATAGAGACCAGGCTGACCTCAAACTCTTAGCAATCCTCCCAAATTGCTGGGATTACAGATGTTGAGGTAAAGACCTCCTGAGAGCAACCATGACCAGTCTTGTGATCTTGAAACAGAGTCTTTCTGTGTTACCCAGGCTGGCCTGGAACTTTTGATCTTTCTGCCTCAATCTCCCTGGTGCAGGAATTCAAAGTGTGCACCACATCGCAGCTCTTGGCTCCTTTTAGTCACAGGATTCATCAGTAGGGTTTCTGTGATGATCACTCACTCACTCACACATGTGTGTGTGTGTGTGTGTGTGTGTGTGTGTGTGTGTGTGTGTGTGTGTGTGTGTGTCACAGCTCACAGCAGAACTAAATGTTGCTATTACTGATATCATTATTGGGCCAGTTAGGAACTGTCATGGTGAGAATTGGTTCTGAGCAGAAGAATGGTCAGGCCTGTGAGATCTGGTGAATAGAAGGCAGCCTGCACAAACTCAGCTGCCCATATCCAAACTGTGTCAGCAGTTGGTGCATCATAACCCATGCACTGAATCTGGCCCATAATCCGTGTTTATAAACAACATGTCATTGGAAAACAGCCATGCCTCCTCTTTGTCTGTGAATGCTTTTGTACTAAAATTGTAGAGTTGAGGAATTGTAACAAAGACTGGCTGACCTACAGAGGCAACGGGATTTACTGTCTGGCTTTTTCTGGACCACTTCGCTCACTTCTGAACTCTATGTCCTGGGCAAACACAGTTTCTCTCAGAGGATGCATTTAGCCAGCATTTCCATCCTTTTAGCTCCCCTGTCGCTCTCTCCCTCTTCCTCTCTCCCTCCCTCCTTCTGTGTGTGTGTCTCTCTCCTCTCCTCTCTCTCCTATCTCCTCTCTACCCTATCAGTACATAGGGTATGTGTATGTGTGTGTGTGTGTGTGTGTGTGTGTGTGTGTGTGTGTGTGTGTGTGTGTGTAAGCCAGAAGATAACCTTAGCTGTCATTCCTTAAACATTCCATCTTGATTTTTTTTTCCAAGATAGGGTTTCTCTGTGTAGCCTTGGCTGGCCTGGACTCTCTTTGTAGACCAGGCTGGCCTTGAATTTACAGCCTCTGCTGGGATTAAACGCATGTGCAGAATCTCTCACCAGTTCTATTAAGCTGTCAATCTAGGTGTCTCCGCCCCTCCAGGGCTGGGATGTTTACAGGGTATCACTATGCCCAGCTTTCTTATGTAGGTTCCATGTGATCAAACCCAGGCCCCCATGCTTCCGAGGAGAGTATTTTGCTGACTGAGCTATTAGTCCAGCATTCATTTGGGGGGGGGGCGGGGATCATCATTATGAATGACTTATGTAGAAAAGCAGGGTGTCAGTAAAATTCACCTCACTCTGAGGAAAGAAAAAAAAAGTTCACAAAACCTGGCATATCAAGCTGGTTGTTTTTCTAGGCTTCAGTGAAAAGACTAATACATTGTTCTGGTTTGGTTTCTGTTGCTGTGATAAGACACTGGCCAAAACCAACCTGAAGGAGGAAAGGATTTATTTGGCTCACAGGTTACAGTTTGCCATGGAGAGAAGCCAGGGCAGAACTGGAACAGACCATGGATGAACGCTTGCTTGCTTCCTCTGGCTCACTGAGTTACCTTTCTCTCACAGGCCAGGCCTACCTGCTTAGGGATAGGACTGTGTGGGGAAGGCAGCTGAGAATCTAATCACAGGGTTTTTCCTCAGCCTTTGCTCTTCTGTGCTCTGGGCAAGCCAGCTGAGGAAAGCTGCACTTCGTCCTGCACTTAAGTAAAAACAAGCATGGGGAGTCTGCATCACTTCCAGTGGGAGAGCCCCCTGGAAGGTAGCCCCAGACGTAAGAGAAATCCAAATAGCGCTTAGTCAAAATAGAAACAACCAAGAGACAGACAGCTAAGTTTTCACTAAACTAAAGTTCAAACCAAATTTAAAGATAAAAAGAAAACAGGGACAAAGGTCTAGGGCAACAGAAAAGACAGAGAACATTACACACACACACACACACACACACACACACACACACACACGCACACACCACTGCTCCCAGGTCTCTGGGTTTTAAGCCAAGGGTATATAAATTGCAGGAGGAATACCCAGGACACCTCCAGGGATGGATTCAGGGCAGTTTTGAAATGTAAGGAGCCAGCTTTTACACCTTTTGGCCCAAAGTCTTTGTGGTTTGCTTTGAAATGTGCCTCTGCAAGGAACCAGCCTCTTGACACCTTCTGGTCCAAGGTCTTGTGAACTGCCTCCAGCAGCAGGGAGACACCCCTGCTGAGGGATCTGACTTACTGGAAGGGGGCATCTATAGACCTTGGCTGGCTAGTAAAGGCCCACTGGACTGCCCACAGTGAGCTGCGTCTTCCTGCGTGGTAGCAGTTAAGAAAATGCCTCACAGATGTGGCCATTGGGAATTTTGATGGAGACAATTCATTTTTCCCAGTTATATCTAGATTTGTGTCAAGCTGGCTTTGGGCAGTGGAGTATGTAGATATCTCTGCAGTAGGTGCTCTGGGTTAAGTTCTCTGCACACGGTAGACTCTACGTTCCAGCATTAGGACAGTGTGTAGACATGTTTCTACTTTGTAGAGCCCTTCGGAGCCATGACTGAAGGTGGTGTGTGGCCAGTCTTCGCCACTTTGTGGGTTCTTCTTTTCCCACCCTTTATCCACCACCCCTACCCGCTACCCCTCCACCCCCCATTTCACCCTAACACTAGAAGGAGAGAAACAAGGATAGAGGGGAGAGAAGAATTAGGAACTTTCCTGAATCGAATTTCTTTCCTTTTGTTTCTTCTTTGACCACAACTACTAACAAACCTCCACCAATCTCCCTAAACATCCAACAACAAAAGACCCTGCCTCTCGGGGGCCCTCACATTTATATACCCTCTGAAATGTTCCCAGAGTTCCAAATGTCATACAATCACAGAAACTATCTGCAGCTGGCAAAAAACACGCCTCTGACAGAGCACAGAGGCAAATCATAGTCAGCTACTGTGGACAGATCAAAGCAATCCCATATCCCCATACCTGAAAACATATTCTTATAGTATTTCTGTATAAAATTCCAGAATTCTCACTACAGTGATACATGCTGATGTCTTTTGCCCTTGGCTATTTTCCACGTCCTGTGGGCTGGTCTGGGCACTGCTTGCCTCTGGATGAGAACTTTTGTCCCTCAGGGGCAGCTAGAACACTTTAGGGTGAGGCTCTTAGCCTGGGCACTAGGCCAGGTTTCTGGGCTTTCCTGGGAAGGTGGAAAATGAGTTTTCCATGGGATGTCACAGCTTGGCACTTTTAGAATGGGACTGCAGGTCTCAGATGGCAGTAGAGACTCAGGAGCTCTACAAGCCTGTGATGATACCAAGTGTTGCAGCTCCTTGTTTGAGCTGCTGTGCCAAGCACAGCAGAAGCAGGAAGATGCCTGACGCCCACTAGCAGGCAGGTCCGGTGAGACACAGGCCCAGTGGTGCTTCACTGGGGGATCAGCACAGAGCTATTGGCCGTGGCTGAGCAGGCCCCAGTGGCTGCAAAGGCAGTTCCACCATTGCTGCCTGACCACCTTTCGTCCAGCAGCACGTCTCCCCCAATAAACGGAGTCTCAGACTGTCGTGGTGGATGAATCGTGAACTGGAGAGCTAGCACAGCACGAGCCGGAGCACCAACACCACCACAAGCCAGCCAGCCTTTATTTATAGACCTCGGACAGTGAGGAGGAGTTTTGAGAGTGAATATGTGTCTGAGAGGGCTGAGGGTGCCAGGATACTTAATCTACATACAGTGGTATAGTAGCTCGTTTACAGGCGGTAACACTAGGGGTCCCATCAACAAGAAGGAGAAAACAGTACTTAATTATCCTATGTGTGAGGGGGATGGCTTCTAAGTACAATTAAAGGTCATTTGCTGGAGGATAGGATCTCCGCATAGGGTGGGGTACTTCCAGGAATTCCCTGTGCTTGCTGGTCAAGTTCCTTATCAGGTAAGGGGTGGGCTTGTAATCTTCCCTAAGGGCTATATATGCCACTCCTTACAAGATCTGGGGTTACCAGATCTGATGCAGTGAGAGAGCACACACCTACCCACCCACCCCCTCCCCCAGCCCCAACCAAGAAAAGGGAGCAGTCCACCTTCATAGACCAGCAGAGTCCCACACATGGTCACCCTTGAAAATGATGGAGGTACAAGGCCAGGGGTCCTCCAGTCTGTTCAAACGGCAGCACCAGGATCAAGAGTTCTGTTTTCCTCTCTTGACTCAACTCTTTGTTGTCTCTTGCTTTGATTGAGCTTGGTGTCTTCATGTACAAAGCAGTGGCCCAAAGCTTGTACAGCCAGCCAGTCACCCTGTGTGACCCCGGGGGCAAATAGTAGCATAGCAGATGAACTACTACTCCTGGCCACTTACCTTCCTGGTGGCCAAATCAGCCTTACAGCTCTTCTGAGTGAATAACTCTCCATAGGAGTCATTCACATCATTTTCTGCTCCAGATCCCACGGCCTGGCTTGCTGCAGCCATATCCTGACTGGCGACAAACAAAGAAAACCCATCTCACTTTAGTGTGGAAAGCTTCTTATCTGGACCTCTGAGCTTATAGCTGAAAACACACATCCAACCTCCAACCAGTAACTAACACACACACACACACACACACACACACTTTCCTAATCCATCCTCAATATTCTCAATATATAGAAGCCAGGGAAAATCTTCTTCAAATGTAGAGTAGGGAGTTTGGGAGAGAGCTCAGTTGTTAAAATGCCCGCTGCACAAGCATGAGGATCTGAGTTCGGATCCCCAGTGCCCAGGTAAAAGCTGTGTAAGGTGAAACACACCTGTAATCCCAGCACTGGGGAGGGAGAGACAGGAGGAACTCAGGGCTCACTGACCACCTGATCTAGGCAAACTGGTGAGCTTCAGGTTCAGCTTCATGTAGCCCAGGCTAGTCTCCAACTTTCTATGTAGCCAAGAGTGACCTTGAACTCCTAATCCTCCTGCCTCCGTGTCCTGAATGCTGAGAAGGCATTTCACTACCATACTGCATATATGCACATAGAACCCAGGCCTTCCTGCATACCAGGCAAAGCAAGTGCTCTCCACCACCTGAGCCACATACTCATCCTGAGATGCATATTTAGTAACTCTGCTCTTTAGAACTGGACAGTACAGGCACTAGGAGCAATCCCAAAATAGCCACAACTTACTTACCAAAGACACTCGGGCATTCAGCGGTGATGATTTCAATATTTCAAAAACAGTGACAGCATTGGCTTTAAACAGGCAGAAATAAATCTGGAAAGTCTATAGTCTAGGTGACCTCTGAGTCTGAGACAAACTCCCATCAAAGGACTGTGTAATTATCCAGCTTGCTAATTGGGTTGACTCTGGCTTCATTGAAATGCAGGCAGAATTGGAAACTGGAGTCATTTGGAAAAATTCCATTTGATTTCATAGTAGGGATTAACTGCTTTTAATGCCGGGTTTTAATGAACCACCAAAGGCCATTATAATTAGAGAATAGACTGAAATTCTTGAAAAGAATGCTTTTTAAAAAAAAAAAAAAGTAGGTTAAACCTGTGACCATATTTCCTTGTCACCAGATAACAGAGATAAATGAGGTAGGACCTTATGCCATCCCAAGCATATATGCTGAGATAGATAATAGAAATCGATTTTGTTGAGTCTGTTGAAGTCTAATGTTAGCATAGCTCTTAAAAAAAAGATTTATTACTTTTTAAATTATATGTAAGAACATGTATTTATGTGTAGGTGTGTGCTCATGAGGCCCCAGGAAGCCAGAAGAGGATATTTGATCTCCTGGAGCTCCAGGTAAAGGTGGCTGTGGACCACCTAATAGAGCTGTGCTGGCTAGTTTTATGTCAACTTGACACAAGGAAGGAAGGAACCTCAGTTAAGAAAATACCTCCACAAGATCCAGCTGTAGGGCTGGGTTGATAATCAGCCGTAGGGATTTCCTTACTTAATGATGGATGGAGGAGGGCACAGCCCATGCGGATGATGCTTTCCTGGGCGGGTGGCCCTGGGTTCTATAAGAAAGCAGGCTGAGCAAGTCATGAGGAGCAAGCCGGTAAGCAGCAACCACTCCATGGCCTGTGCATCAGCTCCTGCCTCCAGGTTCCTGCCCTTTGTGAGTTCCTGTCCTGACTTCTTCCGGTGATAAATAGTGACATGGAAGTGTAAGCCAAATAAAGCCTCTCCTCCTCAACCTGCTTTTGGTCACAGTGTCCCATCACAGCGATAGAATCGCTGACCAAGACAACTGGTTCTAAGAACCCTCCAAGCCCTTCTCCAGCCCCATCACAGCTCGAGATTCCACTGCTAAACAATAGAGCATCTCATTTCTTGCCCTTGGATAAGCCAATCACAAGCACCTTGGCCACAGGCCTTCGGACGCCAGGCTTACCAGAAGCACAAAGGAACTGAAGGAATGGATAGAGGAAGGAGAGCTTTGGAGGACAGCCACTGACCAGGCTGAGGTCACTCTCATCCCTTCTGTGCCTGGCACACATGGAAGAGTATGGTCCTGTGTTGGAACCTTTTCCCCTAACTCCAGCAATAGCCTGTGGTGACTGCGGAGAGACTGATAGAGATGAGAACCATCAGAAATCACAGTTCATTGGGCAAAGCTGCTTGCTGCCAAGCACACAAGCTGAGTTTGACCCCTGGACCCCACGTGATAGAAGGAGAGGACAGAGGACCACAACTTGTCCTCTGACATCTGGACACACACTGTGGCATCCCTGCCCGCCCAGAGAGGGTGTGGGGGGAGAGATATAGAGAGATAGAATGGAAAAAAATAAGTGAATCCTCAAGGAACTGGGAAGATAGCTCTGTCATTAAGTGCTTCCTTTACAATCAAGGGGACCCAGTTCCAGACAAATGTAGACAAAAGCTGAGTGTGGCAGCATCTTTATAATTCCTGCGTTAGTGGGGGAAGAGGCAGGTAGATCCCAGTCTACTTGGAGGAATTTTCAGCCAATGAGAGACTATCCCAAAAACACACATGGTGGATAGGATCTGAGCAACAGCACCTGTGCACACTTTTACCCACACCTACAAGAAAGAGCCAGCAAAGTTTACAGTCCTCTAATGGCTCTGACAAAGTAGCACTGGCTATGGGCTGATTGTAAGCCAGCATGGCTGGGCCACAGCCCTCGTTTTGCTGAATATATCATGCAAAGGTCAGCGAAGATCAGGCAACCTTTTCCCTCTCTTTTTCCTGGTCATCTATTCAGCTTCAGCAAGCTTTCTGCTGCCATTTGAAAGAGCTCCTCAGCTGTTGGCAGAAGAACGCATCCTCCCTGGTGTATCTTGTCAGTCTGAAGATGCTGACTGTGGACAGTCTGGAGCAGCAAGAGGAGTCCTGGGCAGGAAAAGCAGCTTGTCTGTGCTCTCAGCTGTCTGTCTGACTCGGCTGATGCTTGTCCTCTGGTCTCACTTTCCTCTCATGTAAAACAATGGACCGGCCTGCCTACCTAGTCTCTCCCATCCCCAGAGTCCGTGATGTTATCATCCAAACTCCTCTTTGGCCTTGCCTAATTCTTTCAAGTTCACTTTGTGGGTATCAGAAATAGGTTGGGGCCAGACAGGAGCCCAAGAGAGAGGCAGAGGGCAGGGAAGGGAGCAGGTCAGGTGCAGAGCCCATAAAACCAACTGCGCAGGAAAGCATCCATGAGCATAAAAGTTTTAAGGGATGCCTTGACAGGAGGCTCACATGGTTCAGCAGTGTGGATCTGCCAAGTATTGATTATGGGCCTCCAAGTTGAGGCTTAACATACAGGATAAAGGTACTTGTCCCTTCCTATTTGAGAGCACTAAGCACAGTGTCATTCTTTGTGAACACCCAAGGTGTTGGTCCCCCTGCTTCTGTATTAGAGTGGCCCACCTGGAGACAGTGGGACTCCATCTCTTAAAGGAGCCAGTCACTTCAGTTCCCTGTGTCTCTGGACTCCATCTCTTAAAGGGGCCAGTCATTTCAGTTCCCTGTGTCTCTGGACTCCATCTCTTAAAAGGGCCAGTCACTTCAGTTCCCTATGTCTCTGGACTCCATCTCTTAAAGGAGCCAGTCACTTTAGTTCCCTGTGTCTCTGGACTCCATCTCTTAAAGGGGCCAGTCACTTCAGTTCCCTGTGTCTCTGGACTCCATCTCTTAAAGGAGCCAGTCACTTCGGTTCCCTGTGTCTCTGGACTCCATCTCTTAAAGGGGCCAGTCACTTCAGTTCCCTGTGTCTCTGAGTTCTCTTACAATATGAGTGGAAACAATAGCGTATTTGCTAGGGGATTGAAGGAAAATGACATGACTTATTAAATAGACTTGATGCTTCAGTTAACCCTGGAAAGACACTCTGAGAATGCATTGTTAGGTGGGTTTATCATTGTACCTGTACCATGGAATGCTTAAACTAAAATGGCTGCAGTGTCAGCCAGTTGTGTAATATCTGAGCTTCCCCCCCCCCCCACTCCCGTTGTGCAGCCAGGTCCATGACAGAAATGCACGGTGTTGTGTAAATATGGCGGCCTTCTCTTTATTGATGCCTGCTAGATTTTTTTCCTACTACTAATATGATTCTTAGGATTGAGCATACAGCTCATCTGATAAGGTACTTGCTTCAGATACCGAATACCACAGAACTAGACATGAGAGTACATGCCTGTAATAGCAGCATGTTGGAGGGGGTGGGGGTTGAAAACAGAAAGGATTGGAAGTTCAGGATCATCCTCAGCTGCATGAGGAGTTCAAGTCCAGCCTGAGTTATATGACACTGTCTCAAATATATATATATATATATGTGTGTGTGTGTGTGTGTGTGTGTGTGTGTGTGTGTGTGTGTGCTTTTGATATGAGAGAATAAAATATGGGGAGACTCAAAAGCCTGTTATTTGAAGATGGATTGAAACTGGTTTGTTGATCAAGGCAAACAAGGTTTAACCAAGGTTGGGGTTAGTGAGGAAGGGACCTTACAGAGACAGACAGTAAGGGACCAAGCTGAAAAGGGGATAGGAAAGGACTTGATGGTTTCCAGGAACATCAGAGGCAGCTGAACTCAAGCTGAGAGGACCACATGGGGATCCATCAAGCCCCCACTGCTATGGCTGCGGAGTCTCTGCTACCAGAGCCTTTGGTCTCTCTGGCTGTAAGGTCCCTGGCACCCCTCAGATTGTCCTTGCAGAATGTAGGTGGCAGAGAGATCAGGGAAGGTAGGGGACCGAGGGAGCACTCTACAAGAGGAAAGGTCACCCCATGCTGGCAGAGCCCACGCTTTTCACACAGTGGTCTGCACAGAGCATACCCTGGGTCCTGCAGAGGCGAAATCCCACTCCCAGGCACTTACATTTATGCAGTACATATTTTTTTTAATTAGAAAATATGTGACGGGGGCGGGGGACAGGGGGATAGCTCACTCAGGAAAGTGCTTGCTGTGCAAGCATAAAGATGTGATTTTTTATTTCCACAACCTGTGTGAAAAGCAGGGCATGGTGGCAGGTGTTTGTACTCCCAGCACTGTGGAGGTGAAAACAGTAGGAGTTTTAGGGCTTGCTGGCTAGCCGATTTATCCCCCAAAACACTAAGTCTCAGAACCCAGTGACAGACTCTGTCCCTGAAAATAATAACAATAACAACAACAACAACAACAACAGCAATAATAATAATAATAATAATAATAATAATAATAATAATAATAATGAAGTGATAGTAGTAGTTGTCATAGTAGTAGTAATATGATCCAAACAGCAAAACAAAAAGACAGGAATGTGGGAAAGGGACTTATAAAGAGGAAGAAAGGTCAACAGGTTTGGGAGTAATCTAAAAGGGTGAGGGAGAAGGTGGGGGGGCACAAGGGAAGAAAGGGGAAGTGGCAAAGGAAGGAGAGAAAGAAGAAAATAAGTCATTCGGAGAGGTTCCTCAGAAAAGTCAGAATTCCAAGCTCATTTTAAAAATGTAGCCAATACATAGTTCCAAATATGTGACTATTAAGAACTAACGGGGTGCTGTTCCAAAGTGTGGGGGTCTGGGCTTTTCCTCGGATGCCAAGTCCTTCTGAGGATGGTGTTTCAGGTCTTCAGGACTGACCTGAACTCCAGAAGTGTTTGCATTTTCCAAGCCTGTGGATATGGTCCAGTTGATGGAGCGTGCAGGAGGCCCTGGGTTCCCTCCCCAGCACCCTGTCCACAGCACACCTGCAGTCTCCACACTTGGGTTGTGCAAGCAGGGTCAAGGTTGTCCTCAGCTACAGAGCCAGCTGAAGACCAGTCTGAGCCTCGTGAAACCCTGTCTCAGATACATAAAAAATAGGGCCAGTGACACGGCTCAGTGGGTAAGGGTGCTTCAGCCAAGCCTGAGTGCCCTGCGTGTTAGCAAGAGAGACCCACTCCCTAGAGTTGTCCTTTGACCTCCCATGCACCCCTACCAACACAGGATAAGTAAGTGTAATTATAACATTTGAAAACAAAGAGTGCTTGCCCACTAACTCAGATCACATCCAGTAGGCTCTCCAAGTTACACAGTACCTTCACTGCCTCCTGGAACAGTCTTTGAGGCGATAGAATTCAGCCTCTGAGACATTAGAACCAACAGTCTCCCTTAAGGCATGGATGGGTGTTTTGATATCCTGCCTACTTCAAGGATAGGCGACACTTGGGAGAGGCAGCTCGTGGTCCAAGGCTTGAATGATGGATGAAAGAGCCTTAAGCTTTGTCATGGGTGGTTAGGGAGTCAGTAGAGCAGCGGCAGGAGTCACGTGACCCACCTGTCCGCTGCCCATTGCTGCTCTGTGCTGAGCTGTTCTCCTAGTGACCGTAAGCAGACACGTGTCAATCACTACGGCCCTAAAATAAAAATAAAAATGAGCTGAGCGGGGGAGAAGAAGACCAGCGAGCAGCAGAGACCAGGTTCCAAGAGGTCTTTTCCAAAAAAGCCAAAACCAGCTTGAGAAGCACGAGGCTCAGGCTGCCAGAAAATATCCTGGATGGGGTGCTTCCAGAAGGTTCCCAGCCCCTACGCCCCTGCCCCCCACCCCCAACACACACACACTCTAATAGCCCTGGGATGTGTTCATTCTTAGCTCTTAGTAAACACAGCTGTTGTGATTGTAATCTACCCAGAGACTTCACTGTTACTCCAAACAATTTGGCAGCTGACGTGGGAAAGATGGCGTGGAGTTAGTAAGAGGCATCGCTTTCTCAGAGTGGAGGGAGGGCAGTGGGAGCCGGCCATGGGCTCATATAGAGTACATCTAGGTGGGCCGAACCTGTGCTTCACAAGGAGGAAGGGGAGGAGGAGAGGTAGGTGCCAAAGAGTGACTGAAGGAGTCTGGTGCCCAGGCAATTATAAGAGAAAGCCAGAGAACTTACAGAGTTGTCATGCAGGAGCTTGGAGAGATGGCCCCATCAGTAAAGCTGTTTCCATGCAAACCTGAGGACCTGAGCACTGCCCCACCCCCACCCACAGAATCCTCACGAAAAGGCCCAGACGTAGTGGCCTACTCTTATGATCCCAGCACTGGGGAGGCAGAGACAGGAGGATCCACAGGCAATCCGGTATAGCTTACTCAGTGAGCATCAAGCCAGTGATGGGTTATGCCTCAAAAACGAACGTGGATGATGCCGGAGGAAAAAACACTTGAGGTAGTGCCCGGCTAGCTCACGGGTACAGCTTGGGACTCTCAATCTCAGGGCTGTGGGTTTGCGCCCCATGTTGAGCTCCTGCCGCCATTTTAGGGCCAGCCAGGGCCCACTTCCTCCCTCCGGGTGTCTGGGCACCATTGTGTACAGATACTGGATTTGAAGGAATGAAACTTGACCAGACAGGTGGGTTAGCAGGGCCTCCATTCGGCGAGTCAGCAGTGAGGGGCCTTCTCCAAGAGGATTTTCAGTCAAACAGCTAGTTTGTATTAAGGAGGCGGGGGTGGGGGGTTGAGGGGGGAACCAGCGGAATAAGGGTTATATAAGCCCTGGGGAACTGGGTAGGGGTTTTCAGGGTGAGTGTAGGTCAAGCCAAAAGAAAGAAAAGAGAAAAAGAAAAACACTGAAGTTAATCTCTGGTCTTTATTCATGCACCATTGCCGTGCCCCACTGCACACACAAGAATACTTTGATGCAAGTTCTCTGTCTCTTAAGCTGACTATACTCAGAAACTTAGCCAGTGCAGCAAAGTCACAGCAGCAAGACAGAAGCAGAGGGCTGGGTTTCTGCATGCGTCTTGGAGAGAAAAGCTAAGTAGATTTTTTTTTTTAAGCGTTGGTACCTAAATGACTACCCCTGCCAGCCAGAAAGCTGTAGAAGTCATATTTGTGTACAAACTCAAATCATAGGATTTGCCCATGTAGATCCCTTCTACATCTGTACAGAGCCATGTCACCAAGCCCTTGGAACATGTCCTGCCAGGACAGAGCCTATTGATAGAATTTTGTTATTACATATTGGCATATATAACATATATATACATACACACATATATATTAATTAAGAGAAGAGTTGATAGCGTGGGCTGTTTGTTGGATGCTCAATCCATTGTGGTTGGTTTTTTTTTTCTTTCTTTACAAGAAGTATGGTGACATTCAGAAATAGTGATAAAGCAGTTTAGAAAATATTTTTGAATGTAATAACACTCGTGCCTCTAAAATCACATTTAGCATCTATGTGTAATTTTATGCTTAAATAAAAATTATATAGGCAGCATATGCTCATGGATTCTGGCTGTGCCTGTGCAGCCCTATGCACTGAATGAGCCCATCTGTGTCTGCCAGAGGAGCCAGAGCCCTGATCTCCTCAAAGAAGGGTAATGCTCCAGGGGAGCCTGGGGTTTAGCCCTGCTGCACTGAAATGCTTGGAGCAGGGCTGCCCTTGGCTTCTCCATCCTTTTGCCCTCTTTCTGACTGGACTGGGGTCCTCTGGAGAAGGATCAGGCTATGTTTGAGTGTTCTCAGGACACCACGTGAGGTCATCACAATGGTTATGACGTCTCAGTTTTAAATGACAGGGTTGCTGAGTCATTAGGGTGCTTGTTTGCCTTGCAAGCATGAGTGAGGACCTCAGTTTGACTCCTAGAACCCACCTGAAAAGCTGTGTGTCTCCATGTGTATGGGGGGGGGGGGTGCGGAGGCGGGCGGGGGGGGGGGGCGGGGAACACAACAGGTGGATTTCTGTGTTAGCTAGCCAGCCAGCCTAACCCACTTGGTGAGTTCCAGACCAGTCTGCGGGGAGCAGGGGGTGGACTGCACCTGAGGAAGACACCTTATGTGGCCTCTGATCTTCATGGGCACCTGCACATGTGTATTACACACACAGGAGTATGTGTACACACACACACACACACACACACACACACACACACACACACACACACACACACTTGAGGCAGGTGGAGTCTAAGGCTTGTCAAGATTTGATTTGAAGCAGGAACTATAGCCACTGCCCTGGACTGAGGGCAATAGTCTTTCACTTGTGGCTTCTCTTCCTCGTCCTCCTGGCTAGTTTTTCAAATCCCAATAGCTTGAACAGGTTTTGATGAAAGGGCTCCTACCATCAAAATGCTTAATGTTTTTTCACAACTAAGGCCTTTTCATGTGTCTGTCTATCTGTCTATCTCTTTGCTCCTGATTTTTGAGGCAGAGGGCTCTCCAACAGCTCCTTAAAGAGACCTGGTTCTTGTGAACACTGCTGGGCCATAACACATGTCTAAACAGGTGGCATGGACTTAATTCTAACACATCCTTGGCCAGATCCGTGTGATGCCTGCCCCGCTCTGCTCACAGCAAGGTCCTGGAAACACTGGGTCCCCTGGCCTGGATAAGCAAACGTGCCGGTATTTGCTCACTGCCCTTTGGCTCCAAATCTACTCTAAAGCTCTGTGAAAATGGATGTGGGACCTGGAAATGCTTGTCCTTTGCAGCTGTCGCTAGAGCTTTGCCTGCAGAGGGTACTGAAAAGTGCTTCTGGGGTACAGTGATCTTGTGCCTAATTCACTAGTAGCTTCTGCAAAGTAAAGGAGGAGGCAGCGGGTGGGAAGAAGCCGGGAGAGGGGAGGGCAACCATGAGGTCAGAGCTTAGGATAAGCTTAAGACTTAGTATGTGAGACGCAGAAGTATAGCAAGGCTCATCTTCTGTAATTCCTCTCTAACTGGCCTTCGCCAGAGCGCCCCCCCCCCCAAGCGTCTGTAGAGCCCCTAGATTAAGATTCTGAGGCGGCTTGGGAAATCGCTCATTCCATAACGTGCTTGCGTGGATCGGAGGGCCTGAGGTCCATCCCCAGACCTGCACAGAGAGCCCACGCACAAGCTTGGCCCACTCCAGTCCTTGTGCCCCAATGGAAAGCGAGGCTCCTTCAGAAGCCTGCAGTCAGCTAGCCTGCTGCACTCAGTGGAGACCCTGTCTCAAAGCAAGGTGGAGAGCCAGGGCTGATAGAGGGTTGGCGTCTGACTTCCTCCGAGCACACACTGCGTGGCACGTGCATGCCTGTACTCTTATGTACACAGGTTTTAAATGGAGGACTTAGAGACAGAACAGGATATGTTTCCAAGTCCAACTTCCTGTGTACTTTGTGTCCAACATTTACTCGATGACTTAAGCTGGGGGTTCCTTGCATACAACTCAGGGTTTTCTGACTTGTTTGAGACAATGGTTATGGATCAGGCCTGTCGCATGGGTGGTTAAGTGATGGCTGCTGCTAAGATGTCCAGGCCCTTTATAAGGACTGGACTGTCTGTCATTTACTCCTCTCTCCTCTAAATCCTCCAGGTTGGGTGTGGCTGCCCACCCCTCCCCCTTCCCCTCCTGGCTTTCTCCCCCTTTCTCCTTCCTCCTTTTCCTACTCTTTCCCATCCCCTGCTCTACCCAGCTTTTCTTTGGCTCCTCTCAGCTAGTCCACCATGCGTTGAGACTTTTTGCTGTAACGAATTAGCAACGGACTGGTGACGCGCTTGTGAGATATTATGCCGAGGGCCTTTCAGAAACTCACATGTCTGTTCTGGATACTCTATTATCTTTCTGAGCCGTGTTCTTACTCCCTGCCTAGGATCAAGTATTCCCTTTCAGTTTTATTCTTTTAAGAATAAAATAAGAGGCAAAGCATTGTTGTGGCTGTGACCCAAAAGACGGATGAGTCGCGGCTTAGCCACAGACCCAGAGCTCCCAGTGTTAAGTTCCTTGCCCTGGTGAGGAGATATCTGTGACTTTCCAGGGCTTCCCATCGCCAGCTGGATCAAGGATGCAGAGACTGTTTCCTGTAAATGCACACACACAGACAGGGCAGCCCTCCAGCCTCACTGTGCTCAAGTGGTACCCATTCTGATGGGGTCAGTACTCCTGCCCTGAGGTCACATAGACTGGGCCACAGGGCTGCTGCTGCTGCTGTTGTTGTTGTTGTTGTTGTTGTTGACGACGACGACGACAGGGTTTCTCTGTGTAGCCTTGGCTGTCCTGGACTTGCTTCGTAGACCAGGTTGGCCTCGAACTTACAGTGATTCCCCCTGCCTCTGCCTCCTGAGTGCTAGGATTAAAGGTGTGCGTCACCACACCTGGTGGCCATGTGGCTTTCTGAGGACAGGCTCCCATTGGTCTTACTCATATTGGCATCCCCAGTACCTAGGTGAACCCAGGCCAGGGGAGATATAAAATGAATATCTCCAGAGAATAAAATGCAAATATTCAAATGGAACTGGACCAAGGGAGGAACATGTGCCAACCCCTCTCCATAAGCAGTCAGTGCTTTTCACCAAAAGAGTCAGAAAGAGCAGGCGGGCGGGTGGCTGGCAGCTTAGAGCTGTGTGCTTACCGTGAAGAGATAAGGTTATGCGCTTCGCCTGTTTTCCTGCCCTGTGGCCAACGGGCAGGGTTTGTCAACCCAGTTTTGTTGGGTATGAAAAGAGGCATTTATGGTATGAAAGTCAAGGAGCCTTTGCTATCATGTGTGATGTGTAGAAGGCTTCCAGGAAGTTTCCCAGGAGTGTTCCTTTCCCTCAGGCGAGGGACAGAGTTTGTTTGGTTCATACTCTGGTGCTATCACAAAAACCCAGGGCTGGGTGATCTGGAAAGAAAAGAAGTTTGTTTTGCTTACAGTCCGGGAGAGTCCAGAGTTTTTTGCTCAGCTCAGGTGAGATGGCAGGTGACCTCCCAACAGCAACAGGACAGCTGTGTTAGGAAGAGAGCACAGGGTAAGACAGGAAGCTTCTAGAAAGACCTTATCTTGCACTCTCTGTGGTTATCCCCAGAACCACACCTTCTAAGTCACTCTCCCTGGGGGCATACCTGCCTTCAATGCTCTACCCCTGGACCTGGACAGAGCAGACCTGCCTTGCTGCTCTACCTCTGGGAAGCTCCCAGCAACTCTCAGGGGGCTGAGATGACAAGCATCAACCCTTCCAAACCACAGCAGCCTTCAGACCAACAATGCTTGTCATTATGAAAAGGATTGTGAAATGTTTTTCTGCCCAGTGTACCCCACATCTGCTGCTAAAACACCAACTTCCTTGAGTTTCACCTGCTAAGCAAACAGAAGACCTCACAAGACTGGAGAACGTAAACTAAAGGCATGCGTGTTGCGTTTTCTCGCTGCCCAGTTAGTCTTCATGGTAACTACAACCATTGCGGCTGAGGTCTGAAATGGCCGCTGAAGCCTCTGTCCTTGAAGGTGCCGTTGAGGATTCTGAACATTGCACTGGGAGGTTGTGGGTCACTGAAGAGTCTTTTGTGGGGCACTCCAGTTCTTAAAGCCCTCATCACACAAGATACATCAAGCATTGTCTGTGTTTCTTACCAGATTTATTTGGGCCACCTACCTGGGTGGTAATTACATACTTACATTAACCATCACGTAAGCTGATAAAATTATATTCAAGTAGAAGTGTTTGCTTTTGTACGAGCTTAGGTGGTAGCTTTGGTTGGTAGATAGATAGATAGATAGATAGATAGATAGATAGATAGATAGATAGAACGATCGATCATTCAACACACACACACACACACACACACACACACACACACACACACTGCTGAATTTGCATGTACCATGCTCTGCAAGCGTTTGTACCAGCACAGCAGCTTGGAGAAAGCTTTATTGTGGGTGCGGTTCTTTCCAAGTCCTTGCCCAGGGTACCTGAAGTCTTGAGTTTGGTCCCCTGTACTGCATAAGCCAGTGCTGGGGTGAAAGCCTACCTCAGCACTCAGTGTTTAAAAACAGGAAGATCGCCGGGCGGTGGTGGCGCATGCCTTTAATCCCAGCACTTAGGAGGCAGAGGCAGGCAGGATCGCTGTGAGTTCGAAGCCAGCCTGGTCTACAAAGTGAGTCTAGGCCAGCCAAGGCTACACAGAGAGACCCTGTCTCGAAAAACCAAAAATAAATAAATAAAATAAAATAAAATAAAAAATAAAAAAACAGGAGGATCAGAAAGGTTATCCTCAGGTACATAGTGAGTTCAAGGTCACCCTGGGGATCCACAAGAGAAGCTACCTCAAAAGGAAGGGAGGAGGTAAGGAGGTGAGAAGGAAAAGCAGGAGGAGAAAAGGGGAGAGGACGGAAGAAAAGAAGAAAGTTAATTGTAGAGACGGCATTGTGGTTTTAGGTGAGCTACAGCATCCCCCGCTGTAGGCGTTCTTCATTCTCCCATGGTGCAGGCTTCTTTTTCTAGCTGATAATGACTTCCTCTCTTTGTATTTTTCTTATAGTACTGGGAAGAGCTCTACAACTGAGCTACATCCACTTTCTCCATCCCCATGTTGAGTATTGACCGTGGATAAGTGAGAATCCGCATGGAAAGCCATTGGCACATTGACCTCAGCATTTAATTTTCTATGATTATTATTTAAATGACATAGAATTTACTGAGCTATATTTTTTTTTGTATCAAATCCTCTGATAGAAAGCAAGTGCCAAGAGGAAACTTAACCAGCACCTCTACACTCACCTGGCTGTGGAGCAGCACCTTGTCAAACAGTTTTCTCTTAAAATGTGTTCTTGCCATCTGGCCTGGGCTAGTTTCAATCCTGCTAGTACCCACTGCAGCCAGTTGGTGAAAAGTATCCAAAGTCCAGTGTCAGAACAGTAAAGCGGGGTCAGGAGCTCCATCCCACACACCTGTCAGGCACCTGTTTTTCTATGGCCTGTGACCTAAGTATACGATTTCTATGTTGTTAAATGGTTGAGGGGGTGGGCAAACATGAGGCGTTTTGGTGATGGGGCTGAGCTTATAAACAGATCTGTACCACCATCCTAAAATAAAGATCCAGAGGCCCAGGTTGCTAAAGAGCTAGCTAAGCAAATGCCAGCTGGGCCTGACTTAGCCGTTCTTTTGGGCACCTGCTACCTCCAGCTCCCATGGTATTCTCTCTCTCCCTCTCTCCCTCTCTCTCTCTCTCTCTCTCTCTCTCTCTCTCTCTCTCTCTCTCTGCCTGACTTAGCCGTTCTTTTGGGCACCTGCTACCTCCAGCTCCCATGGTGTTCTCTCTCTCTCTCTGCACCATCCTGAGCATTTTCTTCTAACTTGCCTTTTAAAGAAGGTCCTGAATGTTCATTAGCTCTGTTTTGGGCTTTTTGCCTTTTTTTTTTTTTTTTTTGCATGTTTTGTTTTTTAGGGTTTTATTCTTCTTCACTTGCTTAGCTATAGCCAATCCTCATTTATTTAATAAACCACAGAAGATGTTGTCAAATCAAATGTCAGCTGTGACTGGGACAGTATGCAAGACTAGGGTGCAGTTCAGTTGGTAGAGTGCTTGCCTAGCATGCACGGAGTCCTGGATTAGATCCCCAGCACCATATAGAAGCAGAACTGCTAACCTGTGCCTGTAATCTCAGCATTCAGGATGTATGGACAGGATGATCAGAAGTTTAGTGGTGTCTTTGGCTACATAGCAAGTTCAAGGCTAGCCTGGGCTACATGAGACCTTGTCTAGAAGGAGGAGGAGGAGAGGAGAGGAGAGGAGAACAGAGGAAAGGAAAGGAAGCACTGTTAAATTGTTGTTAGGTGTGTCCTGAGGGTGCTGGGGTGGGGGTGGGGGGCGGGAGACTCAGGTTCTGTGCTCGCCTTGCAACCTAAACTGTGCTATCTCCTCAGCCCACAGTAGATGATCTTGACATTGGATTTCAATTTGCATCTCTAAGACTTAAGGATCTTTTGAAAGAAAATCCACAGTCACCACTGTATTTAATCAACAGTAAGGGTTTCTTTCTTTCTATTTCCTGCTGACTGTGGATGTATACCACATGCATGCAGGTACCTGTGGATATCCAAAGAGGCTTTTGGGTCCCCTGAAGTTGGAATTACAGGCAGTTTTGAGCCACCTGTTGTGGGTACTAGGACCCTAACTCAAGTCCTTTACAAGCCCCTACCAGCAAGCCTCTCTCCCTCCCCTGGCAGTAAGCTCTTAGCATGCAGGGCTGGCAGTGGAGCGCAGTGGTAAACCAATGCCCGGAGTACCCGAAGCCCTAGCAGCCAACCCCAGAACTACAAAAAAAGGAAACAACGTGGCCTCCTTTCCGGGAGGTTTGTTGGTGATCTGCTCACAGCCTGCATTGTCCTAACTATATACACCAGATAAGGTTTATAGTTTCTCCTCTTCCTCCTACGTTTTCTGGAACTGGTAAATGAGATACAGTGGCTTGGTGAAATGCAGATTGGATTTTGCAAGGCTCCCTAATCCATGGTGTAAACTGATAATGCCTGCAAACACATGACATCTAGTCTCTCGCTTTTCTTCTTTGATGGAATGTTTAATATGTATTATATTTTAGCTAGTCAGAGGAAAAATTTTGGGAATGTGTTCTCTGCTTCCACTATGTGGGTCTAGGGGGTCAGACCTGGATCATCTCGCTTGGCAGCAAGAACCTTTACATTTTGAGCAATCTTGCTGGCCCCATGCCTTAACGTTAGCAGGTTAATCCAATAATCAAAAGCCCCATATACAGTTAATTTAAGTATGTATGATGCTTTTCAGCCTGTTGGGGTTTTGTGGGGGGTAGTGCATGATAGTAAACATATAGGCATATTTACCATCCACTTTGCCACATTGTTTCTCACTGGCCAGGGTCTTTCAGGGTCAGCTAGGCTTGCTGGCCAATGCTCCTCAGGATTTTCCTACCCTCTGCTTCCCTGGTGCTGAGATTGTAAGAGAGCTTGTACCACCATGCAAGGCCCCTTTCTGGTTTTGTTTTTGTTGTTGTTGTTGTTGTTGTTGTTTTGTTTTGTTTTAACATGGTTTCTGAGGATCAAGCTCAGGTCCCCATGCTGCAAGGCAAGCACATTACTAACTGGAGCCGTAGCCACGGCTCCTCTTACATTTATTCTTATTGGTGCTGTATTAACTAGAAAATTTAACATATGAGTTCTAACTTTGGAACCATCTGGAAAGTCAGACCTGGAGAACATCTGCCGAGAGCCGCCGCCTCTGCTTCTCCCACACCCACGCTTTCCTAAAAGGAGAGTTTTCCCTGCTGCTTGAGTTCTTCCAAACAGACCTCGGCTTCAGCCGCCGTGTGCCCACATATGCTGTGCCAGCTGAGCCATCAGACCGCCCAGCCAGATAGGTTTCCAGTGATGGAGTCTTTAACTAGAGCCCCCGAGGCCCTCAGTCATGCACATATGGTGTCTAATGGCTTGGTTAGCTGAGCTAGTGCTGTGTGAAGGTGACCCGAATACGTTTGGAATTAGAACTAATTCCAAGCTGCTCTTATAAAAGAAAAGCTGAAGCACCCCTTTTCTTCCCCCTTTGTGGGCAGGAGACCCTATCTTGGAAGGACCTTGCTGTGTTCAGCTCAGAAACTCTGTCTAACACCAGGGACCAAACACTGCCTCTTAGGAGTCTCTGTGATGGGCTCAGTCACTCTTTCCCTCAGCCAGCTGGGGTTTAGAGAGCAGATTCATTCTTCTCCAATTTTTTTTTTCCTCATCCCCTGAAGGATCCTACTCTGAGGTCCACACTGGCCAATTCTTGGGGTTCCAGTAAAGTAGTGTATACCAAACAAACCAAATACCACATGCAAAGTGCAACTTTGATTACTTTCTAAAGTCAGAAAATACAGGAGTGACTTTATTTCAATATGGAAGTCCATTTTGTTTCCAGAAGTTAAATTTTACTCAAATCACAAGCCTCGGCTGCGACCCAGAGGCTCTCTAGGGTCAGGTGTGTGAGCTCACTTCTCAAGGGCTTCAGGTCCCTTCCCCAGCCTGCTGTTCCTCCCTGGGGTGTGATGAGCCCAGCGAGCCGAGAATCAGCGCAGAGTGGGGGGGGAAAGTGGGAACGGGAAGGACATGGAATCAGAAGACACTTCCAGGGCTGATGGAGCATGGTGAAGTCCGGCTGGCCTTGTCGCTCCTGTGTTCTGGCCCTTCCTGCTTCCACGCGAGGCCCCTCGGGCACATACTTGTAGTAACTGGCCCTTCCTAATGACATTTGCTGGCAGCGCTTCCCGCCCCAGCGTGCCGATGGCACTCACCACTTTTTTTTTTTTCCTTTCCTATCTTCATGTTTTCAAGAAATCAGGAATGGAGTGAAGACATTATAGGCAGCACGTGGCTTATTTGGAGGGGAAGAAAGGCAGGGTATTTTTAGCTCCTCTCACAAATCAGCCATCCCTTTAAAGCTGGCTGTCAGCTGTCTCTGGGAGAAAAAAAAGAAAAGAAAAAAAAAAAACCTCTGCCTCGGCCCTTGAATCAGACTTTCGCAATCTGTACACCTCAACAAAACAGAGAGATTTGCGCCTGCGGTTTGGAAGGTGCTTCTTATTTTGATCAGAGCGGGGCAGGGAGAGTCTTGTGTTTTAAGTGGCTTGGTTTGTCACACGTCAGGTCCCAGCCTCCAACAGCAGCATGCTGACACGTGGGATTCTGAGGGGAGAGATTACGCACTTTATTACCAGTCGACTCATCCATCACCCTGAAGCCTGGGTATTAGCACTCCTGGCACGGGCAGAGGGCCTGCCTGGGAGAGGAAATTTAACAGGTGCGGCGCTTCTGCGTGACGGCTGGAGACTAGAAATTTGCCACAGCAAATGTGCAGCACTGTAGAAGCGAGCCAGTGCGAGGTGGCTGACTTTAGTAAGGAGCCTCTGTGTCAGGAGGCTCGGTATCTGTTACACCCCAGAAACTCAGGGCAAATGGCTTAGTGTGGTGTCTATTTAACAAATCAAAGCGGACTCTGGCTACCAGTCTCTCTCAGTCCCTCCTCTAGTACCTGTTACAGAGTCGCCCTGGATGGCATACCTGCGCCTACCCTAAAGCCTCCAGAATTCCCTTCCCCCAGCCGCTCCTTTCCTATATAACCCAGCCATTTTGGCTATGTGCCTTCTTGGGACTAATGCGCTCTCTTGGCTCCCGGTCCTCTCTCCTGTCCTTTCTTCTTTTTCTCTCCCTATCTCCCCCATCTCTCTCCACTCATGGCCCGGTTCAATTTGGACTCTTCCAGAAGCCTCTGACAATGCTCTCCCTCAATCTTAAGTTAGCAGGTCCCTAGGCAAGTGAAGGGTCTGTCTCACACTGCACTGTGCCCTTGGGTCAGCTCTGGGCCCCGTGTTGTACGCTGGCAACAGACATTGAGGTGTATGTCAGAAATGGAGGGGTATGTATAGGAAAAGAAAGTGAAAAAACAGGGGCAGGGAGTTATGACCCTCCAAACTACAAACTTTAAAAAAAAAAATCCCCGTGTTTCTGTGAATTCCCCCGAAGTGCCACGACAGGCCTTGTTTGGTTGGTTCAGTTTGGAATTGAGTTGAGTGCAGATATGGGGACTGTTCGCTTGTTTAGGGGATACTTTTTGAGAAGGCCTTCCCTTGAGGTCTAGGATGATCTCAAAAACATGTGTAGACCTGGCTAGCCTTGAACTCACAGCAATCCTCCTGCTTCGGACTCCTGAAGACTAGTATTGCAGGTGTAAGCCACCATACTTGGCTAATGGAAGAATTTTGTTGTTGGTGGTGGTGTTTCGTTGTTTGGGTTGTTTGTTTTGTGTTGTGTATCTGTGTGTGTGTGTGTGTGTGTGTGTGTCTGTGTGTGTGTCTGTGTGTGTGTGTGTCTGTGTCTATTTATCTACATGAGTACAGGTGCCCATGGCAACCAGACAAGGAAGAAGTCAGATCCCCTGGGGCTAGAGCCACAAACAGTTAAGAGTGTCTCAGTGTGGTTACTGGGAACTCAGTGTAGGCCCTCTCTGAGAGTAATACATGCTCTTAACCTCTGAACTCTCTCCAGCCCCTAAGGGAACAGTTTTAAGAGGTTTGTTTGTTTGTGTTGTTTTTTAGACAGAGACTCATTGTAGCTCTGGCCGGCTTTCAACTCACTATGAAACCAAAGATGACCTTGAACTCCTGATCCTTCTGTCTCCGCCTCCCCCCCCCCCACCACCACCACCTTTTGAGTGCTGGGAATGCTGATACGCACCAGCGAGAGAACCCAGGTCTGTCTGCAGTCTAGGCAGGTACTCCACCAACTGAGCTACAGCCTCAGCCCAAGAGTTGATCCCTTCACAAGGAAGAAAGTTAAAGCTTGGGAGCTTGCCCAAGAACCCACAAACTAGTCACTGAACTGAAGTGTAAAAAAAAAAATCTAGATTATTTTAGACCAGCAAGATGGCTCAGCAGGTAAAGGGGCTTGCCTTGAAGCCCAATGGCCCGAGTTCAAATCCAGGGACCCACATGGTGGACAAAAGAAGCTGGTTCCCCAAGTTCTCCTCTGAGCTCCATATATATTCTCTGTCTCTCTTACACACACACACACACACACACACACTAAACAGATAAATCTTCTACTCTAGATTTTTTAATCTAGGATATTCATTCTGACCCCAATTTATTAAGATGCTAAATGTAAACAGAGCCCCAGATCATGTGGCTGGGGACAGATGTACCATCTACCTGTTCACAGGTCCTCCGGCTGCTCCCACTGAGTCACTGTATCTACTCCATCTACAGAGTTACTAGTGGGGCCTGAGAAGCACGAGACCTGCAGAAACATCTTGGGCGTTTCTGAAGCAGTGCTGTCTACCCCACTTAGTCATTACGTCTAGTGTTTTTGCTGGCGCATTCGGTGCTGTCTTACTCAGAGTCTGCCACCTTCTCACTGCGCAGGCACCACAGTCACAGCTGTGACCTGCCTGATTCCCGTCGGGCCATCCTGATGTCCCCAGAAAGGTGCTGCTTCGTAATCATTGTTCTCCAAAGAAAGGGATGCCTCTGTAGCAGCAGTAGAATGGTGGGGTGAGTGTGTGTGTGTGTGTGTGTGTGTGTGTGTGTGTGTGTGTATACAATGCCTTAGGAACAACAGGTGAGGATGGCCTCTGGCTTTCACACTCATGTGTACATGCTTGCGTGCACACATATCAAAATAAAAAAACAAAAACGAATTAATGAAGTGGCGTGGGTTAAATTGCCTGGCTTAACCCAGGCAGTTCTAGGAAAGCTCAGATTTGCATCGGGCCTCCTGTGCCCACCGCCCCCCCCCCATTCCCTTAAAGAGCCTTATCCACCCTGTCCCTGGAAACAGACTGAAAACAGCTCTGAAATGCTTCCTGTCAGGTTGGGGAAGGAGCTCTCTCGACTCTGTTCGCCTGAGGCAGCCCTTGCTGTTTGCAGCTGCCGAGGGAGAAGGTCCTTATGGGGAAATGTGCAGTGCCTGGGCTTCTCCGAAAAAGCAGCCTTGGAGTGAACGCTTAGCCACCACCCTTTCATGTTGACCCTCACCCACCTGGCAAAGAGTGTGCACCTGGCTCGGAAGCATCCTGCTCGGGGCTCAGCATCCCTCTCTGTTTACATCCTCTGATCCTGACTGACACCTACCAGGCAAGGCAAGTGGTCCTGGGGACAGCCTTGCCACTACCAAACTTGGGGAAGTAGCAGACTACTGTGGCTCCCCCCCCCGACCCCTGTCACTGAAGTGACACTGTCCACCACATGCTGTTTCCAGGCCCTACCCCACAAATCAATATCCACAGTCACACAAGTCCGCTGTTTCTCCAACCCTCTTAAAAATGGACCGGTGTGAGCCATGATGTACCCTAATCATCTGCCGTCCACCTAAAAGCACCTTGTGGAATTAAGTTCAAGGAGTGGAGGAATTTCACAGGGTACAAAAAACCCAACTGTGTGGAATCTCCCATTGTAGAGCTACCCCTCTGCTCTTTGGATTAAATTTGGGGACAGACTTGTGCCCTCTTAACCAGTAAAAATAAAAAGTTTCTCTTTCTATTACTCTGTCTTTCCAAGAAGTACAATCCCATTGCAGTATTTAAAAAGTACCCACTTTAGCTTAGTAATGGAAACCCTGAAGAAGCTTCAGAGTTAGGCTTCCTTCCTTGGCCACCAAGTGAGAACTCCCTCATGAGTTCTCACTTCCCCAGCCTCCTCATCCTGTCCCACCATCTTCCCTCCCACCCCGTCCCCACCCCCACGTAAGGTCTCTCAGGGACAAAGTGGGGACAGGTCTAGGTCAAGAAGTGGGTAGCATTTGCCCCAGTAGAACTGACTCTGCTTACTGCCCAACTTCTGGGCTCCCCAGGTGACGACTGCCGGTTTTCTCTAGGGTTATCGGGGGTTCTCCCCAACCCTGCACCTCCCGTGCCCCTGTGTATCTCTCTCCTGTACTATGTCACCACTCGGCTTTCTCGGGTGAGTGGCTTGATTTCTTCCTGACCTGACTTTCCAGCTGCCTGTTGTCCCTATCGCCTCTGTGGGCAGCACTCTGCCTAGTAGTAGTGCCCTATTAGGCCCTAAGAGAAGCCCAGTCCTGGGAGCTCAGCTTCTGACTGCGAAGCCTGTACGGGTGTATCTAGCCATCATCAATGTGTAAGGGAAGTTCCCAGAGGAGGCAATGAGACTCAAGTGGTTTCCTGTAGGCCCCTACCTGACTAGGTGGAACTGCGAACAGACCCCTCCATAGCCACCTTCCTGCTCTCTCAGGTAGGTGATAGCTAGTAGCCGTTCATACGAGTCTCTTGTGCCTCTTATGCAGAGCCTTTAGAGGAGGGCTGGCTGCTCCTTTGAGGGACTCATTGGCTCTGGGTCTGCACTTAATGCCTAGAAGTCTTAACCATCACACCTACCCCCAGTGTCACCTTGACCAACTCACATTGCGAGGTTCCCTGGGGATGTGCACAGGATAGCCCCGTGCAGTAGCAGTTCTTTGTGAGAAAACAGCAGCCAACCTATGCCAAAGCCCTCAGCCTCAGGGATGGAGTCTTTAAGGCATACACTCCATCAGCCATCCACTAGTACTCTCTGTGAAGTCTACAGAAACATCCAACTTCCGGGGCTAGGGAGATGCTTAGTCGGTAGAACATTTGCTGAATGCATGCAATGAGACCTGAGTTCGGATGCCCAGCACTCCTGTCATAGCCTAGTGTGGTGACATTAGTCTGTAGAGCAAGTGCTGAGGGCTAGACACAGACAGGAAGATCCCAAAACTCATTGGCTAGCCATCCTGGCCAATCAGTGAACTCCATGTTCAGGTTCAGCCAAAGACCTCAAGAAACAAGGCAGATGACAACTAGGAAACACATCTGGGACCAACATCTGGCCTACACACACACACACACACACACACACACACACACAACTTGAATACACACACACACAACTTGAATAGTGCCCAGCATCCTTCCAACTTTGCTTGATGACAACTTTGTCTTTGTAAGTTAGTTTCTTGTTTTGCTGCCCTGGTGGAGCTGATAGCAGGCAGCGTGTGGAGGACTAGTTGGCACATGTGAGCCTTGATGGTCTGCTTCCAGCCTTCCCAGCCCCTTCTGCGAGCACAGTAATGTAGCTGGTAGGCTTTGCCACTGTAGGACTGTATTGGTCAAGGGACATCATGATCTATCAAGTGGCTACATCTACACTGGGGAGAAAGAAATGAGCTTTCCAGTTTGATGACCTTGTGCCCTCCTCCAAGCAAAAAGGGGTTCATGGCAAAGGGTTTTCTTGTTCTTACAAACGCACTAGCATCTCCCCAGGGCCCTTTAAGAGGCATGTGTTAGATGCAGAAAGCCCTGAAACACAGTGTTGGAAACACCTAGGTGGCTCAGCCTGAGATCAGCAGGGATGCAAGCAGTGGCTCAAGCTGGGCAGGGCAGTGCAAGCCTTCGTCATGCAAGGCTTCCCATTCATGGCTGGTTCCTTTATACCATCAAGGCTGTTGTTAGCACCACATTTAAAATACTGTTATATCAATTTCATGATCCTAGCACATGTCTAACAGGACTATGAAATGTCACGGTCACCTTTTCATAGGTACTGAGTTACAAAAGACAGGACTTGTCACCTTTCTAAACCACCTGTCAGCCAGGGTGTGTGTGTGTGTGTGTTGTATTTGCACATGCATGCAAAGGCGCACACAACTGTGTGTATCTGGAGGAAAGCAGGACCTCATGTGTCCTGCTCTATCATTTTTTACTTTATTTCCTCGAGGCAAGTTCTCTTACAGAACCTAAGGCTAGGCTAGCAGCCAGGAAGTCCCAGCAATCCTCCTGTCTCTGCTCCGCAGCCTCCAGTGCTGTTGCATAGTTGCATCTGGGCTTTCCATGAGGTCTGGGAATCTGAACTCAGGAGCTCATGCTTGTGTAGCGAACATTCTTACCCGCCGAGCCATCTTCCTAGCGCATCAATTTTATTGCAAGTGGCAGGTCATGAGGTGCCATACAGATGAGGAGAAAGCTCCAGGGGAAGGTCCAACCATGCCTGTAGCAGAGAACAGGAATGTTCTCAAGCAGAGAGGTGTGTGACACCCACGGCAGCCCAACGCCCAGAACATCACCATTTGCCAAAGAGAGCCATGTCATTTTCTGCATCAGTCTTCTTCCTGGCCTGAAGGATGAGTCAACTGAGGAACTACTCATCCTCCAGTTCTCGGTTTCGCCTCTCATCCAGCCCTAGGGAGCTCAGTGTTGCTTAGGTCGCAGTGACTTCCCCAAGCTTTAAGGTCTCACTTCCTCTTACCCCTCAAGCCATCGTCAGAACTAGCCCGGGAGCTCTGACAGCTGTCCGCTGCATCTCCCCTGTTCACCTGTCCTCCACTTCACGCCCCCATGCCTCCAGATGAGGTTTGGTAAATTTTCATTTTAATCACTTAGATCAGTTATTTTTAATGAGAATTTAAACTAAGCTAGAGACTCGGGTGCCTTAGGAAGGCTGCTGGTTGCTCATTTGAGGCCTCACAGAAACGTCTCTCGTGGTGGCTGTGAGGCGACGATGGAGATGCGCTTCGGTGCGTGCTCGGTGCCCGTCCTTCATACTGCATCTCAAGTCTAGGTGATGGGGCTTTTAGGAATAGATTATTTTCTTTGCCCTTGGAGAAGGAAAGTTTCTGGTGACCCACTTCTATACACACACACACACACACACACACACACACACACACACACACACCTACTCATTGCAGAAAAGGAACCCACTACAGACCAAAGTAACAACTGCACAAAATCACAGCTTGGGGAACCAGTGAGTTTTCACTGGGGTCACTAATGGGCGAATGGGTGAGGAGTTACTTAGATGAACAGGGATGACACAAAAGCAGCCACATCATAGAAAAGCTATCACCCCAACATCACCAGCAACATAGGAAAGCTGCAGCCCTTGCAGGCATCTCAACAGTCTTGAGAAATCTCTTCTCTGCAGCTGGGCTGGTCGGTCTCTGCCCCAGCCATTGTTTTCTGCTTGCGTAACTGCAGAGGGGTCTTTGTGAGCCATGTGATGGACAGGCATGTGGAGCCTGGGTATGCTGATCTGTGCTTGTAACCCCAGCCCTGGAGAGGGGGGACAAGAGGCTCCCCTGAAACCTAACCAAATCAGCAAGCCCTAGGTCAGTGAGAGACACTCTCAAAACACAAGGTGGCATCTGAGGAACAGCATGCAAAGTTGACCTCTGGCTTCCACGCATGTATACACACACACACACACACATATACACACTCACACACAAATTGTAACACTTTTTGTTGTTATAACAAACTATTTGATGCTGGGAGGTCTGAGCACATGGTTATCATCTGCTCAGGGTCTGGCAAGGATCTCTAGATGCATCATAATAAGGTGAGGGGCCGCATGCAGGCAAACAGAACAAGTGTGCTAGCTCGGGTTGTTCTGGCTCTTTCATAAAGCCATTATTCCATCCTGAGGGTCACCCCCAGCCCCTCAGACTTCATCTAGGCCTAATTACTTCCCTAAGGTCCACCTCCAGACACCACCGATAATGTGAATTTCCAAAGCATGAACTATGGGTAGACCTATTAAATCATAGCTGACATCCAGATGCTACCCAGATTTACAGATGTTACGATCTGGTGGTATTTTACTGTAGCAATTATACATTACAGTTATTACTCAGGCCGCTTCCACCCCTGCAACCCATCACTCCCCAGTACCCAGCATCTGGAGGTTAATTTATATCATGCCCACGCAAACTTATGGACTTGAACTAAAAACACCCACATGCATAAACACTATCCATGTGCCTAACATTGCTTCCCATGGTTACTTCCCACCCCCCACCCCCCCCAAAGGGAGGCATAGCAGTTATTTTGTAGTGAGGCCTGACACTAGTCCTTCCTTGACATTTCAGACCCATCGAGCCACAGGGAGGTCTGATAAGATGTAATGGCTCAGTCAATAATGTACTTGGCCACATAAGCAAGAGGACCTGAATCTGATTCCCAGAGCCCACTTTAAAAATCTAGGGACAGTGCCACCCAGTTATAATTCCAGGACAAGGGGAGATGGAGCTAGGAGAACTCCTGAGGTGTGACCAGTCCAGCTAGCTCAATCAGCAGCCTCAGGCCAATGAGATACCCTACCTCAGAAATCAAGGTGGGTTATACATTTATAAACACACACACACACACACACACACACACACACACACACACACACACGCTGCTGCTGCTGCTGCTGCTGCTGCTGCTGCTGCTGCTGCTGCTTGTATTAATTCCAGCACATTTCAGTTGAGCAGGGATGAGAGCTTTGAAACAGGGACTCAGGGTGGGCTCAGACATGTGCCCCTAATCTCTCCCTCAAGCACCCAGCTGCTGACTAGGGAGGAGTCTGATGTGTGTACTGGCCAAGGGTGACAGAGGGTATAAGCACAATATATATGAACCTGGTGAAAGTTCACAGGACACCGGTGCCACTCACTGAGGTCAGGAGTAGGTGAGGGACCCTGGTAGAGCAAGCCAACTCATCCTGTCTTTAAAACCTGTTGAGTTCAAAGAAGCCACATTGTAGCTGGTGGGAAAAGTTCAAAAGGCAAGTGGCTGCTCCCAAGTTCACACCCGAAATTTGAACTAGAAAAATATTTCCTCAGGTTCCCGTGGCATCAAGTGGGCTTTCATTTGGGGAGCTACTGTGGCTTGAATTCAAGATTTCCCCGATCTCATAGGTTTGCTTGGCCCCCAGCTGGTGGCATTCTGGGACAATCATGGAACCTTTTGTTAGGTGGAGCCTAGTTGGAGAAAGTGTGTCACCAGAGTAAGCCCTGTAGAGTTACAACCCAGCCCAACTTGCTGCTCTCTCTGATTCTTGACTGACTGGAGACAGTGTGACCCGCTGCCTCCCACTCCTGCCATCTTGCCTTCCCCCTGGTGACAGACAATATACCCTCAAATTATGAGCCAAAATCAACTCCTCTTTGCTTAAGTTGCTTTTTGTCAGCTCCTTGGTCTCAGCAGGGAGCTGTCTGAGAGCAGCTCCATTTGGAGCTCTGTCTCCCAGATTTCTACAAAACTACCCTAAGATGTATGGCTACGATGAGATCCCAACTCCTCTCACCATAATTGCTTCCGAAGGGTCTACCTTCAGATACCATGAACACGTGGCTTTCCAAAGCATGAACTATTGGTAGATACGCTAACGCATAGCGTGATGGAGAGATGTTTGTGTGTGACTACGCTGTGGCAGAGACAGGTGGCGTTTTCTGTCATGTGGGCTTCAAAGGTTAGTTCTGCCGGAAACATTACCCCCTCTGATCACCTGCTGGCATTTCCTCAGAGGCTCTAAATTCTCTCTGAAGGACTCCTCAGACTTCATCACACGCAAGTGCCCTCCCAGACTGTTGAGCTTTTCCATCGTTTCCTCCTTGCCTAAGCCTTCCTGCTTGGAACACTTCAAAGAGCCCCAGCCTCTCCCGGGGCTGATCACAGCACATGTGTGACCTTGTAGACGCTTCCTTTCCCAGGCATTTGTCGGGGATCCTGATCGTGAATCTGTCTGCAGGGAAGGGCTTCAGACTCAAATGAAACCACGCGGGCAAGAGTGCTGTGTAATAGTCTCAGGACAAGGGTGGCACACAGCCTTAGACCAGCTTCATTTGCGTTCAAGTCCACTTCTCTACACTCTGGGCTGCTAGGGACACACACACACACACACACACACACACACACACACACACACTCACATACACACTCTCTCTCACTCACACACACACACACTCACACACACTCACACACACTCCAAGCTCCTTAACAGTCTTTGGCCACAAACTGGCTATTATTAGATTTTCCCCAATGTGGGGAGAAAATAAAAAATAAAAAAATAAAAAGACACTCAGAATGGGAAAATGTGTGTCCTACTTTGCCACAACTGGAAACTATTACAGAGCTTGAATCCTTCAAATTAAAAAGGGAAGGAGCGAGGCATGCCATGCAAAACCCATTCATACAACTTAATCACAGGGAAACATGGCGGGCAAGCGGAAGTGAGCTTGCTTCCTCGGCCCAGGTGGCTTCGGTTTTGGAACCTGAAAGTCTGTGCCTGCAGATGCAGGGCCTTTGCCTTGGCTTCTGATAAACAGTCTGAGTGCTTCCCCTCCACTGCTTCAGAGCCCCTCAAAGTCCCCACTTAACCCCGCTGCCTCCTTTGGCTCACCTGGGTCTTCTCAGCTCTCCAGCTGCCAGGCGCATCAGTACATACCATGAGAGACCCGCCTCTTCCCCGGCCTCAGAATGAAGTGGGCTGCTGATCCGACAGCAGGAGTTAATCATCCCTTGAAATACTGGCAAGCAGGGGATGTTTGTATTCCCTGGAGACAGCTTAACAACTCTGGATAAATATTCCAGTCCAACTGACTCCCTTCATCCCTGCCCCACCACACACAAACTTCCTTCCCAAAAAACAGGGTGAGCCAAAAGCAATGCACTGGGTCCCTAGTGATTCCCAGATAAGGAGGATACTTCCAAACACTTGGCCATGACTATTGTTATTCGGGTGTGTGTGTGTGTGTGTGTGTGTGTGTGTGTGTGTGTGTGTGTGTGTGTGTGTGTTTTCATATATGGTAAAATAATAATGGTAATATAATATACGTAAACATGGTTCTTTATATGCTAGTACACTCACACACGTGCACACTGAGTCCTGATTACAGACACATGCAGTAGCAGTATGACTGTTTCTGCCTTCACGATCCAGACAGATTCCTATTTTCATGTATGTATGTGTCTCTGCAGTATGCTTGCCATGTATGCGGGTTTGCATGATGTGGGTACACTTTATCAGTACCTATACATATGCATGTGTGGGGGAGGGTACATATGAAGGCCAAAGGTCAGTATTAGTATCTTCCTTGGTCACTCTTCACCTTAGGTATAGAGAAAGTCTTTCACTTGAACCCAGAGATCACTGATTTAGCTCATCTAGGTAGCCATATTACTCTAGGGAGCCTTTGTCTCTGCTTTCCCAGCACCATGATTACAGGCAGGCTGCCATGCTTCTAGTCCTGGGCCAGACTGCTTTTAAAATAAATCTCAGTATGGGCATGTCACACGTCTAAGATCTGAGCGTGAACCATTTCTACCTCTGTGCCCTGCGGCTCTTACAGGAGGTTCTGCCCTACCAAGCAGGTCCTTCCACTGACGCGCTTTCTGCTAATGTCCCCTCTCCAGAATAAGAAAATCTACCTGGATATCATACACACGTACATGGAAGTACACGCCACTGTTTACGGCTCCAGCACGAAGAACATCCCCAGTTACGTGAAAAATCACGGCATTCTCAGTGGGCGTGACCTGCAGTTCCTGCTCCGGGAAACCAAGGTAACTTCCTAGCAGATTCAAGAGCACTCACATGGTTTATGGGTCTGTTTCCCCTGCCATTGGGAATGGGAGTCTTTCATGACTTCTTTTCAATGGTGCAATAGAACTTTAGGCACTAGGTTAGGGCTGTAGTTTAGGGTTTGCCCAGCACCACTTGAAACCAGATGCTCAGTAGTAATGTGGTATCTGAAGTTTTAATAACTGTTTGTTGAAATAATGCACTTAATGATTCCACAGACACATCAGCTTGGGTTAGCCTAGCTATAAGGTTTTCTGGATGTGTATGTATACCTATATGCTTTACAATTAAAAACCTTTACATGTGTTCTTGTGTTTCAAATGTATCTGCATATTGGCTCTAAAGGAGAAAACTCCGTGCTGGATATGTGTCTGCCTGTACTCTCAGCACTTAAGATTCAGAGGCAGGCGGATCAGGAGTTCAAAGTCATCCTCAGATATGTAGGGGATTTGTTGCCAGCCTAGGATATAGGATATATGAGACCCTGTCCAAGCTTTAAGCAATAACCAGGCAGTGGCATTCTAGTGCAGCTATTAGGGAAGAAAGTTAAATTATGGCTACTGTGAGTTTATTCATTGATTTTGTTCAAAATATGTCTTTTTGCAATTGAAAGTTAGTTTACACACACACACACACACACACACAAACACACACATACACATACACACTAGAGTTAAGTGGTAGTATTTGCCTGACATGCTCAAGGCTTTGGGTTCTTTTCCCTGAATCCCAAGAAATGACAGTTCACAAATCCTGTTTATGGAGGATTTTTCTTGTGCTGAGCATCCAGAGAGGAGTAGAAAGGTAAAGCCCTGCCGTGCTCCAGGGTGACCTTCTGATAGGGTAACAGAGGCCCAGGAGGCCACTGTGGCACAAGGAACCAGGTGCCTGACATGCTGTCCTCACACCCTCAGATGAGGACAAAGTGTCACCAGCTCAAGGAACCCTGGAGGGGAGTACAGAAGACCTGTGAGATGGCTGGGGTGTGGAAGCACTGGCATTCAGGAAGCCAGGGTGCCAGTGGCATCTTCAGGAGAGAATTAAACCCAATATAACTATCCTCTGTGTTAGAATGTGCCATTTGATAAGGAAATGGGCTCTGACTGTCACAGATATGGTCTAAACCCTACAGCGTAGGTGGTTGGACAACCACTGAGGGTTATTTATTTGTAGGTGAGTATATGTTTATACATGAGTGTATATGTGTGTGTGCATATGTATGTGCATCCATGTGGAGGCCAGAGGTCAATCTCGGACATCATTCCTCAGGTACCATCGACCTTGTGGGTTTTTTTTTCACATGTATGCATGTGTTCCTGACTGTTACATGTGCACCATGTGCATGCAGGACCCTGAGGTCCTGTGAGTCAGACCTCACAATGTGGGTGCCAGGAGTTGACCCAGGTCCTCTACAAAAACAGTAAGAACTCTTTTTTTTTTTTAACTGCTGAGCTGTCTCTCCAACCCACCCCTTGAATGTTGCTTGCTTGCTAGGCTGGCTGGCTGGTGAGCACAGGAATTCTGCCTGCCTCTGCTTCCCCCCCCCCCACACACACTCACACACACATACACACACACACACTCACACACACACACACACACACACACACACACACAGTTTTTATTTTGTTTCTTTACTTTTCTGTTTGTTTTTAGTTTTGAGACAGGGTCTTTCTACATAGCCCTGGCTGTCCTGGGATTTACTATGTAAACTCGGCTAGCTTTGAACTCACAGAGATCCCCCTTCCTCTGCCTCTTGAGTGTTGAGATTGAAGGTATATGGCACCAGGCTGGGCCATACAAAGACTTTTAAAAGATGGGGTGGGTGGGAGCCAGCAATCCGCCTCAGCAGGGGAGGGCGCTTGCTCCTTATACCTGAGGAGCTGAGATGAATTCCCCAGAACCCACAAAAAACGTGGAAAGAAAATGAAGTGAACTAAATCCCCTAAACTGTCCTCTGGCCACCACTTACATGCCGTGGCATGAGTGCAACCTCACTCGTGCACACACATCACACACACACACACACACACACACACACACACACACACACACACCATAGTGCAAAGTCATCTTATGAACAAAGTTCATGACCATTCATGAGTTCAGAGGATAACTATCTGATTTTTGTCTGCGTTTCTCATCCTGTAAACACAACTGATGCTTTTTGCCTCCAAGTCATTTGTGTGATTCCAGGGATAAAATATTTTGATAACCTTTTTTTTTTTAACTCTTTCACCAAGAATTGGGCTTCTTTATCCTGCCCCCCCCCCCCCCCCGAGGACTTTCATTCCTTAAAAGGTCGCCTGCCGTCTTATGATTGCTCGCGGCTCTGTGAGTGAAGAGTGCCCCAGTTTCACTGTTCTCTTCCTGTCATTTTCTTTCTTAGTTTGACATTTTTGAGTCATCAACATGTCCGGGCCCCTTCGCAGCAGCAATTCTATTTTCTGCCATTTGCCTCATTTTACTTTTCTTCGGTGAGACCCCACGGAAAGTTCAAGTTCCTTTAAAATAACACCAGGGCAGCGCTTGTTTCACAGTGTGTCATTACTGGCTCACACGCTCCTATTAGCCCGACCTTGTGAACATCTTCCTCAGCCTGGCAGATTTTAAAAGAACCCTCATTTGCTTACCATCCATTTACCTTGTCAGAGAATGGGAAATGGGCCAAAATTGAGGTCTATCCTGTTGGAGGAATAAAAAAAAAAAAAAGCCTCTGAAACCCAGCTATGATGTTAGAGTAAGCCAAACAGCCAAGAGTGCAGCTTGGTTTTTGAGGACGAGAAGCCCACGCTCGTGTGTGTGTGTGTGTGTGTGTGTGTGTGTGTGTGTGTGTGTGTGTGTGTAGTATATATTATATATAAACACCTTTATTTAATACATAAACATAATATATAAATATATAATATATAACTATATATTTAAGAATATATATCCTTATTATATAATATAGTATCCTTTATATGTGTATGTACATATATACATGCATATATGTGATATATATGTGCATACATACATGTGAGATATATTATATATAATATATACATATATGTATATATGTATGTATATGTATGTATGTAGGTATATATATACACACACACATATATTCTCTTGGGGGGAAACTAACAGGCATTGGAACTGGAGAAATGTCTCATTGGTTAAGAGCACATACTGCTCTTACAAAGGACCAGGGCTCAGTTCTCAGCACCTGTATCAGGCACAACCACCTCTAACTCCACTTCCAGAGGGCTCTGTGTCCTCTTATGGCCTCTGGATGAACTGTAAGCGTATACGGTGTAGAGATAAACACACATACACATAAACTTTTAAAGTAATGAATTAATTTAAAAGGAACTTATGATGATGCTCCAGATGGAACTATTTAGCTCCTGTTTCTCTGATAAAAATATATTTGGGATGAAGAGGCAACTTTCCTGTTAAAAGTACATGCTGCTTTCCGGATGCCCCAAGTTCTGTTCCCGGCACCCACACTGGGCCACTCACACCCACCTGTAACTCCAGCTCCAAAGGACCAGATGCCTGTGGCCTCCATGGTCACTTCCACTCATGAGAAAGCACACGACACAACGCGCACACACCACACACTGCTACGTTTAAAATACAGATACGTCTTAAAGAATATATTAAACCACCCTACGTGGAATGATGACTCAAATTGTGGGCTAACATGAGGAACATGGGGTGGTGTACGGCCAAGCCTCCCTTTACATTGAGAGTCTAAAATCAATCATGAGTTTGGAAATGTGATACAGGCTGACTGCAACCACATCCTTTCCCACTTCTCACTCCTCCCGTACCTCTGAGCAACTTTAAAGCAATTTATTCCCGTCTACGTTGGAAGTGGAGAACAGGAGCTGCCAAGGAGACATGTCTATAAAAATGAACAGACTATCCTCGGGCTCAGCTAAAGAAAGGGGCAAACCTGGTCTCCTCTCGCCAAGATCTTCAGAGATGGAGAGGAATGGCTGGTGTTCGGTCACTTTGGGGCTCGCTGTTGCCGTTAGTGAAGTTTGGGGTTGTTTTGGTTTTGGCTCCTTCGGGATTGGGGTTGACCCCAGTGCCCTAGTGCATGCTAGGACAGGCATGCCATCACTAAGCTGCCTCCCCAGCCCCAAGGCCGTCTCTGAAACTCCACAGCTAGCCCACAGCACGGTTTGCTCTGTAGATCTCTGTCTGCGCATGCCATCTGTTGCCCTGGTCTTCAAAGACAGAGGGATGCTGGTACATGAACACTGGGGCCTTAAGTGCTGGGAAACTGCTATGCTCCAGAAGCTTCCTCTCACAGAGCTCTTCATTTTGATAAACTACTTATTTACCTGAAAACCAGACAGGTCATCTGGTCTGTCGAGCTCCGGAAGAGGAGTAGGGGGCCTGCGCACCGTGATCCACTAGGGTGGCGTTTTTTACATTCCGGTTTAATTCTCCCTCTCCATTCCCATGGCTTTTCTTCACCTTCGCAGTTTCCGTTTGTTTGCTGGGGCAGGGTCTCGTGGAGCCCAGGCTGGCCTCAAGCTTACCATGTAGGCAAAGAGGAACTCGACCTTCCAGTCCTCCTGCCTCCTCCACCTTCCGAGTACAGGGATCACCAGTGTGGTGGTGGGGTTCAAGCCTGGGGCCTCGTGCCCACTGGGCAAGCACTCTGCTAACTGAACAAAATAGCATGAGCCTACCTTCCTAGGCTTAACTTCATTTGCCTTGCCCACCTTCCCTTGGGCAGTTCTTATTCATGGACCATAATGAACAACGTATTAACATGCCATTTCTAATGGAAGGGTGTCTGGCCCTCTACTCTCTAGCCAAACTAAGTAGTTTCCTTTCTGTGGTCAAGGATAGATTCTAACTGTAACCCAGCAGGGGGAGTTGCTGTTCATACTCTCCCTTTCCATGCACCCCCACACACATGCCTCCCCCACAACTCCCCCCCACACATCTTTCCTCCCTCCATGCCTTGGGGGGCCCATGATAACCCTAGTTCTTCACCAAGTCATCTCAGCTAGGTGCCTCAACATCTGTGGCCAACATGGAGCGTGTGCCTCACCCAACAGGCCCACCTTTGTGCCTAACTGCCGCCCTGAAACATTGCTGAAGATCCCGCCCTAAGCCCCGGCTATCTCTCTGGGTCTTCCCCCCAGGTCTGGCTGGGTTTCATTTTTGTTGCTGTGACAAAAATACTCTTGACGAAAGAGGTTTATTTCAGCTTGCGGTTCCAGTTATATAACCCACCAGTGCAGGGAAGTTACAGTAGCAAGAGGTTAAAACAGCTAGCCATAGCGCATCTACAAGTCGAGAACAGGAAACAAAAACATCACATTCAGTTACTTGCTCGTTTGTTCTCAGCTCCATTTCTCCACTTCTGTACGTTTCAGGATCCCTGCCTAGGGAACGGTGCTGCCCACAGTGGGCTGGGTCTCTCTTTATCAATTAACTTAATTAAGACAGTGCCCTACCGGCATGCCCATAGACTAACCCAATTTGGACGTCAACCCGGCACTTCCTAAACGTCTTAGCCAAAAGATTTATTTGTAATCAAACTCTCAAGTGGCCCAAGCATTCTACCTAACCAGGCGTCTTAGTTCTGTCTCTTTTTGCTGTGATAAAATATCCAACAGAAGAAATTTAAGGGTTGTGGCCCACCGTTGCGGGGAAGTCAAGGCAATATAGTCAGCACAGAAAAATAATATAATGAATGCTTGCTTGTGCTCAGATTTCTCTGCACAGACACAGTCCTGGATGCCGAGGGAACGATGCAACCCACAGTGGATGGGTCCTTCATATCAGTTGACGTAATCAAGGTCATCCCCTACAGGCCACCCTACTCTATGGACAGCCCCTCGTTGAGACTTTCCTCCCTGGTGACAGGTTGTATCAAAAGTGACAAAGCTAGCCATCACACCAGGGATGAGGTTCCATCAGCTCTAAAGCCAGAGGGTGCAGAGGAGCTTTCAGGTTCTCACGAGTGTCTTCCCCGTGTCTGAAAATCAGAAAACCACACTGCTCCTGGGCTACAACCCGGGTCAGTTAGCAGAGATTACCTAAAAATTGCTCACTTCCCATCTCCAGGTCAATGAATTGACGCCATGCATTGTAATACATTTGAGTTGGTACTGGGGCTTTCAAATGACAAAAATGTGGGGCCTTTCAAGTTTGGCGCTGGTGTCTGTGGTCTGGCTTGTTTCATCCTTGGCACTAACATTGCTGGGAGACGACGGCGGGAGTCTGCTCAGGGAACCCAGTTTTCAGGATGAGCCAGTTTACTGGCCAGTCGGGCCAGTTGGTAATGTTGAAACAGGTTTGATAGATAGGTCCTGTTGTCATTGGCCATCAAAGCTCCTCCCCAGGCAGCCCAAACAGCTGCGATTAGAGGTTTTGGGGCCCAAGAGAGGGCAGAGACACCTGGATGAAGAGCTCAGGCACTGTTGACCTTCTTCAGCATCAGCAGTGTGAGAAGCGGGGCCCTGCAAGCTGAACAGAATCATCTCCCATCGGGATAAAGAAACTGCTTCCGCTCTTTCTAGTTCTAGTTTCACTCCGTCGCTGTGATAAAAACCTGCACGAAAGGCTGCCTGGGGAATCTTAGGGGAGAAAGGGCTTCTTCGGCTTACAATTCTAGGTTATAATGCATCACTGCAGAGAAGTTGAAGACCTCAGAGCAGCTGGTCCCATTGTATCTGTTGAGCTTTAAATGCAAAATATGCCCCCAGAAGCTCCAGTGGTTGAGATGTTAGAGACTGTGAAGGAACCTTTAGGGTGTGGAGCCTCACTGGAGGATATATCACTTCCTGGCCCACTTCCTGATCCCCCACCACCACCTCTCTCTCTCTCTCCCTCCCTCCCTTCCTTCCTCCCTCACACACACATATACACACACTCACACACACACACAAACAGACATACATACACTGGCCTCACAACCTGCTATGTATGTGTGTACGTATATACATACATACATATGTGCGTGTATGTGTGTGTGTTTATTCTGTCTGTGTGTGCATGTGTCTGTCTGTTTCCTTATGAAAATGAAAACGGGTCTGTCTGCTTCCTGACGGCCAGGCCATCCTCACACTCCTGCCGCCATGTTTTCCCTATTGCGATAGGCTACGCCCCTCTCTGGTGCAAGTCAAATCTTCTTCCCTAGCTTGCTTTTTCTCAGGGTGTTCTATCACAGATCCGAAGGGTAAGAAATACAGCATCCAGGAGCAGAGACACAATAAATGTGTGTATGCCTAGTGCTCCGCTGGCTTTATAAATGCACTTGTGCCTAGTGCTCCGCTGGCTTTAAAAATGTGCATGTGCCTAATACTCCGATAGCTTTATAAATGCGCATGTGCCTAGTGTTCCTCTGCTGCCTGTATAAATGCACGTGTGCCTAGTGCTCCCCGCTGGCTTTATAAATGCGCGTGTGCCTAGTGCTCCGCTGGCTCTCTCCATTTGTGCACACTCCAGATCCAAACCCAGGAAATGATGCCACCCACGCTTAGGCTAGATCTTACCACGTCAATTAAGGAAACCAAGACAGCCTCCCCAACCCCCCCTCTCCCGCCATAGACATACCCACAGTCTGTTCTATACAATCTTCCTGGGTAATTCTAGCTTGTGCCAAGGTGGCAATTAAAACTGACCATCATACCCAAGCATTGTAGAGATTCTTTGGTAAAGATATGACGGGGATAGCTATTCCTAGACATAGCTCGCTACCCTGCTACTGTATCAAGAGCAAACAGGAGGCGTAACAGTAGCATGCAGTTCATAGGCCTGGCCTTCCCGTCTGGAAGTGACTGCACACTGCCTTAGCTCTCTCCTCTGCTAGTTTTGTAGTGTAGGAAATAGTGAGAACTTGCCCAGCATCGTGGCGCACGCCTTTAACCCCAGCACTCACGAGGCAGAGGCAGGTGGATCTACGTGGAAAGGAGAAAGGAAGGAAGGAAGGAAGGAAGGAAGGAAAGAAGGAGGAAAACTCATAAAAACACAGGAGGGCTAGAGTTGTTGTAACCCACAAGCGCAGTCCACATACAGCTCACCTCCGCCTGTGGTAGGAGGGCATTCTTAATGTTCAGCCGTGTGAAACTACAGCTGAATTTGAACTTGGGGCAACTACTTTTCAAATGTTTCCTAGGCACTAAGCCTGAGGAGATTGACTATTTCTACAGAATAGCTCCTTCGGTCTTCACAACAGCTCCATGACACAAGCGTCGGTGTTGGCCCCATTTTGCCTGTGTTACTTTAGATAAGGTTCTAGACTATAAATGAGCCTCAAGAAGCCATACACTGAGGCAGTTGCCAAGGCTACCAAATGAGGAAGTGGTAGCATCGGAACTTGAATCCGACTGCACCACCACTGCTGTCAATCATTTCATTGCCCCAGCCTTTGGCCAGTAATCAATGGGGGTAGGGGGGTGGAGGCGGGGCAGTGTCAAACTGAGGTTAATTCATTGCTCAAACTCCCTCCTGATCCTTCCACACTGGCTAATTAATAATGATCAGAAAACTACATGCTGAGTTTATGTGGGTCCAATATTTCATTATTCTTGCTGTTTTCCCCCATTAAACATGCCCAGAGCTGGGGTGAGATATAATACCCTTGTTAGATGCTGCCCTTTGAAGACCAGACATGAGCCCATACAATATGGCCAGTTTTCCCTGGAAGAGTTACACCTTAGCATTTGGATGGTTTCTTCCACGCAGTTTTTGTATGTGTGTGTATGTGTATGTGTATGTGTGCAGACACAGAGGCTGATAGGTGTATGATATCACACCTCCCCTGTATATGAATCCTGGGTTGAATCACCACTAGACAGTAAAGCAATCGATTAAAGTGACTGAGGCTGAGGTAACCATTGGTGAAGTGCTTGCCACCCCAGCATGAAGACCAGAGTTTGAGCCCCCCAAGCCCCCCACCTAAAACACTGCATGTAATGGTACTCACGTCTAATCCCAGCACTGGGGAGGGGGAGCCAGTGGACCCCTGGAGCTCACTGGCCAGCCTGCCTAGCCAAAGCAGAGAAACCTTGTCACCAAAAGCAATGTGGAGAACAACTGAGGAAGACTCCCAAGGTGACCTTTGACCTCCACACACATGTGCACACATACATGTGCATATATACATACATACATTCATGATAGAAGTGAGTGAAACTGAGCAAGCCCAGGAATGACTAAAGGGATCGCTGTTGACTTACTCAGGCTTAAGCCAATTCCCTTTTCCTTTTAAAACAGAGAAAAATATCCCAGTGACTGTGTCAGGGTGTCCCAATCCTTGCCGTGAACAAAACGCGTGCTCCTCTATCTGATCTTCCTTGTCATAGCTTTAATGTTGGAGCATGCGATCCTGCTGTTTTGAAGCGCTCATTGGTGGAGGCAGAGGTGTGGGCGTGGAGATGTGAGTCAGCTGGAATAATCCTTGTTGGACTCTGGGCTTCTGGAGAGCCGACGTAAGCCCATACAGTACAGCCAGTTTCCCCTGGAAGAATTGACCCTTCGCACTTGAACGGTTTCTTTCACCCAATTTTTGTATGTGTATATATGTGCATACACATGCATGCAGGTGTCTACACACATGTGAATCTGTGCTAGGGCAGGAGGAGGACAGCAGGTGTCCTGCCTTATCCCCTTGAGACAGGAATCTGTGATAGAAACAGGAGCCACACAGGAGGCCAGAGAGCCCCAGCATCTTCCCGTTTCCACCCCTAACAGTACTGGAGTTATAGAAACACGTGACCACACCCAGATTTTTACCTGGGTGCCTAGAATTCAAACTTAGGTCCCCATACTTATGGAGCAAGTGCTGTTACCCACCAGGCCTCTCCCTAGGCCTTGAGTGCTTTTTATGTCTTGGGTTTCTCCTTTTGGTGATAAAGAAATGTATTGGATTGGAGTGGAAATAATACAAACTCCTCAGAAAGAAAGGAGAGAGAGAGATAGAGAAAACCTGGGAGAAGGAAGAAAAAGTGGGGGGGGGGTTGGAGGAGGGGGTTTGGGGGCACCATAAGTAGACATAGTGATGGACCAAGAGAAAACGCAAGCTGGCATGGGTGAGGTGTGTGGCAAGGCTGCAAATCGGCAGAAGCTTCTGGTTGGAGATGGGAGTTTTCTCTACCTAGACTGTTGTCACTCAGCTCTTAGATGTGCCGTGTGACCATACATGTGCTGCATACATGACATCACTCCTCGATGTCACAGGTAATGAGGATACAGGAACCAAGGGGAAAATTGCTTACTGACAGCCGGTAGAAAACATTTTTTTTCCCCAATGTCTCAAAGTCATGCATCATCCCATGTCACCTTAATTAGCGTGATAGGAAAACACATTGCTAAGAAAAGGTGTGGTGTTTGCTTAAGCATCCTTGGAAGATGGTAAGTGAGGCTTGGGAGAGTTAGCCCAGAGTGTTCATCACTTCATCTGTGTATGCAAATGGTGTGTGTGTGTGTGTGTATGTGTGTGTATGTGTATACGTACATGAATGTGGAAGTCAAACAAAAAACTTCAGGTATGCATCCTCACCTTCGATGTTGTTTACAACAGGGCTGCTATTGTTTACCTTTGCCTACCCCCAGCTTGCTGGCCTGCAAGGTCCAAAGGATTCTCCCATCTCTGCCTCCCGTCTCACTGTAGGAGCCTGGGATTACAGATTATGCTCCTGTGCCAGCCAAGCTCTGTGTGGGCTCTGGGGAGCTGAGTTCAGGGTCTGATGCTTGCCCAGCAAACACTCATTTACCCACTGAACCACCTCCCCAGCTCCCTGAGTGTTGGTTTGATATGTTCTGAGATATTCTGGACCCAGGAGGGTATAAAAGTTGGTGCAAATTATTATTCAGATGTAATTAAGCTTAGGTCACATCCAGGTTCATCAAGTAATAGCCTCTAACCCTTTAATTCGTAGGTTCATATGGTCTGAGCTGAAGGAAATAATCACCACCCTCCCCCCAAGAGTGTCTGCTTATGTGCCCGAGCGTTTGCTGCTTCTGTTTCTTCCAGAGCTGTTTAGGACAGTGCAGAACCGAGGAGGGTTTCATTGCTTCTTGGCAGACCCTGATTGTCAGAGGTCGATAAAAGCCGTGGGCTCCAACAGCTCTCCTTAAACCTGCCAGGACCCTGTCTGTGTCTGCTAGCTCTCCTTAAACCTGCCAGGACCCTGTCCGTGTCGGCTAGCATTTTCTTCTCAGCACTGAAAAGAGATGGCATGACGGGTGCCCTCCTGTGTTCCCAGATTGTTAAGATCAGATCTGGGCCCTGGCAGCCCTACCGTGCTAGGTTCAGCCATCTTTCTCAACAGCTCAGCTACAGAGACCAACGATAGTGAGGAATAAAGGAGAGTTATTCCTCGTGGCCACATTGGGGAGAGAAACAAAGAAAAGAGGTCGAGTGACTCCCAGGCCCGTCTCTGGAGTCCTGACAGGACACTTAGGTTTAAACAGAGGACTAAGCAGTCTTGCTTGGTCAAGATGTGGGTCAGCCCATCACTGACCCATCACTGCCTCTGCTCCAGTCTCCAGTCCAGTGTGGGGCTCAGGAGAAATTCCAGCTCCCCAGGGTTAATTATTTCTATGTCTGTTCGCCAAACAGAGGGGCTCAGACGTCTCCTTACATGAAAACACAAGGAACCCTAGCATCCTACACCCAACCCCACTCCCACTAGGCACGCAACAACACCCTGGGTGTCCCCTTGTCACTTGATGTATACCGCTAGAGCCATTTCAGACTTGGCTTTTCCATGCGGACAGGGAGAACCAGGATTAGACCCTGCCTAGTGACGGCCACACACAGCACGCACCTGCTATACACAGACTGTTGCATTTTTGGACCCACTGACCCATGGTGTCTCATCCCTTTGTCCTAGCAGCTCTCTGCTGCTGTGGACTTTCTAAAGACCTTTAGCTTGTTTCTGCTGCCATCTACCGTCCATCTAGGGAAACTGGAGGTTTGCTAGCTGGGGAATTGCAGACTCCAAATCCTACTCCCACAGAGGGAAAAAACAAAACCTGCCAGCTACTGCTGTCCCCAGTGAAAACACTATCATAAAAACCTGTGTTTACTGACCTCCCAAGTTTGAAAGCAGTTTCATTTGAACTGTAATCAAACCGCCAAGTGACCTTTCTGTCCCTGGGCCCCAGAGTCCCTGAAAGGGCCTGTTGTTCCCAGCTTGAGTGAAGAAACCTTCTGTTTAGTTAAGCAAGTGGTTTTCCAGTTATGTCTCCTGCTGAGTGACAGAAAGACGATTGTGGGGTCTTGGGTTTTATTGTTGGCTTTCGTTTCATACTCCCAGCCTTCCTGCCCCCTCTGTCCCCAACACTTCTTTACTTTCGTATCAGAAAAAGAGATGGGAACAAGGCAAGGCTTTTCTCAGGCTCTTACAATTCTGCATCTCGTGGTGCAAGCCTCTTTGCTTTGTTCTAAGCCACCAGCCTCGAGATCTAAGCCCCTTGCAGGCTGTCAGAGGCATCCACAGAGGCAGACCACAGGAGCTGAGAGGCAGTCGTGACTGATATGCTCATGCGTTGTGTTTTCCTGTCTTACAGCTGTTTGTTGGTCTTGGATTCCCTTATGAAGGTCCAGCTCCCCTGGAGGCCATTGCAAATGGATGTGCTTTCCTGAACCCCAAGTTCAACCCTCCCAAAAGCAGCAAAAACACAGACTTCTTCATCGGCAAGCCAACACTGAGAGAGGTGAGTGGGTTGGGATTTTTTGGGTTTTATTATTATTATTATTATTATTATTATTATTATTATTATTATTACTATTACTATTATTATTATTGTCATGTGTGTGTGTCTGCATGTGTACATGTGCGCACACATGGAGGAATGCACACATGTGTGGGCATGCATGTGGAGGCCAGGGTTGAAGAGTGGGGGTTTTCTCCATCACTCTCCACTTTCTCCACTAAGCCAGGGTCTCCCGCTGAACTCAGCGCTCTCTGATTTGGCTACCCTAGCATGCCAGCTTGCCTCCACCTCCTAGGCTCCGTGATTGAGGGCAGGCTGCCATGCCCGCCCTGCATCTTTGACATGTGCTGGGGAGTCACACTCAGGTCCTCATGCTTGCACAGAAAGCTCCTGTCCTCCGAGCCAACTCTCCAGCCCCCACCATAGCACAACTCTGTTTTTAATGACCGTGGGTGTTCTAGTCGCAGCGGACAGCTGGAGTGAGGAGGCCACTGGGAACACTTGCTTGCCTCACCATTGCATGTGGTGAAGATGAAACTGTGGCCAGTGACTATTCAGAGCTGGAGAGACGGCTTAGTCAATAATAAAGTGTTTGCTGTACACGTTAAATCCTCAGAACTCTGTAAAAAGCCAGGCGTGTTAGCATACTCTTAAAATCTCAGCACCGAGGAGGCAGAGACAAGCAGATTCCCTGGGATTCACTGGCTGGCCAGCCTAGAACAACACCCAAGCTTGACCTGTGTCGCGCATGCACGCATTCACAAATACATACATGCACACACACACACACACACACACACACACACACACACACACACACACACGCTCAGACCCTAGAGACAAGACATCATAGTTGATGAACGGAATGTGCCTGGGCTTTTAGGCCGTCCTCAGCCCACCCACCATCCTGACAAGCTGCGCCCTCACTGCTCGAGCCTTGTCCTGTTCGCCTTTGCAGATGTTCTAGAAAGCCACAATGGGTGATGAATCACCATGGAGGATGGCTGGGATTCATCTGGGGTGATAAATAGAAGTCAGTTACAGCTCAGAGTGGGTGATCAGTGTGGCAAAGGCAAGGAGGCTTCTGTATCTGGCCAGGCACAGGTGTGTGCAAGAAACCGTGAGATTGGCTTGTTGCTTCTGGACAGTTAGTGACTCTCCTGACTGCTCATGCACAGGGACATTAAAGCTGGGTCCCTTGGGGCCTTTGGCTGGGGAAGCACAGTGTTGGAAAATTCCTCCTGTGACATAGCAGCAACTGTCTCTGGAACATTCATTTTTCAATTCTGTTGCTTTTTTTTTTTTTAAACACTCTGGGTCAGTTTCCTGAACTTGTACCTCAAATAGTCAGTCAAATACAGCTCTTCCCTCCTGATCTGCCCTTTGGAAGTCTTCAGGAAATGTCTATTTAGATCCCTTGCCTGTTCTCAAGTGGGGCTTCTTGCTAGTGAGTAGTAGCTGTTCCTTAGATATTTAGGGTATTAACCCTCTCTCAGACTCAATATGCAAGTGTTTTCTCTTACTTTATTATGTTGGTGACTCTCTTGATGTCACCTTTAAAAGTTGGAGCTGTGGAAATGACTTCAGCAGGTACAAGCAGGAGGACCTGAGTTCAGTACCTAAAACACATATTTAAAACAAAAAAACCAAAAACCCCTAGGCATGGGATGGGAGCACTCGTAATCCTAGACCTGTGGGGAAGGTGACATGGGCATCCTGAGGCTTGCTGGCCAGCCAGCCTAGCTCTCCTGGCTTCTTCCAGGCTAGGGAGAGACACAGTTTTAAAGGACAAGAGGGATGGCCCCTGAGGAGCAATCTGAGGTTGATTTCTGGCCTCCATGTGCAGGAATACACATGTGCACAAGCATCTACACACACGCAAGCACACACACACACACACAGAGGACACTATTGAATGATGTCACATGACAGGGCTCTCCGATCAGCCAATGCATTGTCCTCTGCCACTTGCCATCATGTCATTTACAGAAGAGGCTGGGGAGTGTAGCTTTTAGTCATTTTTTTAAAAAATAGGAGACAGTTGAAGGTGATTTGGGCTAACAGAGTTAGAAGAGAAGACAGTTGGTGACAGGTGGGCCAGGAGAAGCTGAGCTGAGCCAGAGACGATATTGTTAGACAGTTAGGAGAAGAACCCACAAACTGGTGAAGAAAAAAAAATGACTAAAAGCTACAGGAGAGGGCAGAAGGAAGAAGAGACCTTGGAGCACCCACGTGGGTGTCAGTGGCTCCACGTGACCTCATCCAGATGACTCCCTAAGCCCAGTGTCCCCCACAGGAGGCAGAGATCCCGCTGCGAGTGGGCAGAAGCTGAGCCCACTCAGCTCGCCGCCACACTGTGGGAGTTGAGCAGTGTGCTCCCCGTTTTCTAGGAGCCCCTTATCTGGTCTGGAAGCATGAGAGTGCAGCTGCACCATCAACATAACACGTAGACATCTGAGTGGGTTGGGGACGTGGCTGAGGGGGTAGAGTGCTTGCCTGGCATGCAGAAGCCCTGGTCTCCATCTCCAGGACCACAATATAGCAAGTTCAAGGCCAGCCTGAAATATATGAGACCAGAGTAAAAAGCTAAGTGGATGAAAGAGGGGAAATGTTCAAAGAGATCCTGCTCAGCGTTAACTGAAAGGGGCTGGGGTGGGCTTTAAAGAGTAAAGAGGATCTGGAAAAAAAAAAGGAACTTGTAGTTGGATGAGCAAGGGAGACCCAAGGTTAATTTGCCTCATATAGGAGAGTAACATCTAACAGCTTTGGCGGGAGTCGTGACCTTGATCTCATGGCAAAGAGGGCTGTATGCACTGCCTTCACAGCTCTCGAAGGCATCCATGTCCATTGAACCAGATGCTTTTAATTGGAATAGAGCTGCCAACAAGTATGCAGATTTCTGAGTCCAAAACCTCCAGGGCAGCGGGTTCTCAACCTGTGGGTCACGATCCCACGGGGGTTAAATTAGCAAAATCACAGTTATGAAGTAGCCAAGAGATAACGTTATGGTTGGGGGAGGGGAGTCACCACAGCATGAGGTTCATGGCATTAGGGGTGCTCGGTGGCTAAAGCACTCGCTGCTCTTGCCGCTCGAGGACTGGGGTTTGGTTCCCAGCACCCACATCTAAGCGGCTCAGCTCATAAACACCTATACCTCAAGTTCTAGGGGTTCAGTGCCTTCTCTTGCCTCTTCGAGTATCAGGCATGTACTCAGAACACATACACGCATGCAGGCATTTACATATACACACTAAACAAATAAATGAACAGTTTTAAAAATTCAGGCGTGGTGGCAATGTCGCCAGCATGGGGAGGCAGGGACAGGATCCCTGGGCCTTAGTAGGCAGGGAATTGACAAGTTTCTGGTTTACTGAAGGGCCCAGTCTCAAAAAAAAAAAAAAAAAAAAAAAAAAAAAAAAGCAGAGAGAGAGCAAGCAAGAACCCTGACATGCTGACACAAATACGCATGCACAGAGAGACAAACCTTAGAAATGATCTCCCTTACCTCTGCACGTGGACAAACTCTAACCCAAGGTCACACGGTACTGTTCTATCTTTGTACCCATTGGACTCTGCTAAACTACCCTTCATACACAAATATTGATCCAGGTCTGTTATCTCTATTTCACTTCGACTTACTTAACTTGAAGAAAATAGGAAAGCATTTCTAAAGGCGAATTTAACTTTGCTTTTATTTTTGCATCAGACCAAGCTTTCAGAGCATATTGCCTGAACTCAGAGGAGGGAAGAAAGTGCCAGAAAACCTGCTTCATTGTGCTTCAGTATAAATTAGATTTTTATCTTCATGCTGGGGCACATATTAACAGGTTCCTGTAAGGGGAGCTCGGAGTCTCCTTGGTTCTATAAGCAGTTCTGAGGTCGCCTCTTGTCTCTCCAAAGGCGCTGCATGTCCGGAGTATGCCCCAGTAAATCTACTACAAATCCACACTCTCGTAGCTGAGATCAGCTGGTCCTCAGTAAATTAACAAGGAGGAACACAGAGTTCTCAGAGGGCTAATGAATCAAGAACACCTCACTCGTAAAATTAAGTAACCCTCGGCAAATGCAAACGAATAAAACAGTAATGGCTTAGCATTGTCTGCTAAGTGCTTAGAGCTGCCTTGTAAATAAGTGGGCGCCTTATAAGAGGGCAGGGGAAGGGGCCTGGACCACTATGTAAACAACTTGATAGTGATGTTGATGCCAGTTGAAATTTTAGCAGTAGATGGAATAATTAGCTTGTTCCCTTGGCCACGATGCAGAAATGATGTGACAGTCTACTCAGCCTCCCAAAAGGTCCAACATGACATAATAAAATGCAGCCCTTGGAGATAAATAGTTATAGATATAGCTAGATAGATATATAGATATGTAAATTTTAAGAGGGATTTTTAAGACTTGTTCTTTTTTTTTTTCTTAAGAATTTGGTGGTGTCCTTCTCCAAGATGCTTTCTCTTTTGCTCAAGGATACATAATTGGAACTGGAAGACAGTTAGGTTGCTATGGAAGGTTTGGAGGACTTGAGTTCAGTCCTCAGAACCCAGGTATAAGGCTGGCTGTGTGGTGTGTGCACTTGGAATCTCAGTGCTGTGGAGGCAGAGACAAGGGCCTGAGACTCTCTAGCCAGCCTAGGTCGATCTATGGATTTGTAGTCAGTGAGAGACCCTGTCTCAAACAAAAGAAAAAGAAAGAAAGAAAGAAAGAAAGAAAGAAAGAAAGAAAGAAAGAAAGAAAGAAAAGAAAGAAAGAAAGAACAAAAAACCAAATGGTTGACAGAGTTCTTGAGGAATGACACCATGACACCTGAGGCTGACTTTGGGCCTCCACACAAATACACACACCATACACAACATATTCACATAAAGCTGTTCAGTTGCTGAAGGAGCTAGGCTTGAACTTGGCTTTGCTGTTTACTGGTTATTATAATAAATAATATATGTGTTAGTGATTGATTACTCTGATGTCTGGCCCAACCTAAGACCTTGTGGATGGGTATTGAATCGAAATATTTTATACATTTTTTTAAAATTAATAAATAAAGGTTTCCACCACTCTGTGGGCCTGCAAAGTCTCCAGCACTGACCACAGAGCCTCTTTGGGGCTCTGACAGGAGAGGAGCATGCGCAGAAACCAAGAAAGGCTGCAGCCTCAGCGCTGCAAGGTTTTGTAATTTCCTGGAGGCTTTCCCAGCAGCCTGTGATGCTAGCTTCCTGCCCCAGACAGGGCTTGCAGTGACTGATGTGCCGAGGTACCAAGGACAGTGGTGAAGAGATGGCTGGTGCTAATTAGCTTTGTAGTTCTCCAAGTGTCTACGGATTTGTGGAGTCTGGACAAAAAAAGAAAAACAAGAGAGCCAGGCTGGCCTCAAAAGAAAAAAAAAAAGTCAGTACTAGCAACAGCAGCTCCTGTAACAGATACGTTAGAATGCATGTCTGGCTGGAGAGATCCGTCAGTGGATGAGAGCACTTGCTGGGTGTAGGTCCTCAGCATACAAGCCGTGCACTGCCTCCCCTCCGGTGCCTGTAACAGCAGTGTGGGGTAGTGGGGAGCAGCAGATCGCCGGGGCTCTCCAGCCTGCCCATCTAGCTCAAATCAGTGAGCTCAGGTTCAGTGAGACAGAGCGACACAGCCAGACACCGACATCTTCTGCTGGCCTTGGCGTGTGCACAGGAACATGCACCTGCACACACAGACATATAGACACATACAGGAAATTAACGAGTAAATAAGCGTGTAAACTCAGAAGCAAATAGTAAATATTTCCTCTCCAGAAATGCAATCTGTAAATAATAGAACTTGCCGGTGTAGATCCTTTTTTTTAAATTTCTAATATATATAAAAGAAATATAAAAAGAATCCCCAGGGAAATAATAGTTATTTCATTCAGCATTATGTACCAAGAATTACAGTAGAAGATGGATGTCTGGTTCCACCTTAACAAGTGCACGTTTCTATTTAAAAGGAATAAAACATTCAGCCAAATACTCTCAGCCTTGTTTTCTTATGTTTGACATTATGAAATGGGAGCTGAGTTCAGTCTGTGTACATAACACACATGTACACACAGCTGTCACTACTGTGACATCTGCCCACGGAGGCAGGTTTTACCGGAGGATGATGCCCAGCGTGACATTGAAGTTGCTGTGACATTTCTTTTTCTGAAATGGTGACCGTTAATTGATGAAGTCTCAAATAAGCCATCAGAAGGCCACTGCGCCTGCCCAGCATGCTCGAGGCCCTGGGTTCCATCCCCAGCACTGCCTAAACTTGCCATCCCCGCACTCTAGACGTAGAGGAAGGAAGGTCGGAAGTTCAAGGTCATCTTCATCTGTGTAGTGAGTTGGAAGCTGCAGCCTGGACTGCATGAGGTATTGACTTCTTTTGAAAACACATTTCTTGATATATACGGGGGACATTGTAATCACACGCCTGTACAGTTCAGTGAGCACTCTCAGATGGTCTCAAGGAATTCTGTCCCATGGGTCCACATGAAATCCCAGCAAATTGAAAGCTGTCTGGGCTGGTGATGTACTAGGTGGTAAAAAAAAAACATGCTTAATCAGGGCCCTGTGCTCAATCTCTGATAGATAGATAGATAGATAGATAGATAGATAGATAGATAGATAGATAGATAGATGATACAGATTAGTAGATTGATTTCCTTGGGAAATCATGTCTTTCCTGTGCACAATTATCCTGATGTTATTCTCTGTCTCTGATCCTCATGTGAAATGTTTCCACAACAGTACTGCCTTAAAGAGGAGTGAGGAGATGAGAGCAAGGATGGACCTCTGACAAGCTCAGAGTAGCTGAGATACACGCTTGGTTTCTTGCGGCGCGGGGGATGGGGAGGGGGTGTTGCAAGGCCTTATATAGCCCAGACTGGCTTCAAACACATGTAGGTAAGGATGTGACCCAACTTCTCATCCTCCTGCCGTTACCTCCTGAGTGCTGGGATTACAGGCAAGCACCACCACACCCACTTTTATACAGTTCCAGAGTAGAACCCCAGCCTCTGTGACTGGGTCAGGCACTCTACCAACTCCCCAGTCTCCTTTAGTATGGTTGATGTTGTTGTTGTTGTTGTTTGGTTGGTTGGTTTTTGTTTTGTTTTGGGTTTGTTTGGGGGGGTTGTTGCTTGGGGGGGCACACTTATGTTGGGGGGGTGGGAGTGCGCATGTGCCACACCACACTGTGGGGGCTACAGGAGAGCTTGTGGGACTCCATCTTCTCCTTCCACCATGTGGGGATTAGCTCAGCTCGGTAGTCCTGAGGGCAAGTGCCCTTACCTACAGAGCCATCCTGTCTCAACCTTTGGGAAGGACTCTCTTTCTTGTAAGTTGTCCTAATAAGCTTTATGTTCTAGGGCGGGAGAGACGGCTCGGTGGTTAAGAACACGTTCTGCCCTCATGAAAACCAACTGCCTGCACTGCAGCTTCCAGGGGCTCTTACAACCTTTCCTGGTTTTTGTAGGCAACTGCGTGTGCACATGTGTCTGTCTACACACGTAGATGCACACATGCACAGAAATCTTAAAACTCCATTTCATATCCCGGTGTTGGCTGTGATTATTTCTGAAGCCTTTTAAAACCTTCTGAGGTCTTCTGATGCCTCAACTTCTGTTGTCACCCCTGTGTGCACTATTACTCATGCCCCGGTGACTTTCCAGCCTCTTCTTTTCTTTTCTTTTTTCTTTCTTTCTTTCTTTCTTTTCTTTTCTTTTCTTTTTTTTTTTTTTCTGTTTTTCTTTTTTTTAAACTGGGCTTAGCTGTGTATTCCTGAGGTGGCCTGGAATTTGTGATTTCCTGTGTCTGCCTGCCAAGTCAAGAAATCATAGGCATGTACCACCGTGCCTGGCGTTCAGCTTTGATCGTTATTGTGACTTCCTGTGCTTACCTGTCTCTCCTAGTCAGGAGACTGGGCAGATACTGAATTTATGGAGGAGGCTTTAGCTGAGAATAAGTCATGCCTAAGAGCCCAAGGTCAGACTACCTGTGCTTCTCATCGTTGGGAACTGGCTAAAGGCATCTTAAAGAAGGGTTCCTTTGGCTCAGATTTCAGGGGTGCGGTCTGTCCTGGGAGGGAGGGCATAGCAGCTGAAGCAGGAAGCAGAGAAATGAAGGCTGGTGCTCAGCTTGCTGCTTTCTCCTTTTCACTCAGTCTGTACCTTGGCCTATAGGATGGCGCTGCCCACAATTGGGTGGAGCTTCCACCTTAACTAACAAACTCTAGAAGTTCCCTCACAGGCATGCCCAGAGGTTAGATCCTGTTGGTCTGACGGTCCAAATTTACTGCCACACAAAGCTGCAGGCCCCGCTTAGTGATAGGGCGCCTACTCCCACCTGTCACAACCTCTTTGTTATGACACTGCGTTATTTCCAAACGGGCTTTGTAAGTTCAAGACATCACTTTTTTTTTTTAAGCTGTCCTTAGGAGGTTCTGTTTGCTTCAGGGAGGATGCAAACACTTCATCTATTGCTGTAGTTGTGTCTGACACACAAAGACAGAATGCTTAGTCGAGCCCAGAGCTTTCTTTATCTGAGCGGCCCTGCATGTGTGAAACTAGGATGTGACGTGTCTTCTGTCTTCCAGCTGACCTCCCAGCACCCTTATGCGGAAGTCTTCATCGGCCGGCCACACGTCTGGACTGTGGATCTCAACAATCGAGAGGAAGTAGAAGATGCCGTGAAAGCCATCTTGAACCAGAAGGTTGCTGATTTTTTTTTCCCTTCCTGCCTGCATTTGACCTGTGTCCCAGGCAGAGTGTTGCAGTCCCTTGCTCTCAGTAAACAAGAGTCTGCCTGCGTTCGTTGGACCAAAGCAAAGCCTGCAGCCAGAGCATCTGGCCTAAGGATTTCACAGAGGCTATACGAGATACAAAACAGCTAGTGGCAGACGTGGCTTCGGGTCTCTTATAGGCCCTGCTGACAGGCCTTGTGGGCTCATAGGTCCCAGGCATGAAGAGAGTGGCTTAACTCATACTTGCTCACATGATCTAATCCTATCCTTGGAGAGATCTGAAAAAAAAAAATGGATTACTTACCTTACTTAAAAGGGCAAAGGTTGTAAAGCAGGGAGATTCTGTTTTGTTTGTGTGTGTGTGTGTGTGTGTGTGTGTGTGTGTGTGTGTGTGTGTGTGTGTGTGTGTACACATGTTCCTGTGAGCATGGATGTGTTACACATGTGTCCCCATGCATATGTCTTCTCTACTGCTCCCTATTTTGTTCTTTTTCTTGAGACATGGTCTTCCACTAAACCTCCAGCTCGTTGCTTCGGCCTGGCAGGCTGGCCAGTGAGCTCTGGGGACCCACCTGTTTCCGCCTCTAGCGTGAGGATGGCAGACACGCCCCACTCCACCTGGTTTTCACGTGGGTGGTCCAGATCTGAACTGAGCTGTCTCCTCAGTCATGTAGTGTTCTACAGCGTACACTGCTTTTTTTTTTTTTCTTTCCTACCTAAACTTTAGAAGTAGGATCTTGTTAAAGGAATAGCTCTAGAGTTTCCTGATCAGTTCGGTGAGCATTGAGTAAGCACCTGTGTGAAAAAAAGACACCCTCCATGGCATTCTGGGCAGACAAGGGGTTGATGACAGCCACCAGAGATGAGGATGCCTCCCCCTACCCCCATGGGAAGTCTACCGTCCTGTGGGAGTTTAGTCTACTGTTGAAACTCTTGTGGCGCAACCTCCCTGTTCTTCTTCTGTCGAGCGCCTTCCCCGTTGGTTGGAACCTGTTGGTGTAAGTGTGCTCTGAGGAGGCAGATAAGTGCAGGTTAGTCATGGTCCTTTGTCGCATCACCAGTACCATACCACTGGGCTCCATATGGATGGATTGCTGGTGACACTCTCTCAGATGTGATCTCTGCTTCTCATTCGGGCAGCACTGAAGACACTGGTGTCAGCGCGCCAGCCAGTGCTGTGTCGCAGAGTCCAGTGCTGTCTTTCCTATATCCTTCCCTCAGATGTCACAGCAACCATCAGAATGCCTTCTTCACTGTGACCTTCTGGGGGTTTCCTGTCCCTCTCCCCAGATACTGGAAGCTGCTGCCTAGAAACCACAAGGCCTTTGTGATGGTGTGAATCCCTTTGTGCCTCGCTTCACCAACTCCCAGCCCTGAGCTCCAGCTCCCTCTGTCTTTTCGTGTCATAGTTCACACTCCAGCCTAAGGATGCACCCCAGTTAGGATGCTTCTTTGCCACATACAAACCCTAGGTTCCACCCCTAGTGCCACGTCTGCTTCCAGCAGCCGGGAGGTAGAGACCTCACCTATAACAAGGCCACCAGCCTAGGCTATGTAACACATTGTCTCAAACAAAAATAGCTCAGGCCACCCCAGCCCTCTGGCTGAGTTCCCTTTGGCACTCCCATCCCTTTGCTTTTGTAGCCTGCGTTCTTTGGATGCATTCTCACCTCACCTACTACTGCAGACCAGCCGTTTCTCTGTGCTCTTCTCAGAGCAGTGACCATGTATTCATCAGATGCTTGCTAATCCCTGCACCCCATCTAGCCCTGGGGTACAGGTCTATATATGACTGTATGGTCCCCAACCATAGTCTATACCCGACATCTGTACCTGCTAGCAAGTGATAACAGTCACCTTTCTGAAGGCCTGGTATGTGCTTTACACTACCCAAGCAGTTTCCCACCATATTCCCTCTCCAGCTTAAGAGAGGTAGGTTTCCTTGCCACTTCCTTCACACATCAAGTATTTGAGACTTGGGTGAAGTAGATCGTCCAGGGTCCTGAAAGCAGCACAGTAAGGCCTGAGCCCTGTCTTTCCAGTGCCAGGTCTGTAGTTTGTAACACCTGCCAAGGCTCTGGTGTGGGCACCTGTGTGAGTCACTAGAGATCCAGTAAGTGCCTCATGTCCTGAGTCCCCTCTCACGGTGCTCCATTGTTTCCGCAGATTGAACCGTATATGCCCTATGAGTTCACGTGCGAAGGCATGCTGCAGAGAATCAACGCTTTTATCGAGAAACAGGTAAGGCCCAGCAGAAGCGTCTGCCTTCGCTGGCTTCCACGCACTGCTTCCTGGCTCTCACTTGGTGCATGTCTGTGGTGATTTGCCTGCTTTGGAAAACTTCAGGTGGCTCCATAGTGACTGGTTGTGCTTAAATGTTGCAGTGTCCTGGTCACCCAATGGTACCAGTCTTCCCTGGGGGTATGCTCTTTGTATGGATACTTAGAGTAAGGCGATTGAGCGGTCAAGATGGGGTCTTCCCTGACCACTGAGCAGATTCAAAACATCTTGAGGACTCAGGAAGGATGAGGAACAGACAAGTGGCTCTCAGTCGTGCCTTCATTTCTTACGCCATGGCCTCTGCCCTGCCCCTCACCCCCACCCCAAAAGCAAGGATTAGGGTCTAGAAAGATAGCCCCAGTCCGTGACAGGCTTGCCTCGCAAGTGTGAGGACCTACCTCAGCTTGATTCCCAGAAACTGCATCTAGAAAGCCAGGCATGGAAACACACGCTCATAATCTCTGTGCTAGGATGGGGAGGCCCCTGGGATTCACCAGCCAGCCAGCCTATCCCAGTTGGTGAGCTCCAGGCTGGAAAGAGACTATCTCCAAAAAAACAAGGTGGACAGAGCCTGGGGAATCACATCTGACATTGTCTTCTGGCCTCCACGTGCGTACACGTTTATGCATCCACAGACATGTGAATATTCACACACACACACAAAAGCAGCACCTGTAAACATGGTAGGACCCTTTAGTGATTTTCAAATGGGGCCCCCTTTCAAATGAAACCCTCTGTGAGACCTGGGCGTGTGCTCTCAGAGGTGATGGGCACGGCCATCGCTCTGCTCCTTTAGGATGTGTTTAACTCCCTGGGCTTCAAAAGCAACCCGGACCCAGAAATAGATAAAACCAGATCCCCTGTGGGTAGGGGAAGCTGAACTTCTTGCCCAGCCCAGAAATACGGGATTCCTTTTATAGGGCAAAACAGAATATTTAAGGGTGATGAAGGGCTCTTTGGACCATGGGGGTAAGAACTATAGCGCTGAAAATAGAAACAGGATGGTAGAAACATAAATCTAGACTGACAGCCCAGAGGCAATGCAAAGGAAGTCGGCGGTTCAGGGAAGCTGCAGCTCAGGAGCCTGGGCTTTGGGGCACAGCATCTGATTAACTGGGCTGTGGGCAGAAGAGGCAGGCAACAGGAGATGGGTACGTTGACATGCCTGTGTGCGTGCAGGTACACATGCACATGTTTGCAAGTGTGTGTGTATATGTGAGCGTAGGTGCATACTCGTGTGTTGAGGTGCACATGGTGTATGTAACCTTACACATAGAGGCAAGGATGTCCTTGCCTCAGGTGTCGTTCCTTAAGTGCTGGTCACCCTAGGGTCTCTCCCTGGTCTGCAGTTCACCAAGTAGGCTAGGCTGGCTGTCCAGTGAGCTCCAGCTATACCTGTGTCCATAAGCCCAGTGCTGGGATTACAAGCTCTGGCCACAAAGTCCAGCCATGTGAACCCCGGGTCCACATGCTTGCACGACAGACACTGTAGCAACGGAATCATCCTCACAGCCCAGCCACCTGGATCCAGCTCTCAGTACCATGAGTTTGTGTTTCTAGGAGTTGAACATTTCTTAGGAGGATAATGGGGTTTCCTTCACAGTGCCCCTGTGAGCATCACATGAACCAGTACCCAGAAAGTACTGAGCACGGGGCCTGACGCAATACTTAGGAGGAGTGAGCTAGCCAGCACTGTTTCCCACCCCATGCTCTATTGTGATAGATTGTAATAATTACAAGAGCTCAGCTCTTGTTATCTCATCCCGTCTTCACAGGACACCGAAAGGACAATGCTGTCCTAACTCTGGTACAGTTCTTTGCCAGCGCACACATCCAGGACACCGTCCAACCCATCCATGGGTTCCCATCCCAAGGGTTTGGTTTCCCATATCAATCAAGATCCCAGAGTTCTAAATGGAAAATAACCAACTCAGTACAAGAAAATATTTTTGCACGAGGAAGAAGGCGTAGTCTCCTCATGTTGCCTGCAGTGGAGTGCTCTCATGTTCTGCTTTAGTTTCCGCTGTCAGTCTCCTGCCATGTCTAATTAAGCTCCACCACAGGTGTACAGTCCAGGAGGCCAAGCAGTATGTGTATAGGTTTGGCTCTCTGCAGGCATCCACCGCTGGTCCTTTCATCCTGCGAAGATGCAGGGTGTGTCAGCTGCTCTTCTCATCGCAGTGACAAAATACCTGACTAGAATGACTTAATGAAGGACGGTTTTATTCTGGCTCACGGCTCAAGGGTGCAGTTTGTCGTGGTGGCGTGGGTAGGCATGGTGGCGTGAGCGTGAGGTAGCTGGTCACACTCTGTCCATGGTCAGGAAACAGAGATGAGTGCTGGTCCTCAGCTCACTCTCTCCCTTGTATTCAGTCCAGGGCCCCAGGTCATGGGGAGGTGATGCTCACGTTTAGGGAGGGCCTTTTCACGTCAGTTAATCTAGAAACTGTCTCCCAGCCATGGCCAGTCGCTTGTCTTCTAGCTGAGTCTAGATCCTGCCTCGATGACAGTAGTAACCATCATGGGGTGTGTGTGTGTGTGTGTTGGGTGGAGGGGGGGGGAGGTCTGTATACTCTCTCAGGCCACTCAGTAAGGTCCGGGATGTATCTAGAGTTAACTGCATAATGAGCACTGAGACACAGTCACGGGGCATACAGGTGGAGTCAGGATTGATTGCAGACTAGATGTAAAGCCAGGTCAGCTCCATGCATTTGCCAGGACCTCAGAGGCAGATGTCCTATGGCTTGGCTTCCCTGGTGCTAGGATTGCAAACATGTGCTTTTTCAGGTGGGTTCTGGTGATCGAACTTAAATCCTCATGCTCACAAGGCATGTCCTGGGTGAACCATCTCTGGGTATTTCTTCTAAGACATCCTCCTAATTCCTCATACCTGAGCCATAACGGGGCCTATTTTTGGTTTATGTCAGGAGCTATTTCTAAGATAAATATGCCCTCGACATATGATAGAGTCCTAGACCCCTCTGGATCAGTTAAGGTCTCCTCTTAGCTGCAGGCCCCGGATCTTAGAGTTTAGAGCGTTCGTTACATTTTTACAGTTTGCAGAGTGTCTTCAAAGAACAGCTGGGACAGAGAGTGGGTGCTCCTGGTGGAATTGGGAAGCTTGTGGCTTGGAGGAGAATGTCCCCACACTGGGAGCCACACTCACTAGCTGGGGCTCAGCTTCCGGAGTCCTCTATGTGGGCTGCACAGAGCATGGGTGCTTTTGTCCAGATTTCTTTCAAGATTGCCCCCCCAACACCACACATACCCACACACATTGCCAACGGGAACCAGGGGAACTTAAATCGACAGCTTTTAAGATCACACCAAACTTTAGGGTACAGTTTAAGAGTCGCAGCTGGGAGTCTACCTCATGCCCAGCCATCCAGGGTGCTGGCCTTCTCCCAGTGGGAGAAAGCTGGGTCTGAAACCGTGCTTGCTCTTCCTTAGCGCCCTGCCCCGCTGCACTAAAACTTGTCGTGGCTTACCATCCCTGATGGAAGACCGACCCTGGCTGGAAGGGAGCTAGCACCAAAGTAAAAATCCCCCGTGATAAAAGATCAGTCGTGACCATTCTCTGTCCAAGTGTCCAGGCTTGTGACATTGCCCATCCTGCATTGTTTGGGGAAGTCACCGATTTGCCTCCAGGAGAAAGAAAGTGGTCAGAGAAGAGAAACACGTCCTTTTCTGCTTTCTTCTAAAGGTCTTCTGAACACACAGGGTGTGGCCAGGGCAGTGGCTCATTTGGCAAAGGCTCCTGCTTGCCAAACCTGACAACCTAGTTTGATTCCCCACGACCCAGCTGGTAGAAGGAGAGGACAGACTTCCACAAGTTGCCCTCTGACCTCCACACATGTACTGTGGCACGTGTGCCCACCAACGCATCACCAAATGTACACTAGATAAAACTAAAAGTGTGTTTAAACCCAGTGTAGTGAGTCAGTTCGTGTGGCTGTTTGGTTTGAACCAGCACAGCATCTCATGTATCCCAGGCTGGCCTTGAACTTGTTATGTGGACAAGAGTGACCTTAAACTTCTGGTCCCCCTGTGCTTCCACAAATGCTGGCATTGCAGGTGTGTGCCTCCATGCTCCTTTTCTGCAGGGCTAGGATGTGCATGCTTGACAGGATCTCAATCGGCTCAGTCCAGCCCTGCAGAGTGGTTGGTAAGAGCTGTTCGGTCACATGCAAAGCGCCAGACATTGGCCTTGGCTCTTCACACACATGTACACATGTAGGGGTGGGGGGCTTGGGGGTGGAGCAGAGAAAGAGAGCATTGCTTTGATTGACATCCGTGTTGGTGGACTCTTGATTTGTAGTCATCGTGTGACAGTTTTGGAATAGCCAAACACACTGAGAAGCATGCGCACGCGTGGCAGAGCGGAATGCAGATCGTGTGTGTGCCCCAAGTGAGCGTGTTTGCCAGACTGACAATGGCTGCTTATCCCTCCTTCTGGCTACAGAGATGCCTCATTGGCTTGGAATCGCCTCTTTTTATACTTTACTCCTATAAAGCCTCCAGGAGGCCAAAATCATTCAGCCCCATTCAGTGCTCTTCACCGAGCACCCGTTAGCTGCTGAACGCCATGTTCTCGGTAAGCCGCAAACTCCTGGGCAGCCTGTAGAGCCCAGCCCGGAAGTCCGTGCCTCCTGACAGCCTTCTCTGATTGCAGCTGCCACCACTCTTCCTTGCTCTGCCTGTCCAGCCTCCAGGTGTCCTTCACCCTGTGCACAGGTGTCTTGTTCGCTGCTCTGAAGGAGTGCCGCCCTTTACTGCTGGACTGTGCGCTAAGCCTCTAAAGCCAGGTGTGGCCCTTCGTGTTCCTGGTTTTGGTGCCTTGCATGAGGCTGAGATGGTCATTTGTAAAGCTGTGGATGGGCACACACTTTCCTGTCTCTTAGCAAGGATCTGTAGAATGAGTGAATATGTAAGCGAATAAGTCAGCAGAGGGGCAGTGAGGGGGATAGCGTTGCTGGTAGCCTGGGCTTTGGTGAATGAAAGAAAAGATGTCCCTCTAGCCTCCTGATCACACGCTGACCACTGTGCCTGGGGGTGAGAGGAGGCGGGGACCCAGCACTTCCATCCCCATTGTGTCCTGCATGCATCTGGCACAAGAGGTGCAGCACAGATGCGCTGATATGACCCAGTGAGTCAACCCCACTGCAGCACTGTTTCCCTCGCCAGCCTTCTTACCGGTCACCTCCCTTTTGTCTCTCCGAACTGCACAGCAATGAAAAGCAGGTGGCACTGTCCCCACTTCCTATATGGGTCAGGTGGAGTGAGCGTGTAAGTCATCCATGAAGTCCCCCGCTGGGGACCAGCCCCCTCTGCCATGCTTTCTCTGACAACTGGGGCTCCCTCTGAGCAGCTGTTCCCTTCAGGCTGTCCGGATGATTCTGTAAGCTTTTAAGACCTGGCTGCTATCTTTACTCTTCCTGGACCTTCTGGCCCCTAGAGCAGACTTGTGAGGGGAGGATGCCAGACCATCATGATGGCCGGGGACAGGGTACCTGCACACACTTTCTGTTCAATGCGTGCTAGGCATGTGTATTGGAGGGCCCTGGAGAAGATGGCTGCTGTCACATCAGCTCCACCGTGCCACCCCAAGGGCCACCCTCACTGTCTGAACTTTGCAGCGACTCCCACCCCCCCCCCCCCCGCTCCAGAGTAGATGTAGGATGACCACTCATCCGTGAAGCCCAGCTCCTCCACATACCTCCCGTGACCTGGCTGAAAGTTGCCCTGGGGGACACTACTCTCCCAAGGAACCTAAAGGAAGTCAGTGAGCACCTGCTCTCTGCCATCTCTCTGCTGAGCTCCTTTCTTCACCCTGCTAGCTGCACGCCTGCGCAAACAAGCAGGGAGCCACACGAGACAGTGGCCTGCGCCCAGAGCCAGTGTTCATGGCATCAGGCTTTAGATCTGACCCATCTGTTATCTCTTTTTTCTAACTTCAAATTTAACTGTATAGGAGGAGAAGCATGAACGAGGAAGGAAACTTTGTCATTGCTCGGAAACTCCCAGGTGCGCATAGGAGCAGGGATGGTCAGAGGAGAGGGGCAGAGGTTGTAAAAGCCAGAACTCTGAGCCTGGTGTAATAGGCTGGTCCGGCCCCCTGTAGCCCTAGCACACAGCCAAGAGGATGAACTTCCAATGGGGGATGCTTTTCTTCAGCTCGGTTTAAGGTTCCTGTCCACAACTGGACCCCGTTGCTGTGGGTTTGGGGTGAAGCCGTACATCATGGCTGAGCATGTCTCAAAGCAAAACTGCTCAGCTAGGGGACTCGGAAAAGAGCCAGGATCTAAGTGCACCGGCTGCTCTTGAAGAAGATCCAAGTTCAGTTCCCAAAGCTTACAACTCTATTGAATCCAGTGCCCTCTTCTGGGCCCCACAAGTATACACACACGTGCATGCACACACACACACACCACACACACACACACACACACACACACACACACACACACATACACTTCTCTCTCTCTCTCTCTCTCTCTCTCTCTCTCTCTCTCACACACACACACACACACACACACACACACACACACACTCGCACACACACACGAGTAAACCTTAAAAAACAAAACTGGTTAGCTCATGGCTGGGAAGACAGGAGGGGACTTCTCAAAGACAAGCTCCCAATGTCCCGAAGACGCTAACCTCCCAAAGGTTCCAACATCTCCCAGGAGTGGGTGCCTCATTGGGAGCCTTTAAGGCCACTAAAGATCAAACTGTGGCACCCCAGGGTTGGGCCTCACCAAATTCAAGAGGCAGAGGAATTCTCAAGCGCCTTCTGGTCCAGGTGTCCTTATGGATTACCTGTTGTGACGGTTTTCTAATCCTGAACTACAGTCACCATGGAAACACACCTCCAGCGTGTGCATTGGCAAGGGTATTTTCCAGAAAGCTTTGCTGAAGAGGGAAGAGCCATCCTAAATACATAGGCAGCACTGGGTGAGAGGGAGACCGCTAACTGAGCGCAAGCATTCTTCTCTCTCAGCCTCCTGACTGAGCACAGAGCAACTAGCTGCCTCGCCCACCATGATGACTGCACCATCAGGCTGAGCCAGACACGAACCCTTCCTCACTTACATTGCTTCTGTCAGCGATTTTCTCACAGCATGGAGAAAAGTAGAGTAATTGATACATCTCTCCTGCCGGCTAGCCACCTAGGAGGCTTCGTGTATGCCGAATTGAAGCCCTCTCATTACTCTTTTTTTTTGTTTTGTTTTGTTTTTCGAGACAGGGTTTCTTTGTGTATCCTTGGCTGTCCTAGACTCGCTTTGTAGACCAGGCTGTCCTTGAACTCATAGCGATCCACCTGCCTTTGCCTCCCAAGTACTGGGATTAAAGGCATGCACCACCACCGCCCGGCTTCATTACAATTTTTGCAGACTGGACTATACCCATTTGCCCCCAAGGACTTAAGTAAAGGTGCTTGCATTAGCCAACAAGAGCACACTGTAAGCTTTCCAAATGCCTGCCTGTCTCTCAACTGCTGGTTCTATCTATGCCAGCTATCCTGATGGCTGGACAGCTGTCATATGCAAGCTTTCTACACACTGCAGTGGCAGAGAACAGTGGCCATTAGGGCAGACTGCACTTCCATTCAAGGAAGTGAGTCTGCACAGTCATGCTGTTGCCCTTAGCAACAGCATCCAATCCCACAGGACTGTGCTACCCATGGCTTAGTGCAGGCATGAACTGCATATAGTGTTGGGAGAATCCAGGACCAGATAGATCAGAGCTGGCGGGAATGACCCCAAAGATGGGAATGGGGAAATTGAGGGGGGGTTGTTTTGAGACAAAGCCTCTAGCCCGGGTTGGCCTCAAACTCATTTTATAGCTGAAGATGACACTGAACTTCTAATCCCCTGCTTCTGCCTCCCAAGTGCTGGGATTATAGACGTGTGTCTGCATACCTGATTTATCCAGTACAGGGGATAGAACCCAGAGCTTCATGCACACTGGAAAGTGCTCTTCCAAAGGAGACACATCCTCAGCCTGGAAACTGATATTTAAAGAGGTCATAGCGTGCCAAGGATGTGTGTTTCTTACCACTTTCTCAGCATGGTGCCTCCCTCCCATGGTTGGTTGCTGGGCTGAAGATGCCCCATTGTGTCCTTGGTCCCCTAGCTGATGATGGCTTTACTGTGTCATTTTAGGACTTCTGCCATGGCCAAGTGATGTGGCCTCCCCTGAGTGCCCTGCAAGTGAAGCTGGCAGAGCCCGGACAGTCCTGCAAACAGGTGTGCCAGGAGAACCAGCTCATCTGTGAGCCGTCTTTCTTTCAGCACCTCAACAAGGAAAAGGACTTGCTGAAGTAAGTGACAAAAGGGGAAGGGGAAAGGCAGGGCCTGCTCGCCCTCTGTGCTCCTGTCAGAGAGGCTTCAGGGAAACGATGTGGGAAGGGGGGAGCAGGTTGCAGCCCAGAGAGAGCTCACTTCTCACACATGCACCCACATGATGTGTGTATGACCTGGGCTTGTGTGATATATGTGTGTGTGTGTGTGCCTGATGTCTGTTTATATGATGCCTGCTTACATACATGTATTTATGTAAGTAAATTGTGGGTTTGCACATACATATACAGTGACGTGGGTGTGGAGGTGAAAGTACAGCTGCCACTGCTCCTCACCTTCCATCTTGTTTGGAACAGTCTTTGTTTTCTCCAGGGCTGGCCAGTGAGCTTCCAGGGGATGTCCTGTGTGTGCCTCCCATCTCACAGTAGGAGGGCTGGGATTAGAGGCGTCCACTGCCACGCTCAGCAGCACATGGGTCCAGGCCAGTAACTTCTTCAGGGTTCTCGTCTACAGAATAAGAGCATTCCTGAGTGCACTAAGTTCTGTCTTTGCTGTGTCAAACTTCTCCTAACCCAGCTTGGAATGACCTTTATTCTGTGTTGGCTGCTTGGAGTACCCTCTGAAGGACCTGGGAGCCTGTATTTGTCACCTGTGGTGTTGCTATGACAGGAAAGTATGGCTGGCCGTTTGAGGGTCCAGTCTATCATGGTGGTTATGACATGGTGGCAGGAGGGTGAGGCAGCTGCTCACACCGCATCCCCAGGAGAAGCAGAGAGAGATGAGTGCTGTGCTCCGATCACTTTCTCCTTTGTATTCAGACTAGAGTCCAGTCTGTAGAATAGACCCACTCAGCGTTAGGGTGGGTCCTCCTGCTTCAGTTACTCCAGTCCAGGAACTCCCTCAGGACTAGCAGATGTGCACAGATGTCTCCTGGGTGAGTCCAGATCCTGACTACCAATATTAACTGTTGCAAACATTAACTCTAGCTGGCTACAAACTCACAGTTAGACTGCTAAGTGCTCTGGCAACACTGGTTTTTGTTTTTTGGTTTTGGGTTTTTGGTTTGGGTTTTTTGTTTGTTTGTTTGTTTGTTTGTTTTTGGTTTTGGAGACAGGGTTTCTCTGTGTAGCCTTGGCTGTCCTAGACTTACTTTATAGACCAGGCTGGCCTCGAACTCACAGAGCTCTGCCTGCCTCTGCCTCCCAAGTGCTGGGATTAAAGTCTTGCGCCACCACATCTGGTGCAACACTGATTCTCATAAGTAAGTTTATATAGTCCTACCTTGTAACAGAGACCTTGAGAGATTCGTCCAGAGTCACACAGCTCCTATGAGACCAAGTTCAAACTTAAGCAGAGATCTCCCTGGCACCCTCTATAGCATGTTCTTGGAACCTACCTCAGGAGCAACTGGTTTCCGTCAGCCCAAAGGCCTTTCTTGTTCTGGGCAGACAGGATAAATGGGCACTGGTTGCAGGGCTTAGTGCAGGCCACAAGAGACGGAGGCAAGTACCAGCCACGTACAGTGACACACGCCTGTGATCCTGGCACTCTGGGAGGCAGAGGCAGGTGTACCTCTGTGAGTTCGAGGCCAGCCTGGTCTTCAAAGTGAGTCCAGAACAGCCAAGGCTGCACAGAAAAACCCTGTCTCAAAAAACAAACCAACAACAACAACAAAAGACCAGTACCAGCTGAGTGTGGTCAAACATACTATGATACCAGCACTGAGGCAGCAGAAACAGGAGAATCAGGAGTTCACAGCCATCTTTGCTAAGCTTGAGGACAGCCTGAGCTACATGAGAGAGACCCTGCAGGGCGGGGAGAGGGGGGAGAGCACAAATGCTTAGTGGGTCTCTCACTTGTACTTGCCAGTCATGTGAGGATCTGACCTTGAGTCCCAGAAGGTATGTGACAAAGCTGGGCACGGCAGCATATGTATGTAATCCCAGTGCGGGGAGACAGAGCCAAGACCCTAAGTGCTCACTGGCCAGCCTAGCCATGTAGGTGAGGTCCCAGCCAGTGACAAGCCCTCTCTCAAAAGAACGCCTCCACACATATGGGAGCATGGGGGGCGGGGGAGACAGACACAGAGGGGAGGGGAGAGAACTGAACTGAACAAGCAAAAAGGCCAGTATCTGTGGGGATACAAGTCTTTAGAAACATAGACACATTTTCTTGTCCTCTGGTCTTTCTTTCTTTCTTCCTTCTTCCTCTCTTCTTTTCTCCTCCTCCTCTTTATTCTCTTTATCTTTCTCCTCTCTTCTTTTCCTCTATTTCTATTTTAAGGCAAAGTCTCATGTAGCCCAGGCTGGCCTTGAACTCACTAAGTAGTTGATGATGGCTGTGAACTCCCGGACCCTGCTGCCTCCGCTTTCCACATGCTGGAAAACAGGCATGACCCACCATGCCACCTCTTCTTTGCTGTTCTCTTTTGCTTTGTTTTTAAGGCGATGTCTCACTCTGTACCACAGGCTGACCTAGAACTTACTATGTAGCCCCGCTTGACCCTGAACTCAACTGGGATTGCAAGAGTGAGCCACCATTCCCAGCTAAATTCTATGTACACCTAAAACTACTTCAGTAATACCTTGCTTCGCTGTGGTCTTCTTGCTCCTCAGAAGTGGCCACTGCTTGCACATTAGAGTGTAGCCCTGGTTGTGTGTGTGTGTCGTCTATGTGTGTCTGTGTATGTCTGCATGTGTGTATATGTACATGAAGGCAAGCGATTAACCTCAGGTGCCATCCTCCTTGCTTTCGGAGACAGGTTCTGCCATTTTCCTGGGACTCACCAACTGAGTTAGGCTAGCTGACTATCAAGTCCTAGGGATCTAGCCGGGTGTGGTGGCGCACGCCTTTAATCCCAGCACTCGGGAGGCAAAGGCAGGTGGATCTCTGAGTTCGAGGCCAGCCCGGTCTACAAAGTGAGTCCAGGAGAGCCAGGACTACACAGAGAAAAACCCTTGTCTCAGGAGAGAGAAAAAAAGCCCTAGGGATCTGCCTATCCCCAGCTCCCCAGCGGGTGCATCACACATGCATGCCACCATACTGGCGTTTTTTTGTTTTCCGTGGCTTCTCGGCATGGTACCATGTCCCCAGCCGCTCCTTTGTCTTTCACATACACCATGTTCCTCCTCCTCCTCCTCTGTGACCTGCCTCCTCCAAGAAAGCTCTCACGATTGGGGACACATTTCTTCTCCATTGTTTTTTCAGCAGCTGCACAGAGTCCCAAAGCACGGAGTGCTTGCTCCCCACTTGAGTATGCAGGCTGCTTTCTTTGTAGATAACGCTAACGCTTGCCCTCCCCCTGCCCCTCCCCCCTGCCCCTCCCTCCCTGCCCCCCCCCCCCCCCCCCGCCAAAGCCCAGCCTCAGAGCCAGTCCCCGCCACACGTGTCTTTCTTTGCCTAGGCAAGATCCCTAGATGTGGAGAATTTCAGCGTCACATGGACAAGAATGCCATCTCTGAAGCAGGTTAATGGGATATGCACCCGTACCTCAGAGCCGGTGGTCCAGCAATGCGGACAGGGTCTGTCCAGACACCTCCATCTCATGTACCTCTCTCTTCCTCCTAGGTATAGGGTGGTCTGCCAAAGCTCAGAACTGGTCAAGGACATCCTGGTGCCCTCCTTCCACCCCAAGAGCAAGCACTGTGTGTTCCAAGGGGATCTCTTGCTTTTCAGTTGTGCCGGGGCCCACCCCACACACCAGCGGATCTGCCCCTGCCGGGACTTCATCAAGGGACAAGTGGCCCTCTGCAAAGACTGCCTATAGCATAGCCACCCGAATTCACGCAGAAAGGAGAGAGGTGGCTCTGCTGTGGCAGGGCCCAAGTGGGCGGGGGAACCCCCCCGAAGTCATCCAGGGACTCTGACCAGAGCCCGAACTCTTTGGTCCAGGGCTTGGATTTGGTACTGCTCCACGTGCAGCCAGTGCATCCCAGGAGTTTACACCAAAACCACACGAGAACAGAGGTCAGACCAGGAGCCTGGCTTCACCCTGGTGCAACGAATGTCCTCTCTATCCGGGGAAGAGCAACTGGAGAGAAATCGTCCAGGCAGCTGCTCCCGGGTTATTTTATTTTATTTTTATTTTTTTAAAGAAAAGAGAAAAGTATGGAGACTCATTCCACTGAAAACAGAACAAGAAGAGGAATTGAGCCGATTGGAAAGAACTTTGGGGAGTGTTCCTAAACCCGTTAATTTATTTATTTGGGAGGATGGGGGGGTGGGCTCGGGAGGGCAGAAAGGGGTAGAACACAGTTTCCTTTTTGTTCCCCACTGTTAACGACCCACCTTCAGGATCTTCTCACCCTGCTGCCAGTAAGCAGGTTGGAGAGGAGCTGGTGGCATGCTTGAGGGCAGCTGTGGGAGCCTGGCCCCTGGTGACAAGTGGCAACAGAGGGGGAAAAAAATGTCTTTTAAGTGGAGGGATGTAGCTCCATTTGTAGAATGCTTGCTTAGCATGCACAGAGCCCTGGGTTCCATCCTCAGTACTATATAAAGCCAGGTGAACACCTGTACTCCAGGAAAGAAGTAGAGGCAGGAAGTTCAAACATTCAAGGTCATCCTTGACTGCATAGAAAAGTCAAGGTCACCGAGGCTACAAAAGAGACCCTGTCTCCAAAAATGGGAAAAAAAAATGTTTTTTATTTTTTATTTTTGCCTTGAAAAACATAGCCAGCCACTGTCAAAGCATTGTCATAGAGCTGATGGATCCTATTTGTGCTTAGCAGATGGCAGCTAAAAGTCAAATAACCTTTGTGAGGCTATGCCTGTGATGTCCTGAGGGCCCAGGCTGGGCTTCAGAGGAGAGAGGCTATTTCCCTATGTGTCCCTTCCTCACCCACCTACACCCTAATTTCTGGTTAGAATAAGAAACACAGGATTGTGTGGTTTTTGTTTGCTGCTGTAGTAAACACCCCCCCCCCCCCCCCCCGTCCAACTCCCCACTGAAAGGAGGAAAGTGGCAACTGAAGACTGCCAAGAGCTGCTCTTGAACTTGGACAGGGTGTCTCTAGCCTCAGAACAGCTAAGATTTGGCTAAGAATGACAGTCGTTGAGTTAGTAGCCGGAGGGGCATTTCATGCTGTGTGTCCCCATTGAGGTCTGCTATTGCTGAAGTCCAGGGTATGGGGCTCTCTGAACTGCATGGTTGATGGAGAGGCAAGGACAGTTCAGATGGATGCTGGGTGTTCTGTCCACTCCCTCAGTGGGCGTGGCTTGCAAAGGGTGGGAGCCCGAGGCTGGCTTTTACTTGAAGTGCTATTGTTCTAAGGAGTTTGAGTAGCCCTCTGGAGGGCCTAGCAGCCCATTGGCCTAGTCAAACATGCTGCCCCCGCTTTTCATACCCTGGAGCCCTTTTATGAGGCCGTCCCTGCTGAAGTATTTCTTCTCTGAGCATCCGAGACACCTCCCAGACATCTCCGCAGGCTGGTGAAGGAACCAGGCCTCTTCTACCTCTTGCTGTTTGTTAGCACTGTCCACGCAGCACCCCCAGCTGGTAGACTTGACTTCCTGGCCCACTGGTGCTGCCCAGCGCCCCCCTGTGGCCAGGTTGAGCCTCTGCCTGTGGTGACCAAGGGGTGGGGGTGGGGAGATGGGTGTTGGAACTTTCAGGTGTGGGAAATCTGATCTACTGGCCTCTTGATTTCTACCTGGGTGCATCACACCAATTTTACCTCCAGCTGGTTTTTTTTTTCCCTCCCTCCTTCTCTCTCCTCCTCCCCCCTCCTCCTCTTCTTCCTTTGGCCCTAAGATAGACAACTTAGAGGGCTGAGATTCCTCCAGTCCTAGAGAAGGAAGTGGAGCCAGAGAGGTGCTGCCAGACACTGACAGGGGCCCTCAGGCTGGAGTCACCTCCGCCAGGTTGAGCAGGCAGAGGTTAGAAAGCCTAGCCATGAAGCATGCTCATTAAGCTTTGCGAAGATTTCCTGCGGCAGGATGGGAGAAAACTGGTAGACTCCTTGTGAGGACCGACTCCTCCCACCCCCATAGTAGGCCTCTTAGCTGCACCCCAGAGTTGTGGGAATTAGCCTGAGTTTCCTCAACTGAAAGTCCCACAGGCTGTGGGCGACAGTACTGGCATTCAGCCAGCAGGGGGCACCCGAAGCAGAAAATGGTCCCCTTGCTGCTGACAGCAGTAAGCAAGCCTGGAGGCAGAGAAGCAACTTTGTACGTACACACACCCCGCCCCACCCCCACCCCCCACCTGCAGAAGCCACCCAGCCCTGGGCCCAGGGACCCTCCACAGATTTTTTTCCTCTCTCCAGTTCAAGGTCCCCAGTCACAGCCCACGAGAGTTCTTTCTCCCCATGTCATAAATTCTTCTTCCGGTTTTAGCCAGAAGTTAGCCTCCCTTCCTCTGTTGGGCGCCTGCCCTTGGGGCTAACCACCTGTAGTGTAGTTAAGGGCATTCTCAACGCGTGGGATGTCCCCTGAGTGTACACCAGTTCCCAGGCCTTGGAGTTAACAAAGTAGAGCCCAGTGACCTCCAGGGGAAACTGACCTGACGGGTGTGGGCATTCTGCCTGTCAGAGGTGGAAGTCAGGCGCTCACAGCCCTGGCTGGGAGCCTCCAGCACTTACAAAGCGTTGACGATCTTGTAGAAACCTGGGTCTGTGTGTAATTGAACCTTCCACCTGGAGAGAAATCAGAAATCAATACGTTTCTCCCGCGCTATAGTCAAATCTCTCTCAGTCTTTGGAGTTATTTTCCCCCCTTACAGTGTGAGGCTCTTAAAATAGGGGGAAAGTTTTATCTAATTTATTAAGGGAGAAAATGCATTCTTTCAGAGGGTGGAAGCCTATTGAGAGCAAGAACTGAGGCAGGCAGTGCCTCGTCTGCACCCAGTCCACACCTCGTGCTTCCCCCCTTCCCCCCCCCACCCCCGTTCATGTACAAATGGAGTTTTGGCTTTGATGTTCTGGGGTTTTGTTTGTCTCTGAGATGAATCTGTGTTTTAGGTGTCTGGTGCGTGTTTGGAAATATGCGTCTGTTCTTTTGGTGGTACACGTCTTCCTGACATAGCTTTTCGTTTCGTTGGGGTCGGATTTTGAAGGCTGACAGCAGATTGTTCCAGCCTGGAATAACTACATATGTCCACAGTATGTGTGTTCGCACATGGCTATTTATGTTCCCAATTGTATGTGTGCACACAAGACTGCACATTTCGTGTGTGCGCATGCGCGTGTTTTTATATATAGTCCCAATGTGTGGTGTATGCACATGCACCCCCAGAATAGGGCTGCGGGTGCCAGGAATCCTTTAACTGGCATCTGCAGGACCAGACTCTATCGCTGAGTCTGATGGTGACCAAGGTAGTGAAGGGCCTCCTCCCCCAGGTGCCCAGACTCTGGCTAAAATGTCACTGAGGCAGAAAGCCAGCCTCAGGCCATCTCTGTAGCAACAGTAGTCCCCAAATGCTTCACCGGTGGGCATGACGGAGGAGAGATGGCCACTCCCTTTTTTCTTCCTTAGCGAATGAATGTGGGTGTGCAGCTGAGTGGGGTTGCACTGGAACTCTGTGTGGGTCATAGACGAGAGTGTGTGTTCGTTAAGTCAGACCAGGGTGGCTTACCTAGATGGTGTGTAATTAGGCTCCGCCACCCTCTTCCCAAAATTCTTGACTGAAAAGGAGAAAAAACTAGTATTTTGTTAACGACAGGCTCTGCTGTATGTGTCACTGTTCCAAGCCTGGACTGTTTTATTTATTTAAAACTATTTTAATTTGTTTATTGGCTCCTTATATCTTTACCCCCCATCTGTCCCCGTGTGGCTGCAGAGTGTGTCTTCGTCAGAGTAGACGGATGGCAGGAATAGATTTATAGTCATTCAGGAGGCTAGAAGCTTGGAGCTGAAAAAAAAAAATGAGTTCCTTTCTTTCTTGTTGCCTTCAACAGAAAATGAAGAGTCTAGGTTTTTGGCTTGTTTTCTTTGTTCGTTTGTTTTGTTTTTTCATATAGCAAAAGACCAAATTAGCTGTATAGTCTTGGATACGGAAAATAAGCATTGTTCTAGCTCTCCTAGCGCTTAGGGTCCTGTGGGGATTCCGTGTTTAGCACAGTGCCTGGCTCATAGTAAGCCTGGTGAATGTTCAATATTGATATTAGTGGTATATCATAAAACTTGAGAAATGAAGAGCTGCGCTCACCCCTCATCTGTTAATTAAAACATGGTGGTTACATAAAAATCTTGTCGAGCTGATCAAATCCTATAGGAATTAATTGCTTCAAATGTTTAAGCTCTGTGCCTACCCCGCTCGCTGGAATTCTAATGTTTTCCTGAATGCACCGAGTGACTGGGAAATATGTAAGTCTCTTCAGCACTCCGTGAAACAAGACTGAAAGAATTTATTAACTGAAGTTGAACCCACCAGTATGTTCTGGAACATTCCAGGGGGTTTCTTTGAGGAACTTTTTGAGCTCAAAATTAAAAGTTCTCTCACAAGTTGCACTCCTTGAATTTAGAGTTTAATTTTTTATTCCTCTAAAATAACAATAAGAGCATTCTCAATTTGTATAAGGGAATAACTGAATCTACAGTCCCCAGGAAGCTCCTCTGCTGCCCCCTGCTGGACAGGGTGGCTCCCTGCAGGCTGGCTACCTCCTCTCCAAGATTAAACCCCAGGACTGATCCCTAAAACAATCCACCGCCAACCCTAGAGGATCCAGATGAGGTCCAAAAGCAGGCTGGGATTTTTTGACTTCTTTCAAAACTAGACCCAGAAGTCACTAAAAGGCCGGGTGGTGGCTTCTTTCGTGTGACTTTAGCCTCTTGCCTGGCAGAACAACTGTGGGCGATTGCAGGCTCAGGCGTGCGGCGGCGAAGAGAACTCTCTGAAGCCCACTGCGCTTTTCCAATTCCTCTCGCTTCTGAGCCGATAGATGATTTTATGGCACGTGGGCTGCCTCAGCCCTGACCCCCACTCTCCAGCCCCGGCAGCTAGAACACACATGCTGGTGTGCCGGTTTAGTTGCTTGTGGAAGCCAGCAAAGGTAGGAGGTACGCGGGGAGCACTGCTGGATAGCGGGCCAGGAGCGGGAACACAGTAAGGGACCCCGCGGGGTTTTGTTTTGTTGCTTAGGGCCCAGCCTAAGTATTAAAGAAAATGTGTAACCACAATGCCAAAGGACACGGTGACGCCCCTTCCCCTGTAGTTGCTGTCACAGCCCCGATGTTAATCTCATGGCCGTTCACGTCTGTGTCTTCAAATGACTCCTGGTGCACTCGTTTTCTACTGTCACTTCTGGGGTTATGTCACAGGGTCCTGCAAATGAGGTGTCGCTGTCCCTGAATTTACTGTACCAGGCCAAAAACAAAAAACGAAAAACAAAAACCACTGCTTTGTTTTGTGCTGTAGAGAAACTAGGGAGAACTTTATTTTTCAATAAACTTTTCTTGTGTGACAGGTGGTAGTGATTGGGGGTGGGGTGACTAAAGTTACATTTCGTGGCACCAACATGATCACTTCCAAAGGTTATGTCCAAGCAGAGGGTAGGTGGGGACTGGGGAGATGGTAGCTGAGCCCATTAAGCACTTGTGCACGTATGAGAACCTGGCTCCGACCCTCAGAACCCACTTTTAAAGGCAGGCAGGCATGGTGTCACATGCTTTGAACCCCACTTTTAGGGAAAAGACAACATGGTTCCTGTGCATATAAAACCCATGACTTGGGGCTGGGGAAATGGCCAGGTGGGTCCAGTGCTTGCCAGGCGCACACAAGGACCAGAGTTTCCTTCCCAGGACCCAAGTGTCACACACACACACTTGTAGTCCCAGCCCTGGACATGTGAGGGCAGGTGGCTCCCTGGGGCTTGGTACTCAGCTTGCCCAGCCAAATCAGCAAGTTCCAGGCACCCCGAGGAACTACCCCTGAAGCCGCTGGCCTCTGTGCATGCGCACACACACACACACACACACACACACACACACACACACACACACACGCACAGGGGAAGGGCTCCCACTACTATGTACTCTCCCTTTACATCCACTTCGTTGATGCTAACCTAAAAGTATTCTTTCCATAGTCCAGTCGCACTGAAGAAAGCTGAACTGGAAACAGCTGCTGGCTATTTTTTTTTTTCTCTCTCTCTCTTCAGAGACAGCTCTGGCTGCACCAGGCATTTAAAACCTTATCCGAGCTCAGCGGTCCCTGAGTCAAAGTTCCTGGGTCAGGATCTTTCAGAGAGCTTGGGAGCTGGCTCAGCAGCTAGGAACACTTGGTTTGCAAGCATAAGGATCTGAGTTCAAATCCCCAATATCCAAACAGGGCATGATCACGTGTGCCTGTGGACTGTGGGAGGCAGAGCACTGCTTAGCTCCAGATTCAGGGAGGGAGAGAATCTGTCCCCAGGGAATAAAATTCGATTAATAGCATATGCGCGCACACACACACACAAACACACACAGAAACCAGTGTTTCAGATCTTGGGATTTTTCTAAAGTTTGGAGCCCTTGTCTCCCCAAGTTAACTTCGGGATGGAACCCAAACTGAACAGGGGAGTTATTTATATTTTCTGTGTACTCCACTCTCAGGACCTAAAGATCATTTCATACCATATTTTTAGTGGGCCTGTGCTTTTACTGCAACCTGTCACACAAGGGCCAGGTGTGAAGTTTTCTGTTTGTGCCACCGTGTTGGTGGGCATTTCTGAAGCGTTCTGGATGTCAGGTTTGGGGACCGAGAGTGTTCTGCTTGTGCCTTACCTTTGGAGTGAGATATCAAAGCCTCAGTAAAACTTAAGAGATCTGTTGTCCCTCTGCCCAGACAACATCTGCCTCCAGGGTCTCCAGAGCACCCTGTGACTGGTCAGTTGTGCTCAGCCGGATTGCTTCTCTGGAAACTGCAGATGCCACATCAACAGACCAAGGTGTTGCTGTCACCAGACACCAGCAACCCCTGCCTGTCCTACCTTCAGCCACAACAGAAAGGCTACATGCTGGAGCTGTGGGAATGACTCCTTGGGTGAGGCACATGCTGGGCATCAGGAAGACCTGACTTCAGATCCCTAGCACACACATAAAAGCCATTTATGGTGGCATGCATCCGCAACTCCAGTGCTGGGAAAGCAAGTAGACAGATTCTCAAGACACACGGGCTAGCTGCATTCTAGCTATTTAGCTGAATCAGCAAGCTCTAGTGTCAATGAGAGACTGTTTCACAAAAAAAAAAAAAAAAAAAAAGATAAATAAAAATATAGGATCCACATGTGAGCACACAGAGGAAAGAGAGCACCCTTACACACACACACACACAGAGAGAGAGGGGGGGGCTGGATACTCCCTATATGTTGGCTGTGGGCACACACACACACACACACACACACACACACACACACACACACACACACAGAGCTCACAGATGCAACCTTCCCATACTATACAAATGGTAAAGGTCTTTATTGGCCTGGCATGGCTGCCTGTGTGGGCAGTACTGTGAGAGCTACAGAACAGGATGGAATAGGGCACATGTCTACAGCACTTTCGCCTAATGTTACATACACTGAGGGCATCTTCTAGGTTCCTTTTGGGGGAGTGACGCACTTCTCACAGACCGAGGCACCTTGACACTTAGCATAGCATATAGAGAGATGCAGATTCAGGTGATGATTATAATTATTTATTACAAATAAATGTATAGTTTCACATCTCTCAAAAATGGTTCCTGGGTTTTTACAATGTGCAGGTTCTGACGGTGGAAGAAAGGGCGGTGTGGCTTACGTAGCTTGTCCATGCAAAGCTCATGTGTCACTAAACACTTTTAAAAATAGAATGGTCTCCTTCTGGGCACATCTGTTTAGTGTTGGGATTAGTAAAAGTGTATGAAACGGCTTGGTAGAAGTTAGGAAGTGATCTACTGATGACGTCAGCTAAAGGAGAGGAGTGTGAATCTAGAGGTGGCTTAGCCACATGTGTCAGGAGGTGACCCGGTCAGTTACTATCTGGTTTTGGCTGACAGCAAGTGCCACAGGTAGCTTCCTGTCAAGTAGAGACCCTCGCCTGCCTTCAAGAACTGTTTGACTCCAGGAAATAGAAGATGTCACTTCCGGCTCAAGATTGGGAAGCGTGGCAGCCCCTCCCATGGGCGACATCGTCCTAGTGTGTTTGATGGTGGGTGGCGACGGGGTGACAGGGTGAGGATGTAGGGCAGGCCCAGCCTCCAGGCTGACCTCGTCCCATGAAGACAGACTCTGTGAACAAAAACGTCCCCAAATGAAACTGGATGTGCAGTTAAATATTGGCACCATCTGCCTGCATGGAAACCTCTTGTCACATGACGCTTTTCACCTGGGGCAGTCCCTTCCGCCCCTCCAGCCGCCTTCACTCAAACATTTCATAATGACGCGTCTGTCTCACTCTGGGCACCATGTCGATGAGGAGCCTGCAGATACAGAGACAGAAAGGGTCACCTCAGCACCAAGAGAGCTTGGGGAAACTGAGGCTATTGGTGTGTGTGTGTGTGCGCACGCGCGCGTGTGTGTGCATTTGTACACCTGGGTATACAGGTGCATGTGGGTGGGTGGGTGTGCATGTTTATGTGTGTGGGACCCTGTGAAAGCCAAATAACCTTTCCCAACTTTCCATGGGTGTTGCCCACCTTGATTTTCTGACACAGGGTCTCTCGCTTTTGCCTGGAACTCACCAGATAGGCTGACTGCCCGTACCAAATTACATACCAAAACTGGCTAGCCAGAAAGCCCCAAGTCCTAGCTGTGACCACCTCTGCCCACATACACCACCATTTCTTTAAAAGCATACAGCCCAATGGCTTCCTGTATATGCATGAAGCTGTGTGTTCATCCAGGCTGGCTCAATTCTAGAACGTTCTTCTCATCCCCCATATACTAGTAGTCACTCCCAGTTTTTCTTTGCACATAATCAATGATCTACTTTGTGACTCTATGAATATATCTGTTCTGGAAATTTCCTATAAAAATGCATATAGCCTTTTAAACATGAACACATTCAAAGTTCACTCACAGTGCAAGGCGTCCTGAGACTTCATTCTCTTTGATGGATATGCCATATCTATCCTTATATCAGCCGGGGAGGGATTTCTACTCAGCAGTATTATGAACAGAGCTACTATGAATGCTCATATTGAAGTTTTGACATTTATGTCTGTCTGTATTTTTTTTTTTTAGTTACTGGGCAAAAATAGTACCTGCATTAACATGTTGAGAAACTGGCAAATTTTCAAAGCAGTGCCAGCACTGTGTGCATTCCCAGCAGCCAGAGCTGAGGCTCCCTGTCCTTGCCAGCACTTGTAACTGTCTCCGAGGCTGAGGACAATACCCCAGAAGAAGCCGGGAAGCACTTATCTTTTAAAAAGTACAGCACCTTGACGGGACTGCTCCTCCCAGGGAACGAGTCCAGCCCATAGGCCATATCCAGGGACTGTCAGCATGCTACTTCTTCAGGAACAGTGAACCCAGTGCCAAGACGGTCTCACCCTCCTCCAGGGTGGCACTTTGCATGGGGTAGGCCCATTTTCCTTTTATCTTTTTTTTACATTTTATTTATTTATTTAGTGTGCATGTGTGTGTGTGTGTGCGCGCACATGTGTGTGCATATGTGTGTGTGTGCTTGCACACACATGACACAGGGCAACTATGGAGGTCAGTCCCCTCCTCCTTTCAAACCTGTGGGTCCTGAGGATTGAACCCAAGTCGTCGGGTTTGGCTGCAAGCACCTTTACCCACTGAGCCATCCCACCAGCTCCAGGAGTGCCCCCTTTTGTAAAGCCTTGCTAAGCCTAGGGCTGCCTGTTCCTGTGCCTCTTTTGATTCCCAGCAGTCACATAGGCATCAGGTGACAGGAAGGATGCTCAGGTGACACTCACCTGGCCATCATGAAAACCCTCATTATAGCATTCCAGAGATGAAGGCAGAAAGATCAGAAGTTCAAGGTCATCCTTGGCTACATAATGAGTTTGAGGCCAGCCTTGGCTACCTGACATACTATAGTAGTAGTAGTAGTAGTAGTAGTAGCAGTAGTAGTAGTAGTAGTGAATAATAATAATAATAATAATAATAATAATAATAATAATAATATAGTATAGAGGAAGGAAATAGACCATTAAGTGGATAAAAAGTACAAGGAAGAAGTAAATTAATGTCTGAAGTGTAGTCTCTTCCCAGAAGCCCTTTCACTTCCAGAAAGCCATCTCAAAGGAAGCCTGTGCCCCATGCAGGTCTTTTCTATTTCTCAAAACAAGGTCAGTAATATGAGACCCTGCCCTCTGTCCAGACATCACCTTCCTAGTCAAGGCAGCTACAGCGACCCATAGGTGACCTTCAAGAGCTGGTCTGTTGACATTCCCTCGGAGAACACTGGGGCAGGGATGGGCCAGCAGACTCTCACCTGAGATCCCAGCCACACACCACCCAACCCCACACCTCCCGACGAGCTGAGCATAACCCTGGCCCAGTAGGTGCCCCCTGTGGTCTCGGAGGTGCATAGACTGTGGGAAGATAACTGCAGGCAATTCTGTATATGCAGCTGTGGGCATCATCAACCACACCAGGGTGAGACACTTTTGGTGATGACATTGTTTGGGGGCCACCCTCTGTGCTGGTTAGTTGGTTGTTTCTTTGTTTTGTCTTGTCAACTTGACACAAACTAGGGTCATCTGAGAAGAGGGCAACTGAGCAAGACAATGCCTCCATCAGACTGACCTGCAGGTAAGTGTGTGTGAGGGATTCCTAGATGAATGATTAATGTGGGGTAGGCCCAGCCTACTGTAGGCATGCCATCCATCTCGGACAGGTTGTGTTGGGTTGTATAAGAGAGCAGGCTGAGCAAGCCATGAGGAGCAAGCCAGTAAGCAGCATCCCTCCATGGTCTCCGCATCAGTTCCTGCTTCTAGGTTTCTGGTTTTAAGTCCCTGCCCTGACTGTCCTCATTGATGGAGTGTGACATGGAAGTGCAAGACTAAGTAAGCTCTTTCCTCCTCAACTTGCTTTTGGTCATGGTGTTCATCACGGCAACAGAAAGCCAACAGGAAAGCCTATGCTTCTGTAAGTAGCTCTTCACCCACACTCCTTTAAATAAGCCCAATACAGTGCCCAAGCGAGACACAGGTGAGCTTGTTACTCTCATCCATCTTTGGTGCTCTATCTGGGGAGAAGAGAGATTGTTCACATCTTTCCAGGAAAAGCAAACGCAGAGCTCACGTTCCTGGGGCATAAAGGAGGAAGATGTGAGATCCCAGTCTCATTTCCTGACTGGAGACAGGGTGGGGGAAGGGAGGGGTTTCAGAGCATCCCTGCACCCTGGGGGGGAATCCAAGATAAACACAGAGCCATACTTGACCCCGTAGGCAAAGATGGTGAGACCAATCAGGACCCCGATGCTGCCGTCCAGGTACCAGACTGCCGTGTTGTGTTTGAACACCTCTGCGCTCAGAAGGATGGAGAATCCCATCACTCCCCCAACAAGGGAGTTGAACCCTGCAAAAGAAGGACAATTGCACAGTGATGTGAGGTGGGCATTTCTGAGTTAATCGTCCATCTAGACACCATCTAAACAGCTGGCTCAGGAGGAATTTGAGGCTCGGTAGCCTTAGCATAGGGGAACTCTCACCCACTACACACAGGGAGGAGCAATGATGAAGGGAAAAACAGAGCCCAAAGGGGCAGGACTAAGTGGACTGACAGCCTGCCTTCACTTCCGCTCTCTGTATAGTCGGCCGGCTAGAGATGAGACGGAAGGCACATCTCTAGGCTGGGAAGCCACTGTCTTCTCAGATTGCAGGCTCTCCGAATAAATCAATTTAAAGATGTATTTCTATGGACTAGGGAGATGGCTGAAATGGTTCCATCCCCACCCCCCACCCCCAGCATCAATGCCAAGCCACGCATGGTGACATGGGTCTGGGAGTCCGTGGTCACAGCAGTCCCATAGCAAGAGGGAAGGCGGAAACAGTTTACAGAAAGCCCCGCTTGTCTGGGCCTTCCCAGCACGAGTGCTGCTTCCCTCCCAGCAGAAGGCTCGGCGCCTACATGCCTCCTCTCTACCCACTGCCCAGCCTGCCTCCTTATCCTCACAGCTCTGTTTCTACCCACAGCCCTTTCCTCCCTAGCTTGCTATCGCTGCTACTTTTATTTTTACCACCTATTTTCCACTGCAAACTTAAGCTTGGGGACAGAAGCATTGTCCCTTTCTTTGCTCATGCTCATGTCCCACAACAGGATGCTGATGTCGCTGGAGTAATTAGTGAATGACCACAAGAAGTGAGGAAGGAAAGGAGAGAGGGTGAGGCCTAACCTTAGCTGTCCCTAGAGAGGTGGCCATTCCTTGCCGCCCAGCTCAGAACAGGTGATGAGCGGAAGTTCCCCCAATCAACCACTAGAGGGCGACATAGTTCCACTGAACCAGCCCTCAGCCAGTCAGCACCACGGACAGCCCTGTGTGGCAACTTCCCAGTTGAACTGCTGAGAGGAACTCACCTCCTTAGCCTAATTCTTCCAGGAGGTGACCTCTGCTTCCCTGGCCTTTGCCTTTTGTCTCTTTTACAAACACAGGGACTAGGTACTAATTACAATCTGCTCTGCCACTTCCCTCAATGTGTGTATGTCAGACAGACAGACAGACAGACAAGACAGAGGGGGAAAAGGGTCACCTTCAGCTGTCATTGTTGTTTGTTTGTTTGTTTGTTTGTTTTTAGAGACAGGGTTTCTCTGTGTAGCCTTGGCTGTCCTAGACTCACTTTGCAGACCAGGCTGGCCTCAAACTCACAGCAATCCACTTGCCTCTGCCTCCTGAGTGCTGGGATTAAAGCGTGCACCACCACGCCCAGCCCTAGCTGTCATTCTTATATCACTTTCTGTCTTGTTTTTCAAGACAGAGTCCATGAACTTAAAGCTAGCTGGTCTGAAGCTAGCCCACCTCTGCTTCTCCCCAACAGGACTGGGATCACATGGCTGCATCACTACTATGCCACCATTTTTTTTCAGCCAGGTTCTGTAGATCCTGAAAGTGCTAGAGCCCCAACATGTAAGTGCACGTGCGCGCGCACACACACACACACACACACACACACACACACACACACACACACACCAGTCTTTAGCCATTTCTCACTAGACCCAGGTGTGCCCTCAGTTCTAACCCCAGAGCTATTCTGAAGAACCAACCCTGCAATTCATTTGACAGCACAGAAAATCTGGGGCTATGTCGATCGGAGACGCCGCTGACCCAACACTGGCGACTAGACTGGAATCTGTGTAATTAGTATCATTAATTACATGTTGAACATTCTGCTAAGGTTTCTCCTAGAGATCCTAGGTGTTTTTAAGCTGGGAGGGAATGAGGACACTATCAGAGGGTCCCCTGGTTCCTCCAGCCTGTCACACCGTCCTTGAAACTCCCCACAGGGCAATCTCACATATTTCCATCTTACTTGTATTACTCATTTGTTGCTCAGGGCTATTTCACTTTACTCTTGTAGCCCAGGCTGTCCTCATACTCACCAAGAATGACCTTGAGCCCATAGTTTTGCACCCCTCCTATGTGCTGTGGTTACAGGGGTGCACCACCATGCCGTCTTTTAGGTACCGGGGATGGGACCCAGATCATCACTCATTTAGGCAATCACTCTAACCAGCAGAGCTATGCCCCGGCCCCACCTTCATCCTCAGGGAGCGTTTGCATACTTAGCAAATATCTACAGCAATAAGCCAGCTGGACCAAGACTGCTAGGCAGCATGAAGACCATGCCTGCCATGTCTCCACGACCCCATGACCCCACCACCCACCAGCTGCCCCTTCTCCCTGAAGACCTGCTTCTTGACTGTAAAGACTCCTGTCCTACACACACACACACACACACACACACACACACACACACACACACACATACACACACACACATACACAAACACACACATACAAACACATACACACATAAACACAAACACACAAACACACACACTCACAAACACACATACAAACATACACACACAAATACATACAGAAACACACACAAACAGACACACAAACACATACACAAACATACACACATACACAAACACATACACACATACAAACACACACACAAACACATACAAACACAAACATAGACACTCACAAACAAACATACACAAACACACACTAACACATACATAAACACACAAACACACACACACACACACACACATACACAAACATACATACAAACACACAAAGGACCTGGGTGGCTGAGTCAGTGGGATCCAGTCCAGGATGCATCAACACCTGGGCTGGGTACAGGTAAGGGTTGTTGCGCCTATAGGATAAGAGGTTCCTAGACCGTCCTGTCTCTTTTGGAAGAGAAGGTTCTTGGCTCTGCCTCAGCCAGAGGCATGGCTGCAGGGCATGCATCAAAGTGAGGCAAGGCAAAAATAACAGAGAAAATTTGGGTGGCATCAGAAGAGAGGGAAGCCCCTCCCCAGGGCATTTGGCTAAAGCGGTGGTTCTCCACCTTCCTAATGCTGCAACCCTTGAATACACTTCCTCATGTTATGCTGACCCCCAACAATAACATTACTCTTACTGATACTTCATGGCTGTAATTTGTCAAGTGTTATGAATAATAATATCAGATATGTATCTGATATGCAGATTTGTGACTTCATGATCACGGGGAGGTCTGCGGGATGGCTCTGACTGTTGAGTCCACACTCAGGCTTTGCACTTCATCACAATGAGGCAGGGACAGCAGGAGCACACAGACACAGGACCTCTGCAAGGCAATAAAGGCTGGGGACTGATGGGTTCACCTTGGCGATGACTGGGGGACTGCGTATGCTGTCCTCGCCCTGGGAGCTCGGGAGCTCAGCAGGCAGTTCTGACTACACTGTGACACTGAGCCCCCACCCCCACCCCACTCCAGACACCAGGTGGTGAAACATGGATGATGGTGGCACAGAACCCACAGCTTAGAGAGACCAAGGTCCCACCAGACTCTGTTTCCTTCTGTTTTAAAAACCTGACCCATGTGGGGAGGGAGAGGCAAGCGGATCTCTCTGAGTTCAAGGCCAGCCTGGTCTACAAAGCAAGTCCAGGACAGCCAAGGCTACACAGAGAAACCCTGTCTCAAAAAGGAAAAAAAAAAACCCCAGCTATATATGGTAGTGCACAGCTTTAATCCCAGCACTCAGGGAGGCAGAGGCAAGTGAATCTCTGTGAGTTCAAGGCCAGCCTAGTCTACAAAGTGAGTCCAGGACAGCAAGGGCTGCACAGAGAAACCTTGTGAGAGAGAGAGAGAGAGAGAGAGAGAGAGAGAGAGAGAGAGAGAGAGAGAGAGAGAGAGAGAGAGATCCTGAGCCATCAAATCCAGGGCTTTGAGTTGACCCACCCCAACATCTGCCCCATTGATGAGCTGCTGGAGTGTGTAATGAGGATGTTCATATAGATCCAAAGCTACAGGATCTCCATGACACAGAGCAACAGCAGGATAACTGAGAGGAGTCCCAGTGAGGAACCAGTACTGATAATGGTGCAGAATCCAGAGGCCTTGGACCAGACCAATGACTCATTGCAATGAACATTTGCCAGCAAAGTCGTGTGGACAAAAGGGTGCCCTGTGTGACACACTACAGCTTCCACGATGAGATCTGTTTTCTTTTGGGGCGGGGAGGTTGCAAGGGCAGAGGGCTGGTACAAAGGGATGGGAGACGAGCGGGACTGGGTACATGATGGGAAACTCACAGAGAACCCATAAAAAGTTAAAGACAAAACAAAACTTTATTTTTAACCCTAAAATTTAAAAAAAATCTTTTAAAAATAAAATTTCCTATTTTCTTTAAAAATAAAAAAGTAAAAAAAAAAAAAAAAAAGAACTTTGGGCCCCAGCTATGTCCCTCAGAGAAAGTCGTCTCAACCTCCAATCCATTCAGTTTAAATACTTTTGACTGACATTTTAATCATTACACAAAGGAAAGTCCAAGGCCAGCTTGAGCTACATACAAGACCCTGTCTTGGGAAACCAAAAGAAGCCCAGCCATTTCTGCTGTGTTTTACATGATTAAACTCAGGGTGTTAGGCGCCTGCCTCGGTGTGAGAGTTCCAAGTGTCATGTGTCATGACGTAAGCAGTTTGGGGACTAGGGATGGGGGTGAGTGGGTCCTCTGGTTCTAACAGCATCCAGGCAGCACCTTTCCTGTCTCGGCGCTCAGTTTTCAGACGAGGTGCGCATGCGCCACTCACCGTCCGTGATGAGAGCTCTGCTTGTCAGAACCTTCCCGAGCATAAACTTCAAGACAGCCAGGACACTGCAAAGGATCCCACTTAGAATGGAGACACTGAACAGGAAATCGTCCTAGAAGAGAACATTCCAGATGTTGACATGTCATCTCTTGCTAGAGCAGCCATCTGCGGACCCCTCAGCTTCACCACCGGCTTTGTGCAAAGGACAAGTTATCCGTCAGGCATGCTGCCACCAGGGGGCGGTATCCTGCAGGCGTTCACCTGTGTGGCTGGAGTTAAAAAAAGATTATTAAAAACAGCAGATTAATATTTACAAAGCCATTATGTATTTCCTCCCTTCTTAATCTTCTGCTAAAACACACAGTGATCATCGATTGTCAGCAAGGCTGGTCATAACGCCAAGATTGACGTCTATGTAGTATTCTACATATAAGTCACAAAGCAGCCAACTGAGGGTCTTGGGGCCACGTCATGTCCATGAATCCTTTCTTACAGAACCAACGGGATTGGCCACAGGACCATTTATGGCCAGAGATACTTAAAGCCCCGGGTTGGTTTTCCTCCTCCTCCTCCTCCTCCTCCTCCTCCTCCTCCTCCTCTTCTTCTTCTTCTTCTTCTTCTTTTTCCATTCACACAATTGAGATTTCAAAGATAGTCTTCAAGGTGGGAAAAAGTGGTGCCTAAAAATAGTCCTCTGTTGAAGTGATTTTCACACTTCCTGGAGCTGCTGCGTTAACGTTTGCAAGCAAACGGGTGAGTCACATGGGCAGAGCTGGCGTCTTCATTGCTACCTCCTGACATCAGGCCCCTCGAGACGTCTTTGGTGCTCCCACGCGCTGCTCCCCTGAGAGACAGCCTCCAGGTTCTCCCAGATTAAAATGCAACCACCAGCAGAAATCCAACACGGTAGCAGATATCCACAGAGAAATAGGATCTTCTTTACGCGTTTTATTAATAAATTTGCTATCCCGGTGACAGACGCAGGGACAAAGGAGACAGCTTGGTTTGCCAGGCCTGAGACTAAATGAAATTGTTTAGAAAAATCACCTCTCTGGACTTGGGGTTCCTATATAATAGTAAAGCATCGTCCCCCAAAACACCCACCGGCGGCAGAGGCAACTCTAATAGCAACCGCTCAGGAATCCTTTTCTGCTCGTTTGTCTAGGAAGTCACCAGCTCTCCTTGAGCCTGGGCTGGACTTAGAGCCTGGCCTGCTGACATGATCTCAATCCTCGTGACCCACGTGGTGAAAGGAGAGAACCGTCTGCCCCAACTTGTCCTTGGCCCGACACCCAGGCTGTGGCAAGTGTACGCGAGCACGCGCATGCGCACACAAGTGTACGCGCATGCGCACACACTAAAATGAAAATGTAATTAAAAAAAAAATAAAGGAGTGGGGGAAATGGTAACATGAGAGTGTTTAAGCCCACCGAACACCACCTAGCCAAGCAGCCAGGGTTAACATCACCACCATAGGCTGTGCAGATGCCACATGTCCTGTGAGGGGATGGGACCATGCCTCTATTGTGACTCATGCCCAAATCCATGGTCTCCACTTAATGTGAAGACAGTCAATCCAGCCCAAACTAAAACGCAGCTTACAGGATAGCTGACCTTCATTCCTCACATGTGTCAAGGTCTCTAGAAGCCAGGGTACATGTGGAACCTGTCACCAACTGAGCACTGGGGAGGTGTGATAATTAAGTATAGTATGGCAAAATTCAGTGATGGCGTAGGTTCAGGAACATAAAACATTGGTGAGAAAACTGAGGAGGAGTCATAACTGAGGAGTCCATTAGCTTGTCTGTGTGACATGACCCCGTGGTGGGGACGGACACACTGGGATTGTGAGCTGCTGATATGGCAGAATGTGGTGGAGGAACTGGGCCCCTCTGCACTTAGTCCGGCTCTCCGTGAATCTCAAGCATCTAGGGGCTGGAAAGATGGGAGGTGGGGACAGATGGAACCCCTGGGGCTCACTGGCCAGCCAGACCTATCTAATCAACAGACCCAGACCAATGAGAGGCCCTGGGTGGCTCCTGAGAAGTGAGTCTCTGGCTTCTGTTCTCTTTCACACACGCACGTGCGCGCACGCGCGCTCGCGCACACACACATACACACATATACACCCTCTCACACAACACTCATACACAAACACACACATACATATGCATGCATACACATTCAAACCAACCTGTGCACACACCAAACACCGACCTCAACCGTTTTCAAATTTATAATTGTTTTCAAGTAATCAACTTCACAGAATTGTCACCTCATGATACGAGGACACAAAGAAGCCAAGACGCTGACCCTCACAAAATGACACCAAAGCTTTCGGTACCTTAATCTTGCACTTTCCGATGCCATAAGAGCGAACTATAGATGTTCACTGTTGGTAAGCTGCCCTAGGATGCTTGGTCACAGGCTAAGGCTCCTTAGAAAGGACCCACCCAGCATCTTCAGGAGCTGTGATCACCTGCACAGGACTGGGCATGGTAATGTTCCGTCACAGAGAGAGCACTCTAACTCTGAGACTCTCTCATGAACATGCCTGGAGGCTAACATAAACTATATAATCCCTCACAGGTCTGCCAAGCAGCTTGTCTCCAGTGAAAATCTATACACTGTCGAGGTGACAAGCAGTATTAACCATAAGTGACCTTCCTATGAAGAGACCCCAGATAACTCCCTGATCCCTTCCCTGTGTGAGGACAGAGGAAGGAGATGCCATCCATTGGCTGGTGTCTTGACCTTGCCATTCCCCACCTCCAAAATTCTAAGAAACAAGCATTGCTTGTAGACTGGGCCCCTAGTCCATGGCACTCTGTGGACGTGGCCCGAACGGTCTGAGACACTGTCATCCCCTTTAGCTGTTGGTTGTTTGGGTTTTGGTTTTGGTTTTGGTTTGCTTTGTCCTGTGTGTATGGATATTTTCCCTGCATGTATGTGTGTGTGGCAAGTGCCTGCAGAGGCCAGAGAGGGCACTGAGTCCCCTGGAAGCAGAGTTATAGCTGCTTATAGGCCACTCTATGGGTGCTGCGGAAGTGAATTCAGGTCCTCTGGAAGAGCAGAACAATTTCTCCAGCCTCTGCGCTGACTCATTTTTCTTGTCAACTTGATACAGCCTAGAGTTGCCAGGGAAGAGGGGCCCTCCACTGAGAAATTGCCCAAGAGAGATTGGTGTGCCTGTGTGTGTATGTGTTTGTGCCTGTGTGTGTGTGTGTATCTGTCTGTCTGTCTGTCTGTGTCTGTGTGTTTGTGTCTATGTGTGTTGAGGGAGAGAGGAAAGGAGGCAGGGGTGTGTGTGTGTGTGTGTGTGTGTGTGTGTGTGTGTGTGTGTGTGTGTATGAAAGAGAGAAGGGGGGGAGGGAAGGAGGGAGGGAGGGAGAAGCCAAGATAGTCTTCTTCCATGGTACCAGCTTGAGCTCCTCTCTTGATAACCCTCTGTGACGGACCATGATGTGACCCCAAAGTGTGAGCCCTGGACCCTTCCTCCCCTAAGATGTTTGGTCAGAGTGTTTGACAGAAATCAAGCTAGGGCAGTGCCTGAGCCTCACTGAAGGACATCTTAGAAGATGCCACCTCATCTGCTCTCAAAAGCCTCTTGCCTTCCAAATTGCATGTGGCAGGGGCTGTTGATCAGTCCTTGTGAGTGGCGTGTCTCTGTGAAGAGTTAAGAATTGGAAGACTCTAATTTTCCAGTTTCACTGGTCCAAACGCGTGAAAAACAACACCTTCCTTGGCTTGGGAGGACAAACATCTGGCAGAGGCGTCCAGGAACCTGGCAGATTGCAGTGGTCTAAAGCATGTTTCAGCTGAGTGGTAGGTCAGTCTGTACCATGTTCACCTTGCTAGCATGAGGACGTGGTTTCTACCCCCCCAGAACCCACATAAAAAGGCTGGGCATTGTGGGGTGCACTAGCAATCCCAGTACTGAGGAGGTGGAGACAGGAGAGTCCTTGGAACTTACTGGCCAATCAGCCCAGCCTATGGGTAAATTACAGGTTTACTGAAAGAGCTTGTTTCAGAAACTAAGGTAAACAGTTGTCCTCTGTCTTCCACTCATATATACATATAAGTGCACACCATACACAGGTACCTGCACATGCGTGTGCACGCGCATGCACACACACACCATGCACATGCACACACACACACACACACACACACACACACACACACACACACACACATACATACAAAGCTTGGCATTCTATACTCTGGTCTATGCCCAGATTAACTCCAGGTCAACATCTTCCCTAGTGGAAGAAACCAGGAACACAATGTGAGTTCCAGATGTGGCCACACCAGAGGAGACAGCTTCCCTTCTAAAGCAAGGAGTTCTTGACCTCAAACTGCAGTGGGGCTCTGCCACTTCACACTGCAGAAAGTAACCAGGCTTCAGAGGTGGGGGTGGGGGGGCTCTCAGGGTGGGGGGGCTCTCAACCCACCGACAAAGAGCTGCAGGCTGAGTCCACATGCCCTCACGGTCCCTCACAGCCTAACAAAGGCTACCCACCCCTTCCAGTTCTGTCAGCCTAGGCGGGAGGTGGGGGAGACTCAAGATCTTATTTTAAGACTCAAAGGCAATTAGAGAAAAGCTGATAGAACTTGAGCTAAGTGAGAATTCTACTGCTGACATCATGTGACATCTGCTCTTGTGTGCTGGGCTGGGGACCTTGTCAGCAAGACCAGGTCCTCCAGTTAGCTTTCCTCCTGGAAGATCCTGGGACCCTGTGTCACCTCAGCTGATAAGTGGAAGTGTCCAGGAGACAGGATCAGATCACCAGATCTGAAAGCACAAGCCCAGCCAAAGCTACCAGAAGGAGCCGGCTCCTCGGCCTCCACTTGTTACTTTAACTCTGCTGCAGCCATGCTGACCTCCTCCTGGTGCCTCAGGTCTGCAGAGTGTGTTCCTGACCCCAGACCTTGGCATAGACTTGTCTCTCTGCCTAGAAGTCCGATGTGTCCACAAAACCCTACTACACACACTGTTCCTTCCTCTCTGAAAACATCACCTCCTCAGTTAGGTGCAACCTGAATGCAACCCTTCTTATCTTCAGATGGTTCTGCTGTTGTTTTGTTTTTTTGAGGGGAGTTGTTGTTGTTGTTGTTATCATCGTTTGGTTGGTTGGTTGGTTTTGGTTTTATCGAGACAGGGTTTCTCTGTGTAGCCTTGGCTGTCCTAGAACTTGCTGCTTAGACCAGGTTCGCCTTGAACTCACAGAGATTTGCTTGCCTCTACCTCCCAAGTGTTGGGGCTAAAGGCATGAGACACCACTGCCGGGCTGTTTTGTTTTTCTGCAGTCGTTGTTGAGAAAGGGTCTGCAGCAGTCTAAGCGGAAATGCCCCCATAGGGTCATGCATTGGAATACTTTGGTCCCTGGCTAGTGGTTCTGTTTGGGAGGGTTGTAGAATCTTTGACATGGACCCTTGCTGGAGGAAATGGACCTCATGGGAGGCCTTTAGGGTTTGTAGCAGGGCCCTACTTTCTGTCTGCCCGCTCCTTCCTGGCTATGGACACAATGCGAGCAGCCAGCTCACAATTCCTGCCATCATTTCTTCACCACTGTGGTGGCCTATGTTTCTCTTAAGTTGTAAGCCAAAATAAGCCCTTTCTCTCTTAAGTTACTTCTTATCAGGCGTTTTGTCAAAACAACAACAACAAAAATACAAGGTCTCGCAGTATAGTCCAGGCTGGCCTGGAACTCACAGCATAGCCCAGCTGTCTGGGAACTCACAATGTAGCCCAGGCTGGCTTGGAACTTGCAGGAAACTCGCACGTATCACCCTGTTTTAGCCTCTTGGATATTGGGATTGCAGACATGAACTACCGTGACCAACTTTTTTTTTTAAATAATAATTTTCTCAAACACATTGGTTTACATTTAAAACCAGTTTGAATGAAAAACGAACGAAATTGCAATCCCAGCTTCTCAACTGCCTAGCCGCAGCCCACATGTCTAATGCGGCTATTGGTTGTTCCTTCCCACAAGGAATGGCTGACCATCCAGCCCTCCACACCCACCCACCACTGGAGGTGTTCCTGGACAGCACTTCTTAGAAACGTGGGGACTTTCCCTCTCAACTTGACTTACAGCAGTGAGCTACTAGTGGGTGTTGTAGACAAAAACAAGACAGGGATGACGGCAGACCGTGACCAGGAAAATGGCCAAAAAGAACTAACTAGGCGGAATCTGTGGCTAACAACTCAGCAAGTCACAGGGCTAAGACTGAGCATGTCCTGCCTCCCAATGGACCTAGTGACTAAGGTTTTTAAACGTTATTACTAATTTTTTGTTTTCTGAGACAGGTAGCCCAGGCTAGCCTCAAACTCACTATAAAGCAAGGGATAACCTTGAACCCTAATCCTTCTGCTTCTATCTCTGGGGTTGTGTGTGCTGGGATTGCCGGTATGTGCTGTCCTCTACATTTTCTTATTGATCTATAATTAACACCCAGTAAATACAAAGACTGCGGGGAGGGCTTGGAAGCTGGCTTGGCGGGTAGAGATGCTTGCTGCCAAGTCAGACCCTCTCTGAACTCAGTCCTGGACGCGTGAGAGGAGAGAGCTGACTTCTATGTACTACCCTCTCATCTCCATACTCTCACGGTGGCACACATGGTGCTACCCCACACTAAATAGCTTAAAATATAATAAAGCATTTCAAAATAAAGATATCAAGGATCCAATCTTATCATGCCAGTAGTAAAACATAAATAAACCCTCAAAACACCCAAGAAGTTTCCTCCCCCAAACATCCAGGAAGTTCCCTCCCCCAAACATCCAGGAAGTTTCCTCATGTCCCCAACTCAGTCCCCTACAATTGTTTTATGACTTCATGCACATCGTATGCTAATTGCTCCTATTCTTGTATTTTACACAGTTGGCCACAAAGTACACATGTTTTGATCTGAATTCTTTTATCAACATGTTTCTGAGACTCATGTGTGATGCTTTAAGTTTCAGCACCTTGTCCTGTGTGGTCCTGATGCTGGTCTCACGTCTCTGCATAAAAAGTTGGGTGTTTGGTTCTTTTGTTTTGTTTTTATGTTTTGAAATTCTGTCCATGCTACTCATGCTTAAAGCATTCTTTTTCCACTTAGGTTCCCAGTGGAGAAACTGTTACTACAGGGAGCTAACAAATATGAGGGGAGCTGATAGGGTCTGTATTAGGGTTCTCCAGAGGAACAGAAATGATTGTGTGTGCACACGCGCCACGTGCACACGCGCCACGTGCACACACACACACACACACACACACACACACACACACACACACACACACAGCAGTGGTCATCTGCACCTTTTCTAAGCTGAGAACCCAGGAGCTTTGCAGTCCACAAGGCTGGATGTCTCACAGTCCCAGCCTGGTGCTAAGGAGGCACCTGGAGCCTCCTAACAAGCTGCTGGTCTTTAGTCTACATTGGAAAGCTGAAGAAGCTGCGTTCTCATGGTGGCAGCAGTGGCCTTGGCATAGAGGCACTCAACAGCAGCAAGTGAAGGCAGGGAGTGGCACCGCCCATATTGAGAGAGATCGGCTGTCTCAGTTAACCCTTCCTGAAAATTCCTTCACAGACCTCCTCATGGGTCAATTTCAGATACTGCCAATCTGACAACTAAGATTAACTATCATGGGGCCCATTTAGGAGACCAGGAGCAAAAGTCAGAGAGAAAGGAGCAGAGGTGGAGGCCTGGCTGCACTGCCTCCATGGGGGCTCTTAGAAAGTCGGTCCAATCGTAGAGTAAGACCTTGGCCATCAAGATGTCTCCATGAGCCTCTGCCTCCCCAAGCATGCTGAACTCCACTCTCTCGCTGTCCCCCTCACCCAGTGTTCCCACCCATCAGCACAGAGTAAGGACATCTGGCTGCTTCTTCTTCCATCTTCATTCATATATCTTCGTACATTGTCAGGCACGGGCAGCCTCTTGACATTGTAACACTATCTGTCATCTACAAAGTTCAGGCTGGAAGCCGGGCGTGGTGGCGCACACCAGTAACCCCAGCACTCAGGAGGCAGAGGCAGGCAGACCTCTGGGAGTTCAAAGCCAGCCTGGTCTATAAGTGAGTCCAGGACAGCCAGGGCTACACAGAGAAATCCTGTCCTCGAAAAACAAAACAAAAACAAACACACAAACAAACATAAGTTCAGGCTGGATAAACCCACACAATTTAGTTAAAAAAATATAACAAAGAAGAAAGGAAGGAAGGAAGGAAGGAAGAGGAAAGAAAGGGGGGAAGAAAGGGAAAATAAAAAACCCTCCAAGTTTTAAGTGAGGTAGAATTTTTGTGTTGGGTCGCATTCATAGCTATCTTGTGGCACAGGCATCCCACGGGTTGCATGCCGCGCCAAGCAGTCACGTGCCTGCAGCAGTTTCTTACATTGTCACCAGTGCCTCCTCAGCACCACTCCCATTTGCCCCAGACAGCTGCATCTCAGAGCATTTGTATTCATGCCCTTGCTCACAGGAAAACCGTCTGTCAAAACGGGATTATTTCAATAGTGTGCACCAGTTGTCACCTCCTATGCAGGCCTTGTTCTTTATAGGAGGTGACAGTAACAGTTGCAACTCTGGGACACAGTGAACTGTAGCTGCTAACATCAGACAAAGGCTGGATCTACAAAGCCAATCCCTCCTCCCCCACCCCCACTTTCCTGCTCATAGGACATGAGGTGGGGAGAGAGGACTCTGGAGGCCCGCTTGCTTATGCCTGCAAAAAGGCGTCCTTTGCCTTCCTAATGAGGACAGATTCCAAACCGTTCTGACACTGCATGTGTCGGAGTGCCACCAGGGCAATGCTAGTGGCGGCTGAATAATGCATGAGAATCGATTTACGGCCCCAGGTGAAATCAAAACCATCACTCTCGTCTTCAGAACTTTTCGTCACCGCCCTCCCCCGCCCCCTCAGATGTGGGGAAATTACACCAGGCACAAGCCTCACTTCCTATGGCAATTTAATTATATTGACAAATTACCCTGTGTTCCCACTTGGAAATTTGTAAGTTAGCATCAGACCGTTCAGAAGTCAGGATGTCGAGCACTGACGATTGGATCAGTGAGTAAATAAACAGAGAACACTGGGGGTTACTAGTGGCTTACGACAGAGTGAGTCACCCCAGCCCTGGACAGGCTGAAAGGTGAGGCCTTGCCAAGTACAGTGAGGAGCGTGGGTGCCAACTTCCTGTGGCCCATGGAACTGAGATGGATGTCGGGGTCACAGGAAGCCCAGAGGAAGATATCAGTTTGCCAGCAAAGGAGCTGTGATTGGCCGAGGGGCCAGTAGGGCATCCTTAGAGGCTGGGCTAATTCTTCCTGGTGTATTCTGCCTTCTGTTAAATGAGGCTTCAGACACATTGCTGTTTTCTCATATGAGTATGTGAATCTCTGGGACCAAGGGCTCCAATCCCAGAGCGTTGCCATGGATACAAAGGTGAGCCACCTGGCTGGGTTCATGCTTTCCTTCCCTGGTGACTACCTGCCTACACCCTCCTCTCCTGATGGTCATGAGCATGTAAAGGAAGAGTCTCCTGTGGGGTCCCTAAAAACCATGACATCACATAACCTGAGACGGTTAATCTCAATGGTCACCTAGGAGACACACCTGAGAACACATTTGTAAGGGAGTTTCTAGAATGAGTTAACAAAGACAACCAATTATATTGGCATACAACTAATATATTTTTAAAGTAGGCTCTAATAAAAATTAAATATAAAAGAAATATGGAAATGTATGACAAATTATAAATGGTTGCCCTTAGGAAAGAGGTTAATTTTTTTTTTTTGGTTTTTTTTTTTTAACATAATGAGCCTTACAACAATTGGCTATTTATGGTGTGTGTGTGTGTGTGTGTGTGTGTGTGTGTGTGTGTGTGTGTGTGTGTGTGTGTGTGTGTTCTAACTTGGATACAAATGAGAAATAAGCCTATCACGGTGGACCACGGCCATTATCTCAGCATTTCAAAGGTTGAGGCAGAAGGGTTATAAATTCCAGGCCACCCTGGCCTACACGGATAGGCACTCCCCAACTCTCATCTTAAACATTTAAAAGGGACTACTTCAGGATGGTGACGTCTGGCTGTCTCAGTCAGAGTTCAACCCAGGAAAGTCAGCTGATGGTAGACAACTACAGTGAGGAGGCAGCAGCTGGGGCTACCGTAGTGAGTCTGTAGTCAGAAGTCACAAGACAGAGCAGCTGGGTGGTCAGACAGAGAGGATGCTGATGCCTGTGCCTGAGATGACCGCCTTTTCCCTCAGGAATACCTCGGCTCAGTCCTTCAACCGATTGTAGTGGGCTCACTGGCCTTCTTAGCGATCACATATGCACACTCCTCTCCAGACCACAGCTAGCAGAGGATTTCACTGAAAGCCTGAGGTGGCCACTGGAGCGTCACGCTACCACACACTGACCCTCTCAGGCTGCCCCATGAGCTGGTCGCTCTGAGAGTTATGGTCAGGAATCTGGATTGCCCCCCAGCATGTGATTAGACCGGAACCTAAAATCACTGCATACCTAAGAGACCCCGGAGAAGAAAAGTAGAAACACAAAGCACACCTCTATGCAAATCACCTCTGCCAGCTCCTACCATGGGTGAACACTTCATTGCTTTTGTCATTTGAAAGCAAAACAGAAAGAAAAAAAAAAATATTAAAGGCTAGCAGCTAGAGCTAGCAGCAGCTGGATGGGATGGCTCAGCAGCTAAGAGGGCTTGCTGCTCTCCCAGAGGACCTGAGTCCAGTTCTGAGCACACACACTGAATGGCTCTCCAGCACCTGTAACTCCAGCTCCAGGGGATCGCACACTGTGCTCACGTGGCGTACATCCACAGACACATAGACATAAATAACAACTGTATAAATGTGAGCAGCTGAGACTCAGAAGGAAAAAAATGAATGTACATACAGCTGATTTAGCTCTCTCCAAATCTACTCATATTCACCATGGGTCAGTGAATGCCTTGAATGTGGGAGCGGCCCGAGACAAACCTTCTTTGCCAGTCTACCGTGCTGCAACACCGAGGACACCGAGGGATCCCAGGCGGCGTGTCTGATTCCCTGGCAGGCATGCCGCTGTTGGCTCTTGCTCTTCCTGACGGCAGTACTGGCCTGACCTGGCCCTGCCATTGGCCTTGAACAGGCATGCATTTGTTCAGTCAGCAAACGCTCAGTTCTTCCTGTGCACGAGGCCCCGGGAAGGCAGCAAATCTAAGTTCTCAAAGGCTTTCTACTTGATTCTCGGCTTCTCTCTGTTTAAACTCCAAGACATGGGGAAACAAACCACCATGCCCACCAACCAAAGAAGCTCCAAAATTCTACTGTACTGTGCTAGCTGCACACATCAGCACGAAGACAGGCTGTGTGTGTGTGTGTGTGTGTGTGTGTGTGTGTGTGTGTGTGTGTGTGTCGGGGACACAGGGTATAAGCTTTATCTGGCTGGAGATGCGGCTCAGTTAATGGAGTGCCTGCCTGGCAAACTCGAGGTCTTGAGTTCAGTGCCCAGAACTGAAGCCACCATGCATGGTGGCACATGCCTGTAATCCCAGCACTTGGGAGGTGGGGGAAAGAGGGCATCCTTGTCTACATAAGGAGTTCAAGGCCAGCCTGGGCTACTTGAGTGTCATAAAAACACTCCTAGATTGGGGCTTGTAGTATTTGTGAATTACTAATAAAGACAGGGTTGGTAAAGACAGTCAGCTGGTGGCAGGGGCAACTCAGGGCACAGCTGCCATCCCTGAGGCAGAAGGTGAAGGCCCACAGCCCTTAGCAGCTGTTTCCTCTAACAACCCTAATCTCTCTCTCTCTCTCTCTCTCTCTCTCTCTCTCTCTCTCTCTCTCTCTCTCTCTCACACACACACACACACACACACACAGGAAGGGAGGAAAGGAAGGAGGGGAGGGGGGAGAGAAGGGGAAAGGGGGAGAGGTCAGGGGTCAAGCCCCCATGCCACTCTGGTTTCCTATGTTGTCTCTCCTTGGAGGGAAAAGAGTTTCTCTTCAGCCACCTTAGAATCTTTCACTCCAGAGGTAATCAAAACTCATTTTAGTAATGTGTGTGTGTGTGTGTGTGTGTGTGTGTGTGAGAGAGAGAGAGAGAGAGAGAGAGAGAGAGAGAGAGAGAGAGAGAGAGAGAGAGAGAGTCCCTGAAGCCTTGTGTGTCAAAAACCACATCGAGAAAAATATCCACTGTTCCTCCAACAACCTGCACATGTGTGGCTTTGTAAGAAAATACTCATATTTTGGCCACAGCCCAAATATTCTAAAGAAAACAGCAGGACCCACACGACATGAGGGCATTTATAGTAAGGGCTCTCATTACCACAAGAATGGAATGCACTCTCCACTGCTTTGTGGTACTAGGACTCACTGTGTGCACTGTATGGGTGGGCATCTTAGTGTGAGCATAAGAAATAAACCAAGCATTCAGTCTGAGTCTTTACTGGCTAAACAACAGTCCCAAATGCAGAAGTGTTCTGAGGCCAGAGGTCTCATCCTGTGTGTAAGGAAGAGAATGGGATGTGTGTGTGTGTGTGTGTATGTGTGAGTATCATATACATATATATGTATGTTTGTATATGTATGTGTATTTTTATGTGTGTATATATGTATATCTAGCCACTTGCCATTGTGATATATATTATATTATATATAATATGTAATATATAATATATATCACAAAGCATTTTTTTCTTTCTCCAAATGATAAAGTACTCTCAAAACCTCACAGAGAAACAAACACTAAGTCAGTTAGAAAAACAAGTTCCAAGAGATTAGGGTTGCCCAAGGAAAGAGGTGTTGGACTAGTGACAAAGCTACAACCTGCCATCATCAATCAACACCATTGTTTTTTGTTTGTTTTTGTTTTTTAAAGATTTGTTTTGTTTTTATTTATGTGTATTTGTGAATGTCTCTGAGTGTGAGTGTATGTGTGTATGTGTGCATGCATGTGAGTGTATTTATGTGCATGTGTGTGTACATGTGTATGTGTGCCTGTGTGTGCATGTGGGTGTATGTATGTGCATGTGTGCATCTGTGTGAGTTTGTGTGTGTGTATGTATGTGTGCACGCGTGTGCGCAAGGGGGAGCTGCTGGGATGGAACCCAGGCCCTCATGCACACTAGGCAATTGTTCACACCATATCACACTTAAATACACAGATCCCCCCTTGACTGTGAGGAGACCAGGTGCAGTGACTGGCAGCGAGAGAGGAATGAACATATCTTCCTCCACTTTTGTCACAGCAGCCCCACGACATGGGTCTTCATGATGCCAATCAAGTTAAAATTCTCCAAGGCCACTGTGAAGGGATGGGGGGAGCTTATTTCCTAAAGTTGGAGTGACTGGCTCTTGTGTGGGGCTGGGATCTCTGGGCTGCATTCCCTCCGCTGGGAAACAGGGCCATCTTCAGAAGCTCTTCATGGAGGCTGGCTTTGCAAGCCTCGGTCCTCAGAGAGAGCCCTTGAGCAGTTGCCAAAAAACCTGGCTCCTCTCACTGCATCTCTGATATTGCATATCAGTCACATTCAATTGAGAGTCACCAGGTGTCTCCCTTTAGTTAAGAGTGTGTCTTGTTGTAAGATGCTGGCAGGTCTAATGCCTCCAGCATCCTCAGAGACGCCATGAAGGTCTAATGAGACACCAAGCTAAAACACGCTATTTCGAGGGAGAACGCACAAAGACACCTATTCTAATAGATAGAATAAAGCAACGGTGGGCTGCTCACAGATCTATCACAAAGATCCCCTAAGCCAGGAAGAGGACCAGCTGAAGACTCTTGGATCATTTCCAAGGAAACCAGCGCTGACAGTCAACTCCCAGTTCTTCTAAGAGACCAAGAGGACAACCTGCCCACACCTCCAGAGCTGATGGAGACAAACACTCAGGGGCCCAAGCCACGAGAGCCCTGCACGATGTTCCTGGCAAGCACACAGAGTCATGCATGTTTCCATCACAGCTCTGTTATGGGCTGTCTCTGGGAACGGCTGATATATTTAGCCCACTGTTTGGCTTTCCTGTCTAATCAAACACGTTGTCTTCTTACACTATTTATAGTAAAGGTAAACAAATAGTACTGTCAGCAAAGTGCCTGGGTCACAATCAGGAGAGCAAGACCTGCTTTCAGAGCAACTCATCCAACTCGTTTGCCCTGTGTAGATCAATGTGGGACTCCTTGCTGGCCTCACTAGGAGGGCATTTGTGGCTAAGCACAGCCTCTGTGTTTCCTGAACACATTTTGATCAAAACTGACATATTCTGCGACTGTTATTCCCTCTCTCTCTCTCTCTCTCTCTCTCTCTCTCTCTCTCTGTGTGTGTGTGTGTGTGTGTGTGTGTGTGTGTGTGTGTGTGTGTGTGTGTGCAAGCATGTAAATGTCAGAGGTCAACCTCAAGTGTGTCCTCTTTTCTTTTTTTGTTTGTTGAGACAGGGTTTCTCTGTGTAGACTTGGCTGTTCTGGACTCAGTCTTTAAATCAGGGTGGCCTCAAACTCACAGAGATCCACCTGCCTCTGCCTTCCGAGTGCTCAGATTAAATATATGCACCACCACTGCCCAGCTCCCTGCAACTTTAAAAAAAGTTTAGTTAGTTAGCTAGCTAGCTAGTTGTTAACTAACTAGTTAGTTGGTTAGTGTGTGTGTGTGTGTGTGTGTGTGTGTGTGTGTGTGTGTGTGATAGAGAGAGAGTGTGTGTGGCTGTGTAGATGTGTGTATAGGTGCACTTGCCTGTACTTGCATGAAGAGGCAGGAAGGGCATCTGGTGTCCTCCATGACTCTCCACCTAGTGCTCTGAGGCAAGATCTCTCTAATCTGGGTTCATATCTCAGCTAGGCTGGAAGCCAGCGAGCTGAAATCCTAACTCCAGTGCTACAATTGTCAAACAGGCTCCCTTTATCCCAGACCCGCCTCTCTAGGACCATAATCCACCTGTTTTTGAGAGAGAATCTCTCACTGGCCTGGAGTTCTCCAGTAAGGCTAGGCTGACTGGCCAGCAAGCCCCAAACTTGTACCGGTCTCCCCCTCTTCAGCCCTGAGATGACAAATGTATGCCACTGCACCTGTTTTCTAAATGTGGGTTCCAGGTGCTCATGTAAGGTAAGCACGTTGCCAAGTGAGTCGGTTGTTGGGTTTTTGTTTTGTTTTCTGATTATTAGTCAGTTCAATTCCCAAGTTAAGTCTGGAGGTGTGCTGGACAGCATACCATGGTAGAAGATTTCTGATGCTGATGGAGGATCCAAGAATCACAGGCTACAATACCCAAGAGAAAGTAGCTCTGAGGGGATTTCCTGGAAACATTCAATACAGTCTGGTCTCCCACACTGAAGATATCAAAGGCCGCCAGTCTTCCTGAGCCAGCTCTCCTCCAGCCAACAACAGCCACTCAATAGCTTCGAGCTAAGCAAGTCTTAAGGGCTTCCATAGTAAACAAAGCCTGATGCCTTGTCGTTAACTTTATCAACAAGGTGATGTTTATACTGGCCTTCTATAAAACAGAAGACTGAGGTAGAAAAAGATTAAACAACCTACCCTAGGTTCTTCTAGTGAGAAAGAGGCAGGATTATACCCATGCAAAAACAGCTTTCACCCCAAAGGGAATAAGAAACAGATTGTACTGTAGCCAAAAGTGACGTTGGCCCAGGAATATAGACTCAGGTTACCCCAAAATTCCATGCTCCAACTGGTAATATGTCTTGTTGTTCTGGGAACTTCAGTTTACAATGAGAACCTCTGCTCTCACATCTTTAACGCCAGGGCTATGAGCCTCAGAGAGCTTGCTGAGACCACGTGGAACCTTTTAAAAAACACACGCTCCAAATGAGACTCTTGTCTCAGAAGGCCAAGGAGACACTGAACGGAGAGCAAGACCAGGAAATGCTCCTTTAGCACTGCTTAGAGGAAGGAGAGGGTAAAAGGGAGGCGACATTCCAGAGGGCTGAGCCCTGGTAGCCAGTAGGGTAGCAAACACACACAGGCCCATGGAGCCAGGAGCCGGAGGCAGCCCTGCAGAAGAGATCAGGGTTCAAACCCAGACTCTGCCATTAGCCAACAGAACCACCTCAGACTTCCGCTTACAAGGTCCATGTCTTCGCAAAAATGAAACACCTACCACCTGCCCTTCCTTGTCAGAGAGGGTACGGTGGAGCCAAAACAGGATGTGACTAAAAACAACCCATGATCAAAATGAAAGAACCAAAAGAAAAAAAAAAAAAGGAAATAAAAAGTAAAACAATCAAAATCCATCTTAGTGGTTTTTAAAAAAGATTTATTTATTTATTTATTTATTTATTTATTTATTTATTATGTATATAATTTTGTATCTGCATGTACCCCTGCATGCCAGAAGAGGGCATCAGATCTCATTATAGATGGTTGTGAGCCACCATGTGGTTGCTGGGAATTGAACTCAGGACCTTTGGAAGAGCAGCCAGTGCTCTTAACCTCTGAGCCACCTCTCCAGCCCCCCATCTTAGTGTTAAACAGCATATATTTATACCAATATGTGCAACTTGTATCCATCAATGAAAAACTTAAGATACAGTAGGTATGGTAGCCACCAGCACAGATTTCTTGAGCATGCTCACTTTTGTTCAGAAGTTAGTTTCTTTCTTTTTCTTATTTATTCATTGTTTGCTTTAGAGACAAGATCTCATGTAGCTCAAGCTGCCCTCAAGCTCTCTGTGTAGCTGAGGTTGACCTTGAACTTCTGATCCTCCCATCTCTGCTTCCCAAGTTGCCAGGATTATGGGCATGTTCCGCGATCCCTAGTGTAAGCAGCACTGGGAATGGAACCCAGGTATGGCAAACACTCTACCAGCTGGACCACATATCCAACACTAGAAGCTGCTTTTGTGTTGTAAATAAGTAAATAACAACTGCTTGGCATCAAGCAAGTGTTGGCTTTATGGCATAGCACAGCCAACCTGCAGCCTTGCTTCTTGAGCTCAAACAGAGCCCAGCTGCAGAGCGCTCTCTTCTGGACTCTGCCTCCCTAACCAAAGGTGTGCTGCAAGGGAGGAGTGGAGGGAGCCTTGTGCCCTTTACTCATGCAGCCTTGCAGGACCACCCCCATAGGCCTGCTTTGGGGCTCACCCCAGAAACCAGGCTGCTTCTTCCACTTCCTCTTCCAGCCAAACCCCAAGGGGCCGGTGACACCCTGGAGGTTCAGAGCCAGCTGACTGCACAGCTGAGTAACTCCTAGCTACACAGATTACTTGTTGGAAACCGAGCCATTAGGGGCTGGGGAGATGGTTGGGGGTGGGGGGGCGGGGGTGGGGGGAGATGAGGACCTGAGTTCAAATCGCAGAGTCTACGTTAAAAAATAAAATAAACTCAGGAGGCAGAGGCAGGAGGATGGCTGTGAGTTTGAGGCCAGCCTGGCCTACAAAGTGAGTCCAGGACAGCCAAGGCTACACAGAGAAACCCTGTCTCGAAAAAAAAAAATTAAAACTTAAAATTAAAAATTAAAGAAAATAAATAAAATAAAATAAACAGTTATAACCAGTAACCAGAGTACTTGGGGGTAAGGCAAGCAGAGACAAGAAGATCACGAGGGCTTGCTAGCCACCAGGCCTAGATGTAAAACAGCAAGTTCCAGGTTCAGTGAGAGAGACAGTCTCAAGGGAATAATGTGGGGAGCAACAGAGAATACACAATGTCTAGTCTCCTCCCCTAGTCTGACAGACATATATACTACATACCCTCACATACACGTACACACAGACACACACACTACTAACCCATTATTTTACTGAGTCTCACTCTGAGAACTGCACACTGAATTTATTTTATTTTTTGTTTCTTTGTCTGTTTGTTTTCGAGACATGGTTTCTCTGTGTATCCCTGGCTGTTCTGGACTTGCTTTGTAGACTGGGCTGGCCTTGAACTCACAGCGATCCACCTGCCTCTGCCTCTGAAGGGCTGGGATTATAGGCGTGCGCCATCAAGCTCAACTGGTTTGGATTTTTGTTTTGTGTTTTAAGGCAGTTTCATGTATCTTAGTATCAGTCTGGGCTTGAACTCACTGCGTAGCTCAGGATAACCCTCACTCCTGGTCCTCCCTCCTACCTCTACGTCTCCAATGCTGGGGTTACGAAACAGGTGTGTACCTCTAGACACAGTTTGCGTGGTCGTGGGTCTCAAGCCCAGGTATTCACACATGCTAGTCAAGCTTTGCCCGTGGAACCACACCCAGCTCCCAGACCTTGTTTTTGTCAGGGCGCAGCTCAGACGTGAGACTGCAGCTTGGATTTGAGGTGTGATTGGGAGGGACATTCGTCACCTGGAGGCCCTGAAGAACACTGTCCCTGGTTTGGCCCAGGCCCTACGAGACGTGACAAAGTTGTAGAATGTGGCTAGGTCTTCGTGGGTCTATGTGAAATTATCCACTCACTCCAAACCAGGCTTCCCGTTTCTCTTTCATTAGTTTCCACATGTGTTATGCATACATGCATGCATGCAGGTACTCCTTCTGCACAGGTGTATGTGCCAAAGACTGACATCAGGTGTCTTACCCTGTCACTCCCTCACTGAACCCAGAACTCACTGGTCCGGCTAGCCAGAGAGCCCAGGGGTGTTCCTGTCTTCTGTCCTCACTGCTGAGGCGACAGGTGTGCCTTCCCGCTTTTCAGTGACCTGAGGACTGAGTTCGGGTCCTTATGCTTGCTCAGCAAGCACTTCCCCCACGGAGCTGTCTGCCCAGCCCTGCCAGGTTTACGTTCAGCAGAGGGTTCTACTCCTTCCCCTGGCACAGCAACTCTGAAGGAGGCTGGAGTCTTTCACCAGGTTCGCTGGGTACCGTAAACCTTGCCAACGTCTCCCGTTTGTGCCCGCGGGTGATTTCTCTAGGCATTTGAGTTGATAAAATCTAATTTACACGAAGCGTTGTGTATCAACACTTATCCTGAGTCACAGCAGGGCAGGAACTGGGAGGCTGCCTATTGCTGGCTGGATTCTAGAAACTTCCCTGGTACAGAGCAAAGGAACCAGAACACTTGACTGAAAAATCTGTGGCATATACCCAAAGGACTCCACATCCTACTACAAAGACCTGGGCCCATCCACGGCCATTGCTGCTTTTTTCACAACAGGCAGGAACTGGAACCAGCCTAGATGTCCATCCCCAGATGAATGGCTAATGAAACTGTGGTCCATGTACACGATGGAATTTTACTTAGCCATTAAAAAATGAAAATTTCAGGAAGATGGATGGAATAGGCGGGGGGGGGGGGGGGGGGAAGGAGGAGGGGAATAAGGTAATCTAGGCTCGGGAAGACAAACATTTCATGTTCTTGCTCATATGCAGATCCTGGCTTCTACTTTGTATACATGCATATTTATGTGGGAGTGAGTGTGCGTGGCTGTTCAGAAAACTAGAAAGCAGATCCTGAGAGGCCCGCGGAAAGAGGCTGTAAGGGAGAGGGTTAGAGAGAGTGACAAACACTTGTGATAGCAAAGTGGAAGAGGTGGAAGGGTCCAAAGGGTTATGAGTGTAGGAAGACAGGGAGTGGGGCTGGCACTGGGATAGCAACCAGCGCTGAGTGTGTTACGTCATGAGGAGACCTGGTGCTTTGTATGCTAATTTAAGAAAAGAAAGGAGTTGGGATGGTGGGATTCTCAGTTGGTGAAGTGCGTCCCTTACAAGCATGAAGACCTGAGTTTGATCCCCAGAACCCACATGACAAGTGACGAGGTTGGTGACACAGGCTTGTGATCTCAGTGCTGGGGAAACAGGTAGACCCCTGGGGCTCAGTGGTCCACCATTCCAGCCAAGGCATGAGCGCTAGGACAATGAGAGAGCCCCGTCTCAAAGGACAGAAACAGCCTTCCGGAGGATAACACCTGATGTTGACCTCTGACCTCCACACACGCACATACACACGCATGCACCCAACTCCCACTCACAGGCATTAAAAATAAATAATTTTCTATGCCCTGGTGGTGTTAGCTGGCCCTGTGTGCTGGCAAAGAGCAGCCTTGGCTAGCAGCTCAAATATTCCTTGTTAACTTTTTACGATGCTAAAAGCTTAAAAATAAAACCAAGCATATGCAGAATATCCACAAAGTGGTATAGTTTTTCAGTCTCACCCCAAAACTGATTTAAAAAAAAAAAAAAAGATTGCCGTAGCCTTGGGACAGGGCCCATCTTGTGTGGAACCCTGTGGCTCCTTACCACTTAAACCTAACATGGGCAAACCATCTGACCTTGATACAGTTAGGCAGGATTGAAATCACAGAGCTCTTCACCTAAGAGCATCTGCACCATGGGAAAATGAGCAACTGCCCCTAGCTAAAAATGCTTCTGCTACCTAGAGAAAAACAAGGAGCCTTTCTACAGAGGCCTGCAGACAAGTCATTTACCTAATGCCATTATGCCTGCTGGAAATTAATCTTTAAAATCTTCATAAATAAATGTGTCAACTGGCACAGTGCTAAAAGCACCTACTTACTAATATTTCTTCAAATTCAAGTGTATTCATAACCTCTGAAAAAATGCAGGATGTTAGCTGCCTGACACATGACACACATAATCACACCTGGTCCCTTCCTCATTAAGCAGATTCAGATCCTAACAGAATGGAGCAGGAGATGTAAAGTTTGATGGCGAAGAGGACAGGCGGGTGTAAGACCTCCAGCAGCGGGGCAGATCATAGGGAGACTACAAATCACTAAATAAGGAAGAGCCTACACACGGAGGCAGCAGTACTGTTTTCTTGTGAGAGCGCCCCTCCTGAAAATGACTGAATATCCTCAGTAGGAAACTTCTTACCCTGGTTTTTACCTTTCCTTCCTGTTATTTCCTGAGAGATTAGAGGGAGGACCAATTTCAGGCCAATTTTGGTGATAAACGACAGTTAAAGCACTGATGGATTGTGAAAGAGATGGCTTAAAGCAACGGAAGCAGCCACTTGGATGCCTCTGCTCAACGTGCAGTACAATATCCCTTCAAGTTTCCGTTAACTCTCTGTCTCTGTCTCTTTGTCTCTGTCTTCCTCTCTCTCTGTCTCTCTCTTTCTATATTCCCCCCTCCTCTCACACACACATTTACAGAGAGGGGGAGGAGGGAGGGAGGGAAGGAGGATTACTCCCAAGATGACATAGGATCTATAAAAAACAGAACACCGCAAGTTGTATGGATATGTCCTCCAAGTTCAAACATTCCCTCCTGGATCAAGGCTCTTTAAGACTTAAGGGAGTAAAAGAAGCTTATAAGTTGCAGGAAGTCAACAAAACTCACAAGTCTGAGAAAGATCTTGAATTTTACAAAACTCACAAGGTCTTATCCCCAAAGTCATATCAACATTATATAAGCACAAATGAAACAGGTCATCCAAAAGACTAATAATGTACAGTCTCCCTAATCATCCTGACTTGTATAAAATGAGATGCTGTGGTCAAGCTGAAATACAAACACATCCTACAAGCCAGTGTGTCTCGTTTGTATTGTCATGAACCCAAATGTGAAAGTAACAATGTCAGCATCTTCATCACCAAATCAGCCGCCTTCTGTGAAGGCTACAAAAAACAGCCAGAAAGGATAAGGGAAGAAAGAATTAAAAGCAATGACCAGAGGACAAGACAGTGAGAAACATCTCTGTCGGAGACTGCGTCTTCTAGTTTCTATATCTAGACATGGTTATGCTCGGAAAGCTAATGGAAATAGATTTACATATTACATTGAGGCGCAAAAGAACACAGAAATACCTATTACAAGCAATCGTTAGATGGATTTGGACACTGGGCAGGATCACAGCTGCATAAGTACAGCTCCACTTTTTTTTTTTTTTTTTGGATTAAAAATAAAGACATCCTGCTTTAAAACTACTCAAAAGGCATGAGGAGGAGGACCCAGAACGTAGCACCACGTCAACTACGTGAAGTCTCATCTGACCCAGAACTTCACTCTGCTGTGTCATTTGTGTTTCCGCAGTGAGTTCTCCTGGCCCCTAAAAAGTATTCTCTTTCTCCATCAGCTCAACGGCCTACCCTTACACACCCACTGCAGCAGACCTGCGCGAGAATCAAGGTTGGAACTTGAGGGAAGAATGTCAAGAGAGAAGGACCTTACCACTTCAGGGAGCAGCCTTGTTGAAAGGTCATGGACGGCCTTGACCACTATGCATACAGATGACAGGAGAAAGATCACCCCCAAGATGACACAGGCTCTGTAAGAAAAAGAACATGAACAGCTGGGTAGTTATTTCCTCTAAATTAACCCATCCTCCCCCCTGCCGCCCCCTCCCCCCCCATGTAGAGAAGCTCATTAATCCTCAGAAAGGAAAGGAAACTTACAAGACCACAACAACAAAATTCACAAGTCTAAGGAAGCTCCTGAAACTTAACAAGACTCACGAGGCCCCCTTCTTGACTGTTACATCAACAGTAGCGATTGCTTAGAAGTGAGTCCCTTAGGTGGAGCTGCCTGAAGGTTTGTACAGGGAGATCCTGGCATGTAGCTTTTGTGACCTGTCACCTACGCGAGGGTGGGCTTTTCAATGACACAGCTGCCTTTAGTCACCTGTGCTCCTGTAAATAACCCCAGGGAAGCTCATTCACTAATCTACATAGATGGAATCCTGTCTTTGGTATGTTGTCAGCTCCTTATCTAGGATGGGTTTCCAGGGCCTTCCTGAAGTTAATATAGCCAGACCAGTGAGCTCCAGGGCCCGACAGGCCCCATCACAGAAAGTAAGATGGTGAAAGACAGACAAAGATGACTGAGGCTGACCTCTGGCCTCTACACACACACACACACACACACACACACACACACACACACACACACACACTGGGGAGGGGAAGAATCTGAATCATCATAAAGGTTCCTTGGATAATAATCTATGTCTTCCATGTCCCAGTGTCTACAGTAGCATGTAGCAGGTACCCTGTATGCATTTGTTTAGAGGATACGACCAACAAACTAGTTAGCTAAGCTAACCAATTCCTAAACTCTACTAGTTTACCCACCTGGGAGTTTCTCACCATGGAATCTAAAGCAGACTTGTCTGCTCCCAATGGGTCCCAGGAAAGAAAGGGGACTCCTAACCTGTAACTCTGTGCCCTCAGACTAGCCACAGTTTAAAGTAGCTCTAAAGTGTACTGAAAAATCAAAACAAGTTTGCCATGCAGTTTGTTAAATTTGGACCTTGCAAACTGCAGCCTACCTGGTGTCTATGCTCCTGGTGTACATAAGAAAATCTCACCTTCCTCTTCTTTTCCGTGTGCTGTAGACTTAAAAACCAGAGCCCCTGCATCCCAAAACAGTGTTCGGGCCGGTGTGTCAGAGCCCTGCTGCTTCTGCAGCCCAAAGCCGCTATGAATAGCTCAGGCTGCAATGCTATTTTTTAACATTGTATTAATAATATATTGTGTTTACACAGCAGCTTTCTCCTCAGGCACTCAGAGTTCTGCACGTCAGCTCCTAAATCCCCTGGAGGGCTCATCACACCCAGGTGTTTGTTTTTCTGCAGTTTATGAATGGGGAGGGAGATGTGTGATTCATTAACACAAGGACACAAAGTCAGAGAGCGGCAGGGTTAGGAGGCTGGCTCAAGGTCATGCAGGGCATTGAGTTCTACCTAGAAATAGAGCCCCCAGGGCTCAGGACTGAAGGTTCCGTGGGTAAAATATCTCCTGCACAAGCATGAGGCTCTGAGTTTGGGTCCCCAGCAGCCGTAAAAAGAAAAGACAGCTTGGTCCCCAGATTGTACTACCAACTAGCTGAATCAGTGGGCTCTGGAGTCAGTCAGAGATCATGTCTCAAAAATCAGGTGTAAAGGTTCTGGAGAGCTTGCTCCACAGTCAGGAATCCTTCCTGCTCTTCCAGAGTGCCCAGGTTTGGCTCTAAGACCCCGCACCAAACTGTAGCTCCAACATAAGAGAGTCCAGTACCCTCTCCTGGCCTTTGAGGTGACCTGCACACATGTGGCATATATAAACTCACACACATGTACACACAGATTTTTAAAAATGTAAACTTTAAATGTAAACAAAACTATGTAGAAATAGGTCGAGAAAGATGTCTGATGTCAACATCTGGCCTTCACAGGCCTAATCATGTACACATGTACATACACGTAGGAACATGTGCATACACGTAGGAACATGTACATACACATAGGAACATGTACAAATAACACACACACATACACACAAACACACAGAGCACAAGAAATACAGTCTGATTCAACTAATGACCCTCCAGTGTCCAGGCCATTCAACAAAGACTCTGGGCACCATGTCACATGCTCACAGTGCCACGTGACCATCATGTCACGTGACCGCCACCATTCTATACTCTCCAGAGCATGTCCAAGATTTGAGTCAGAAGCAAACAGCAAATGCGCCCTCTTCTCTTGTCAGGGACTGTTTGTAGGTCTGATAAGCTGAGGGAAACTGGCTCCCTCCACACACAGGGCCTTCTGCACAGAGAAGCCTAGCTGAGTGAAAGGGGTACTGAGGAGCCAGGTCTCCAGAAAGAACACACACTCCTCTTCACTCCCGCCTACACCCTGGACAGCTTCCTGAGGTAAAGAAAACAAATGACCTACCACCCTTCAATAAAGCAAATATCCACCACCTCTTCCATGTAAACTCCAACCAGTGGCTCACCTGAGGTTCCCATGGGACCCGTGTGTGTGTGTGTGTGTGTGTGTGTGTGTGTGTGTGTGTGTGTGTGTGTGTGTGTCCCGCACATTGCCAGAATCCATTTCACCAGAGAAGTTGCTAGAAGGAAATTCTGAGTGCATTGCCACAAACCCGCTCTTGGTCTCTGCCGAGAACATACCCAGCAGATACACAAAGATGATACACAAAGCTGGTGGCGAGCAGCCTGCTGGGAGCACACAGGAAAGTGGCCTGGCTCTCCCTCTTCCCGGCAGGCCTACTGTGCTTGTATGCGCGGATCCACCTATTAATCACTGGCCACGGTTGAGAAGTATTTGCTTACTGCAGGTCCAACTTATGCCAAGAGACCTGCTGAGCACCGGAGTGTGACACATAAGTCACTGTCTCTTCTTCAGGAAGTAGGAAGAGGAAGACTTAACTCTCACAGGACACTTCTCAGGGGAGAGCAAGCGACTGGGAACAAGTCAAAAGGAACTCAATTGTGGGGCCCATGGGGGCCGGGAAGATGGCTCAGAGGATAAAGTGTTTAGCACCATGCTAGCGTGATGACCTGAGTGTGGATCCCCAACGCCTACATAAAAGTCAGGAGGGGCAGAGTAAGTCTGTGACCCCAGCACCGTAGGGAAGTAGAGTCTCAGATGAACTCCGGGATCCATCAGCCAGCTAGCCCGGCGAATCAGTGAGAGACCCCGACTCAAAGAATAAGCTGAAAATGATGACGACATTGGATGCTGACCTCTAACCTCCACACTAGCACACACAAGCTCATGTGTGTACCCACACTTACATGCACATATACACACAAACAGGTACATCCAACACACACACACACACACACATACACACACACACACACAAAATTTCATTTAGAAAGAAGAGCAGCAAGTGTATCCTGGAAAAGGTAGTTTGGGGACACATCAGAATTCCTTCATTCATCTTGTTAACACTGCACACCCACTTGGTGTCAGGAACCGTTCTCAGGAACAAAAAGTACCAATATTTGGGGGACTAACCTTCCAGGCAGAAGGAAGACAGCACTTGGAGATGGAAGTCTTCCTGACATGACGGGGAAATAACAAGTCTATAAGAGGAGGGAGAGAGGGAATGAAAGCATAAAGGGAGAGACACGGAGTGGGGGTTGGGCCCTATGAGTCCTTGGAGCCATTATACAGTATGGCGTCTATAGAAGAGGAAGCCACTGGGACCTGGGGCTTAAAATGAGGGCATGGGGTATATTTTAGCAGGACTGCACTCTCTTTGGCAAAACAGAAACAGAGAGAGGGGTTAGGAAGCTGATACAATACCCAGGCCGGGTGAGGCTGGGACCAAGCAAGTTGGGATCAGAAGGGTAAAGCTTCGAGGCGCGCATCTGGAGACATTCCGGCTTGAGAGCTGTTGCCAAGGTGCGGCGGACAGGTTCTGCTAACCATGCTCCCAAACTAACAGAAGTCGAGAATGATTCATGGCCTCAGAACCTGGAAAATGGACTGATGGGGCCGTTCTACCCTGAGACGGGGACCTCAGGAAGAGTGGGTGTTGGGGGGGGGAAGGATCAACAGCTCAGATTTTGACACCCTAAGTTAGAGATTTCTCTCAGACATCCAAATAGACATATTTTATTATCTTGAGACAGGGTCTCATGTAGCCCAAGCCGGCCCTGAACTCCTGATGTAGCTAAGGATGACCTTGAACTTCTGACCCTTATGCTGCCTCTGCCTCTCAAATGCAGGCCTGAGAAGTGTGCACCACCATTCCTGGTCTATGTGATTCTGGTGGTGGAACCCACGGCTCTGTGTGTGCTGCGGAGGCACTCCACCGACTGAGCCACATATGAGAAGGCACGGAGGTAGGAGCTTAGATGCAGATAAGCATCCAGGTGGGAATATACATCGGGAGTCACCAGCACCCAGATTGAGAGCTTTCTTTTTTTTTTTTTTCAAGAAATGATAACTGCCCAGAGGGAAGAGGCCATGCTGGGTCCTAGCTGAGAAGCTGGGTAGAGAAGCGAGTGAGGGTCACCACTAAGGAGCCTCTTGTGCCGAGCTGAGCTGTATAGACAGGCATCTGAAGCCTTGCAGAGCCTTGCAGCTTTGAACATGATGGAGTAAGATAATTAGATCCCACTAAGGCACCGACTGTTCTGAGCATAGCTGGACCTAACTTGCCCTATCCATCACTCCATTGTGACAGGCCACATACCCTCCCACACTGTGGCGTCCCACAGGAGAAGACTACCAGTTAGTATGCCCTACCTGAACCAAGGCACCTGCCCCATCAGGGCTGATCATTCTTCTTCTATAGATTTTATTATGTTTCTATAGATGTTAAGGCTGGTCTTGAAATTAATATATAGCTAAGGATGACCTTGAATTTCTGACCTGCCTGCTTCCACCTCTCAAGTGTTGAGACGACAGATGTGCATGCATCTCCACTCCTGGTGTATGTGAGGCCAGAACGGAACCCAGGGCTTTGTGCATGCTAAGCGAGCACTCTATCAACTGAGCCAGGCTCTCAGCCCCTTCTCCCATAGACTTTAAGCCAAAATGAAAGCCAGCAATGACTGACTGAGATAATTCATCCCAGAATACGGATGGCTGGAGGGCTGAGCTGGGTGGGAACTGTCAACCAGATTGATTAGCCAATGTCCTCAGGGGAAGTCGGACTTCCCACACACTGGCTGGCATCCCCCAGATCCCTTAGAATCGGCCAGAAGCTGCAGGGCCTTCAGAGCAGTGCAGCACACTTCCAGAGACCCCTGCTGCCTAAAGGTGAATCACAAACTGCTGAAAGAAAGCGGCAGGGGCATGAGATGCTGCCTCTGCTAGCGCGAGGGGCAGGGCGATGTTAGAGCGGAGCACGTGGGGGCCGGAGGATAACACCTGTCACAGCCGTGCGGAGGTCCATGAGTTCGCTGACTTTTAATTTGCACCTGGAGATGGTCCACACAGTTCGTGCTCAGAACTGGCCTGTGATGGAGAAAAGGGAGCAGACTGATACCGGAAGCAAACAAGGGGCAGATTCCCAGCAGGCCTGTGGGCAGCTGTATCATCCATCATCACTCACGTTCACTTACTCTCAGCTACAAGTCTCATTTGCAAGGCGAGGTCATTTGCAGCACCTTTTCTCGGAGGAAGGGCACAAGAGACCAGGTGTCCTTGTGACCTGTTTGTGTTCTCCACCAGTTTTGAGCAGCGATGACACTAACTCAAGCTGAAGCCAGGAACGTGCAGCTGCTTTGGCTCCATCACTGTCTAGTGCTTCTTAGAAATAACTGCATCTGCCTTGCAAACATGAAGAGTCAGGTTGGTCTCCCGGAACCCATGGGGGAGCAGAGAAAAGTGGATCCCTGGGCTTTCCAACCAGCTGGTCTAGCTGAGCCAATGAGCTCCAGGTCCGGAGTGAGACTCTGTCTCCAAAACTAAGATGTGGAGCTGGGGAGCTGGCTCAGCTAAGTGCTGACCACATATGGAGGAACTGAGTTGGGACCCCCAGACCTCTCATAGAAGTCACATGGTTGTGGTGGCCACCGGGGAACGCCAGAGCAATCTTGCTGGGGAGCCCAGGCATATCTGCAAGCTCTGAGTCTGACTGAGAAGCCTTGCCTTGACAAGTAAATCAAGAGAGTGCTTGACAATGATTCCTGATGTCAACCTAGGGCCTCGGCACACACCTGCACACACTCAGCCCCCTATACCTGTGCCCCCCAACATGCATACCACATTACACACACATATATGGAAAAGAAAAAAATTTAAGGTGGATGATGGAAGAAGACACTGACCACACACACACACACACACACACACACACACACACACACACACACACCTACCCCCAAACATACATGTCTAGCTCAAGCACTCAGTAACTCAGTATGAATGCTTCCTAGTGTGCCTTGGTGAGTGGAGTCAATGGCTTTGCTACACACACACACACACACACACACACACACACACACACACACACACTCCTCCAGCATCACTGTAGTAACTCATTCTCCAAGGTTTCCAAGCTACTTGATTATAGCAGTTAAAGTAATCGGCTTAAATCGTTCATTTGCTTTGAGTCATCTCTGGGATTCTCTCCCTAAGGAAAAAGCTTCCTACAGAAGAATGTTCATGGGATTTTCCTTAGATGAGGACCTCTAATATGCCACAAAGTGGGAGTGTAAGTGACCAAGGTACATCAGTGCAGTTGGCAGCTGGGCGATTGAATTTGTGTTTGTTTTGAAGTTGACCTGACAGAACAGAGAGGAGCATTGGCCAGGGGAAGAGAAAGCAAGAGGGGATGAGAAGAGCTCAGCCAAGGGGGGTGCAGGACACAGAGACAACTTCTGCGTCTCGGTGCTACGGAACTGTTGTTTCATGTATTCCACATTTCAAAACAATTAGGAGTGTGCTCCATTCCAACGCACAGAAATGATTAGTGCATAACAATAGAAGTGCTGTGATCTGGAATCTATCATTAAGCATTATGAATATCTATCTGTTTATTATGATGTACTCCAGAAGACATATTGTCTCAATAAAAAAGATACATCTATAGATAGATAGATAGATAGATAGATAGATAGATAGATAGATAATAGATGGATGATAGACAGATAGATAGATGATAGATTGATAGATGATAGAGATAGATAGATAGATAGATAGATAGATAGATAGATAGATAGATAATAGATAAAAAATTCATAGAAATAAATATGCTATTGAGTAACAATGCTGAGAAGTTCAGCTCTGCTGCCTTCTATTGCTCTAAAGTAGTGGTTCTCAACCTATGGGTCATGACCCCATTGGGTCTTATATTAGCTATTTGCATTACTATTCATAACAGTAGCAAAATTACAATTATGAAGTAGCAACAAACATAACTTTATGGTTGAGGGCTCACCACTCTCAAGGAAGGAAAGTTCTAGAAATACCTTCCATTGGTATAGTACTTTCATTTTAGTTTATTTGTTTGTTTAATACAAAGCTTCCCACTATAGCCCAGGATGGTCTAGAACTCCCAGTGTAGTCCAGGCTAGCCTTAAACTTGAGACAGCCCACATGTGTCAGCCTCCTCAGGGCTGGCATTGCTCGCAAGAGCGAACACACTAATCTAACTCCTCTCCTTTAACATTTGTCTTCATTTCTGTCCTCATGATGTGTGACACTGGTCACTCAAGGCTCCAAATTAAAACAAAAATACGTGTGATAATATGTTCATGTGTGTGTGTGTCTGTGTGTATCCATTTGCATGTGAAGGCCAGAGTTTGATCTCAGCGTCTTCTTCTGCCATCCACTCTCTTCCTTTTTGAGACTAGACCCCCTCACTGAACCTTGAGTCCACCGACTTGTCTAGACTGGCTGGCAACTGAGCCCATGCGATCCACTTGCCTCTTCCTCCCTTCCTCTAGCATTTCACATGGATTTCACCACACCATCTTTTAGCGTGGTTCCTGGGGGATCAAACTCGAGTCCTCATTCTTGCCTGGCAAGCACTTTACCTCCTGAGTCATCTGCGCCTCTCAAGTTTCCAACTTGACAGTGTTAGCGAGTCCAGTTTCATGAACGCCCACTAGTGTCCTGGATAGAGGAAGTGTGCTGTCTTGTCCAGCATGTTATAGATGGACCATAGCACTGCGTCTTGCCTGTGCATTGTGCCTCATTATCTGCATAGAACATTCTCGAATCCCCAGTGCCAAGAATCTGCATATAAATCAGCACAGGGCCAGAGAAATGGCACAGCAGTTGAAAGCATTGGTTGTTCTTCCAGAGGACCCAGGTTCAATCCCTAGCACCCACCTGACAGCTCAAACCCATCTGTAACTCCAGTCTCAAGGCATCTGACACCCTCTTTTGGCCTCTGCAGACGTGCATGTGTGTGCCTGCGTGCATGCAGGCAACACAGCCATACACATTTTAAAATAAAATATTTAAAAAAATAAAATGGCGCAGTACCTACATTTAAATCATAATACACTCCCTCTCATATAGTGCAAACCATCTCTCATTTTAGTTTTAATTATGAGTGGGTGGTGCATATGAGTGTCAGTGCCTGATGAGGCCAGAAGAGGACACACACACACACACACACACACACACACACACACACACACACCACAGAGAAAGAGAGAGACAAAGACAGAGAAACGAAGACAGAGACAAAGACATAAAAAGAGATACACACACACACACACACACACACACACACACACACACACACACACTTCTTCCATGCAGACTCAGGCACATTTCTTTTTCTAACATGAGCTGCACTCTTGCTAAAGGCAGTAAGTTGGGCAGGAACAAGAGTCCCGGGTTCTAGATCTCCTCAGGGCACTAGCATTGAGGAAGCGCGAGAACTGTGGCCCCTCCCTCCCTTCAGTCACAAAACTCCTGAAGCCGAAATTCTGGTCTGGACATGGCGAAAGGATTTCCGGCTCATTGACAATTTTTATTTTAAGTCAACAGGTTTGAGGTACATATTTATTTGCAAGAACTGAACAGGAGGTATTATTTACTCACTGGCAAGCTAGGGGAAAATATGCATTTCCCAATGAGCAGTGCACAAACTGTGGGCTCTCCCCCACATCCTTCTTAGGAGGGAGCTGTTGGCTTAGTGTCAGCGCACCAGGCTTGTGGCCAGCTCCTGTTTCTCTCTGCACCTTCCCTGTGACCTACATACTCTACTCCTGAAGAGGAGCTATCGTTTCCCAGTAGGGGAGGAAAGAACCAGAGAGTAAAGAGAAATTTAAGAAGAAATGCCATGCATTCCTCAAGACGGGAAGCTGGTTTGCGGAGCCTCACTTGCTACTCTGTTGATCAGGTTTTTATACAGGGTCTCTCACTATCCTGGAGATACCAGAGTAGGCTAGGCTGGGTGGGCAGACCGGCCCAGGAATGCCCTTGTCTCTGCCTCCTCTGGGCTAGGACAAGCTCACATTGCCATGGCAGGCTTTTTATATTTCGGAGACTGAACTTAGTTAGGGCCTTCTGTTTGCAAGACAAGTGCGTTACCAATTGAGCTGTCCACCTTCCTTCTTGGGAAGCTGGTTGTCTAAGCAGAATTATTTTAAGTTATTCAGAATACCAATACACTAGAGCTCCGAGACATTATAATCTGGAGAAAAGAATGTTAATAATTAATACAAAAGCCGTTACCTCATGGGGCTACTCCTTAAAAATTCTTGAATTTAAAGCTACATTGAAAGCCATAATCAGAGTCACAAAATGCTGAGGCTCCCCTTTTAAAAAAATGCAGCTGTGGGGCTGAGGAGCTCAATTAGTGAGATGCATGATGTTCAAGGCCCTGCATTCAATCCCTGGCACCTACATAAAAGCCAGGTACAGTGGGACATACCTGTGACCCTAGCACTGAGGAGTCAGTACTGGGGTTCCTGGGGCTCACAGGATGTGGGCTAGAGAGATGCCTCCATGGTTAAGAGTGAGCCTTTCATTCCCAGCCTCTCTGTCACACAGCTCCCAACCACCTGTAAGTCAAGCTCCAGGAGACCCAATGCCTTCTTCTGGCTGCTATGGCTACCCGCACTCATGTGCACACACCCCTGCATAGACACATATGCATGCACATAGTTTTATGTGATACAGTCATATGGTCCACAAACACAGAATCAACATCCCCCAAAGGATTCATGTGTTAAAGCTTTAGTTGAAGATGTGGGTGTCTCTATGAGAGAATCCTTCCCCTAATTTCTGTGGGATCCATCACAGTGATGTAATGTCTAAGAGTTGGAGGAGGCTTAGGCTCCACTGAGCTGCTTTCTTGCTGTATATATGTATATGTATATATGTGTGTGTGTGTGTGTGTGTGTGTGTGTGTGTGTGTATATACACACATATATAAAATAAGGCAGAAGGAAGCCACTGAGAGCCCAGGCTCAGCAAACAGAGTGTCAGGCTGTATTACAGGAGTTTGCCATTCATCCTGACCTCTGGGAAGCTATGTAATTCCTCTTTGCCCAGTTCTGCCATCTGTGTACCAGGACCAGCTATTTGACTACAATAAATGAATTCTCATACAGAGGTGTTTCAGCACAGGATCTGATACAGAGTTTAAAAGACAGCAGTGAGCTAGGGAGACGGCTCAGTTCACGGAGTAGCTGCTTTTCAACTGTGAACAGGGTCGATGCTCAGAACCCACATTAAAAAGCCGGGCGTGATGGTGCCTGCTCGAAATCCCAGCACTGAGAAGATGGAGACTCGATGATCCCTGGGGCTCACTGGCCAGCTAGTCTAGCTCAATCGGTGAACTTCCAGGCCAGTGAGAGACTCTGCCTCAAAAACTAAGGTGGGCAGTGCCCAAGGAACACTCCTGAGGCTGACTTCCAGCTTCTGTATACACATGCAGCTGCACGCGCACACACACACACACACTCAAAAGAAGACTCAGCCAATCAAAAACAATCCACTTCTCTTACTTGTTTCTAAGTAGCTCCTAAAGGAGAAGAAACTACACAGGCAGGTGAGTTGCAAATAATAAAAATGGTTGTAATGATAAGGGATAACAAGATAACAATTATTAGTATAAATACCTTAGGCGCTAGCATCAACTAAGGTTCCAATACTAGGGTACCTTGTGTGTGCATGGAATGTGTGTACCCCTACACAAAATCTCACAACTAGGGCACACACACATGGAGTCCCCTGTGCCTGTGTTGTGTTGGGGTCACAGATCTGACAATCACTGTCCTTCATTCTTTGTTTCACTAATAAGATACATAGCCTCGTGTGGACACACTGCCAGCCCTAGGAGTCAAATGGTTCAGGGTGCAATAAAAAGCAAAGGCTCTTATCAGCGCCCCGTAATTATTTTATATCAGCTCATCCAAGGATTATTCCAACTGCCCCGTTTTGCTCTAATTTGTTGCCCACTGGTTTTGAACTAATCTGATGTTTGCTTTTCTTAAAAAATAAAAATAAAAAATAAAAAAACAAGAGGGAAAAGATCAAATCCCATGCATGTTGAAAGAAAGAAAAGTGCACGGGTGTGTTGCAGCAACTCAGCAGGCCTGTCTCCCTAAGCACCAGCCTGCTGGCGTTCTGACAGATGGGGAGGGAGGACCCCACCCCTCACAGTGCTTGCTTAATGAGGCGCTGGGTAATCACAGCTCCGCATTCAATCTGCCCTATTAAAGCCAAAGGTAGTTAAGTGAGTGACAGAATGAGGGTCTCGTGTTTAAGACCAAGGACGCCTGTGTACACAGCACTTTTATTAACCATTAACACGCTCTGGGGGGAGGGGGAGGCTCCCTGATTCAACCCGGTGAAAGGGATATGCAATTTACAACCATGGCTGATTTAATGGCTTGTAGCTGGGTGAGGAGGCGGGGCCAGAGTGTGCGTGAACGTCATCAAACATCAATTGGGGAATTACCCACCAGCTTGTTAAAAGGTCACATGCCAAAAACCGAGCTTAACAGGAGAGGGCTGGGACATGGTGCTCAAGTTTGTATTGACCCTGGCTGACAGACAATAGGGACGGGCCATTTCTAAGCTTCTGGAACTTGTTTTGTTCTGGTTGTCTGGGGCTTGTTTGGTTGGGGCTTTTTTTTTTTTTTTTTTTTTTTTTTTGGTTTATTTATTTGTTTGTTTGTTCTTTGGCAAGGCTTGGGAAATAAAGCCTCACATGTGCCAAACCAGCACTGCACCCCCTAGCTGCAGCCCCCAAATTTCACTTTCATTTAGGTATATTTGTTTATATGTATACACATGGATGTGTGTGTGTGTGTGTGTGTGTGTGTGTGTGTGTGTGTGTGTGTGTGTATTGGTATATAGAGATGCATGTATATGCTTATGTATGGCCATATTTGTGTATATGCATATACATACATGTATATGTGTGTATACACAGTTAGGTGTGTTCCTATGTGTCTGTACATATATGGCATTTGCTTTACAGGTATGTGTGCCCGTGCATGAATATATTTATGTGTGCATGCATGTGAGTATCTGTGCATAGATGTACGTGTGTACATATTAAGCTAGTAATGTCTTTCCAGATCCATCTCTGGAAAAACCTGCAAAGCCTTTTCTCCCCAGCGTCTCGACCTTTTCTTCGTTAGCACGCAGACATCTTTCTCTGCCTCATGAAAGGGAGCCTCTAGTAATTAATTAATTAATCAATCAATTTTAAGGCACATCAATGACTTTCACATTATCAAGCACTTCGAGGCTTCATGCTCACTCACCACCAGGGCTGGTTGGTGGTGGGCCACTAACTTCAGCATCTCTCTCAGTTTAAGCAGCATTTCCTAATGCAATTTCATATGCCTAAGCTGCTAGTCAGTGGAAGAAATTGGTGCCCCTGCTGTAAAGTCTGGGATATATATATTTAAAAAAAAAAAGCTGAACAAGTTTTTCTGCCCACGCTGTGATGGTTCATTTTCACGCTCGACTTGACACAACCGAAAATCTCTTGGAAAGCGCTCTCAAGAATAAAGAGTCTGGATCGGACAGCCTTTGGGCGTGTGACTATCTTAATGAATGGAGGACAGCCCAGACTGAAAGTAGACTGCACCATTCCCCAGGTGCAGGTCTTGTGGATGGAAGGGCCCCAGCTGCTTCACACTGAGACTTTCCTGTAACGGCAGACTGTAATTACTGTAAATCTTTTCTCTCCTAAGTTGCTTTTTTTTTTTGGTCAGGATATTTGATCACAGCAGCGGAAATGAATGGAAGTAGAACACGCATGCGCGCGCCTACGCTGGGCCTGAATAGAGGCACTGGCCAGTTCAACAGCAGCTGGGTCCCATTTGAATCCTCCCAAACACGGAGCCACCATTCACGTTAGTGTACAGAACCCACTGGCTGGCCGATAGAGCAGGAAAATATTCTAAAAATACATCCGGAGATTTCTAAGTAGATCTTGGAGATGAAAATCTTTTTTTTTTTTTTTTTAAGAAAGGCTTGCTTCAGACGTTTGGATGGCTACTCTTCGAGTTACACATACTCAATGCGAGGAAAGTCTGACCCAGGCCCACCATGAACAAATGGAACTGGCAGAATTTCAATTTCATTTTCCATGGCTCCTAACCTAGTAAATCAGGACATTGCCTAGAGTGCTCTATTTTTATTTTATCAATGCAGTTGGCAAGTTTCTCACAACATTCTCTCTCTCTTCTCCCTCTCTCCCTCTCTCTCTCTCTCTCTCTCTCTTCTCCCTCCCTCCCTCCCTCTCTCTCTCTCTCTCTCTCTCTCTCTTCTCCCTCCCTCTCTCTCTCTCTCTCTCATGTGTGTGTAAGAGAGACAGAGACAGAGAAAGAAAGAAAGACAGAGAGAGGGAGACGGAGGCAGAGAATGTGCCGGAGTGCCTGTTCACGGACTCACATGCAGGGCAGACGAGGACATCACCTGTCTTCCTCCGTCACTCTCCATCTTGAATAAGGAGGCTCTCGCTGAACCAGAGTCCGGCTGCTTTATTTCACCTGGTCTCTGCCTCCCAATGCTGGGATACAAGCACATGTGGCCATGCCCAGCTCTTTACAGGGATGCTGGGATTTCAAACTTAGATCCTCACGCTTTCACAGCGGGTGCTCTCACCTACGGAGCCATCACAGCCTTCCAGGCCCATTATAACAACTTCTGCAAAGAGGGGAAAGTGCAGCCAGGTGGACTAACCCAGAGCTCAGTGATCACTGCAGAAAATCTCGACTAGTTAAGCAATCAATTCGGGCTGAGGTCTCTGGGGTTACATCCTTAAAAGCCATTTTAGTTTTAATGATAGTATCTTGCCTCCTAAATTACCACTTCTGTATGTGAAATATCTGATGCTGACCATAATCCCCTCAGAGGATTAGTACTACATAAAACAACTCTGAGCAGAGAGCCCATTTGAAGGAATGTTACTCCTGAGAAAAATAACCAAATAAATGCAAAGTTGTGCAATTATATTCAATGCTGTGTCACAGGGGGAGAGGGGAAAGCATGATTTTGTTTTGTTTTGAGACAGGATCTCATGTAGCCTAAGTTGGTCTGGAACACACCACATAGTCAAAGATGAACTTCAGACCCTCTTATCTTAACCTCTGGAATGCTGGGATCAGCCCCTTGTTTAAGTTACGCTGGGGCCTGAACCCAGGGCTTGATGCTTATAGGCAAGCACTCGACCCCGCCTGAGCTGTGTCATCAGCCCCTACACAGTGTTTACTGAATGAGAAGACGCTGCACCCAGAAGATGTGACATTCACGGACACTGAGAGTCCATCAAGAGCTTCTAAAGAACAAAGAAAATTCCACTAGAAAATTCTGTGGTGATAGAGGCAGGAGATATAACAGAACACATAGCAGGGACCCAGTTTTTAGCCTATGAACCTGGGCATGTCTAAAAGAGATGGGGGAGGGGGGTACCACCTTCATTGTTTTCTCTGGATGGCCGGATAAAGGGCGGTCTTTGTTTTCATGCTGTGATATGCTTCACTTTGTAAGTGAATATACATTCATTAGAATACTAGGAAACCCTGTTATAGTTAGAACACACATACTTTATACAATTGGGGTTTTTTTTTTTTTTGAGAGCTTTATCTTCTCAGTACTGGGATTTTGAGCAGGCACCATCACACCCAGCTTTTTTTCCCCAATAATTAATTAAACTTTATTTTATGTGCATTGGTGTCAGATCCCTTGGAACTGGAGTTACAGGCAGCTGTGAGCTGCCATGTGGGTGCTGGGAATTGAACCCAGATCCTTTGGATGAGCAGATAGTGCTCTTAACCACTGAGCCATCTCTCCAGCCCCCACACCCGACTTTTTAATGTGGGTTCTGAGGATCAACCCTCCTCTGTGAACTGAGCCGTCTCCCTAGCTCATTGCTTTCTTTTAAACTCTGTATCAGATCCTGTGCTGAAAAACCTCTGTATGAGCATTCATTTATCGTAGTCCAAAAGGCATGTCCCACAAAAGTCTTCACTCACCAGGAGATTGGGATAGATGTGAGGACATCCTACTGAGACTCTAGGTAAGAGAAATATAGGAGATGGGGAAATAGAAGGACACAGAGGGTCCTAGAAACCTACAAGAAGAGCATCATAATGAGTGGATCGGGGCCCAGGGGGGTCTGCTCAAACTATTGCACTAACCAAGGACAATACAAGTAGTAAACATCGAATCCCTGCTCTGATCTACCCAATGGACAGGACATTCTCAACAGTTATGTGGAAAGTGGGGACTGACTCTGACATGAACTCTGGTGCCCCATATTTAACCACCTCCCCTTGGTGGGGAGGCCTGGTGGCACTCAGAGAAAGAATAAGCATGCTACCAAGATGAGACTTGATAGCCTATGACCATATAGTGGGGGAGGAGGTCCCCCTCAGTCATAGACCTAGGGGAGGGAAATAGGGTGAAAGAGAGAAGGAGGGAAGAATGGGAGGATACAAGTGATGGGATGACAATAGAGATTTAATTTGAATAAATTAATAAAATAAAATTAAAAAAGAAAAGAAAAGTCACTTGCACTCAAGTGGAGCCTGCATGGTCACTACCCAAGATTGTCATAGAGATGCCATTGGGTAAGTGACCCTGGGTGGTCACCAAGGCCACTTGCAACAGAGCAGCCAGTTCAGCCCTTTCCAAGATCCCACAGGAATAATCCATGCTCCCGTTTGTGGCAGTTAACATGTTTGCCAGCTTCCGGGTGTCTAGAATCACTTAGAAGACAAGTGTCTGGGAATGCATATGAGGAAACTTCTAGACCAGGCTAATTGAGGCACACAACCTCACTCCATGTGCTGGGTCCCGAACTGAATACAAAGGAGGAAGAAAGTGACCGCCACTGTTTGTCTTTCTTTCTCCTGACTGGGAGTTGGGGAGCAACGTGACCATCTATGTGGCTGCCTCACCTGACACCGCAACATCCCTGCCATGTTGGATGACTGGGCTGTCAGACTGTAGCCAAAAGAAACAGCTCCATCCTTCAGTCGCCTTTGCCAGCATGTTGTCAGAACGACAGGGAAGGAAGGAAGGAAGGAAGGAAGGAAGGAAGGAAGGAAGGAAGGGAGACACCATTTGAGCCTCAAATCCAAAGTGACAGATGTAGGAACACCACCTGCCTCCCCAGCCATGTCCCTTAAAGTTCATCCTAGGCCTGCCTCAGTTTCCTCAGCTATCGCCCGTCTTCAGATTTAGGCAAGTGACAAAGGGGGATACAAAGCCTCCTCAGGATTGCGCCCCCCACCCCCCCCGCCCGGGCCAGAATAAAATGGATCTCAGAGGAATCCAAAGAAGACCTGCTTCAGTCATCCTACCAGGACCATTTGTATTCTGTGGAAGAAGAAAGAAGCCTGAATAACAGCTTTTAGGCTTTTTCATTAACTCACTAACAGATGCCTTCTGTGGAACTAAATCTAATAACCTGGCCTTCCCTCTAGGGTTGGGAGGAGAATAAATCAAAGTAATTATGTCTGCAAAGCCGCTAATGTGCAAATTTACTTTCTCCCACAATAAATTTCCCGACACACAAGCATGAACACATACAAATACACATGGAGTACACGCTTCCTTAGATGATTTTTTTTTTTAAATCGTGTATGTATACAGCTATGTGTGGGTTTTCACACGTGGGTTTAGTGCCCTTGGAGGCCTGAAGAGGGGCTTGGATCCCCTGCAGCTGGAGTTCTGAGTTGCATGATATGGATGCTGCAAACTGACCACGGGTCCTTTAGCAGCAAGCACCCTTAAGCACTGAGGCTTCCTTGAAATGGACCAGACCAGTATCATAAGACACAGAATCCAAGAAGAAAGCATTCTGCCTACCTTTCCACACCTCCTCAGTGATGCTATGATTCTTTTGAGCCGTAGTGAACATTTTTTTTTATTGTCAGCTTCCATCACAGTATATAGGAAAGAGTAAAGGGATTTGCATGTGTCCTACTTTGCCACAAAATAGTACTCTTTAAGAGCCTGGGGATGTAACTCAGCTGGTACAGTGCTTACCTCACATGCTTGAAGTCCTGGGTCCATCTCGGTACCACACAGACTGTACACCAGGTGTGGTCCTGCACACCTGTAACCCCGGTACCACACAGACTGTACACCAGGTGTGGTCCTGCACACCTGTAACCCCGGTACCACACAGACTGTACACCAGGTGTGGTCCTGTGCACCTGTAACCCCAGCACTCAGAGCTGAAGGCAGGACGGTCAGAAGCATAAAGCCATTCTCACCAGCCTGAGCTACATGAAACCCTGTCAGACAGTTTGATTAAATGCTGTTTACAATGTGTGTGCCGCTTTAATATCCCAGATCAGCAGGAGGTAGGACATGAAGACTGGGGAAGGAAGTGGGGTGAACCTGCCTGGTTTCAGAGCCAAGTTCAGCTGTATATATGTTCAGCACAAACCCACAATCTTGAGGCTGGAAGGACAGCTCGGCAGTGGAGACTGCTTGTTATTCTTCAAGAGAAGAGGGGTTCAGTTCCCAGCACCTATGTCAGGCGGCCCACACCTCCCTGCAACTCCGGCTCCAGGGGCGTCTGACACCCTTTACTAGCCTCTGAGGGCATCTGTATACATGTTGTCATATACACACAGACACACATAAATAAAAACAAACATTGAAAGACCAAATAATCATGATCTGTGTCCTTGAGGCTCCCAAAACCCCGTCCTTCTATGCTTGAGAGTCCGCAGGTAGAAGGTGTTGCCTTGGCCAAGTCCAGCCTCTGCTGTTATAGTGAGACGACCATGAAAAAAAAAAAAAGACGACTGCTCCCCCAAATCTACTCACTTGCACACTTCCCCTCTCATGTCCAGACAGCGCATGACAAGCCTCAAATGCTGTGAGGTTCCCCCACTAATGCTTCAGCCAGGCCAGTCTTGATGAACTGTTTCAGGGCAAAAACAACACAGGCGGAGATAGCACTCAGTCCCTTTCCTTCTCCCCAAAGCTCAGATCAGCCCAGTCGCCCTCACAACCCTCCTTTGCTTTAATAGGATGTGATATTTGCAAATGTCAGTTCCATAATAGAGAAGAGTGAACTTGTTTCTAACCGAGCCTACCACTGCTGCGCATCTCTGGAAAAGCAGAAACGGCTGGTTCATTTACGAGTGAGCGAGGCAGGCCTGGCTCTGCGCAGCCTTTTGTTTGTGAGCCTTGTCCCTGGCTTTAGTTACTCATGACATTAAGCAAAGCAACCAAATCCAGGCCCGCAGCTGTGCCCGCACAGTGAGGAGCGCCTGGGGAGTGGGCCCGGTTGCACGCGCATAGCAAGTAGGTGAGCCTCACATCCCCTACATACGCTCCTTGTTCCCCGTGCACTTGGGGCTGGCAGAATTTCTAGTCCCCGCAGCCACTCCATGAACAATCAAGATTACAGATCTGGAGGTGAACAGCCACCCACCATGCCTGGGCACTGACAGGTCTCAGTTCCATTTCACACTGTGGCCCAAACAGCTTTTCTTCTTACCCAGAATGGCAGTCTGGGCCAGGATACAAGGAATTTAAAACTCGAGGCTTAAATGCCTCTGTGCATGTTTGTGTGTGTGTGTGTGTGTGTGTGTGTGTGCGCGCGCGCGCGCACGCGCGCGCGCGTGCATGCATGTATGTGGAAACCAAAGCATACCATAAATCTTAGCTGGTTTTTTTTTTTTTAGATTTTATTTTTTAATTACGTGAATATGTGTCTGTGTATGGACATGTATGTGTGGGTGCAAGGTGTCTGTGAAGGGCAGAAGAGGGTGCACACTACATCGGAGCTGGACATAAGACAGATGCGAGCCACCTGACATGGGTGCTGGGGATGGAATCTGGGTCCTCTAAAGAGAAGCGTTTGTTCTCACCGCTGAGACAGCTCCCCAGCCCTCACGCTGTTTAATTTTCATTTTTCTAAGACAAGGTCTCTCACTGGCTTGAACTCACCAGACAGGCTGGGATAGCTAGCCAGAGGGCCCCGGGGACCTTCCTATAGTCACCTCCCCAGCAGTGGGGTAGTAAGCACACACACCATGCCCAGCTTCTTAAAAGGAGGCTCTGGGGCTGAAATCCAGGTCCTCGCGTTTGCGTGGCCAATGATTTACCAACTGAGCTATCTCTCCAACTCTTGTCTCACATTAAAAAAAAAAAAATAAACCCTGCATCTCAAACACAGGATTCATATTCAGGCAATAGGAGATGTCCCTGCTTAATATATCAAAAGCTGAAGCAATCCGGATCCCCGGATAGGCCGTTACATAGTGCCAACAGCGAAACTCTGAAGTCAGTAAAGGAACAGATTGGGCATATCAGAAAGAGATTTGGAAACTGTTCTTGGCTTTGAGATTGGGGGGGGGGTGTTTAACAGGGCAATATGTAGAGAAAGGTTTCATTTTCATTTTCATACCTAGCCGTGTGTGTGTGTGTGTGTGTGTGTGTGTGTGTGTGTGTGTGTGTGTGTATGGCATGCACGTGCATGTTCTATTTGATTTGCAAAGAAAATGTGCTGGAAGTACGTGCACCAAACTGCTCCTGGTGATTGCCATTTCCAAAGGGGGGTGGGGAGAGTGAGATGGGGTAACCATGGGCAAGGGAACACTTTAAGATTGGTATTAAATGTTAGGGCAGTTCTTTTTCACATATGCATCCCAGCAATAATTGGTGACATGAATGAAAAACGTATTCTCTCTCTCTCTCTCTTTTTTTTTTCTTTTTAAGAAATGATGCAGAGCCTCCTGTATTCCCAACCACATTATGTTCCTTGGGCAGCGAACCAGCTGAGCTCACATTAATTATAAACAGGGCACTTCACCCCGAGGCTTAATAACCTGCCCATGGCCGCCTGCTTCTCTTATAATCACAAGGTCCTTCTGAGGCTCATGAGGCCCCAGCTGTGAGGCCCCCCACTCCTTAGGTCAAGCCTCGGGAACTTACTTTTCTGGCTCTCAAACAGAAGCAGATGGCCCCTCCTTAAGTACCAATGGCTAACTCTCTGTCTAGGAATGCTGGATGTCCAGGCTTTTTCTAGCCAGCCTCAGGATCACGGTAAGCACTGTCTCTGAAAAGTGACTGCCCTTGACCCCCTCCTCACAACCCACCTGGGAGTGCTGTTTCCCAGCCCTCTTTACCTCCGCAGTCACCACACTGGCCGCCTTCTCCTTTTACATCCATGGGGGTGAAGCTGGCTGGCCTCATCCCCTCTGGGTGTCTTACAAAGTGCTTGGCACAGACATACAGTCAAGCCAGACTTGAGCACACAAACATCCGCTGTTAGAAAAAGAACCTCCTGGGTCTAGGCTCAGTTGGTAGAGTGTTTGCCTGGCATGTGTGAACGTGGTGGTTTGAAGGAGAACGGCCACCACAGACTCCAGCGTTTAAACACTGGTCCCAGTTGATGGAACTGTTTGAGAAGGATCAGTGGGTGTGGCCTTGCTGGAGGAGGTGTGTCTCTTGGGGTGGGTTTTCAGGTTTCAAAAACGAAGTGTCATGTCTATTGTACTCTCTGCCTCCTGCTTGTGGATAAAGATGTGAGCTCTCAGCTGCTGCTCCGGCCGCCTGCCACCATGTCTTCTTCACTTTGCCATCATAAACTCTAACCCTCTGGGACCATAATCTCAGTTCAACTCTCTCTTTTATAAACTGCCTTGGTCATTTGTTCTATCATAGCGGGGGCAGGGGGAAAGTAACTAATACAACGAGTTGGTGGGTTCCGTTCCCATCGCTGCATAGATGGGATGTTGTGGCACGTATCTGTAATGTCAGCACTTGGGAAGTGGAGGCAGGAGGATCAGGCGGAGGTCAAAGGTCACCCTTGACCATGTAGTGTGTTTAAGACCAGCTTGGGCTACGTGAGCCTGTCTCAAAAAATAAAAGTAAAAGAATAAATGTGTTTCTTGGCTGACAGTGCCAAAGAATAAGTGTTGGAAGATGCTATCATCCAAGCCCAAAGTTCTTCTATAAGAAAGAAAGAAAGAAAGAAAGAAAGAAAGAAAGAAAGAAAGAAAAGAAAAGAAAACCAAGAAGAGAGACAAATCAACTCTGGCTATTCCTTTGATTATTCCCAAGAAAGCCACAGAAGGAGACAGGCTTCTAATCTTCACTTACAGTTTGAGGCAACTGTCTCCTTAGACGTGGTTTTGTTTGTTTGTTTGTTTGTTGCCTTCAAGCTCACAACATAGACAAGGACAACTCAAACTTCTAATCTTCCTGTTTCTACCTCCTGAGTGCTGGGATTGCAGATAAATGCTACTGTACCTTATTTCATATATTTTTGGGGTCACATTTCAATGATGACAGGGACCAAGACTACATACCCTTTTCCCTAAGCACATGCTTGCGCGCACACACACACACACACACACACACACACACATACACACACACACGCACACACACACACAGACACACCACTCAGGACCACATGCTTAAGCCCTGTGCCTGTCCGACTCTGAAAAGGCTTCTGACAGAAGAGGCAATCCCTTCTTCCTTCAGCAAGACAGAATCCACTCTTTAAGTCAAGTGAGCTCAGATTATCCTAAAAGGCTCCTCCTGCTTTGTGTCCCAATACTTGAGTATACCTGCAAAAATATTCGTCCTTCTAGACCAGCTTCTGCAGTTGATAGGAAACATGTTCAAGGTTTGTGATGTGAAGAGCGCTAGGGAAAAAAATGTGGCTCACTTCCCCAGACCTTCTGATTTAGGGCCCAGATCAAACACCCCACAAAAAGCTGGGGGAGCTGCAAGGATGTATTAAACGTTTGTGGCATATAATTTTGCAGGCCACTTGGCTCCAGCACCAGAAGCAAGCCACCAATCTATCACTCTTTTGGTAAATAAGTTACTTTTCTTTTTTAAAAAATGGCTCTTATTTTTACTTATTTATTTGGGGTGAGTGGCACATCCTGCAGCATCCATGTGGCAGTCAGATGACAGCATTCAGGAGTCACTTCCCCCCTTCCACCACATGGGTCCCAGGGATTGAACTCAGGCCAGCAGGCTTGGCAGCAAGCACCTTTACCTGCTGAGCCCTCTTGCTGGCCTGGAATCAGCTACTTTTCTTTTTTAGGTTTTGGAGCTTTTCCCAAACTTTACAAATATGCTGGTTGATGCCAAGCATCAAAAGGGCAGGCGCCATTGGAGCCATCCTGCTAGCTGGGAGCTCTTAAGCCAAGTCATTTGCTCAGCAAATTGAAAAGAGAGCAGGGCTGTTTTCCTGGGTGTGAACCAGAGTTGCCTATTTATCTCACTTGAAAGACACACAGAGCATCTAGGAACCTCTAAGAACACCCATTCTAGAACACTCGGATTCACTTGCCGGCATACCGCCGAGCATCCTGCTATCTGCATGTGCGTTTGGAACTGGAGAACAGTGTCTTGGGCTGTGCTGCTGACTCAGTTGTGGAAGGAAAAGCCTGTAGAAGTGAGCAATGCCCCCCCCCCCCATCTGCTGCCACCTCTCACTCTCAGGGAGCTGCCGGGAGGCCCAGGGAGACAGCTGGGCCTGGAGAGTCTGTGTGGGGCCCCACCTGTGCAGCTATCATATGTAAAATGTCAGAGGCTTCCCAAAGAGCACCAGGCTGTACCTTCTGTGGCATGCAGCCCAGTGGCCCTGGCAGCTGACATCAGCAGAAAGATGTCCTTCCTGTGGCCTTACAAGGTGCACAGGGCTGAGAATGGCTAAGACAGTGTAGCTCAGCCTTGCCAAGTCCCACGTAGTATACCCATCTCTCCCCACAGCCTCCATAATTGGCACCTCCCTGTCTCCCTTGATAGTCTTCTCTCACTTTCAAATCCCCTGTGCTTGTTTGTTTTTGATGCTGGGGATGGTACCCAGGGCATAAGGCTTATTAAGCAAGTGCTCTAAGGCTGAGCTTCGCCCACAGCATCCTGCCTCTTCATCTACCGTAGAGGAGCCTACTGGACTGCTGTGCTCTAAACTTGGAGGGGAGCTCCTCGAGTTTCCTTCCTGTCATTGTGACAAAACTCTCTGGCCAACACTGGGGAGAAAAGGGATTATTTGGCTTACATTTCCAGGTCACACTCCATCCCTGGGGGTGGGGGGGGACAGCAGGCAAGAACTCAAGGCAGGAACCATTGAGGAGCCACGGTTGCTAGCTAGTTCTCTGGCTTGCTTACTTGCCAACGATTACCTAGCCTGATGAGTGGTGCCACCCACAGGGAGCTGGACCCTCCAACATCAGTTACCAATAAAGACAATTTCTCAGAGGCAGGCTCACACGGGCCAACCTGACCTATGCCGTTCCTCAACTGAAGTGCCTCCTCTTTGATGACTCTAGACTGTGTCAGGTTGACAGAGCTTCCCTGGGCCGCACTGGGTGAAAGACCTGTTTCTTATGGGTCTGTGAGACTGCTCAGTGGGTAGAAGCACTGTGTGCAAGCCTGAAGTCCTGAGGTTAAGCCCCAGAACTTATGTGTCCTGGCTAGTTTTATGTCAACTTGACAAGTTGAAGAGAGAATCTCAACTGGGAAAATGCCTCCACCAAACTGGCCTATGGCCGTTTTCTTGATGGATAACTGTTATGTGAGGGCCCCGGTCACTGTGGGTGGTCTCACCTCTGGACTGGTGGTGCTGGGAGCTATAAGAAAAGAGGCTGGACCTGGCTGGGCTCTGCAGAGGCCAGGACTGCCAGATGGTGTTGTTCATGCCACTGAAGGACTTCAGCGGTTAAACTGTAGGGCTTCCAAGCTAGGTATTGACACAGGATTCACCCCAGTGGCATCATGGGAGCCTTTCAGAGAGGTCTCATCAAGTACAGAACAAGCACATCAACACATGAAAAGGCGGCATCACAGGCTGTGAGAGCATATCTAGTGACAGAGGGAATGGCCTCCCTTTCCCCCAGAGTAGGAGGCCCCTTCCAGCTGCAGCCCAGATGTCAATGGTCCCGGAAAGACAAGCTGTGCCTGCCTGGCTTCATGTCCTGCTGCTAAGTGCATCTACCATAGCCTGCTGCTACTGCTGCCCGCCCTCCTCAGCTGACACCACTCCCTACCTTCTTTCATTTTCAAGCATGGACTGTAGACCAGCAACTAAGAATTTTCTGGGCCTTCACCAGCAGATTGGGACTGCTGAGATGCATTGGGGAAATGCATTAAAGACGGACTCAGGGACACCACAATGCATCGATGCTACATTAAGGTCAGAAAGCGCAGTGCCTCCCTTTGAATTCATTGACCAAGAGTGAGCCAAAGTACAAATTCTCCACTTTTCTCCTTGTGTCTTCTGTCTATTGTTTGTGTTTCTGGCTTGTCTGTATCCTGTCTCTCATGTGTATGTCTGTCCTGATTGCTGGAGCCTCTAACAAAAGCCTTTGTTCTGTATTTACTGAGCAGCACAGAAAAAAAACCACATGGGGAAGGAAGAAGGCACTTTACAGAAATCTTTAAGAGAAAGTTGTTGTTGTTTAAATATTTATTTATGTTTACATGTGTTTGCTTGCATGTGTGCATACGCATGCACTGTGTCAGTGCCCATGAAGGTCAGAAGAGGGAGTCGGGTCCCCTGGAACTAGAGTTACAGAGAGTTGTGATCTGCCATGTGGGTGCTGGGAATCGAACCCAGGTCCCCTGGCAGAGCAGCTCGTGCCCTTAGAGCCCCAGGCCTTCTAATGGAGTGTGTCAAGAGTTAAGTCTGACTCCAGCTGACCTTACCTGACCCCAAAGCACCCAGAAAATAAAGCATTCCTTGGACAGAAGCTGTCAGTTACAGCCATGTTATTTTCAACATTTATGGTAAATATATGTTGTACAAGATTTCTTCCAACCTGTTGGTTGTTCTCAGCAAATGATTACCATCACACACACACACACACACACACACACACACACACACCACGTATACATACATCACACACACATACATCACACACACATACACATACATCACACGCACACACACACACACACCACGTATACATACATCACACACACATACACATACATCACACGCACACACACACACACACACACACACACTGCTTTGAGTCGGGGCATTGAGGAGTACATAATGTATGATTAAAGCTATGAATTAGCTTCAGTAGTAAAAGCTGATTGTGCGGAAAACCCAAGGCAAGCAAGGTTGGTTCTTCTGTTGTTCTCTTAATGGCAAGTTAAACAAACATGCTGAGTACACAGCAGGGTGTCAGGCCAAGTCCTTAGGGACCTCAGATGCACTATTAATGTGGCTATGAGGTCCAGTCTCTTTGAAAGTAAGGGATCTTTTCATTAAAATGGTGTGGCTGCCCTGGACAGCCAGCTTCACAGACCAGGCAGCCACCAGGTGCTCAGCCCCTGTAGCATGCGGATGGCTACGGTTGGACTACCCAGTGCATGCCGTGTAAGCTAATCTAGCAAATGCTCTTGGTCTTGTATGTTCACTCCATCAGTTTTGCTCCTCTAGAGAACTCAGCCTAACATGTCCACCATCTGCAAGTCTATTAGTCATATAAAAAGAGATTGGTAGGGGTTACAGAGCCGGCTCAGCAGTAACTGTACACAGAGCTCTTGCAGTGTCTGGTTCCACACTGAACTGCTCAAGGCTGCCTGTGCCCACAGGCCCAACGGCTCCAACACTGCCTCCTCATGTGTGTAGGCCCCGTCCTCACTCTTGTGCACTTCCTTGACACATATACAATTTAAAATATTTAAAACAATTCTATTTTTTAAAGTAACTGACATAGTTTGGAGATCTTTTTAAAATAACTAATAACTGCTTTGGAAAGTAGTATGAAGTTTCCTCCGAGGGAGAAAAAGGTTAAAAGACTTGTCACGTGATCTGTCAATCCCACTTGGTGTAGGAAACTGATCCTGAGAGACACAGGCACTCTGCTATTCAGCAGAGTTGGTCCTGATCACAAAAAAAAAAAAAAAAAAAAAAAAAAAAAAAGTGGAAGCAATGGAAATGTCCACTGATGGATGGATGCGGGATTGATATAGCACATCAAATCGTATTCAGCCTGCAAACAGAAGGACACTGTGTCACTCTCTACAAGAGGGATAAGCCGGGAGAGTGTGTGCTGAGTAAAGCCAGTGGCGAGAACGCCATGTTGCAGAACACCATCCTTTAGGGGGGTCGCGTGTTGTCCCTTCACCATGCTTCTGGAGCACTTGGGTTTGACTCCCAGCATGCGCATGGCAGATCACCACCATTTTTAAAATTCAGTTCCAGGGGATCTAATGTCCTCTTCTGACCTCCAAGAGTCCAGGGACACATATGATACACGCACAGCACACACACATGACACACATATGGCACCCACATGGCATACTCAGGCATAATGTGGCCACCCTCTTGAACTCTCAGCAGATACGACACTGAGCAGGAAGCTTTGGGGTAGTAAAGAGCATATGGGGCCCTGCCCTCCTGAAGGATATGTAAGTGTTACCTATTGCAGGGGAAGGGAGGACGTTTCTCTGGGGGGTCTATTAGGTACCTCCTCTCTCATTGCTGTGACAAAGTACCTCACAATGGCAACTTAGGAAGGAAGGGTTTAATTCGGTTCACAGTTGGGCAGTGTTGCCCCACCTTGGAGGGGAAGTCATAGTGGCAGGACAGGAAGTCAGTTAGTGATATTGTGCCCACAGCACAGACTCAGGGAGTGATGGGTACTGATGCTCAGCCTGCAGTCCAGATTATGGGATGGTGCTACCAACACCTAGGGGGAGCTTTTCCCATCTCAGTACTAAATCATGCTCTGAGGCTGGCTCTTCAGCCATTCTGGAGCCTTTCAAGTGAACAGCACTTGCCATGATGGCTTTAGTCACCCACAGTTGCCCATGCTCCTGTAAGAAACCCTGATTGCTCCCACTAGATCACTCCATATCAGGAGTGGATCGGCGTGTGTTCTTCTTTCCAGGAAAGCTCACACCATACCGGTAAAACTGCATTTATGAGCTACCCAACCGTAATCAGAGTCATAGAAATGGATGGTAACATGGCATTACCAGGGCCTGGGGGAGAAGAAATGGGAATGTTTGGTGAGTATAGCCTTTTTCTCTTGCATGGGGACTTACTTCTGAGCCTTTTGACTAAAATCAATTGCAGCTTTGCAGGATGACAAGGCTGGATCACAATGGCACGAAATACTTAAGACAACTAGGCAAACTCACAAGTGGTGAATTTGGGGGGCTGGCGGGGTGGCCCGTTGGGTGAATGTGCTGCAGGAGAATGAGGACAAGAGTTCAAGTTTCAGAGGTTTTTTAAGAAAAGGATGGGTTTTGGAGGTACACACTTGCCATCCCCATCCTGGGGAGGGAGAACCAGGTAGATCGCTTGGGGTGGGGGGTGAGGGGGGAAGGGGCTCCTGTCAGCCAGCTAAAGCTGCTTGGTGAGCTTCAGGCTAGTGAGGCTTCCTGTCTAAAAGTAACAAAGTGGATGGCTGCCAAGGAACAACATCCAAGGCTCTCCTCTGCCCTTCACATACAGGTACGCACACACACACACACGCACATGCTCATGCGTGAACATACACACAAAAATGAATCAAATTTCAAGCTATGTGAGTTTTGTAAAAGGTGTTGTTGTTGTTGTTGTTGTTCAGCAAAAGAAAACTATGGAGGCCACACTCTGTAGCGAGGCGGAAGCATTGCACACTCTGTTCCATGTGGCCAAGTGCAGGAGAGCGTCCATCTCCTACACTGGCAATTTCAAACTCAAGATTCACTCCAGAGCTATGATTTCAAATCATAAAAAGGCCAGGTGGATATTTCTCTGTTTGCTCTGATATTACTCTCTAGAAACTAACTGAAAACCAATGGTTTTTCTAATCGGGATCCTCATTGTTTGTTCTTGCTCATTAATATGCAAATATATTCCCAGCCAGCAGTGATCTCATAAATTTTTAATCAGAGATTAAAGCGTTAACTAAAGCTGGTGATATGGAGGATTATAAGTATTGCTTAATCCTTAGATTAGGAATCTCCAAGTGAATTCATGATCGTTATCCAATGAACAACCACCCAAGGGTGCTTAGAGCATCACCTTTGCCTTTGCATTGTGAGGAACATACACAGTTTGGGGATCTGTAAAAATAGTGAAACCAGAGCTAGTAAGATAGCTCCATTAGAAATGTGCTTGCCACACAAGTAAAAGGATCTGATATCCACCCCCAGGACCCTCCTAAAAAGGCCTATAACCCCAGACCAAGGAGGTGGAGATAGGCAAATCCCTGAGGCTCACTGGTCAGCTTAGCATAATAGGTGAGCTGTGAAAGGGTTTGGAGAGAGGAAATGGAGGGGGAAACTAATCATAAAAAATAAAAGTTTTTAAAATTAAAAAGAGAGAGAGAGAGAGAGAGAGAGAGAGAGAGAGAGAGAGAGAGAGAGACCTTGTCTCAAAAACCAAGATGAATGTCACCTGAAGAATAAAACCTAAGGTTGATTTCTGCCCTTTACATGCATACACACCCAACATCCAACACTTGCACATATAACTGTCATTTACGAATCTACATGCTGTCATCCTTCAAGAAATTCTACATTTCACCTCATCCCGCCTCAGCTATATTCCTGCCTGAAATCCCTGACACCAAAGAGACACTTCTACTTACATGTTTGAGTGTCCTTTGATGCTCACTCATCAGAACCTTCTCTCTGGCAGCACCAGAATCACACAGAGGAGCATTTGTTCCTTGGTGTTCAATCATGCCCAACCTACAGAGGCCAGGGGAAGCCTTGCATGTGATGATATGTGGGCACACATGCATCACATGCATATACAAACAATACATGTATACAACTGCATATACACACAAATGTATGTGTGTGTGTATGCGTGCATGTGTGTGTGTGTGTGTGTGTGTGTGTGTGTGTGTTTGTGTAGGAATATATGTGCCCATGATGAAAATCCTGCAAAGGAGGAATCTTTCTTTTCTACTGTTTCAAAGGAGGGACTGAGGTATAGCGCAGACCCAGAGGTGTCGAGTAGAGGATCTCAAAGCATGAATGTCTGTGTGTATTTGGGTTTTATATGCATGGGTGTGTCTTTCATCAGGTTATTTCAAACTAAAAACTCAATAGTAACAGATTAAGTATTGAATTGTTGATTAAAAAGTTGACAGACAAAACAGCAACAAATCTGATGGAAAGAGCTGGGGATGCAGTTTGGTGGCGGAGGACTTGCCTAGGGTCTGTGAGACCCTGCAAGGAAATGGAGACACCAAGGAAATGGAGAGTGGGGAGGAAAGGAGGAGAGAAGAGGAAGAGAGGACAGAGGGGGAGGGGAAGGAGGGGAATGTAGATAGGAGACTTGGACAGTGATTGGCTAAGAGAATGGATGGATGGATGGATGGATGGATGGACGGACAGATGGACAGGTGTGGGTCGATGTGTGAATGTGAGAATGGATGGATTCATGAATGGATGGATGTTTGAAAGAACGGACAGACGGACAAGTAGGTGAATGGATGAATAGAGGGACAGACAAGAAAATATTCACTCCAGACTCCAGATCAGAGACCTGAACGAATTACAAAGGCTCTACGTGTCCCTGTGACTAGCCCAGGAAAGTCCTGTCTCATGGCTGACAGTACATCAGCTACCATCAGAGGCAACTTGCACCCTTCACTCAACATGAGGACGAAGAAGGAAGGAGGCTTCGTGCTGAAGGTGATGGCAAGGCTCTGGAAGAAGAATCCACTTACATATATTCCCTGTGAGCAGAGTGCACGGCGGCTGCGTTGCTGTAACGCCAGAGGACAATGGCCGAGGACAGCACATCCAGGATGGCGTCAAACTGGAGAAGGAGACAGGACATTAGTGGTTCTCTAGAGTCAGCAAGGCACAACCATGAGCACACGGGCCCATTGCGCAATGACCCAGTGAGTCTGAATAAGCATCTCCGAGTAAATACATTTCAGCATGCTTCTTGCAGCCACTTTGAACTCCATGGTGGAGCCCTGGTAGCAGGGATGTGGCCCTTATATGGTCCAGTGAGTCTGACTAAGCATCTCTGAGTAAATACATTTCTGCATGCTTCCTGCAGCCACTTTGAACTCCATGGTGGAGCCCTGGTAGCAGGGATGTGGCCCTTATATGGTTGGCTCTGCTCTCAGAACTCCGGGATCCCAGTACTATGGAGATTGGAATGGGAGGAACTATTTTTCTGAAATACATGCAATTGTTTTTCCTGTGAGAGGCAAGATGACATTGGCATTTTCCTATACATAGTAAGGAAAACAAAAAACAAAAAACAAAATTGGGTGCAAATTCTAATTCTGGCTCTCACTGGAAGTGTTCTAGCTAGGTCAGGAGGTCCAGGAAGTCTACCAACAATTTGAAATTGTATAAAAAGCTCTGTGCTTTTGAGAGAATGAGAGAGAGAGAGAGAGAGAGAGAGAGAGAGAGACAGAAAGAGAGAGACAGAGAGACAGAGAGAGACAGAGAGACAGAGACAGAGAGAGAGACAGAGAGAGAGAGAGAGACAGAGACAGAGACAGAGAGAGATTTGAGTGTGTAGCTGATATGTGTGGTTATGGATATATTTTGTGTATATGCATGCATGTGTGTGTCTGTGCTGTGTATTTACTTTTGGATGGATGTGCACGCTGTATATGTCTAATTGTGTTTATATACTGTATATGTATCTCTGTGTGTGTGTATGTTGAGTATTTCTTTCTAGGTGAGTGTATATGTACTTTGTGTTCTAGTTATCAGTATGCTTGTGTGTTGTTTTCTGGACAGTCTACATGCATCATAAGACTCTTAAAAGAATTTTCAACACCCTCAAAGCAACACTCTGAAAACATTAAGTTCTTACACAAAGGGCAGATGTGGGTCCGGGACTCAGTAGAAAGTGTCCCATGTCTGTGCAACAGGTGGGGAAGGAACTCCCTGAGTAACCCAATTTTCCAGCATACCTGCCTACATTGACCTAGCTCTGCCAGGAGACTGGCAAAAAACTCAGCTTCCCTTAGCAGGGCTAGAGACTGACGTCTAGTGTGAGCCCCAGTCCTTCTCAGCCCCTGATATCCCTAGGTACATCAGCACACGTGCCACCCGGCTGTGCCAGACCCACATGCATGCCAGAAGGGCACAAAGAGGTAACCCCTTCAAAGAACATCCTCTCCAACAACCCCTTCACAGACGTGTGCCCCCCAGATGTACACTTGGGAAACAGCCCATCCTGATGTCTTTAATTCTATTGTGCTGCCATTTTCACAGAACTTGTTTTCACTACAGTTGTACTTCCCGTGCCCATCTCGCATCTGCTAAGCACCCGTCTATTTCGTGACTGGGGTGAGGGGCACGGGCTCAGGGAAAGCGAAAGCGTGCCGAATCTCGCGGGGGTGAGAAAACTTCCAGCTACTTACAGCAAACCCGAAGGCAGAGGCGCTGTACCTCATGACGGAGACGGCTAAAAAGAAAGAAAACACCATTCAGATTGACAGCTCCGTGGGTCACGTGTCTCGTGAGTTTATCAGCACATCAGATACAGCCTTTTAAACACCGGGCAAACTTCCGAGAGATTAGATTAAAAAAAAAAAATCAGTGTCTTAAAAAAAAAATCTAAGAATTCAAAAAGAAGAAATCATTTTCAAATTCTACCTGCAACACTTTCCCCTCCCGCTGTGTTCTGAAACATCCAAGAACTAACTTCAGGAAACAAAACAAAACAAACAAACCCAAACAACTAAGTACTTGCCAATCACATGGCTTCTGTGTCTTTGATGATTGAGAAGCTGAAAGCAGAGAGCACGGAACTAAATTTTCAAAGCGAAGCTGAAACCAGAATCCTCCTGCCTCAGTCTCCTCAGTGGCTTAGGATCGCAGGCCCTGCACTATGAGGCCTGGTGGGATTTCTACTCTAAGTGCGTCTGTTCTCGCTGGCCTTGGCGCCGTGGGCCTGCACAGTTAAAAGGCCCCTTCTCATGTGTGCTCGGAAGACCACCTGACTCAACCGTGACTTCAAAATGGCTGCCCTTGAGGTCTTTGGCGATGCCAGGTCTTTACTTGGAGGGCCACGGAGTGCAAAGGAGTAGATGCCCAAGTTATTACAGTGAGGCATATGAGGAACCTTACCTCAGAGTTGTAATTAAACAAATACTGCCGGCTGGGGACAAAATGAAATGCTTGCTGTGCAAGCTTGAGAGCGTGACTTCGTGACTTCGACCCCAAGCACTCAAGGAAAAAAGGCAGGCATGCAGGTGTAGGTGTACTTGTAATCCCAGCCCTGGCCAGCCTAGATTACAAGGTAACCCTGAAGCCAGAGAGAGACCCTATCTCAAAAAACAAGGTTGGGGCTGACTGAAACCACTTGCCATCCATGCCCCACCACCACCACGTCAGCTGGTTCACAGTCATCTCTTATTTCCAGTTCCAGCAAAACTGAAACCCTCTTCTAGCCTCTGTGGGCACTAGCACACCACACACACACACACACACACACACACACACACACACACAGGTAAATATAAATAATATAAGTTATTTTTAAAGGTTGCACAGCATCAAAAGTTGTTCTTGGCCCATACATGCACTTGTGTTTGTATACATATGTGTGTATGAATACACAAATGCGATCATACATATAAGTGTATACACACACATACAAGGTTGCCACTAAAGTGAGATTTCCCTGACTCTGTAGGTTGGTATCCCACGCCATGTCTTTACTCTCAGAACTACACTGGAAAGTCCTACTCACACGAGTGAGTTAAGCCTGCCAGGTGGAAGGACATTGAATAGCAGGTACAGAATATTCATATTGTTAATGCCCTGTGCTTCAGGGCACTGCGAGCCAGCGGGACTCCAGCAAACTCAGGGTCTGTCAGAGAGATGTGCTATTTACTTAAGAATCACCTTCGTCTAATTCTTCAATCGTATGCGAAGAGCAAAATGCCAAAATTGCACGGAGAGCCAAGAGGCCTCTGAAGGGTCCTCCACAGAGCGTCTGTGCTCGCAGCTTCCCACTGTGGCCAGCTCACAGTGCTTCCTGCTAAACACCTGTAAATAGTCATTAGCCCAAGACCCACATGGAAGAGCTCCGGAGCCTCCGAGGGGCTTATCAAGAGTGTCAAGTAATAAGTTCGTTTTCTTTGTCCCTTAACTGAGTCATAGGACATTCTGATACTAGAATAAGATTTAACTCAACAGAAGAGAAGAGGGTGGGCACACTCAGATAGCCCTGTGCCCATGGAAAGAAAGTCACAGTAAGTGGTCTCTTCTTTCCTTCCTTCCTTCCTTTCCTTCCTTCCCTTGAATGTGTGTGTGTGTATGTGTGCAGGTACATGAGTACATATGTGGAAGTTGGAGGTAAAACTCCAGTATTATTCTTCAAGAGCTGCCCACCTCAGTTTTTGTTTTGTTTTGGGTTTTTTTTGTTTTTTTGTTTGTTTGTTTTTTTGGTTGGTTTGTTGGTTGGTTGGTTTTTGTTTTGTTCTGTTCTGGTTTTTGATACAGGGACAGCCTTGGCTGTCCTAGAACTCACTCTGTAGAATGGGTTAGCCTCAAACTCACAGATATCCACCTGCCTCTGCCTCCCGAGTGCTGGGATTAAAGGCGTGCACCATCAGTGCCTGGCCTACATTGTTTTCTAAGAGAAGGTCCCTCACTGGTCTCGGGCTTACCAAGTAGGCTGGGCTGTCTTGTCTGCAAGCCCTGGGGATGTGCCTGTCTTTGGCTCTCCAGCAGAGAGGCCTACAATAACCCAACTTTTCTTTGTGTTCTGGGCATCAAATTTAATTCCTATTGCTGTGGAAAAAGCCGTTGACCTCCAGGAGCCATCTCCCCATCACCAAAATGAAGGGTTTTCATAGAGGCATTTCCAATCTCGCTCATGCAAGAGTGAGTTGGTTTTGGAGAACAGGCCTGCTCCAGAGTGACCAGTGGAGGCAGAGAAGAGGTCTCAAGGAGTTCCGTGCACACATGGCCACCATAGGGCCAAGATGCTGCCTATAAGACAGGAGCTGACTCCACTGTGAAGGACAGACATGGGCCACATCAGTTACACCACACACTGAAGGCCCATGACAGGGCTGTGTGGGCAGCTGTGAAGCAGGGCTTTCCTATGAGGGGGGTTCTTCTCAAGGTGGGGCTATGGAGCTGAAGGGACTCTGAACCCTAAGATGCCACATTTGTAAGTATTCACCCAGGCTGGGGTAGACCTTCCAGTGACGTAGCTGCCTGTCAGTCGCCCACGCTTTCCTAAGGAAGCCCAGCCAATCCATTGCTTCACCAAGGCGGCCTTGGGTGGGATCACTTCTCTGTCTGCTGTTGCCCCCCTCAAATGATAATAGTGGCTCATCTTCAAAGGACAGAAATATCTGAAGTTTTTTTCCTCTGTGTGTGTGTGTGTGTGTTTTCTACATTTTCTACAGCCATCAAATGTAGACATTCAAAGCAGATCATATATTTTTATTTGGGGGGAAAAACTGTCTATATCATATACAGGTAAGCAAAGGTCTCAAACACATACTTAGAACTAGGCTGCCCTGCAAGCTCATGAGTGCTTTGTGCTGAGAGGAAAGCACATGGCTATGCAAACCCATTGTTACAAGTAAGTTTCTGGGTCCCATAGTCTACATGAGCAGGGTGCTAGTGGCTCAGAGTTCCCAGGAGTGTGATTGTGGGCTACACAAGACAGGCAACAAACAGCAGCAGGACATCACTCTTTGCCTGACAGACTTCCTGCCTCCTAGAGCTTGCTTGTCCTCGGGCAGACTGTCATTTTATATGTTAAGGGACTCACCAAAGGCTACACCCCAGAAGCAGGCACACAACATAAGTCTTAAATAAATATTTATACAGGCCTGGTTAAAAGACTAGATTAAAAAAAAAAAAAAACCTAAGTCAAAGCAGACCAAAAAGCATGTTCGCAGAAAATAAATTCAAACAGAAAGGCAGCTGGAAAACGAAGGGGACCCAGGAGACCCATTGTTAAGGCCAAGCCAAAGGCAGCCCTGCAGCTGAGTAAGCAGGGGTTTGGAGGGAGGGTCTGCAAAGCAGAGACAAAGGGAAGTGCACAAGGCAGCACGCTAGTAAGGCAGCCCAGGACCAAAGCAAGAGCCTCTACACACACCCAACAAAGCATCCCTCTTCAATTGCCAGTGAGATTTACAGAGACAATGAGGACCCATATGTCATTCTCTCCAAAGTCAGGCAATAATTATCTTGAGCCTTAGCGCTCTTTAGCAATACCCCAGGCCCCCCGCAACACCTCGGACTTGTCACATTATGTGAGCAGTAGAACTCCGCTAATAAATCAATCCCGGTTTAATTAGACTGTCTCTATCACTCGGCCACCTAGAAAACATGTCTCCCACAGCTGGGGCACAAGGCCACCCTGGAGAGCCACTTCTCCACCACCCACCCCCTGAGGCAGGCTCCCCCCTCTTGTTCCCTGGAAGCTGGGAATCAAAAGAGAGGGGACCAAAAGGGGGGGTCACAAATTGTGGTTTTCTACGTTTTAACTCACTCCAACAGATTCTTTAACAGCGTCTACACTCTGGCCATCTCCAACAAGATCTTCAACTACTGCAAAGTTAGTGATAGGATTTTTACTTCCGTGGAGAGGGGGGAACTGCTTACTGAACACATCCTTTGAGAATATGAGCAAACCATGCTGTATGAAATTCTCAAAGGGGAGAAAAAAAGAATAAGTCAACATCGTGTAGAGCTAGGGAAATGGCTCAGTTGAAAAAGTGCCGGAGGCTGGAGAGATAGCTCAGTAGTTAAGAGCACTGTCTGCTCTTCCAGAGGATGTGAGTTCAACTCCCAGCAACCACAGGGTAGTTCACAATCATCTATACTGGCATCTGATACTGGGACGGCCTCTTCTGACATGCAGGTGTACATGCAAATAGGGCACCCATCTACATAAATGAATGAATAAATCTTAAAAGAAAGAAAGAAAAAAAATGCTGGCAAAGAAAACATGAGGATCTATGTTTAATGCCCAGAATCCACCCACATGTAAAGGCTGGGTGTGGTGGGTGGTGTATTCCTGCAGTTCTAGCATTAAGGAAGGGAAGAGAAGCCAACTGTTGGGGCTTACTTGTCAGCCCCAGTAATCTCCAGGCCAGTGAGAGACCCTGTCTAAAGAAACAAGGGGGATGGTACCTGAGAAATGACAACTGAGGTAATGTCTGATCTCTGCACACATGTGCACACATGCACGTCCCTACTCACAAACACACCTACGCACACATACACACACTCATAAATACGTGAACGTTCACAAGAGAACAGGCTTGGAGAGGTCATACTATACTGCCCTTGAGCTGCTCTGTCGTTGGATATGTCCTACAGCATCCCATGTCATTGTAATGAAAAATCCAGTCCCACTCAGGTTTCTCAAAAGAAACAGCCTCCGAAATGCCTGCTAAGCAACTCATGCCTCTTCGCTCTGCAAGTCATTGGCAGCATGCAGCCACACTGCTCTACACAGCTCACTCCATCCCAAGACCGAAATCCTCATGCTGGAGGAGACCCTCGTGTTCCGACCTCCTCCTGTACAGGCTGGACCCGCCCACTCCTCTCCAGCCATGCAGGCCTCCCTGATGCTGTGGCTCAGCCTTGCTCTTCTGCCCACAACACCTACCCCAGGGATTCAATGAACTAACTCGCTTCTTTTGGGTCTCTGCTCTAAGGTCCCCTTAATAGGCCTGGCCTAGCTTTCCTGTCTCATATGGCAGCCTGCCCCAAGTCCATCCCCACTCCCCCTTCCCTCCTCTATGTTTCTTTATCCAGAGACTATCACACTCCTCAGCCCACTCATGCCTGAATATCAACTAACATCCTCCACACTGGGTGCCCCGCTGGGATGGTTGGTCACACCAACTTGACACCATCTAGAATACAATCACGTAGAAGACAAGCCTCTGCGCACGTCTGAGAGAGAGTCTCCAAACAGGGGTGATTGACATGAGAGGAAAACCGACCCTAAGTGTGGGCAGCAGCTTCCCATGGGCTGGGGTCCTGGACTGAGTGAAAGGGAGAAATGCTGGCCCTAGCATCCCTCTCTGTCCTGATACAGGTTCTATGTGACGAGTGGCCTCATGCTCCTCCTGCTATGACTTCCTCACCGTGATGAGGTGGACCTAAAACTGCGAGCCCAGATAAGCCCTTCCTTAAGTTGCTTTTGTCAGACATTTGACCACAGCAGTGAGAAGAGTAACCCACATCCCTAGCCGTTCACCAGTTGTGTACAGCTGGTGGCTTTCATGGTACAGCATCAGAACCGGGCTGTTGTCATATATTTTCACTATCTGATTCTTCTTAATGGGGAGGTCCAAGTCCTGGAATAGATTTTCCTGAGACAGGGGAGATGTTAATATGATGTCTACATATAATAGGGTTCAAAGGAAGAAACCACTTTAACGAGCAATGGATAAACTAGTATCAGTTTCCCGAAGGAGTGACTGTCTTCCTTGCCTGGCCCTCTTCCCCAAAACTAAAAGCTAAAGCTATCAGCACTGAAACTGGATGGCATGCGCGTTGTCTGCCAAGGTGGTCCTCCTTGGCCTGGCACTGTTGGTGCCACACGATACACTGAATATCTCTGATATAAAGTTGCTTTCATACACTTTGAAAAATCTATTTCACTTTAGTTGTGTGTGTGTGTGTGTGTGTATGTGTGTGTGTGTGTGTGTGTGTGTGTGTGTGTGTGTGCATGTTTGTGGAGGTCGCAGATAACCAGGAGTCATTCTTTCCCTCCACCATATGGGCCTTGAGACTCGAACTCAGCTCTTCACTTGTGGTGGCAGATGCCGTTGCCCACTGAGCCACCTTGGTGGCCCCAACAGTACATTATACAGAGTGATTGTATCGTGAAGAAGAGAAATCTATTGGTGGGGTTTTAAGGACATGGCTAGACGACACTAGGCGAGAAAGCTGAAAGCTGACAGAATACCTCCAACAAACCTGCATGAATTGAGGGTGTGGCTCGGAGGTGCAGACTAACCCCATCCCCCACCCAGTCAATTCACCAGTAACCCCATCACCCAGGAGCCCAAGGCAGGAAGACTGGATTTGAGGCCAGCCTGAGCTATGTAGAAAGTTCTAGGCTGCCTTGGGCCCCTAGAGTGAGATCCTATCTTAAAAAAAAAAAAAATAAACAAAGAAGTCTGGCAAGCCATGAGTTCAATTCCTGGAACATACAGTGGGAGAAAACTGACCCCTGAAAAGTGTTCTCTGATCCCCACACATGTGTCACTAACACAGAATCTTAACCACTGGAGCATTCATGAATAAGGGAGTGTTTTAACAAATTAACATATATTCATACCGTGTCATTAAGTTCTTGAAAAAGACAGATTTGTAAAATACAATGTGTGAATAAAACAGGACAACTAGTAGACTGGTTATTGAAGCTTGTGTGTGCACAAAAATTAGTTCATATATGCAGATAAAATGTCACAGAAGTCTCACAAGAAACCAGGGTTGCTGATTGGGGGTGGGGGGGGCGGTGAGAGACTGAAGGGATGCTCCCCTCCCCATATGGGCATCTTCTGTGTGTACTGCACAGATCTATATTCCCATGGGGGCACAGGAGCCTTGCCGCTGCACAGGGTCCAGTTACTATGGTTGGCTAGCAACCATTAGAGGAAGTGGGGCTGTTCCATAAAAGCCTATGCAGATGAATGGCATCTTAGAACATCCGGTTGATCCATCCTTTCTCAAATCTCAGAGCCTGAAATCTCTCAATATTAAAGGGCCCAGTATATCCTGTGTCTTCGTTTTCAAAAGCAAAATCACTTATTTTCTTAATTATAAGAAAAGAGGAGGAGGAAGAGCTGGAGAGAAGAGGACGGAGGAGGAAGAGAGGAGGAGTGGGGGCGTTTTAATAATATTATGGTTCTGAATCGTCACTGGATAGAATTAAAAGTCAGAGAATATTCTGCAGTAAATAAAAGTCTCAGGTCCCCACTGTAACTTATGTGATTTTTTTTAATTAAAAAAAAAACTTTAAGGCTGGTTGTGATGGCATGTGCCTTTAATGCCAGGACTTGGGAGGCAGAGCCAGGCCAATCTCTGTTAGTTCAAGGCCAGCCTGGTCTACATAGAGTCCCAAGATAGTCAACTGCACAGATAGATCCTGTTTCAAAAACAAAACAAAACACCATGGTTTGTGTATATGGCTGTTTCAGCCATGTGCACGTCTGTGCACTATGTGTAAGGAGTGTCGACAGAGGCCATCAGATCCTTTGGAACTGAAGTTTTAGGCAGTAGTGAACCCCAGCTTAGATGCCAGAAATCAAACCCAGGTCCTCTGAAAGAGCAGCAAGCACTCTTAACAACGGCTGAGCCTTCTTTCCAGTCCCTGTGATCTCGTTTTCAAAGGTTGTCATCGTGTCTGAAGCAGTTGACTGCATAACCTTAACATTATTCGAGCTCAAGAAAATAAAACTGGATTCACGATTTATATCAAAATAAGGCAATTCTCTCAACAAGTGTGATTCGCTTTACTTGGAAGTGAATGTTAACTGGTGTATTTATCTTTTAGTGCCCCAGGCCTGTTCTATTGCAACAGAGTATTGTCAGCTGTCAGTAACCTTGAACATGAGCCTTTGCCGGCAACTGAAAGGGAGAAACTAGAATAAAAGAAAAGAAGCCTTGAGTTATGTTACCAAGTCAACAGTGTATGTGCCTGGTGTGCATTCTAAAGGGAAGAAATAAAACAGTTAAGGGAAGAGGAGTAGGGCTGGAGAGATGGCTCAGTGATTGAGAGTGCCGTCTGCTCTTCCAAAGGACCTGGCTTCAATCCCTAGCACCCACATAGCACCTCACAACTGTCTGTAACTCCATACCAATGGGCACAAAATAAAACTGAATAAAAAGTATAGAAAAGAAGACAGAAAAGAGGTGCTGGGAGAAGGCCCATGTGTAAAGTCACACTATGCCAGCAGGAGGATCTGAGTTCAGACCTGCAGCACCTGAGTAAAACCTGGAGTGTGTGTATTACCCCAGTTACTGTGGAGGCAGAAACAAGGATCCCAGGAGCTTGCTGGACAACCAGTCTAGCCAAAACAGCAATCTCTAGATTGAGAGAGAGAGAGAGAGACTCTGTCTCAAATATAAGATAGAGAGCCAGGCTGTGGTGTGCATGGCTTTAATCCCAGCACTCGGGATCCAGAGGCAGATGGATCTCTCAGGAGTTTGAGGCCAGACTGGTCTACAGAGTGAGTTCCAGGACAGCCAAGGCTACACAGAGAAACCCTGTCTCGAAAATAATAATAAAATAATAATAATAATAATAATAATAATAATAATAATAACAACAACAACAACAACAACAACAACAATAATAATAATAATAATGAGAGTAACAGAGAAAGACATCTGACATTGACCTCTGGCCTCTATGAAAATACTTGTACAGATAAGAACACTCCACATAAATACATAATACACACACACACACACACACATCAGAGAGAGAGAAGAAAGGAGGAGGAGGGAGGGACAATATTTAATTCATCAAATGACCAACACAAGAGAAGCCTTGTCCAGGAACAAATGTGGAAGATGCATCCTCAAAAAATGAAATTGCCCATACTCTATGACATCACCATGTAACACTTACCCAGACCCAAATAGCCAGACTGAATTCTGATGAGAGTTTATAGATGGGGAGCTTCATCTTGGATGTTTTACTTGAACAAGACAATGCTCCAGTGGTATTGACTTATAAATCAAAAATTAATCTATGTTGATACTCAAAAAAAAAAAAAAAGATAACAGTAAGGAGTGATTTTTTCCCTCAGTCCAGAGACAATCACAATAGCTTGATTTTTCCTCTCTGAGTGGTACTGGCCATTGATCCTGTAAGGCTGCAGTTCAGTTCTCAGCACCACACAGACTATGGTAGTGCATGGTGCTGCAAGCCTACTACCCCAACACTCTCAAGGTAGAAGCAGGTCAAGGCCATTCTTGGCTACAGAGATCATTAGAAGGCAGAATAGGTTATATAAGACCTCAGGAAACTAACAAAGAAGAAGCTAATTCTATCTAGTCACAGCTGGTAACATCACAGCCATGAGAGTAGAGAGACAGCAAAGCAGCCATGCTGCCTGTCTTCAGAACCAGCCCAGGAAATAGTGTCAACCGCATGTGGGTAGGTCTTCCCACTTTAGTTAACAGTCAAGACAATCCCCCACAGGCCAACCTGATCTCGATAGTTCCTCAATTGAAACTCTTTTTCTGGATGATTCTAACTTGTGTCAAGTTGACAGTTAAAACTAAACCAGTACAGACAGCAGTATGTCAACCACCACCTGAAATGGCTGGCTAAATGTCACACACCGTGACCTTTTCTTACTTGTGTGTATTTATTTTTTAACTTACTATTGACTCTTTGTGAATTTCACATTATGCACCCCAATCCCACTCATCTTCCTATCCTTTTGTGTCTGTCCCCATCATTGCAACCTCCCCTCACAAAAAAAATTTTTTTAATCCCATCATGGAAGCTGTAGTGTGTCACAGTGTGTCCCACAATGCAAACCTTTTGTCCACACATCTTAACTTGCAAATGTTCATCGCAGTGAGTCATTGTTCTGGTCCGAGGCCTCAGGCTTTTGCTTGCACCATCAATACTGGATCCTCACTGGGACTCCTCTTGGATATCCCGTGGTTGCCCTGTGTCATGGAGATCCTGCAGCTTTGGATCTGCAGGACCAGCCCCTTCACATGTTCATAAATGGGGTAGATGTTGGGGTGGGCCAACTCAAAGCCTTGGATCTTGGTGGTAGCTGAGTTGGTCGGCACACCATCTCTCCCACACCCACACCACTAGGGTGAACTCTCCAACACTGCCCCAGCTAGCTCACTAAAGGCAGAAGCAGGCAAGGGGCCCTGCTACAGGTGGAGGAGGGTGAGGGTGAGCAAGGTATCTCTTTGCCCACTCTATGGCAAGGCAGATGAGGGGCAGGGAAGCTCTCCTGCCTGCCACAGATGGCGAAGAAGGAGGAGGAACAAGGCATCTCTTTACCCTCTCTATGGCAAGGCAGATGAGGGGTGGGGCCAGCTCTTCTACATTCATGCCATCAAAGCCAGCTCTCTGGAACCCACATCACCAGAGCCTGCTGTCCCATGCTGCCCAGGCCAAGGGTGGGGCAGCTCTCCCAAGTGCAGTGACTAGTGTTGAGGGGTAGAGACGGTTCAGCATGGTGCTCAGGCAGCATCCCAGACCACTGACATCCAGATGCCTTTTGGTGGCAACACAGGACACAGATATCAGCACAGGTCTCAGCCTTGGTGGAGCCACATAGCCAGACATGGCCCTTGGCAGCAGCCTGAGTCTGCACATCACTATGGCTTCAGGTGGTTGCACAGGCTCCTCTTATCTGCCTTTTCCGAGTCTCCAGTTCCGTCTTTTTCCACAGTGTATAAACCCCTTGGTTTCACTTTCTCTCCTCTCTCCCCATCATGCACTTCATCTTTCCCATTTCTCCATCACATATTCACTCACTGCTCACTATAGTGGTTCCCAAGGTGGGCACCCCTATGCCGGCCACCCTGGGGTATCTATTTATTTTTTGTAATAAAAAATATATACTAGTGGACAACATGGCTATGATTTGAACTCATCCTGAATGTGGGCACAGTGCGATCTGCTACCCACTGCCATAATAGAATGATCCCCTTGAACTATGAGCCAGAATCGGCTCCTCCTCCTCCCTTAAGTTGCTCTGGTCTTGCATTTTTATCAAAACAACAGGAAAAGTATCCAACTACATTGTAGGTGCCAATGAGCAAGCACTGGCATGTTTGCTGACTGGCACAATAAGCCTCCCATAGCTTGATCCTTGGCTATAGCCGTGGCTAATTTTTGTTGCAGAAAAGGATATAAAGCAAGATGGTCAGAGGGGAATTGTGGTGGAATTACGTTTAGAAGAACTAAATTACCAATTCCAGTCCCCTCCCACTGGGCCACACCACACATGCTTCCTTCTACTGCACATTGCATGGATATGTGCCATGTACCGTCTCTTAGGGACCTCATTAATCTCGGTGCCCAGGAATCTTCCTTCTGGTTCCTTAGAGAGATACCTCTCCCCTAGAATGTACCAGAACTCCAGACTCCCAGAGGGAAATCAGGCACTCAGCATAAAGCATTCAATTTGTGGTTTAGGCACAGCGAGCCATTGTCACATACAGTTCACTTTCCTGAGCCAGGGACGTTTGACTATCGCTGCCAGCACCACTAATCCAGCATGGTGGTACATGCCTGTAATCTCAGCACTCTGGAGATAGAAGCAGAATGCTCAAAAATCCTAGATCAGATCAGCCTGAGTTATATAAGACCTTGTCTCCAAAGAGATAGAGACAGAGAAAGAGAGGGAGGGGGTGGTGAGAGAGAGAGAGAGAGAGAGAGAGGAGGGGGGGGGGAGAGAAACAACTAGGCATGGTATTATATACCCTTAATCCCAGTACTTGGGAGACAAAGGCAACTGTTTTCTCTCTGCAAATTCAAGGCCAACCTAGTCCATATAGTGAGATTTCATCTTTTAAAAAAAAAAATCACTCTTCAGTGTAAAGAAATATTTGCTAGCCAAATTCCTAACCGCCACTTGACAGCCAGTCTTGCAAACAAGCTTTTCTGAGGACAAGCACCATACGGTCAGCTGTAAGCCATATCCTAGAGCTCAGAGACAGCCTGCCCCAAGTCTCATACACACACACACACACACACACACACACACACACACACACACACACACACGAGAAGAACCTCCACCAGGTCTGCAGAGTCCCAGAAAGAAGCACGTTCCGTTGCCTAGTCCTCAGCCTCCAGAGGCTCACAGCTTCCACAGAAGTCGCTCCCTATTAGATGGAACCGACCAGGGATGGAGTTCAACAGGGCTTGGTCCTGAGTGTACAGATTCTCCATGGCAACACCGATTGCATCTGCTGTTTAGAAATTTCACTGATGGAATAAATACAAATGTTCCTACAGTCTAATCTGGTGTATATGTTAAATCTGACAGGGGGTGTGGGCTCAGCCTACAGAGAGAAATACACCAAGTGTATCAGAAAGAAAGCACCATTCCTGTCCCCAGGAAAAGTCCCATACTTTGGTGGTTATCACAGGTGTTGGTGGTACAGCTGACTCAGCTGGCCTGCCTTCAGGGGACTTCAGGGTCCTAGCAACCTCTGATGTCATCACCTGCCACTGCCAGGTGCATGCCAGGTGTGTGCCAGATAAAAAGGACCCGCCAGCCTCTTAAGCTCTCTCTGTTTCACTTCCTCTCTGTCTCTTTCTCTCTTTGTCATGGGTGCCCTCCTTTCCCCCTCCCCCTTTCCCACAATAAACCTCCTTTATACCAGGTCTGTGCCATTTTAATCATTAGTATAACAACAGGGAAGGTTACAACTGGCATCAGATACAGGCCAGATCACCTGCTAATTTTTAATATCCTTCTTCTACTCCCCTCTCTTTAGAAAAAGCTACCTACCAACTCTAATTATATTTTAAAATGGCCTGATTCATTATTACCTTAATTAAAATTGTACATTTTCACTTAAAGCTGGAAGAGTTCTTAGAGACGGCCTGCCTAATTCCAGTCCAACCTCTTTGTGGTGAGTGTGTGTGTGTGTGTGTGTGTGTGTGTGTGTGTGTGTGTGTGTGTGTCGGGGGGTGCCCTGTGAGCCATGCATGCACATGTATATGCATGGAGGCCAGAGTCAAACTTGCATTTGTTCCCAGGTTTTCTGAGATGGGCTCTGTCATTAACCTTGGAGCTCACCAACTCTCCTGGGGTGACTGGCCAGTGAACCCAGGGATCTGTCTGTCTCTACCTCCACAACCCTTGAATTACAACCTTGCAATACTAGTACTGACTTTTTTAAAGAGTTCCTGGGGACCGAACTGAAGCCCTTATCCCTGTACAGCAAGAACTTTCCTGACTCTGCTATCCCCTCAGATCTTAGTCCAAGCTTTTTGTTTGGTATTTGTTTGTCTGTCTGTCTGTCTGTTTGTTTTTAAAGACAGGGTTTCTTTGTATAGCCCTAGCTGTCCTAGAACGTTCTCTGTAGATCAGACTGGCCTTGAACTCAAAGAGCAGCCTGCTTCTGCCTCCTGAGTGCTGGGATTAAAGGTGTGTGCCACATAGCTTAGTCCAAACTCTTTAAGTAACAGAAACAAACAAACAAAAAACAGTGGAGTCTAGCAAAGGAACTTAACTGAGACTCCATTATCAACATGTCGACAGCCAAACCCGGAATCCCTACCTTGACTCCTGGTCATGAACATAGCGTACCCTAGCATACCCACTGCCCCACCAGGCCAGGCGGACAGAGCTCAGGAGACCTCTCTGCCCATTATAGACCCTAACCATGCAATGATCTGAAATGAATTTCCTGTGATGGCCTCTGAGAGGAGAACAGAACAGCACAAAGCCAATATTCCTCAGATTAGAAAACTAATAAAGACAATTGCTGGAGGAGGTTTGATATGACGCACAGATGCCGCTTATGTCAATTCTGAAATGCACATGAATGCAACAGTGCTAAGTCTGTGGGCGTGGCATGGCCAAGACCCACACAAGTGGGACTCTTTCCACATTCTGTCTGTGGAGAAATTCGTGTGTCCTTCATACTCAATCAGCCTGATAGCAATTAAGGAGCTCTTTAGATATCCTGAGGAAACAGAGACTCATTCTTGTTGGGACACCCTCACTACTACACCACACGTAGAGCCACAGAGGCACAAGGATACAGAACACTAGTCAGTTCTCTCCAGAACAGAGTCCCACTGTGTATGTGTGAGCCAGCATCAGAGAAACCCACATGAAGAGACTATTTCCATGGTCCAATCTGAAGTACATGTTAAATCTGAAAATCCTAGAAAATGGCACATCACGTGTATCGCAGTGTAGAAAACAATATTTCTCATGGGGCCCTACTCCTAGGCAAAGTCCCATACTTGAGTTGTTGTCATAGCAGGAAGGTGAGGTTACAACTGGCCTCTAGTAGAGACCAGATCTCCTGCTAAAATGTCCTATAAGGGCATAGGATACTTCCCAACAATAAGGAAATATTCAGTCTGAAATAGCAGTGGTGCTGAGGGTGGGGCTCCTCGCTCTGAGCAGATGAGATCAATCTCAGCTCTTGGGGAACCTTAAGATCTAAGTGGTGCTCAGAGCATAACGTGATGGATGGATGGATGGATGGATGGATGGATGCATGGAATATAAAAGTCAAAATGTAATTCAGAGCTGGGGCTGTGTTCCAGTTGGTACAGAGCTTGCCTAGCACGCACAAAGCCCTAGGTTCAGTCCCCATCAGTGCATAAGCTGGGCGTGGTGGTGCACAGTTGCCATCCCAGCACTCAGGAGGGGAGACTTGGCAGCTCAAGGTGGTACTTGACAATGTAGTGAGTTTGAGTTCAGCCGGGGCTATGTGAGCCCCTCCCCGCACAACCACCCCAAAATAGTAAGGTACACTTGGGCAAGATAGGTCTCCCTGAAGGACTGGGCCCAGGAGCATCACCAAGCCATGGGGACTCTGGGGATTCAAGATGAGGATAGTTAGGGGTGTGGATGTGAGTCCAGAGGACACCTGCTGATATTTCCAGGTTCTTGTGTCCTGGAGCAAAGAATTGGACCAGGGACACTTAGATAGCAGTAGGGATAGAGATGGTGTAATAAGAGAAAGACACTCTCACAAATGGAGTGGGCTAGAGAGTGGGGAGAGGGTAGAAACCCTAAAGACGCTAGGCCACACGAGCCTTCAGCATGCATGCACCATCCACATAGCACCTACCCTCCCCAGCAGTAGGAGTGGGCTTTCTCCGCACATATTCTGTCTCCTATTTGCAGCCCTTGGTTTAGGTTTCCACTCTTCTCTGTCATTTGTTTTTATGCTCCTTTTGGGGCCTCTCTCTGCATCCTACTCTCCTTTTTATTTTAAAATAGGATGCCAGGCAACAGTTATTAGATTATATGAGGTTTATTATATGAGCGTGGGGAGAGAAGGAAAGGAGGGAGGGGTACCCCAGAAAGAAACAGAGAGACAGAGACAGAGAAAGAGAGGAAGAGAGAAGAGGAAGGAGAGAAGAGGTAAAAGGGCGAAAGAGGAAGAGAGAGGGGGAGGGAGAGAGTTGAGAGAGAGAGAGGAGAGCTAGTCTGTCCTTTTATATAGCCCTGGATGGGGTCAAGCCCCATGGCAGGTAAGCAGTGACATCACAAGTAGGCAGACTGAAGCAGATTCCTAATACTCCTGACATGGAAGGATCTAAGGGATGCCTGTGCCCAAAAAGTCTGCAAAGATGCAAGAGCCATTAGAGAAAGTGGGACCTCACCAGCACCATAAGCTGACAGCTTTAAATGACAGTGCTATATGATCAAGGCCATAGAAAGTGACCAGGAGCTAACTGCTGAAGAAAGGGGACATTCCAGGCTTGAGAAATAGCTCAGTAGGTAAGATGCTAGTTGACAAGTTGTTCTGCTACCCTGCTAGCTGATCTGATCTGCCTCTAGGTTGCTTAGCAACCTCTGACATCATAATCTGCCACCGGGCACCAGATATAAAGGGACAAACTCACCACCTCTCTCTCTCTCTCTCTCTCTCTCTCTCTCTCTCTCTCTCTCTCTCTCTCTCTCTCTCTCTCTCTCTCCCTCCCTCCTCTCTCCTCTCTCCTCTCTCTCTCTCTTTGTCTCTGTCTCTCTGTCTCTCTCTGTCTCTCTGTCTCTGCCTCTCTGTCTCTCTGCCTCTGTCTCTCTGTCTCTCTCTGTGTGTGTGTCTCTCTCTCTCTTTCTTGCACTCTAAGAGGTGCCCTCTTTCCCTTTCTTTCTCTCACTGTCTCTTTCTCTCTCTCTCTCTCTACCCTCATGGCCCACTCAGGCCATAACTCCTCTCCTCTTCCCTTCTCCCAAATAAATCTCTCCGTGCCAGATCTGTTGTGTCTCACTATTTATTTGTAATGATAACATAAAGTACTTGCTGATCTAGGTTCAGCTGTCTAGAATCCACATAAAGGCCGGACACTAAAGCCTGTGATTCAGAGCACTGCATCTGTAATTCTCGTGCCTACAGAGAGATGGGAGGAGAATTCCCAGAAGGCCGAGGGCCAGCTGGCCTGCCTTTCATAGTGGCAAACATTAGAGAGTTGCTGTCTTAAACAATGTGGAAAGAGAGGTCAGAAACCTGGGCTGTCCTCTGATCTCCATATGACATTGTGCATCCCATGCCCCTCCCCCCCCACTCTCCCTCCCCCCCCCCCCCCACACACCACATGTGTAAAAATGAGAAAAAGAAAAAGGGATATCACTGGGCAGCTAGTGGGCAGGATCGAGGGAGCACAAAGGCAGACTAGAGGGGAGATGAGGATTTTGGAAACTGATGGAGATTTTGAGAAAGATGAAGCCATAGAGTGTGCCCTGCCCAGGAAATTCCACAGAGTGACTATGGTCATCAGAAAAGCCTTTATGATAGCATTTCTCACTAAGCCCTAAGCCAGGAAAGCAGAGCCTGTGGTATCCACCTCTGGGAGACGCTGGGCCAACAATTATAAGGCCTTCATCTCACATAGGCCTAATTTTAGCTTGCAAAATAAGCTTCAGCACAAAAGAGTCACCAAGAAGTGGCAGTAAGAATCTGAACCTGTCGCAAATGGCCCGGCAGGACTCCTTATCCACAAACAGAATGCCTCTCAAGGCCATGGTTTTCATTTGAGGAGACAAAGGTCTCCCACACAAAAAGGAGCCAGCAGGAGAGAGAGATAAAGGCCTGGTCCCTCCTGGGGCTCCAGACTGACAAAGCTAAGGGTTTTGAGTCCAGCAGGGGTCACACCTTTCTCAGCAGCTAATGCATCTGAAAGTATTTTCAAGTCTAACTAATGGGAAAGGGCAGAGTTGGACTGCAGCCCTGAGGCCCATCCAGAGCTCTGCATAAATGGGGGTGCTGCCGTATACCTGACTGTAATCCTGGCACTCAGGAGGTAGAAGTTGAGGGTGAGGGCTTCCCAATGGGGAGACTGTCCAAATTGTTGAGGGTGTGGAGTTTATTAGAAAAGCTGTGAACGAACAAACAGATGACAACATAGTTGGGGTTCTGAGGGAAGTTCAGGCCCCAGCAACACAGACAGACACCGTGGAGGGAGCACTGAAGAGAAGAATCTGGGCACATGTAGCAGCCATGGCTAGGTGCCGGGGGCTCTCTTATAGCTCTCTGAAAGATGGAGACAGTTTCCCAGTACAAGCTGGCCGCCAGACTCTCTGATTTCCTAAAGGAGCAGGAGTGGCCGTGGGTGAACTCATTAACCAGGGCAAGGAATCCTCGAGCCTGGACATCTGTTAGGGAGGGACTGGCAGTGTCTCCGCAGCACAGGGAGGGGGTGAGGCCACCACCACTGCAGGCAGTGTGGTCTGAGTAGCTGTCTAGTGTCTGAACGTGTTGTTGTTGTTTTGTCCACTACCCTCCACCACTACCACCTCCTCAGAGCTGAGGACCCAACCTCTGGTCTCTGAACAACCAGAAGTTTTTCTGCCTAGCAAGATGAAGGACAGCCTGTGCTATGATATGCAGGACAGCCTGGGCTATGATATGCAGGACAGCCTGGGCTATCATATGCAGGACAGCCTGGGCTATCATAAGCAGGACAGCCTGGGCTATGATATGCAGGACAGCCTGGGCTATCATATGCAGGACAGCCTGGGCTATCATATGCAGGACAGCCTGGGCTATCATATGCAGGACAGCCTGGGCTATCATATGCAGGACAGCCTGGGCTATCATATGCAGGACAGCCTGGGCTATCATATGCAGGACAGCCTGGGCTATCATATGCAGGACAGCCTGGGCTATCATATGCAGGACAGCCTGGGCTATCATATGCAGGACAGCCTGGGCTATCATATGCAGGACAGCCTGGGCTATCATATGCAGGACAGCCTGGGCTATCATATGCAGGACAGCCTGGGCTATCATATGCAGGCTTGTGCTGTAATGTGGTGATCCTATTTCAACCATAACAAAATCAAACCAAAAAGAATTACTGTCACTAATTTTCCCACTCAGGGAGGAAAGGATACATTTTGCTTATGCTTTTACTCACTGTCCTGCCATCAAGTTTCTAGAACCAGCGGGAATGTGCACCATTCGGTCCTTTCAGCCCCGTTATTAGCCCCAGCTCACTGTCAGTGTCAACAGTAAAGTCTCACCATCGTGTTTGAGTTTTGCGTGTTTGATGGGGTGTGCAGCCATTTGGAAGAGATTAATTTGATAACGAATTGCAAAAGGCAGCAGACAACACCTCCCCAAGGCACCAAGGCACCCTTACTATGGAAAACACCAGGCACAACTCAAGTAGCGCTGACACTTCAGCTGTGATGACTCCCTTCCCAGCCTAGCGCAGGGACCTGACACATGGCCTAGACCCATGTAAAATGCCATGGCCTAATTGGATAAATGGCTGGTACATGGGCGGGTGTGCAGCCATGCATGCACGTCCACATAAAACAACTTCCATCCAGCTCAGCCAACTGGAGATTGTTCTTTGCACTGACAGGCTAACTGAGACTCTGCATCCTCACCTCCTCTGCTCCGGAGATGCAAGACTCCACGGCTGGTGCAGCCAGTGTTTGTTTGCTTGCTTGTTTTTTGACACAGGGTCTCTTGTAGCCCAGACAGGTCATGAACTCACTATGTAGCAGGAGACAACCTGGACTTCTGATCCTTTTGTCTTTACCTACAGAGTCCTGGGATTCTAGACCTGATCTTGTTGAAGATACTACCTCAAAATCCAAAGGGATATATCAGTCATTTTTTAACTAATTTGTTTCCAGTATGAGTTTTTCTTGCTTGACAACATGGCCCTTGAACTAATGGAATGATCTCTTCTTTTATACAGCCTGAGAGAGCCCATTTGATGCTAAGCTGAGATGTCCAGACTTAAAAAAAAAAAAAACCAAGAGGGCAAGAAACAAATACAAGTTATTTCACCAAAGACCAATGATCAAAGCAGGACACTTGGCCAGATCCCATACTTAAATGGATCTCCGCCATGGAGATGGCTCAGTCAGTAAAGTGCTAATGTCACAGGGATGAGGACATGAGGATGTGCCACAGAACCTGCTTTAAAACAGTGAATGTGGTGGGCATCTTAATCCCAGCACTAGGAAGGGAGAGACAGGAGGATCCCTGGGACCTGCTGACCAGCCAGCCTAGCCTACTTAGAGAGTTACAAGCCAGTGACCCTACATCAACAAAGCGGTATTCTACTCCTGCCCAGCAACACAGCGAGAGAGGAGTTGTCTTATGGTGAGAAGATGCATTTTTGTGACACATTGAATGCCTGCTGTCTCTCACCTCAATGACTTTGGTAGGGAAGGAAACAAAGGTGAAGAGAGTTTGAATTCATTAGAAGTTGAAAATTAATTAGGTCACCTCAGCCCCTGTGAGTCACAGCCATCAATGTAAGAGACATAACACCATACACTGGGTTTTAATGAGTAGGGTTACAAAACTGTTTAAGAACGAAAACTCAACTGTCAAGCCCTATTAAGCAGGTTGATAGAATATCATCCCAAGGGGTACTACGAAGACTCTCTTGGCAAGAGAAGCATGAGATAACATCCCTGTCAGGTGTTTGCCACCAAAATATGCAGTTGTTTATGTGTGATAAAATCCACTCATTCATGTACTGGGCCATGCATGTTTTTAAGACAACAAGAAATTAATGTGGTGGAGGCTAAGGATGTAGTTGTGTTGGGAAAGCGCTTGGGCACAACGCAGAAAGCACTAGCTCTCATCCCCAGCATCCCTAAACCAGATGTGGTGGCGCTATAACCCCAGCACTTTGAAGGTGGAGGCTGGAGGATTTGAAATTCAAGGTCATTCTCTGATGGGTACCAAGCCAACCTCCCCTTGTCTCAAAAGAAAAAAGAAGAGAGGTGGGGGGGAAGCAGAGGAGAGGTGGGAGGGGAGGGAGAAATAATTCATCAATGCTTAATTAGACCCAAAACCGACAGATCTGTAGGTTAAATGGGCCAAGGCAAGGATGCTCTTTCCAGTTCGGACCAGCCTTGGCTAACAACTCTACCCAGGAGATGTTGGAGACAGCCTCTGCATACCATCCAGTGATCCGGTTGTGGGATCCTGGAGCGACCATAGACACAGCTGGTGCAGTGAGAGCAGAGCTGGGCGGGGCAGGGAGGCCCTGGAAGCTGGAGGCCATCCCATCCCAGCTGCTACTTGACCACATCAGACCGACCCTGGCCTTACCTGTCTTCTTCTCTTTCTTCTTTCTTTTTTCTGTTTTGTATTTTAATTTTTTAAGCTGAGCTGCTGGCTGCAAAAGTAGCTATTTGGAACAAGAACAGCGACAGGACTCAAGTAGGCTCTCTGGAAAACCAATTACAAGTTTTTTGATTACCAGGAGCTCTGCAGAAAGGCTTTCACACCTTCTTCCTAAGTGCCTCCCTGCAAAGCCTTCCCGTGCCTGGCTCTTCCCAGCTTATTTGAAATTCCCCACCTCACTGTGGCGACAGAAACTGAATGTCAGCACCCATAGACACCCCCGGGCTGGGCCTGCCACTTTCTAACTATCTCCACCTGCTGCCCTCCTCCCAGCAACCCCTGATCTGTGTGTGTGTGCTCGCTCACGTGTGCGTGTGTGCGTGTGTGCTTGTGTGTGTGCGTGTGTGTGTGTGTGTGTGTGTGTGTGTGTGTGTGTGTGTGTGTGTGTGGTGTGCATGCTACTGAGCATGTGTGGACACCAGAGATCAGCCTCAGGTGCCAGTCCTTGCCTTCCACTGTGTTAGAGACAAGATTTCTTGTTGGCACTCACTCCCACCTCTGTGTCCCTGGGGATTCTCCTGTCTTTGCCTCCCATCTCAGTGTAAGAGTCCTGGCATTACAGATATGTGCCACCACCTCCTGACTTCATGTGGCCATTGGAGGTCCAGACCCGTCCTCAGGCTTGCAAAAGCAAACACTGCCCACTGAGCAGTCTCCCCCACCCGGAGGAAGAGGGCTTTTTATGAAGCCAATGAAGTAACAGCTTTGGGAGCCAGGAGAGCTCAGTTTGAGAGGAGGCTGGACCTTGCGTTTTCCCATCTGCATGTGAACACACATGTGCATAACACACACTATTCCATATTAGCCAGTGAACAAAGGGAACCTTACATGAAACAGTAGAACCAAAAAAAAAAAAAAAAAAAAAAAAACCCAACCAAAAAAACCCAACCACCCTGTTTCCTGTTTCTACCCTGCCATTGGGCCTCTCGTCCTTTTAAAGAGTCAGCCAGTCAAAATGTAGCTGCCTGAAATAGAATACGGTTCTTCCTACTGGCAACATGAAGCTGAGGGGAGACTGTGGTGCCCTATGCATGGACAGATGTCCCAAGAACGAGAGCGGAGCAGAACCCTTCTAGGAAAATGCTGACATTTTCTAGAAAGTACAGTTGTTCCGGAAAGGGGGGGGGGGGGGGAAGGCAGACATGCGCCATGGGACGGCAGGAAGGAAGCAGGCTTGTCCCACCTGTAGCCGGTGACCACGTGCAGCTGAAGAGGACCCCGAAAGTAGCCCAGCAGAAGAGTGTAAGCCCCGTTTAAAACATTATGGGGTACTTTCACAGTTTTCGCTTGTTTTTTTTTCTGTAGCTCCACTGGAACATGAGTTCAGGCTGAGGGAGGGCAGAGGCTGGGGGAGGGGGAAACCCCAGCCCCAACCGGTAGTAGCTGCATCCTGATTTGCATACAGCCCACCTTAGCCATCCCAAACTCTCTGCCCCTAAGAGAAGCAAGAACACATTGGATCTTCTGGATGACGATCTAGAAGATGGGTGCCTTTGGCAGTAAGAGGTCCCTGGAGAGAAGGAAAGGAGCTGGCGGTGGCCTCTCTAGGAGGGGTAGGGAGGACAGCCTGCAGGGGAGGAGGGAGAGCAGGGGCAGAAGAAATGTTTCTTGGGCTCAAGGGAGTCCCATGTCTGTAGAAGCAGGGGAAAAATAAAAGATGTGCCTGCTAGAATTTACTCCAAAAATCTCCTAGGCCATCCTGACTTCTGGGACTACCCTTTGTATAAATGTGATGAGGAAAAAAAAAAAAAAACATTCCAAAATGTAGCTTAGAATAATTACTCATTTTCAAGGCTGTACATCACTATAACAACCACCATGAACATTAGGGATTTTTTTCTTTCTGATTTTTTTTCAATTTTAATTTTTTAAAAATTTATTGGCTTTACATCCCAACTGTAGCCCCCTCCCTCGTTTCTGCCCAGTCCCACCCTCCCTCCTTCCTCTCTGCTGTTCCCCTCCCTTGGTCCTCTGAGACTAGGAGCCCTTCTCCCCTACCAACTGACCCCGGCCTAAGACGTCTCATTAGAACTGCCTGCATCCTCTTCCTCCGTGGCCTGGTAAGGTACCACACCAGGGGGAAGTGATCAAAATGCAGGCAACAGAGTCTGCGACAGAGACAGCCCCTGCCTCCCTTAATAGGGGACCCATATGAACACTGAGCTGCCTATCGGCCACATCTAAATGGGCGTCTAGGTCCTCTCCATGCATGGTCCTTGTTTGATGCATCAATCTCTGCAGGCCCCCCCGGGCCCAGATTTGTTGGCTCTGTTGGTCTCCTTGTGGAGCTCCTGTTCCCTCCGGGTTCTTCTATCTTCCCTCCCTCATTCATCCATAGGGTTCCCCATGTTCTGCCCAAAGTTTGGCTGTGAGACTCAGCTTCTGTTTTGATGCCCTACTGGGTGGAATCTTTCAGAGGACAACTAGGGTAGACTGCCATCCTGATCTCTCTTCAAGCATCTAGTGTCTATAATATCTGCCCTTCTGAACGAGAATTAAGCCTCCTCCCTAGAGTCCTCCTTGTTATTTAGCTTTTTTAGGTCTGTGGATTGTAATATGGTTATCCTATATTATATGGCTAATATCAGCTTATATGTGAGCATATACCATGCGTGTCCTTCCGGGTCTGGGTTACTTCACTCAGGATGATCTTTTCCAGCTCCATCCATTTGCCTGCAAATTTCACGCTGTTCTTGTTTTTGCTAGCTGAGTAGAATTCCATTGTGTAGATGTGCCACAGTTTCTTTATCCATTCTTCAGTTCAGCGACATCTGGGTTGTTTCCAGTTTCTGGCTATTACAAATAATGCTGCTATGAACATAGTTGAGCAAATGTCCTTGTTGTATGGTGGAGCGTCTTTTTGGTATATTCGCAGGAATGGTATAGCTGGGTCTTGAGGTAGAGCTGTTTCCAGTTTTCTGAGATAGCACCAAATTGATTTCCAAAGTGGTTGTACAAGTTTGCACTCCCATGGCCAATGAAGGAGTGTTCTCCTTTCTCCACATCCTCACCAGCATATGCTGTCACTTGAGTTTTTGATCTTAGCCATTCTGATGGATGTAAGATGGAATCTCAGAGTCGTTTTGATGTGCATTTCCCTGATGGCTAAAGATGTTGAGCATTTCTTGAGTTGTTTCTCAGCCAGCTGGCAATATCCTTCTGTTGAGAATTCTCTGTTTAGCTCTGTACCCCATTTTTAAATTGGATTATTTGGTTTGGTGGTGCTTAATTTCTTGAGTTCTTTATATATTTTTGATATTAGCCTTCTGTCAGATGTGGGGTTGGTGAAGATCTTAGCTCAAGCTGTAGGCTGTTGCTTTGTTCTGCTGATGGTGTTCTTTGCCTTACATAAGCTTTTCAGTTTCACGGGGTCCCAATTATCATTGTTGATTTTAGTACCTGAGCTGTTGGTGTTCTGTTCAGGAAATTGTCACCTGTGCTGATGTGTTTAAGGCTCTTCCCCACTTTCCGTTCTATCACATTTAGTGTGTCTGGTTTTATCCTGAGGGCTTTGATCCACTTGGACTCCAGTTTTGTGCAGGGTAATAAATACGGATCTATTTGCGCATTTCTACATGTAGACATCCAATTAGACCAGCACCATTTGTTGAAGAGTTTATCTTTTTTTCCATTCTATGATTTTGGCTTCTTTGTCAAAAATCAAGTGTCGATAGGTATGTGGGTTTATTTCTGGGTCTTTGATTCGATTCCATTGATTCGTCAGTCTGTTTCTATGCTAGTACCATGTTTCATCCCCAGGACCTGGACCATCTGGCACACAAAGGGGGTTGGATAGATAGGCACAGAAACAAGGCTTAGTGATAAAGTGATACAAGGAAAACCCCAGTGTGTATGATATATATGTTCATGTAAGTACACATACATGTGTGCATGTATGTACATATGGAAACCAGAAGTTGAATCAGATATCTTTCTCAATCACTCTCCCCATTTAAAAAAAATTTTCTAATCACATTTATTTACCTATGGGAGGGCATGGGCACCATGATGAGCCTGTGGAGGCCAGAGGACAATCTCCTTCCACCATGTGCGTCCCAGGGCCTGACCTCAGGTCATAAAGCTTGGCAGCAGCTACCATGTCCACTGAAGCACCTCACTGATCCTCTGTGTTCTTTGGGGGGGTGAGCGTGGTGGTAGAGTCCCTTACTGAACCCGGAGATCATGGATTCAGCTAGACCGGCTAATCAACAAGTCCCAGTGATCTATGTGTTTCTAGATCCCAAGATTTGACATCAGAGATGCCTCATCTGCTTTCTGTGTGGACTCTGAGGCTCCACGCTGGGGTCCTCATGCTTGTCCAGTGAGTGCTTTACAGACTGAGCCATCTCTCCAGGCTCAAAGGAAAAGCTCTTCAGGGCTGCCGGGAATGGGACTGAAGAGCAATGTAAACCCTTGAGGTGAAAACTCTGTGGACATTATGCTGCCGAGAAACTGCTGGGTCAGGAGAGGCCACCAGCCCTGCACAAAGACCATAGCTACTGTGTCCACAGGACCTGTGTGTCCACTACTCCTTCCAGGTAGGGTAGGACATACGATGACTGGTCTGTGGAGCCCTTCTACTGCCATGCCTTTGAGTGTCACAAATGGAAATCCCGAAAGTGTCAGGGCGACACCACCATCAAGATTTATTTGCAAAGTAAAGTTGCCAGAACCATAGGATTAGTGACTTTCCTCTCATCTGTAATGAAATGCCTGGTGGATGCAACTCAACCGCTGGGGTAATGGTCTGCTGGTTATGTGGTTGTTATGCGAGTAAGAAGGCTTGAGTTGGCTCCCAGTGCCCATATAAACATGACCCCAGTGATGTGCACGTGGAGGCCCAGCTCCGCAGAATCAGGGAGAGCGGGCTCCATGGGGCTCGCTGACCAGCTAGTCTCAAGAAATCAGTGACTTCCAGGTTCAGTGAGAGAATCTGTCTCAAAATACAAGGCAGAGAACCTATAGAGGAAGAGCCTAGACATCGGCTTCTGCCTTACACACACAAGTGTACACACGTGAATAGACAAGCACGCGTACTAGCACACAGAAGCTTAAGGAGGAAAGAATTTATTTTTGCCTAACAGATTCGCCAACTGAGGGGGTACGGTCCATCGCGTTGGGGGAAGGCACGGCAGCAGGAGTGTGAAGTGGCTGTTCATATTGCAGACAGGGCAGAAGGCAGAGTGGATAGGCAGCGAGGTCAGGCTGGTACGTCTCCAGGACAGTTACTGTTTGTGGGCACAGGCTTCCAAGTATTTGATCACATCCAACTCTAGCTAGAGAAGCTCTAATGTTAGACATGGGTAGAGGCAGATATTTCCATTGGCTTGGTCCCCCTTGATCGTGGGTGCTAACTGCCATACATTCCTGACCTTATGAAGAACAAAGAAACTGTCAGAATATGACCATTCAAACTCCATTGCCCCTTCTCTTATAGATGGAGACAGAGATAGAAGACACTCCAGAAGCTCAAAGGCCAGTTAGCCCAGTGCGCTCAGCAGTGACTAACAAAGAGACCCTGGCCCTGTCTCAAACAAGGCAGAAGGCAAGGACCAACACCTAAGATTGTCCTCTGACCTCTGTCCATGCGTGCACATGCGCGCGCACACACACACTCACAGAGAGGGAGAGAATCATCAATCTGGTAATACCAGCTCTAGACCCACCAACTGCCCCAGAGACAGACAGTTCATGGGCATTAGCATTATTATTTGTATTATAACCACATCACACGAAGAGGTGTTGATTGTATTTTCCCATCAAATTCTCCTATAAACACACGTGGGAAGAGATGGCAAGCTCATATACTCGTGACCGAATGGGTCATCACGTGACAGCTGCAAATCAAATTGTCTTGCATAACCCTTAGGCAAGCTGCTTCATCTTTCTATTCCTCCACTTGCTCTTTCAGACTCTCTGGATTCAAAGGAGTTGGCTCATTAAAAATAACTAGAAGAATGTTATGAACATAGAAAGCACTCAGAGAATTTGCTATTACTATCATTAATGTTTGTTACAAACATGATGCAAAGTCAAGATGTGCAATTAATCTAGGAAAGTAATTCATTCTAATAGCCCCAGCACTAGGAAGCGTGAGACGGGAGGATTGCCCCAAGTTCAGGGACCATCTGAGCTACCTATGAGTATCAGGCCAAACAGGGATTTGTAGCAACACTTTGTCTAAAGAAGAGGAGAAGGAGGAAAAGGGGAAGGGAAGGAGGGAGGGAGGAAGGGAGGCAGGGAGGGAGAGGAAGATGAAAGGAAGAAGAAAGACGTCATTAATAAAATGTAGCAAAACATTTTCAAACATTTATTAAATATAAACAAACATTATAAATGCATTTTTATTAAATCTGAGAGAATTTCATAGAATGTATTTTCATTATATTCATCCCTCACTCCTTTAATTACCTCCCAAATCCACCCACTCTCTTCCAACATAATGTCTTCTTTTTTTTTTTTTTTTTTTTTTTTAGCCCAATGAGTGCAATTTGTACTGCCCATATACACATACGTGTTTTTCTTTGGAACTTCTCATCCTCTGGCTCTTACGGTTATTCTGTCCTCTCTTCCACAATGGTCCTTGAGCCGTGTGTGTGTGTGTGTGTGTGTGTGTGTGTGTGTGTGTGTGTGTGTGATACAGATGTTCCCTTTGCAGCTGCGCCTATTCCACACACACACACACACACACACACACACACACACACACACACATCCCATGTACTTTGACCAGTTGTGAAATAAGCCAACATCCTTAAAGGCTTTATCCTAAAGGATCGTCTCAAGGAAAAGTCTAGTGCAGAGAATAATCTTCCAGCATCTTCTTTCTTCATTTTGTTTCTATGTATGTGTATGTGGCCGCACATGCAACAGCACGTAAGTGAAGATCAGAGGACACCTTGTGGGAGTCCACCCTCTCTTCCTGTCACGTGAGACCTGGACATTGAACTCAGGTGGTCAGGCTTGGTGGCAAACGTCTTCGCCTGATGAGCCATCTTGCTCACCCAGCTTTAATCTTTTTCAGATTTGCTCAGTGAAGTTGTAACAAAGAGCATTCAAGGCTCTAGTCCCTCCAGACATGGTTTCAAACTTTGTGTTCAGCTATAAAAAAAGATTCACAGCTCAGTTAGGACATAAATGCCCATGGAAATCCTGAAGGTGGTACTTGCTGGCGCCAGGGCTATTTCTGGGGCTCTGTCCTTTTCCTTAGAGAGCCCCACAGTCTCAAGCTAAGGTCGCATTAACAGCCTGGAGCAACTGTGAGAATGTATCACTAGTTAGGTCATTTCACCAACAGAAACCGAATGTCGCAGAGGATGGGCATGATACTGAGAGACCCAGAGAGTTGGCTCCTTCTGTAGGCTGTGGCTTCCAGCGGGTGGATGACCAGCTCTGCTGTATCAGTCTGACCTCTGCCTTTGCATTGAACATGTCTGCGTGTGCATTCTTAAAGGACGAGAGCTACTCCAGCATGACCTCCCCTTACGTCATTACATCCAAACATGCTTACTTCCTAATAAGGGTGCACTGTAGGGGGCCAGGGATCAGGACCTCAATGTGTACATCTGGGACAGTACAGTCAGCCTACAGTACAGCTGTGGGCAGAGTCCAGCGCCACCTAGTCTGGCTGCAGGCGAAGTGATAGCGGGTATGTAGTGGGGTTTAATGAGCCAGAAACATCGCGCCATTACAGTGAACCCTTCCAAGACAAACTCTATAGGTTCGGGATGTTAGGCCAGGGCTTTTCAGCTTCACCCACCTGTGACCCCTTTACAGCCAAGACATGTTTATGTGACCCAAATACATAGATACATAGAATAAGCATACAAACCAAACATCCACTGATAATCAGGCATGAAGAAATATATTTAAAAATAATTCTTTGGCATACATATAATCTTACCATTTATTAAAGATGGAGAGAACTTGAATAATAAGGACATGAATGTGCTTGCTTACTTTTACATCAAAAATTATGCCCAGAGCCAGCACTAGGGAGACAGGCAGGCAGATCTGAGTTCAAGGCCAGCCTGCTCTACAAAGCGAGTTCCAGGACAGCCAAAGCTACACAGAGAAACCCTGTCTCAAAAATAAAAATAAAAAAGAAAGGAAGGAAGGAAGGAAGGAAGGAAGGAAGGAAATAACTAAGCCCTGACTGGCTATTTGGCAATGCATCAGCAGGATGTACAGCATCTTCAATGTGTCTCAGATGTAACTGGTATTTTGATGTTATCTTTGTGAATGATGCAAATTCCATTCACATAAACTTGTAGTACAAAATGAAGCATGTTTAGGGATGGTTCCTAAACTGTTGGAAATTCTGTCCTAATTACAAGATAAAATTAAGTTCACATTTTTCCGAAACGAGAGCAATTTCAAATCGCAATTTTTACATTCCAACATTTTAAGAATACATTGCAAAGGCAGACTATTCTGATGCGTACATGCTGACGAGAGTTGGAAGAATATCAACTTCTCTGTCTTCTGTAAAAACAGTTCCCGCAGGAGCAGAAGACTTTGTGAGCAGTGGATGTGCTGATTCATGATGTACGATTGTCTAGAGCCTGGGCGGAGGTGTCTCCGGCTGTGCTCTTTGGTGTCATGTGATGGTGTGCACCATGGGAAGGCCTTGTGCTCTGAGTTCTGAACCAGGCCTGCAGTGACGTCACACGCTCCCACATGAGCACTGCCAGAAACACCTGGGGATTTGTCACAGTTGGATTTCAAACTCTTTCTTTGGATGCTGCATGTGGCCAAATAGCTTGTGACCCAACACACCCATTCAGTTCCTGACCCCATGGAAGGTCACAGCCTACACTTTTAGAGCCAGAGGCTGGCTCCTCAGATGCTCTCCACTCCTGGACAGAACAGGAAGAATGACATTCGCTTCCTGTGAGAAGAGATGAAGAGAGGCAGGTGGAAATCTAACACAGGTCCATCGTCAGATCAGATCTGTTGATCCTGAGAGGCCATGGCCTTTGAAAGCCTAAAGTGACAAAGGGAGGGCCTTGAAAAGGTCTATCCTTGACATGGAACCAAAGCGTCACCCCCACCTGGTAGTCTGGGATTGAGCAAACCAGTTGTATAGAACCTGAACCACAAGGCGAGTGTGGTGGCACATTCCTTCAATCCCAGCCCTCAGGAGGCAGAGGCAGGCGGATCTCTGTGAGTTCGAGGCCAGCCTGGTTTACAGAGCGAGTTCTGGGACAGCCAAGGCTACACAGAGAAACCTTTGTCTTGAAAAACCAAAACAACTCCTCCCTCCCAGAACAAAACCCAAACACGAACCACTACTTGACTCATGAACTCCGATGCCTGGCTCTGTACATGGGCAGGAACAGAAGTAGTACCAAAGCCAACAAAGGTGCGAGAGGCCAGACATCTGGAGAAATGATGGAAGCTATCAGGGAATGCTGTGTGAAACTAAGTAAGAGGATTGTTTCTTAACCAGAGAATTAATGCTCCCGTGCCCCCCACCCCAGGGACACTGGCTGAAGAGTGTTCTTTTGGGGTAGCAATTCAGTTCCGCTCATGCTGGCAGAGACCTGGAAGGTTCCAAAGACATCCAGATGAGGACTGATGAAGAGACATTAAAATAAACAGCATGGGAGGACACACGTCAGACCCAATTACCACAGAGGGCTTGCGCTGATTTTAGGGAAAGCAACTTAATAGGGCACAAAAGACAGCTTAGGCTGTGACAATCTTTCAGTACCATGTCGCATCCTATGAGAAAGGAAACGTGATGGGAGCCTGAGAGTTACCTCAGGATGAGCCCTGTTGACCTTGGACAGATCCCTACCCCTCATAAAAATCCCTGCACAGCCAAAGTTGCTTATGTCCTGGACCTGGGATTCCCATTTCTGGAACCAAGAGAATTCACTGAGTGACTGTGAAGACTCTCAGTGGTGCACGCCTCTAATCCCAGCACTTTGTGAGTCCAAGTTCAGTCTGGTGTATAATCAAGTTCTAGGACAACCAGGGCTACACACAGAGAAACTCTGTGTTAAGAAACCAAAAATCAAAACAAGATCACACACACACACACACACACACACACACACACACACACACACACACACAAAAAAAAAAAAAAAAACCAAAAAACAAAACCCAACCTAAAACCATTCCACATATTGCTCTGAGAAGAATATAGACAATCACCCAGGCCACTGGCTTAGAAAGCGTTGTTGTTGTTGTTGTTGTTGTTGTTGTTGTTGTTAATGAAATAAGAAGCTATTCTCTTACAACTCTAAAAGAAGAATGTGTCAGAGAGCTGAGGCAGTGGGGTTAAGTGCTTGTCTAGTAAGCTGAGGGGCCCCCGCTTTGATCTCCCAAATGGTGGCGCATGCCTTTAATCCCAGCACTCGGGAGGCAGAGGCAGGTGGATTGCTGTGAGTTCGAGGCCAGCCTCGTCTACAAAGAGAGTCCAGGACATCCAGGACTGTTACACAGAGAAACCCTGACTCGAAACACCTTAAAAAGGAAAAAAAAAAAAAAAAGACATGGTAAAGCATGCCTCTGTATTCCAGCATTTCACAAAGGTGGGACGGGGTGAGGGCAGGGGTGAGGGTGGGGGTGAGGTGGGGGTGAGGGTGGGGGTGAGGGTGGGGGTGGGCGGGGCACATGGAGACTGGCAGATCCCCAGGTAGATGAAGAACCCCCCCCCCCCAGCCACAGTTGTAATGACAGCAGCTATTGGACTGCGGCTGTCAGGAGAAACAGGCTTATCCCTTCTTAGAGCTGTTGCTGAAGTACAACCATCTAGTCCTGCAACGTTTAAGGTTGGGCTTCCTGCTTTAGACCTTACAGAGACAGACAGGTTAACTAACTCCATTCAAGGACGCAGAGTGGGCAGTGAGCACCTGCTGTTTCTACTACTATGACTGCACCTGCCGGCCCTCCCACGTGCCTTTCATGGAACTCTCCCTTCCTCCCACTCTCTGCACCCCGAGCCCCCCTGACCCTTGTCACTGGACACTGTCAGGGGACTACTGTCACTGTCCCACATCACATCCTTTTGGTCCAGTTTCCTCCCGTCCTCATCTAGTGATTCCGGATAAATCTGGAAGTCTCCTGAAGCCAAAGCCCTCTTTCATTTACAAAAGGTGTCTACCAAGTAAAGATCAGATTCAGCAGCCTGGCATTCAGGCTCCAACTGGCTGCTCAAATGCCACCACTCACATATGTTGTGATCGCCCATTTAGCTCAGAAGTGACACCCAGCCTGTTTCCCTACAACCCAGGGATGCGCATATGGGAGACAGTCACTTAGACAGACGGAGAGGTTTCTATAGAGAGAGGTGTGGCTGTAAACACACCCTAGTATATCACATATCTTTTGAGAGAATTGGACAAACATTGTCACTTGTAGTTCTTGCTTTTGCTTTTTTAATGTGTGTGAACACACACATGTATGTGCAGGCCAGAGGGCAACCACAATCACGAGCTCTCACGTCCACCCACATTGCCTGGGACAGGGTTGATCTCTGGAACTCACTAAGTAGACTAAATTGGCTGCCCAGTGAAGGCCAGAGATCTGCTCACCTCTGCATCTCTGGCACTGAGATTACAAGGCTTAAGAGGGGTGCGGGGATGGGCAGTTACAGGGATCTTTGCAAGATGAGCACTCAACAGGCAGAGCCACCTTCCTATACTGGTTTCTGGTTTCAGTTTTGGCTTTTTAAAAAGTGTGTGTGTGTGTGTGTGTGTGTGTGTGTGTGTGTGGTGTGTGTGTGTGGTGTATGGTATGTGTGTTTATGTATGATGTGTGTATATGTGTGTGTTTATGGTGTGTGTATGTGTGTGGTATGTGTGTTTATGCATGATATGTGTGTATGTATGTGTGTTTATAGTGTGTGTATGTGGTGTGTATGGTGTGTGTGTTTATGTAAGATGTGTGTTTATGGTGTGTGTGTGTGTATGTGTGCATGCTATGTATGGTATGTGTGTTTATGTATGATGTGTATGTGTGTTTATGGGGTGTGTGCGTGTGTGTGTGTGGTGTGTATGGTGTGTGTGTTTATGTATGATGTGTATGTGTATGTGTGGTATGTATGGTGTGTGTATGTTATGTATGATGTGTAATGTATGTGTGTGTGTTTATGGTGTTTGTGTGTGTATGTGTGTGTGTGTGTCACAGCACACTGCAGAGGTCTGAAGACAATTCTGTGTAGTTGGTGACCTTTATGTGCTTCCAGAGACAGAATTCGGGTCCCCAAGCTTGTGAGACAAGCACCTTTAACCAAGCTTGTAAGCCATCTTGATGGCTCAGTTTTTGTCTTTTTGGTTCTGTTTTTGTTTCCATTGCGGTCATGTTGCTCCCAATCCTCCTGCCTCAGCCTCCCAGGTAGCTGGCTTTTTCTGGACTGGTGTTTCTAGGCTCAGCGAGTGACCCGCTGCTACCACCCATTCTCCTAGCACTGTTCTACTCTGCTTTTACAAAGTGACAGCATCCTGAGGTGCTAGAACTTTCTATGGTGCTGGGAACACACCAGGTAACACTTACAGAGGGAGAAGAGACCTGGTGTGTGGTCAGGCTAGCCCTGTGAGCTAACAGAAGAGAGAAATCCATCGGAAACAGCAGGGCCTAGCACAGGAGCTGGGGCAGGACAAGAGAGAGCATCATGACATGTGGAGAAGTGGGAGTCAGTCCTTCCAGCTCCCCAGAAAATTCCTCCAAAGGCCTAGACTCCCTAAGAGTGATTCTAATTTATTCATTTAAGATTATATGAGGAGGGTGGAGTGGTGCACACATTTAATCCAGTACTCAGGAGGCAGAGGCAGGCAGATCTCTACATTCAAAGCTAGCCTGGTCTACATAGAGAGCTCCAGGACAGCCAGTGTTTTATATAGAGAGATCTTGTCTCAAAACCAAAACAAACAGAAGATTATACTGAGGGGTGGGAGGGGCTGAGAAGATGGCTTAATCAGTAAAGAGTTTGTCAAATAAGACTCTGAATTCTACCCCCAGAACCCATATAAAAAAAGCCAGGCTCAGAGGTGTGCACTTGCAGAGGCAGAGAGGCAGAGACAGGAGGATTCCTGAAGATCCCTGGCGAGCCAGCCAGCCTAAACTACTTGATGAGTCCTAGGTCAGTGAGAGACCCTGTGTTATAAAGAAAAAGAGTGGGCAATGGCTCACATGTGTATACAACACACACACACACACACACACATGCATTTATATGTGTATATGCATGCACACACAGAAAATAATAAGACCCTTTCTTTTCTTTTTCTCTCTTTCAAATGTTACAGGTCTCATTGTCACGACTGTAATATATCTACTGTGATGGAAGCCATGACCTGTGTGTTAATTTAGCCACATTGACCAGTTCTGGACAAGAAGACCTGTTCATATTCTCTGCAGAACCTGGCAGCTTCCAGGGAAACAGATACACATCACACTGGCCCCGAAGACTGACCGGAGAAAGAGCCACTCAAGCAGACAGTCCCTTCGTCTGCACTTAACAGCTTGCAAGAACGAGGCAAGATGGCTACTGACAACACCCCGGCAACCTCCTGCACCCCAGTGCTGGCTACAATTCTATGTGAAGCAGACCTCCTGAGGATGCTGTGCTGAGGAGGGGGTCTGTGTTCTGACTGCAGGGAGGACTAGGGGTCCGCAGGTCACGAGAGCAATCAGTACCAGTAGGAAGGGGGCACTGAGGAGAGGACCCAAGATCACCCAAGTCAGTTCTTGCCCTTTGCTTCTCTGTCAAGCTGTCTAGACCTTAGGCTAGAGCAGGGTGAACTGTTTCTTCCCAGTGTCTAAAAGCTCGATTCATAAAAATTTGAAGTCTACTCTTGCTCAGGGATCCTTAACGTAAGATTTAACTTGGTGGGACGATTAAGCCTGTGAAGGAGGCTCAGCCCTCCGCAGTCCTCTGCAGAGCTCTGCAGGGGATGAGAGACTCCCACGCACCAGGTCAGGCAAGAGGCTCATTTCATAAAGCCTTGAGGCTCACTAGGTGGAGTGTGTAAGGGCTGTAGGCAGCTACTTGAGTGAAGAGGCCAGAGTGACCTGAACTTCCCAGAAAAGAAGCCACACCTGGGTTAAGCACTTGGAGAGGTGGTTGAGTAAAACTTGCATGGGTGTGGAGAGCTGCAATGTTGCAGGGGCGAGAAGCAAATTATCTTGGCAATCTTTAGCTCCCTTAGCTGCTCTCTGTTACCCACCTGTGTCTGGTCTAAAACCCTTGTGATGTGAGGCACATCCTTTCAGACTATCCTAACTGGCTCCTCTGCCTTCTGCCAACCCAAAGGCTGCGGATGCCATCAGACTGCACTTGAGGCCTACAGCAGAGGGCTTCCCCACCCTACTGTCACCCACCTACCTAATGTCCCCACCGGTGCCTCTGAAGGGTGTCCTGATTTATAGCTGCCTTTTTTTCCCCTTTTGCTATAAAAAGAATATGAAACTGTCACCACGCTGGGACATGGAATTTGGGGCAATGCGAATCTGTGGCAGGGTAGCTGTCACTCATTTGGCTAAAGAATAAACTCACATTCTCTTTGAGATAAGAGCTGTTGGGTTTTGTTTCCCCAGCAGTAGAAAATCTAGGCGTCTGCCTTTTCTGTTCATCCCGCTTTATTCCGGCTGGTAAGGCAAGAGAGGACAAGGAAGAGAGGGGAGCAAGGCCTGCTGGGAGGAGGGGGAGGGAGAGAGATGGGGCAAGAAAGAGGAGGTTAATGAGACTCAAGGCAGACTGATGGCGGTTTCATTGAGAGGCTTGCTTTAGTCCATCATATGCAGAATTTAACTTGCTGTGAGTTTGCAGTGAACGAGACTTTGTCTTTTATTAGGTGGTATTTACAGCCCGTAACTTGCTAAACAATAAAAGCATCACTTTAAAAAAAAATATCCTTGCCACTAAAAATAAAAGCAAAGATTAGCTATTTATAGGCCGCTTGTCACCATGTCCTCTCACCACATAATGGGGGTTAAAAACAAAGACATGTGTGGCTCAAAAAGTAACTCTGCTGTCCTGAGAACCCAGGATGTGAGAACTGAGGCTCATAGAGCAATCTCAACTGCTGAGATTGCCGGTCAGTTAGGACCAATTCCATCTGCTGGTTTAGATGCTTGCAAAGTAGATGACATAAGATCAGTTTGTTTAAACAGACAACACGCGCAATTCAGAAACACGGCCAATTATTTTACACCTCGTGGATTCAAGATTATAAGCATAGGGGCTGGAGAGAAGGCTCACTCAGTAATGTGCTCTCTGTACAAGCCTGAGGAAGTGAGTTTGAATCCCCAGCACCCATGTAAAAGTCAGGTATGGTGCATGTGCCCAATATTCCAATCCTAAGGCCAGAATAGGAGACTCTGTGGGGTTCTCTAGCCATTCAGTAAGCTCGAAGTTAAGTGAGATTCTCTTTCAGTAAGTAAAGCAGAGAGCAACTGAGGGAGACATCATGGCCTCCACACACATATTCATGCATACACATACCAAATGGACCACACATACCAAAACATGCTACACAGATTGTGTCATTCAGCCCCTCTCTATAGCCCCCCCAACACCCTCCTTAAAAGAATGACAAGTAAGAGCTTTGGTGAAGTAGAATTTCAATGAAAAAAAAAAGCACAAAGAGGAGGAACCTAATTGCAGGCATCTTGCTGTACATCCTGAGTTACAGCACGCGGGGCTGGACAATCAAGTACGCATGAGGCATGAGCTCCTCAACCGACCTCCACATGCCCACTTGGCAGAGGAGTGACACTGTTTCCTCTGTGAAACGCCCTGGCTGACCCAGGCTGCAGCCTCAGGAAGCTCTCTCTGGTAGGAACCAGCTTTTACTAGGTTGTAGTCAAGAAGCAGCATTATCTGCTGCCAAATCTGTTTGTGCTAGACTTCTTTGTCGTACTAATTACACGGGGCCAAATATTGGCAGTAATAACAGCCTGTGTGGGTTACACGCCCAGTATGAACAATGGCCTTGTTTTTGTTCTCTGTCTCTGTCTCCCACCTCACTGCTGCTGCTATTACAAGCGCAAGCCAACAAAGCCAACTCTCCATGCGAGGGTCCTGGGGCTCACGTTCAGACCCTCATCCTTGCGAGGCAAGCGCTTTGCGGACTGAGCCAGCTCCTCATTAACCTTTGTTTTGCCTACTACAAAAAGTGGGGGTGCACAAATCAGCTCTAAGCTAGCACAAGCACAGCTTAGATAAGAGCCTAGGCAGTCTACTCCATGGCCCTGCTTGCAACTACTCAGCTTTGCTGTCTAAATATCAGATGAACCAGTGCACCTAATGCAGTAAAGTTAAATACTACATTATTGTAGATATCTATGTTTCCTGCTTTGCCATACTGTTTTTTTTAATTGACAACAGCAAAAAAGCACCAGAAAGAAGGTTTTTATCTTTACACACACACACACACACACACACACACACACACACACACACACCTAGAACCAATAATAGGGACCACTTTAATAGAACCACAGAATAGGACCAGCAAGATGGTTCAGCAAGTAAAGCTGCTTGCTGAGCTAAATGTCATGACCAGAGTTTGAGTCTCAAAACTTTGATTAAAAAGTGGGGTGCAGTAGCTTATGCATCTGTAATCACAGCACTCCCCCAGGGAGAATGGGTAGAAAGCTCATGCATATATAGGCACACACAGGCACATAAATGCACATGCGCGCACGCACACCACAAAATAAATTCAATCTCACAAAGCAGATGGAAAGCAAGCTCCTGGATAGCAGTTGTTCGCCTTGTTCGTTTCAGTGTCCTTAAATCTAAGAAGAAACTGGAGCTACAGTTGTGAGCCATTACGTGGGTGCTGGGAATTGAACCCAGGTCCTATGGAAGAACAGCCAGGGCTCTTAACCGCCGATCCATCTCTTCAGTCCCCAACTCAAAGAGACTTAAAGAACAAAACACGAACCCTGGGAGACAGTTCAGCCATAAAGTGCTTGCAGGGAGCTCCAGGTGAAGAGCGAGTGAGGAAGACCCTTGAGATCAGCTCCTGGCCTCCACACAGGTACACACACACACACACACACACACACACACACACGCATGCACGCACACATACAGGAACACACATATGCACACAAAGGTAAACAACACCCGGGGTTGACTTCTGGCTTCCACACTCTTACGCACACATGCATGCACACGCACCCATACACATATGCACGCACACACACACACACACACACACACACACACACACACACACAAGAAAAGGAGCAAAGAATGCTCTTCTCATGACCTTATATTGGATTCCCTATTTCTGGAAAGTCAAAACAAAACAAGACAATTTGTGTATATTTATTATGTAGTTAAATTTTATATTTATATGTTACATAGTACAAAATTATCTAACTTACAGCTATAGTGTATAATAATGTCATTTATAATAGCCATGTATTATAAATATACATAATAAAATTAGGTGTGACATGTGTATGTGCATATATATATATATATATATAACACATGTGTTCATGTGTGTGTATGAGGATAAAAGTGATGTACAATAAAGCATAGTTGCACTATAAAAGCGACCTTTAGCCTCCAATTAAAATTGTAAAATACTTCACGTTGACTCGTTCCATTGCTCAGCCCCTTTTCCCTTCCAACCCCACTCCCAAACAATCTAGAGAGATAGAACACACATTCTGTTGACTTCAAAGGGCCACTGACCTGTTATGGCATCTTGAAATCTACAAGTGGGAATGGGGTCAGGTGGCAACACTTCCTTGGGCCCCACCCTGCCCAGCGAAGCAGCATGCTTGGTAAGGATATACATTTACCCAGTAAACTTGTTTATTCTTGAACAGGCTGGACACTGTTACAAGGACTGAGCTCTAGGGTCGCTTCTAAGGGAAAGCTGAACGTTTGCTTCCAGTGTTTAATTGACTTTGCAAAGCTGAAGCCCTGGAGGCAATCAGATGGGCTGTTCAGACAGCAGTTGAGGAATAAGGAAGTTAATAGCTGGGGGTGAGGGGGAGGGCTACTTCTGGGGGATGTTGGCCCCTATTTAAATAAAGATCCTCCTGAAAGGTTTTGGCAAATTTGATTCTCTTTTCCTCCCACTACGTTTCCCATGATTTGTAATGCACAGACATCAACTGGGAGCACAGCCTCCTTAGTAAAAAGAATTCCAGCTTGGAGTCTGTGATTCCAAATCCAAGTTGAGCTCTGAGGTGAAGAATGGATGTGACGGGCATGCCGACTGGTGTGAGCCAAGGGCTGCAAAATAGCTGTGCACGGAGTGGGACCAGCCACGGGCAAGCACCTACTTCTCTACGCAGAGAATCAACGCCAGGCTTTACTGAGATCTCCCGTCAGGAGTGCTCTCAACTGAGGAGAACCCGAGCCTTAGGTGTGGCCTGTATTGGCAACTCTCATCACTGTTATCAAATCCTTGATGGCTTAAGGGAAGAAGGGCTATTTTGGTTCACAGTTTAGGGGGTACAGTCCACCATGGTGGGGAAAGCGTGGCAGCAGGAGTGTGAGGAGACTGTGTTAGCTTACAGGCAATTCTGCTGGCCTGCCCTTGGGGCCCTAGCAATGTCTTACATCATCAACTGCTACACCAGGTGTGCTAGGTGTCCACCAGATGAAAGGACCCCTGCTACTCTAGCGCGCTCTCTCTCTCTCTCTCCCTCCCTCCCTCCCTCCCCTCCCTCCCTCCCTTTCCCCCTCTCTCTCCCTCCCCTTCCCTCCATCCCTCCCTTTCCACTCTCTCTTTCTACCCCCTCCCTGCTGCTCCCCTCTCTCTGTCCTAAGCACCCATTTTTCCTCCCTCCCTGCCCCTTTCTCTCTGCCCTCATGGCTCACTCACTATCTCTACCCCTTCTCCAGGGCTCCCTCTTCCTCCCTGCACCAAAAAACCTCCTTTATACTAGATCTGTTGCATGGCATAATTCCTCCGTGGAGTGCACCTTGGCACGGGCCCCGCCATGGTACCCCTCACCTCATCATTAGAGATATTAGCAGACTGTCCAATCACATGTGTTTGTAGTCAGGAAGCAGAGAGGAGGCAAGGCTATCAAATCTCCAAGCCTGTCCCCGGTGATGGTGACCCACTTCCTTCAGCCAGGGCTCCTGTTCCTAAAGATTCCACAACATTCCCAAACAGCACCACCAGCTGGGAACAAATGTCCAAATATGTAGGAGGCACAGCTTGGAGAAAGCACTGAAGAAACCAAACTTGTTAAACATGTGGGCCTATTTTCTTCAAGGGAAGGAAATGATGCCTTTTCACCCCGAAGGCTGAGAGGATGCTGTCTAACAACCTAGTGACCTCTTTGCTACTCTATAGAGCCAACCTCCACCTGAATCCCCCAAATCCTTGGCGTTGTTTAAGTTGCATCTCAGTGAATAGAACTTTTCCTTATGAAAGAGGTCCCATGTACTCTGCATCCCCCATTAACACAATCCATCCTTATGCTTAGTGCAAATCCTCCTGAGGTGTTTCCCCTGAGCTCTGCTAATCGGTCAGTAGAACTCATTTGAGAGGGCACAGGTGCCTTGCTACTTTGCAAGAGAGTTTCAGTGTAGCCATCCCTGAAGCTTTGAGGTGATGCCTGTCAGGTGGAGACCTTTCCCGCCAAAGTTTTACTGTGCTGAAATGTGCAAGTAAATAAAACCCTGAGATCAGACTCTGGAAATTTTGACCCAGCACTTGCTAAAGTGGTGCTGACCCAGGTTTCAGTCTTCACCTCATGTGGGTTGTTTCTCTCTCGTCTGTGACACTTGGAGGGACCCTGACACAAACACACAAGCCCATGGGGGGACATTTCACATCCAAACCACAACACTGCATGCTCTCGGGTGAGCTATGTATCCTCTCTGGTCCTCGTTTTCTCATTTATAAGTGGAAATAACTTTGAGCCTTTGATGATAACCATTCAGATCGAAGGATACAACCATGGTACATTGCTAGAATGCTGTAAGCACCTAAGGGATATATGCAGATGGTTCTGACACTCTCTCCATGTGACCAGACCATTTCGAAGTCATAGCTCATTTCCAAAATGAAAAGGGAGACAATTCTAAACCAGGATCCCACTATTTACAGCATTGCCAAATCAGTGATGTCTTTAGGTATCTGAATGTACACTAGTAAGCCCCTCAGCTCCACAGCACTGTGAGCAGAGGACAGGGAAGCAGAAAGATGAGGAAAGCCTCTGAAACTAGCATGGAAAAGAAAGGTGAACAAATAGCACAGACCCTGGCACAGCCAGCAGAGGCATCTCTGTGGGTGCCCCCGGTACTCTAGGAGCCTCTCCCACAAGCACCGTAAGAAATAAGATATTTCCAAAGGGCTGCTGCACTGGGGCCTGACAAGCCAGGTCCTGTGCTAGGCTGAGTTAGCCTCCCTCCCGTTGCCATAGCAACACTCTATCAGAAGTCACACCACCTCCAGCCTGGGAAGCAGGTGCTCGTTCTCTTCAGCACTGAGAAATGTCTAGAAGGTTCTTTGAAACTGATTTAGTTCTCTATGTTCTGGTGGGGAGAGGGGGAGGTTCGACTGTTAATCAGTGATTCGGCAGATCAAACAAAACCCTACCACAGCAAGTACGGACAGCCTGGGCTACGACACACTGGACTAATGATGTCAAGAAAACATTTTGACAGCCACTCAGCTAAGTGTCAAACACTCGAGAGAAAGGAACATGGGCTTACAAAAGAAAATCAGCAAGCCAGTACAATGAAAGCTGAGACTCAGTCGGTGCATTCAGGCAGTGCCAGCCCCTCTCCTAGGCTTTGTGAACCACCTTGTCATAGAAAGAAAGAAGAAAGCCCCAAAGATGTCTGCCAGAGCATGTACTAGGGTGAGCAAGGGATGGATCACAGACAATAGCAAAGAATCGAAGAGTGCAGCTTTATAACGTCCTGCTTGGTGAATAAACAGTGGTAAAGTATGGGTACAGGCTGGAGAGATGGCTCAGACCAAAAAAAAAAAAAAGATCCTTGCTGCGAAAGTACAAAGACCTAAACTCCAACCCAGGAGCCCAAATGAAATGCTGGGCATCACGCCATGCACTAATAATCCTGATGCTGAGATGGACAAGAGGCTTCATGGGACTCACTGGCCAGCCAGCAGAGCCAAATTAGTCAGTATGAGGTTCAGTGAGAGGTAGATGACCCACACAGTTTACTTGTAGCTTACACACAAACACACACACACACACACACACACACACACACACAGAGAGAGAGAGAGAGAGAGAGAGAGAGAGAGATACAGACAGAGAAAGAGAGACAGAGAGAGAGAAAGAGAAAGAGAGAGAGACAGAGACAGACACAGAGAGATACACAGAGTAAGAGACAGACAGACAGACACAGAGAGACACAGAGAGAAAAAGAAATACACAGAGAAAGAGATGAGCACACACACACACACACACACACACACACACACACACACACACACACACACCACCTGACTGCACTCTGACTTTTTAGTTCAACCATCTCCCTTTTTGAAGATGCTGAAACAACGATCTCCCAATTATGAGAGTGAAATCTATATGCTCCTGAGATGAAGAGACCAGAGAGAGCCTGATCACTGACAAGATCACAGACTGATGTCCTATACAGTCACAGGAGAGTAAAATCCCATTCGACCAAGCTAACCCAGTTAGGTGCTCTGTCACAAGCAGCTCAGGGACATTTCTTCACTTCTAGACCACAGAAGAGAACATTGCAAGGCTCGAGATGCGGCTCACTTGCTAGAGTGCTTACCTCAAAGACAGAAGGCCCTGGGTTCGATTCCTAGTAGTGGACCCTGGGCGTGGTGGTGGGTAACTATAATCCCAGGAGTAAGGAGGTGAAGGCGGGAGGATCCTCGGCTGCCATGGCAGGTTCAAAGCCAGCCTGGCATACAATGACAACACTTCTCAGAGAGCGCAGGAAGAGGCAGGGAAAGGAGCAGGATGGTAAGGAAAAGACATGAAAGGGAAGACTGACTTGAATGACTCTGTCAGGGAACTGAAGAGTGTAGCTCGCTTGTGGCCGATAATCCGCACCGTAGAACAGTAGGAATGTCAGGCCATCCCGGGCTTTTCATTAGTAAACACTTTTTTTTTTTTTACTCTTCTGATATATTTTAGGAAATTTCATATTTCTGCCGATCACTTAAAGGATGCCAACTTCCCGAGAAGATCTTAGAATGCGATTCTGAGTCCATTCCCAGGCGGCAATTCTCTATAAATTACATTTCCGTTCATTGTGGACAGTTTTCTAAAGCTCCTTTGCAAAAGAGCAAAGCTGAAAATCAAGAGTAGATGGTACTGTGGACCCATGTTCCAGCCCCCATTTCTTCTGGCCGCTCTCTCTGCAAGTTCTTTTAAATTCCCTAATACTAAGTAAGATTACGTATCCAGCAAGATGAACATACTAAGCCATATACATTTGAAGACTTCATAAACATATGCATTATTCCCCATTAATGAAATGAACAATAAATGAAATCTCGGGAACATCTCAGAAAAAGAGTAAGTTGGGCTGGGAAGATGGCTCTGTGTATACGCGTGCTTACTGCTACTGAATTTGAATGCCCATCACCCCCATAAAAAGTTAGACGTTGCCATGCAGGAGTGCCTGTGACCTCAGCACTGGGGGGGAGGAGTAGATATATGTGGGTCTTTGGGGCTTTCTAGCTCCTGGTTCAGTGAGAGATCTTGTCTTAATAGAATAAAGCAGAGAGTGATAGAGCAGGACGTCCAATGCCTCCCTCTGACCTCCACACACAGGCATGTATACCGAATATACACCACACTGACTCACATACAACAAAAAGAAGGAGAAAGGGGGAAGGAAAGAAGAAAGAGAAAACAGAGGGGGGGTAAAGGAAGGAACTAAGGAAAAACAAGCAAAATAGGAAGAAAAGAAAAGAAAAAAAAAGAACAAAAAATGTTTCTGTTAAGTTCTGAACAGGCTCATGTGTTAAACACTTGGTTGGTCCCAGGCTTATTTAGAACATTCTGGAAAGTTTTCAGGTGAGAACTAGTTGGAGGGTGCACCTTTGAAGGGCCTCCCTGGCCCCCAATCCCTCCCTCCCTCCCTCCCTTTTCGTGCTTCCCAGTCACTCTCAGGCACGGCAAGCTGTATCACGCACTTCATACTTAAGAGCAGTTGATGGGGACGCAAAAAGAGCCCAGCTGGAAAACATGGGAAGTTCATGTTGGAGACAATACGCAAGCTAGAAGAACACAGAAACAAAAAATTTATCAAAAGCCATCTGCGAGGCTGTGGACGGGCCTCACCTAGCATGCAGGAAGCCCTGCCTTCTGTTCCCCCAGCGCAGCAGAAACTGATCGTGGTGGCACATGCCTGTAACCCTCACAATTGAGAGGTAGAGGCATGAGGGTCAAGAGTTGAGGTCATCCTTGAATATACTGCACACCGACTCCAACCTCTGACTACATGCTCAACTTGCTGTATTAGTGTGGGCAGTAGGACTGCTCCCCCACTTCTTCCCTGAGGACAGGGACTTGTGTCCAGTATTCACTGGGTAGTTCTTCCATCCTTGGTTCTATAGGTCTTGGAGCCCCACTCCCACTCTCTTTCCCTCAACACACTCTCTGTCCTGGCTAGTTTTAACGGTCAGTTTGATAGAGCCTAAAATGGTCCTGGGAGAACATCTCTGTTGAAGACTGGCCTACATCAGATTGGCCTGCGAGCATGTCTAGTGGGTGGGGTGGGGCTGTCTTGATCAGTAACTGATGTAGGAGGGCCTGGACCATGTGGTGGCACTATTCCCGCAGCAGATCATCCTGAACTATTTAAGAATGCTTGCTGAACTCAAGCCCGCTCGCAGCACACCACATGGCCCCTGTCACACTTCTTTGCCTGTGAAATGAGTTCTTTGGTCGAGGGTAAGGCTGTGTGGACGAACAAGCAGACTAGCCTTCAAGTTCCTGCCCTAACTCCCTCTAGAGATGAACTGGGATCATAAACCAATAATCCATAATCCAATAATCCAATTGTCAGGGTATTTGCCATGGAAACAAAAGTGAAACTAGAACACCCTCAAGTGGCTCCTTTAAAAGGCCTCCATCCATCATCCATCTTTCTTTTTCTTTTTTTAAGGTTTATTTATTTATTATTATGTATATAGTGCTCTGCCTGCATGTACCCCTGCAGGGTCAGTAGAGGGCATCAGATCACGTTATAGATGGTTGTGACCACCATGTGGTTGCTGGGAATTGAACTCAGGACCTCTGGAGGAGTAGTCCGTGCTCTTAACCACTGAGCTATCTCTCCAGCCCCCCATCCATCTTTCTTTTTCTTTCTTTCTTTCTTTCTTTCTTTCTTTCTTTCTTTCTTTCTTTCTTAAAGATTTATTTATTATGTATATAGTGCTCTGCCTGCATGTACACCTGCAGGCCAGAAGAGGGCATTAGACCACATTATAGATGGTTGTGAGCCACCCTGTGGTTGCTGGGAATTGAACTCAGGACCTCTGGAAGAGCACTTGGTGTTCTTAACCTCTGAGCCATCTCTCTAGGCCCCCATCCAACCTTCTTAAATTGTTTCCCCACCATTTGTTGTTTGCATTACCACTTGCAGTTTCTCAGACACAAGGTCTGAGCTCTTTGGCAGGACAACCCTTGCTGTCCTTAGAGAGACCAGAGCATGGCATGACCAATGCTGCAAGTCTAAGGAATCCCTTCAGTGACGCAGAAGACATATAGAGATGAGTGGCCCCATTCTGTCGGCATGTCGTGTAAATCTTCAGCAGGGGAGATAGGAGGGAGAAGGCAATAATCCCACATGGGAGGAAATAGTGCCAGAGCCTGACACAGGTCCAGCTGCAGAACGCAGGGCGCTAACAGAGGTCGTTCTGTCTGTCACTTCAATACTCTGATCAACCACATTTCACTGATATTAAATGGAAAACCTCAACAGTAAGTATTGCCTAAGCTTTAAAGCGCTGTTCAGCGTGGCCTGACGCAGTCTCACTCCTCACTGTTGAGTATATTAATGACTCAGACCCATGTTATTATCCATCCTGCTAGGACCGTGAGTCACCCGTTGTGTAGAGTATCCATGCTGTATACGCTGCCCACCCGTGAATCACCTGGGAGCCACCTTGGGAATCACACTGACGCGGTGTTGGGATACTGATCGTGCCTAATTACGCCTCCAAAATGTGAAAGTGGTAGCGCTGGCTGACTCCATATGCCAATGAGAAGTTGTAAAAACCTCTCCTCTCCTTGAAAAGGGGAAACGTTTTGACTTGAAACAAGTGCGTGGCTGAATTTGCGAAGCTCTACTGTAAGAATGGATTTTCTCTCTGTGAAATTATAACATGGGTTGGGAGAGGGCTGTGGAAGGGCATCTGGGAGGAGGAGGAAGAGGAAGCAGCACTGGGTGTGATCAAAACACATTATACTCACACGTATGAAACTGCCAAATAATTTCAAACATATGAGAAATGTAAAGCTAAAAAAAAAAAAAAGGCAAGAGAAAGGTTAAAGCTCACACCCATGCACACGCTGGGTGCATCACAAGAAAAGGCCTCCAAGAAAGCTGTCCCCCAGGGCAGAAGGCAGCTTCAGTTAAAGGTGATGTTCAGGCTGTGTCCTGAGGTGTTGGACATATGAAAGAACTAGTTTTTTTTTTTTTTAGCTATGTTCCCAACAGAAATGACAGTAGTAATAACTGTCTCCCTTTTGCACATCACAGTCTCCCTTTTTGCATGTTCCAGATGCTATCTGGCTTACAAGCTCACTTCAAGGATACACGCTAGCACCAAACGGCTGTGTTTTGCTCTGGATCTTTGCCACCGACAGAGTTTTATTGCGGTCCCTCAGACGAAGCCTCCTTGAAGGCACTCTGAATGCTGCCCTTCATGGGCTGAAGAAGGTAGAACCATGAGTGCCCTCAGCGGTGCTGGTGACCTCGGAAGGAGAAGGATGGGCTTGCAGTCAGACACGTTCCCTGGTAAGTAGGCAGATAGGCAGAGAGGCCATGACCAGGTCATAACATGGCCAACTTCCAAGATGGCTGGCTTCTTCCTCACACTCCCGACTGAAGACTAAAACCTCACAGGTTAAAACAAAGGCCTTGTAGGCCCTTGTCTTCCACCATCAGGCCCCATGCTTATGGCAGGCTCAACAACCTTGTGGGCCAATCAGCCAAGCTTATCTTTCTCCAAACTGACCAACCCCAAACTAGGAGAGGAACACCCTTCAAAGACTCTGGCAGCTTCAACCCTCAAGGAGAGCCTGGGTTTCGGCTTCCCAACCCTCCCCCCTGTCCCCGAGACACACACACACACACACACACACACACACACACACACACACACACACACACATCTTTTTCTTCTGTGTGCCTGCTGCGTGTGTATCCTTAATGAAAGCCTCATTGGAAAAATAAAAGATGTCTGAAGGCCACACAGGAGAAGGTTCAGGAGTGGAAAGAGAGATTTACCTTCCACACAATCAGGTGATGGCTGCAGGGTAGAACAGGACAGAGGTCAGAGAAGAAAAAGTGTCCAGTGTCACCTCACAGATCATTGAAGGAGCCAGGATGAGACAAGCGGCTAGATAGGGCAGGCAAAGAATGCAGCAGCGTTCAGAGGGGAGCCGACAGAGAGGCAGTCAAGGCAGAAGGTAGCTATGAGGAAGACGTAAGCCCACAGCATTAAAGAGAAGGGACAATGGGGCATCTTGTCCACACAACTGGCTTCTGTCGTCATGATCCCAAAGTTAGGGGTGAGTGTGTTGGAGACTCCAAAACGTCTATGAGTCATTAGGGGGGGAGCTGAGAGACTCTGGCTAAGGATTGAGAGTCTAGTCAAACTAAAGTTGCAAGTCTCCCCAAATATGTCTATAGCTTTAACTCCATTCAAATTCCAATAGAAAATGTCTAGATACAGACAAACTGGATCTAAAATCCAGATGGTTTCTGGGTAGATGTCTCAGTGGGTAAGGGCACTTACCACCAATCCTGACGACCCAAGTACAATCCTTAGGACACAAGTTGTGAAAAGAAAGAACTGAGCCCTGCAAGTTATCTTCTGCCCTCCACATAGGCACTGTGGCTTGTTGATGCTCACACACACACACACACACACACACACACACACACACACACACACACACACACAAATAAATGTAAAAAATCAGATGGAAGGATCTAGAAAAGCTAAAACAAATTTGCAGAAGAAAAATAACATAAAAGCAATACACTCTCTACTATGAAGGTTTACTGTGAATGTGCAATAATTAGCACAGTGTGGGATTGGTAAAGGGATAGACAAGTGTATCAATGGGCCCACACAGCCCAGCCACAACTACTTATGAAGGCACAAAAGCAATTGAAAAAAAGAAAAGGTGTCCTCTTGGACAGATGACATTTAAACAATTGAATGCACATATACCAAAACCAAAACAAAATTAAAAAAATACTTGAGCTGTAGAGATGGCTCAGTGTGTGAAGTGCTTGTGACGCAAGCATGAGGACCCGAGTTCAAATCCCTGGAGACTTATGTAAAGCTGGCACAGCACTCTGTATCTCTAATCTCAGTGTTCCAACAAGGAGATGGGAAGTGGGCAGAAGAGAATCCCCAGAAGCCCATGGGCCGGCTAGTCTACAGCACACAGCAGCAAAGAACAAGGGACCCCGTCCTGAGTACAGTGGAAGATGAGAACTGGCAGCAGTGGTGGCGCTCTGACCTCAACCCGTGCGCTGGGGCACATGTGTACCCACAGTTACATATACACAGACGTCCTGTCCTACTTTCGTTTTCGGTTGCTGCGATATAAACACTCTCACCAAACCAAAAGCAACTTTTCTGGCTTATCTGAACTATGCTTTAAGTCATAGACCATGATTGAGAGAAGTTAGGGCAGAAACCACGGAGGAACCTAGCTTGCTGGCTCATGCTCAGCTAGCTGTCCTCAGTAAGCTGGGTCCTCAGTCATTGATCAAGACAAATACCCTACAGCATGGCCACAGGCCAGTCTGATCTGGATAATTCATCAGTTGAGGTCCCTTCTTCCCCAGTGACTCTACATGGTACCAAACAGATGACAAAAACTAACCAGGGCACACGCATGCATACAGCCAGTATTTGGGCTCATGCATCACACAATGGCTAACACAGAATAAATTGTAGATATAATGTAACGCCTGAGACTGTTAACATCTGTGGTGGTTTGGATAGTTATGGCTCCCATGGACTCGAAGTTTGAACGCTTGGCCCACAGGGAGAGGCACTATTAGGAAGTGTGGCCTTGCTGAAGTAGGTAGAGCCTTGTTGGAGAAAGTGTGGCACTGTGGGAGTGGACTTTGAGGTCTCAGATGCTCAAGCCCAGGCACCGTGGCTTATAATTCTTTTCCTGCGGCCTGCAGATCCAGATGTGGAACCCTCAGCTCCTTCTGCAGCACCATGTCTGCCTGCACGCCGCCATGCTTCCCGCCACGATGACAATGGATTAAACCTCTGAACCTGTGAGCCAGCCCCAGTTAAATGGTTTTTTTTTTATCAGAGTTACCATGGTCAGATGTCTCCTCACCACAATAGAAACCCTAACTAAATACAAATCCTAAGCAAAAGACAAGAAAAACACAGCTAGGCAAAGAGATCTACAGATGTAATACTGAAGTCATGCTCCATGGAAGAAAAAGAACTGGAAAGCTGACTTTATTTTTTCAAATGATACTACAAAGAAAATAATCCAAACTGCTAACTAGGAAGTAAGGGGTTTTTTAAAATCACATATTTGACAAAGAAGTTGTATTCAGAGTATATTTTATAAACTGTTGACACTGTAAGTAAACAATCCGTTTCTTCAAATGGGTAAAAGATTTGAAAAGCCACTTTGCTAAGGATGATACACAGATGGCAAATGAGCCCAGGAAAATATGTTCTAAATCATTTCCACTAAGGAAATGCGAACTAAAACAGTGATGAGGGGCTGGCGCTTAGTAGGTAGAGGGCCTGCCTGGAATGCACAAAGCCCTGCGTTCCATCCCAGCGTTGCATGAACTGGGTGTGGAGGTGTACGCCTGCAATCCCAGCACTCTGGAGGTAGAGTATGCCATCCTCAGAAAGGCAAGCCACAGCAACAGAGAAGAGGTGTGGATTCAAAGAGGCTAAGAATCAAATGGTCCACCTATTGATATCTTGGTTATTATGCAAACGTGAATACTCGTTACACTTCACAGAATTAGGGCTATGGAGGTGGCTCAGTTAGTAAGATGGTTACTAGGAAACCGCAAAGGCCTGAGGACAGATTCGCAGAACTTATGCACAAAAAGTTGAGTGGTATACTGGTGTAGGCAGGCAATCCCAGCCTTGGTTAGATAGGGGAAGTCCCCAAAATTCACTGGCCAGCTAGTGAAATCTGTAAGTTTCAGGTTCGGTGAAAGTCCCTGCCTCAAAAAATAAAAGTGAAATACAGTAAAGGAAAGGCACCCAAGGTGAACCTGGGGTCTTCACACACACACACACACACACACACACACACACACGTGTGTGTGTATATATATATGTATATATGAACATATATGCATATTCGTATATACATGTACATACACGTGTGTGTGTCCAATGGAGAACCTCAGCTTTACAAGAAAAAAATTTAAGTATATGTGCTTGTGCTGGGACAGGGAGACGTGGGAGTATATTCAAAAGGTATGACATGAGGCCAGAAGCCCCCATAAAAATCCAGGTGAGTTGGCACACACTACACTTAATCCCTGCTGGGGAGGTAGAGGCAGAAGGATCCCTGGGGATCAGTGGGCAGCCAAGTCCGTGCCTCAAAGAAGATCAAGCCTGAGGAACAATATATGAGATTGACTTCTAGCCCCCACCCATAGCTGCACATGCGTGTGCGCACACACATGCACACACACATACGCACACATGCACACACACATACGCACACATGTACGCACGCGCACACACAGGTACACACATGGGGTTTAAGGGAGAGGATGTTATAAAAGAGCAGGAAGGGTATATCCCAAATGGAGAAAAGAGACTGGCTCAACCTGGCAGAGCCAAGGCTAAAGTGAGCTGCTGTCAAAAGGAACCCTAGCCTATCCGCCGTGCCCTGTCTTTACGTCAGTTAGTCACGCCATACATATGTACACAGGCGGGGAAAGCAGGCTCCCTGTGATCAGGACTGAAATGCTAACAGTGACTCATGCTGGGGTTTAGGGAGTGAGTAATTATGATTCTCCCCTCTACGGTTTTCCTCCTAGGAAGGAGAGGGAGTGGCAAAGGAACAGTTTTCCTCTCCACCCCCATATCCACCGGCACTGTCCAGAATGACCACATCCAGGGAGCAGGGAGATGGCTCACTGGGCAAGGGGCCTGCCGTGCAATTATGATGACTCGAGTTCGGCCTCTGGCGTCTATATAAGCAGTAGAATGGGTGTCACGATGTGTGCCTGTTTTATCAACACAGGGCAAGGAGGAAACAAGAGGGCTCCTGTGGCTCGCTGGCCAGACTCTGGCTCACATCAGTGAGCTCCAGGTGCAGTGAGAGACCCTGTCTCAAAAATAAGGCGGAGCGCCATAAAGGATGCCCGACATCTACAGATGTACACACACACACACACACACACACACACACACACACGCACGCACGCACGCGCGCGCGCACACACACACATATATACACACACACTACACACAAGCTTCACAAGAGACAAAAAGAGAAAGAAGTTTCCGGCAGGCTTTCACATCACAGAGGAGCTAATCAAATGATAGCTCCTTTGGGCTGGGCCTGGCACAAGCCCTTTGGTTTCGCTGAGAATGAGAGTGAACTAAGCTTTGTGAATTAATACCCCCCCAGCACCACGCCACAGGACACAGCGGTGGCTTCCCTGGACTCAGCCCAGTCAGACTCTCCTCTGGGAACCCTGAATCAGGTCTGCAGGACTGACAGGTCTCTGTGTGACTAAGCTTATGCCTCAAGTGGCTGTGCTTCACCTCAGGGCCCAGGGAACGAAGGCCAGATGAGCAGATTCAAACAGTCATGCAGAGGTGGGAGACTGTCCCAACAGAGGTCAGAATCCCGCTCTTGCATGCGAAGCCTTAGAACGGAGTATGGCTTCAAGCTGATCAGCCTGGCCACTGATGCTTAGAAATGACTCCTAGTATTTCAAAGCCTGTCTCCAACCCTCCTGGTAGGAGGGAAGGTATTCTAAAGAGACTGTCTTAGTGAGGGTAACCATTGCTGCAACGAAACACCGTGACCAAAGCAATATGGAAAGGAAAAGGGTTTATTTGGCTTCCACTTGCACATCACTGTTTATCATCAAAGGAAGTCAAGACAGGAACTCAAAGAGGGCAGGAACCTAATGGAAGGAGCTGATGGAGAAGCCATGGAGGAATGCTGCTTACTGGCTTGCTCGTCATGTCTTGCTTAGCCTGCTTTCTTATAGAACCCAAGACCATCATTAGTTCAAGGATGGCACCACCCACAGTGAACTAGCCCCTTCCCCATCAGTCACTAATTTTAAAAGTGCCTTACAGGCCTGCCTATAGCCTGATCTTATAGAGACATTTTCTCAATCGAGGCTCCCTCCTCTCTGATGCCCCGAGCTTGTGTCAAGTTGGCATAGAACTAGCCAGTATAGATACACCTCGCTCTTGCCCACTTTGGCTACCAGGCTAAAAAAAATGGCGCCCCCCCCAAAACTGGCTCCCTGCCTGCCAGAAAGGGAAAGACTGAAGCCTGATGCCAGGCAGAGAAAGAGCTTGTCTCCCGAGAGACTTCACGGTTCTGACGACTTGTCAACCCACCTTGCAGGAGAAACTGGAGCCTGGGCAATGATGGGTCAGTGATGAGTGGGACCACACCTTGGCGGGAGCTGCTTAGCTATGCGCACCTCTTGCCTTCTGCTTAAAACAAAACCACATGCCAAGTCCTAGATGGACTTGGGGTGGGGAGGGAGAGTGGTAGGACCTCAGTTGTTTTTCTCATCCCAATGTGGCTATCTTTTTTTTTTTTGCTATCTCTTGACTCTTTATTGACTTATTGAGGTGGTAATATGGCTGAACCTAGCTTGTTAGGGATGCCAGGGTCCAGGATGTGACCCTCCCTAAACAACTCTGATAACATGCAGGGTGGTCCTCAAAGCCATGGGCTTGTTGATCAAGACAAACATCTAGGACAGAACTCAATAGAAGCCCAAAGATTCGTCAAATTCAAAATCCTTCATGAACTTCTTGCTACTCAAAAAAAAAAAAAAAAGCAGAGATAATAAACTGAGTGTGGGATACTCTGCCTTGGCTGCCTGAGCCTCTGTTGTGCTGGGCTCTACAGGAGTCTAGAGAGTGATGTTGGTAAACCAGGGTCAGGTGCTGTAAGTGTGCCTTCCACATGGTGTCCTTGCTAGAATGTGTGTGTGTGTGTGTGTGTGTGTGTGTGTGTGTGTGTGTATGCACACATATGCTCATGCAGATATGAATGTATGTACAAGTACATGCATGCACATGGGTGTGGGAGCCAGAGGTCAATCCCAGATGTCATGCCTCAGGAATTTGATCTTGTTCATTTGCTTGTTTGTTTGTCTGTCTAAGATACATTCTTTCAGATGGACATGAAGCTTGCTGGTTCAGCCAGCAAGCTCTTGTCTCTGGCTTGCCAGTGCTGGGATAATAAGCACACATTGGAGCTGCCTTTGTATGGGGCACCTGGTTCTCTCTGTCTCTCTCTCTCTCTCTCTCTCTCTCTCTCTCTCTCTCTCTCTCTCTCTCTCCCTCTCTGTCTCTCTCTCTCTCTGTCTCTCTCTCTCTCTGTCTCTCTCTCTCTGTCTCTCTGTCTCTCTCTCTCTCTCTCTCCCCCTGTGTGTGTGTGTGTCTGTCTGTCTGTCTTTCTGCCTCTCTCTCTATCTCTGTCTCTCTCTGTCTCTCTCTCTCTCTCTGTGTCTCTGCCTTTCTGTCTCTCTCTGTCTCTCTGTCTCTCTCTGTCTCTCTGTCTATCTCTGTCTCTCTGTCTCTCTCTGTGTCTCTGTCTTTCTGTCTCTCTCTCTGTTTCTCTCTCTGTCTGTCTCTCTCCGTCTCTGTCTCACTCTCTGTCTCTCTGTCTTTCTGTCTCTCTCGGTCTCTGTCTGTCTCTGTTTATCTCTGTCTCGTTCTCTGTCTCTTTCTCTGTCTCTCTGTCTTTCTGTCTATCTCTGTCTCTATCTGTCTCTGTCTCTGTCTCTCTCTCTCTCTGTCTCTCTCTGTCTCTCTGTCTATCTCTGTCTCTCTGTCTCTCTCTCTGTGTCTCTGTCTTTCTGTCTCTCTCTGTTTCTCTCTCTCTATCTGTCTCTCTGTCTCTCTCTGTGTCTCTGTCTTTCTGTCTCTCTCTCTGTTTCTGTCTGTCTCCCTGTCTCTGTCTCTGTCTCTCTCTCTGTCTCTCTGTCTTTCTGTCTCTCTCTGTCTCTCTGTCTCTGTCTCTCTCTGTCTCTCTGTCTCTGTCTCTCTGTCTCTTTCTCTCTCTCTCTCTCTCTCTCTCTCTCTCTCTCTCTCACACACACACACACACACACACACACACACACACACACACACCAAATTAAAATATTTTTCTTAAAAAGAGGAGTCCATGGTTGTCTCTGCTTATTCGCTTGGGTAAGTGACAAGTAGCTTGAGCTGCATTCTGGTTCCAAATCTACCCCCATGCTGGAGTTGCTGAGGCTCACAGAGCTGTCCGTCATGAGTGAAGATGGGCGTCTTCTCTAATGACGAGTTCCTCGCTCATTAGGCTTAAAAATAGCATGTGTGAGCAGCGTAGTCTTCGCTATCTTTCTTCTCTACAAGACACAACACACAACAAGTGTATTGTTAACTGAGGATAGTTTAAGCAAACAACTGATCATCTGAGAAGCTAAGGAAAACTGCAAAGAAGGTTGGCTACATGGATGTCTCATGTTCCTTTGGAGCAAAGTGGGCCTGGCTCGCATGTATTCAAGTCTTCATGCAGGTCTGCTGAACAATCCAGCCTCTAAAAGAACTCTCACAGGAAGGACACACTGGCGCTCAGCCTCCAGGACGTGCTACATGAAAGAGACCACCACTCAGGGCCAATTCAAACGAGAGGCCCGGCAACCCGGTGGCCACTTCCTTCCCACAGCAGCAGCCACCAGGGCTGCTTCCTTTACTTCTGAAGACTAGGGACACGTAGGAAAGGAAAACTCTTTTGATCACTTTCAGACTATGCCAGCACTCCAGAGACCAAAGGTCCTCTCCTCAAGCAAACACCTCCTCCTTTTGATGTCTTCCCCAAAGGGGAATTCTTCTGACCTTGGCCACTCCTTCCTATCCTGTGTAGAAAGATTCTGTGTCTTTCTAGGCATCCATACAGTCAGTAAAAACATCGGAGAAAAGACCCAAGGATCTGGTTCTTGCTACTTAAGCTTTAGTTCCTAAGTTCCTATTTCCAACAACCAACCTAAGCCAGCTATGGTGGCCCATACTTGTGACCCTGGTGCTGATGAGGTGGAGACAGGCAGATGCTAGAGCTCTGTGAATGGCAAAGAGCCCACATGGTCCATTCCTGGATCCCTAGTCAAATGCTATGCATGGATGCTCCAGAGCCTTTGAGGTGGGGCCAGCCTCAGCACCCTCATCAGGAACCATATGCCAGAATATCCTAATAATGTGCCTCTAAATTTCCCACCCATAGAAATACAAAAATAATAGCAATTATCCCATGTCTGTCTGTCTGTCTGTCTGTCTGTCTGTCTGTCTCTCCTTCCTGCTCCTCTCAGCACTGGAGTCACAGAAGCTCTCCCCTACACCCACCATTTTTACACAGCCTGGAAACCAAACTCATAACCTCATGTTTAAGTAGCACTTTACCAACTCAGACACGTACACACACGCACGCACGCACGCACGCACGCACGCACGCACGCACGCACGCAGGCGCGCTCGTGCGCCCCAGATCTTATCCCTACACAATGCTTAGCATAAAGGAGCCTTTTCCCAATATAATAACACGCCGTCTCATCTCAGTTGCTTAATTTCACAACTCTTCCTCCAAGTACAGTAAAGGACACTTGAGGGAAGAAAGCCTAAGAGTTTAAATGTCTGCTTCAAGGCCCCGAGATTTTCGCAATACCTCGTTCAGGGCCACAAAGCATTCTTGTGGCATCTGAAGCACAGGCTAGACACGGTGCCCAGCTGGAAACAGGAAACATAAGCCTTCTGAGCACCCAGAAGGAAGGCTGGGGTGAGGGCAGCGTTGCTCAGCCAGATTCCGGCCTGGCCTCTTGGGCATCCTCGCCCCAACACTTGCCATCTCCTGGCACATGCCATTCCGTACTCCACAGCCACAACCCAAAGTAGCTTTTGCAAGGCCACGGTCAGGCACGTTCATTACTAACTAAAAGCAAAAAGTAGAGTACGGGGCTGGAAAGATGAGTCGGAGGCTGAGAGTGCTTGCTGATCTTCCGAAAGATCCAGAACCCAGAGCCGGGCGGTTGTGGCGCACACCTTTTATCCCAGCACTTGGGAGGCAGAGACAGGTAGATCACTGTGAGTTCAAGGTCAGCCTGGTCTATAAAGTGAGTCCAGGACAGCCAAGGCTACACAGAGAAACCCCCAGCTGGGGGGGGGGGAAGACTTGGATCCCTAGTAAGAGAGCTCACCAGTCACTGTAGTTCCAGATCTGACACCCTCATCTGGCCTCCACGAACGCCCCCATACATGTGGCATATGTTCACACATACACATAAGTGAAAATAAAATACACTTTGGGCTGGGGGGAGGAAAAAAGAAGAGAAAGCTGAGTTGCAAGATTCAGTAACTCACCTGGAGACCCACTAGAATCCTGCCCTAGGCAGCAGGAAACACTGTAAGGGGAAGGGCAGCTTGTTCCCAGGCCAAGGCAGGAGCTGAGAGGGGGAAGAGGCATGTCCACAGGGAAGCCCCCCTTGCAGAAAACCAATGGCTTTGCCTTTCAACTGAGCTCCCGCTGGGATCTGAGATCACCGGCTTCCCATTTGTAACTGGAAACCCTCCCATCAAGAGCCAATTATGTGGTGTTAACTACCACAGAGCTTTAATGAACAAAATATCTGTCTGTGATATCATGACTTGCAAGCTCGGTTCAGGTTCCATCCTTAGATGGTTAGATAATGTATCTTCCTAGGTCCCTGTCCTGTGCAAGGCAGGCCCTCTGTACCACACACCACCTGCCCTACAGGAATGGCCTCTGTGGCACTGTCCAGCCATAGCCACAGACTGGTGACTAGGGTTGCATTGTCCTTTTTCTTTTCCTCAGCAGCACCACAGTTCTCCACAAAAGCTAACTCATGCAAACAAGGCAAGGCTGGGCACCTGCTGCAGAGCTGGGGTACCCACAGGCCTCTCCTCCCGCCTTAGCCATCCATTCACCATCCACACAGACAATTCAGTTCAATAAGAGGCCCCAGGAGGCCGGCCCCAGCTCTGCAGGCCCAAATGATGTGGACCCAGGTAAGGATGCTCAGGAAACCACACTCACCAAGCCACATCCAATGCCTCTCACTAGCCTGACTCTCCACCCACACCGATTCCTTGGTTTAAAACTTACATAGATCTGGGCATAAATACAGCTCAGACAGTAGAGCGCTTGCACAGCATACCTAAGGTCCTGGGTTCCAGCCCCAACATGGTACAAACTCGGCAGAGTCGCACATGCCTACAATTCCAGCACTCAGGAGGTGCAATCGGAAGGACCACTTCACATAGTGAGCTAGAGGCTCGTCTGAGTGAGGTGAACATCCCATCCGTGGTTGGCCATCTAGACACCCACCATGACTCAGCAAACGCAACGTTGCCCCACTCTCTATGCTCTTTCTCATACTGCACCCAACAACCCTCTTCGGAGACCTTTCCTTCCTACCATTGCTTTTGAAACAAATACCACTACCGCAAAAGTATGGGCTCCACAGCCCTTCCTACCATCTTGGAGGGACAGTGCAGCAGAGGACAGGAGACAGCTGAGCTTCATGAGGCTTCGTGGAAGGCAAGCCCCACCATTGACAGACCTGAGGCAAACTCACAGGCTTGAGAGCACCTGAACCAAACCCTAGACCTAGCTCCAGCCCTCTCTAGCTGTGTGATTTGGGGCTCATTTCTCCATGTACCTCTCTGGAACTTTGGCTGTCTCGACCATGAAATGGGAAACAAGAAAGCACACTCCTATAGGACTACTGTGCAGATGACATGAGCTTGCCATTGCTGGGTGCTCAGAACGTAGCCTGCTGTGTTGGACGGTCCACCTGTAGCATCTCTTCTTACTACTAATCAGTATTATCATCGCTGTTATATGTGTCAGTTACAGCTCATTCACCACCCCTCACTAGATAGCCATAAGTCGGTGGGGGGGGGACCAGAATTTGGAGGCGCTAGAAAGACACTTTTCACCAAATCTAATGGCCTAAATTCAATTCCTGAGGCCATGGGTGAAAGTGTAGAATTGAACCCTGAATGTTATCTTCTGACCTCCATACATAGGATAGGCCATTGCACATGTGCGCGCGCGCGCGCACACACACACACACACACACACACACACACACACACACATACACACACACACACACACACACACACAGAGAGAGAGAGAGAGAGAGAGAGAGAGAGAGAGAGAGAGAGAGAGAGAGAGAGAGAGAGAGAATATGTAATACCTTTGATGAGTATGTGAGTGCAGGTACCCGTGAATGTAATAAAAGGTCATCTGATCCCTTGAAGCTGGACTTAAAGGGAGTTGTGAATCACCCAACATGGGTGCTAGAAACCAAACTCAGGTCCTCTGCAAGAACAGTATGTGCTTTTAACCATGGAGCCATCTCTCCAGCCTCTATTTTTTTTTAAAGACAAAAATAGGACTTGGTCTGAAAAGCGAACTATAAATTTGCATGTGCTATGCATGTAGGGGGTGCTCATGTGTAGGTACGCGTGTATGCTTACATGTATGAATCCAGAAGTCAACTCCTCAGTCACCATCCACCTTGGTTTTGCGGGGTTGCTTGCTTGCTTTTGAGACAGCCACTCATTTGCCTGGAACTCATCAAGGAGGCTAGACTAGCAGCCCAGCACATCCTGGGGAGCCTCCTGTTTTCACATCCCACAGCACTGGCATTACAGGTGCAAACCACCCTGCTTGGCTTTTTTACACAAGCCCTGGTGATGTAACCCAGGTCCTCAGCTTGCATGGCAAGCACTACTGAGCTATCTCTTCGAGGCCTGGCCTGTACATATGAAAGGTAACACAAATTCATCAGCTGTTAACTCCTTTGTCAAAAAAAAAAGCCCCTAACCTGCACACTGTACAGGAAGCTAGTAAAGGGTATGAAAATACAGAACTCACCTCTGGGATACACACATCCCTGTGACTGTATGACCTATCGCTCATTCCTATTTCAATGACTTACCAGACTATAACACGAACACGTACATCTATGATGTACCACCCCATGATAACCCTGCTATATTCCCTATATCTGTTAACAGGGCCTCCATCTATGCAGGACTCTAGTCAACTGTCCTCCACCTGCTCAGTCATCACGTCAATGAGGTCTTGTCAGTTCTCCCCACCCTGCCCACCTCAGGCCCAACACTATTGCTCTGTTCCTATTGCTTACCCCATCCTTATGTTCCTAGGTCCCCACTAGTCGGGGTGGGGGGGGCTACTCAGGATGTTCTGTCCACTGTTCATATCCCTAACCCCACTCAGGGCCAGTCATCCAAGGTGCAAACGTTATCTTGTTATTTCCCTGCCTACATCTTAAAAGATGGCTGTGGCATTCAATTTTGGATCACAAGTTCCACAAACAAAAATCTGTTGATCAGAAACAGACGCTGAGACTCCCAGGCAAACATTAGGCAGAGTGTGGGGAGCCTTGTGGAAGAGTTAGGGGAAGGAGAGAAAGACCAGGAGGGGATAGGAGCTCCACAAGACCATCCAGAGGGCTTGCGGAGACTGAAGCATCAACCAAGGACCAGGCATGGACTGTAGGTACCCATTGAGCAGCTTGGTCTTCGTGTGGGTCCCCTAAGAAGGGGATCAGGGGCTATGGCTGACGTGGACTCTGTTGCCTACATTTCTGTCGCTCCCCCCTGTGGAAGAGGATGCACTCATTCCTAATGTGACTTGATGAGCTGGGGTTGATAGGTGGGGGAGGGGAGGCTCCCCTTTTCTGAGGGGGAGGGGAGGGGAGATACAGGGAAGAGGGAGGAATGGAGGACCAGGAGGAGAGGAAGGAGGAGGCTATGATTATTATGTTTTTAAAAAAAACTAGTCAAAAACCATGTCTTAGCATTTAGGTTCTAGTGGTGAACGTAGACCGTTATGAGAATATGCTGTTTATGCCTGAAGACAGAACAAAGAATCTGCTGAGCTGGGGAGACAGTGGCTCAGTGTATGAAGTTGTAACCGTGGGTTTTTCTCCTGTGCCCCAGTTCCAGAAAAACGACTCTGAGACTTTATTACGTATGAATCAATGCCCAGGCTATAAGCTTTGGCTCATACCCCAACTAGCTCATAACTTACATTACATGTTTATTCTATTCTGTGTGTGTCACATGGCTGGTTACCTCTCTCAGTCCCATGTGTCTTTCTTCTTCAATGTCTGGGGCAAATCTTCCTGCCTCTCACTCTATCCCAGAGTTCATCTCTTTCAGCCAGAACTCCTACCTCCTATTGCCTGCCTCCACTAAACCATCCATTTTTCTATTGACAGATGATGCTTCTACACAGTACATAAGAGATTTCCTCTACATAATAAGTTCATGTGAAAAAGCATGTGGACCTAGCACCCATACACAAACCTGGGCATGGTAGCTCACTCTTGAAATCTCAGTGCCCAGGAAGTGGAGCTGGCCGAATCAATGAGCCCATGGGCCTCAGTGAGAGACCCTATCTATAAAACCAAAGTGCATAACTCCTAAGCAATGACACCCAAGGCTGACCTCCGGCCTCCACAGGAATGTGCACACAAGTACAGGCACACACAGGGGAACAGCCACACACATATATTCAACACTAACCTGAGACTTCCTAATCCACAGGAGAGGGCACACAAGAGAGGTTTATACACACGACTTACTGCTCTCCGCCTTCCTCAGTAGCCACCTCCTACTGGAACCTAAGGCAGAGTCACCACACATGAATGACCTCCAGATCCTCCAAGCCCAAACATTCTTTCATGACTTTCCCTCCCTCCCTTCAAGGCTGAAACTGCTCCGTGCCTCTGCATCCCAAGTGCTCAGAAGTGGGCAGCAGTTAACTGGCATTGCACCTGTACCTCAAGCTAGCGATGTGCAGAAACTGTATAGCAGCAACTCTCCTGGGAGGTGTCCATATCCAAGTCTCTAGGGCCTATACATAAGTGGCCTCACATAACCAAAGGATCTTTGTAAGTAAGCAATAAGGGTTTTAATATTTTTTCTTTTTATCAGATAATCCAGGCTGACCTTGGAACTTCAAAAGCCCTGAAACAGGAGAGAGAGAGAGAGAGAGAGAGAGAGAGAGAGAGAGAGAGAGGTAGCTATGAACTGAAAACAGACAGGAATCCACAAATCAAGGAAGCTCATGGGAGCCACTAGAAAAGTGGTTCTCAACCTGTGGGCCACCTAAGACCATCAGAAAACACAGATGTTCACACTGACTGATAACAGGAGCAAAATTACAGTTGTGAAGTAGCAATGAAATAATTTTATGGTTGGGGGTCACCACAACATGTGGGACTGTATTAAAGGGTCACAGCATTAGGAAGGTTGAGAACCCTGCTCTAGAATCTTCTAGGAGCTGGAAGCTTAAAAAAAAAAAAAGCAGAAAACATATTCTCCCTGAAGGCCCTGGAAGTAACACAAAGCTATCACTGCTTTGATTTTGGTCCACCGAGACTGACTGTGGACTTCTGACCTTCAGAACAGTAAAAGCATTGTATGGTTTTAAGCCACTAGAAAGGGCATTCACTTGTCATCTCAGCAATGGGACTAAGGATCACACAGAACCACATCATGGTATGTTATTACTGTATAACTATTTAGCATTCTGAAACAACATTCTCCTAAGCATCCACCCACCCTATTATGTACACACAACCACATGGCCATTGGGGAGGGAAAGGTCACCATTTGTCTGGACATCATTGATACACACACACAAACCAACACTCTGTCAAGCATATGCATTGCTCAACACTGGAGGATACACTTCCTGGTCATAGTCAGCTCAGCCACACACTGCAATCTAAAGGGCCTTTGTTCTTAACTCACTGTGTCACAGGTCTCACTCCATGTGAACGTAGAAGTCTCTCTCCCTCGTGTCTTGATGAGAGGAAACAGCAACCTGCACTTTCTAAGTACTAATGTGACACTGCAATATGTATTCTCACAAAAAAATGTATGTGAATAACTTCCACTCCTAAGAAAGACCTAGCTACAGAAAAGCTTCAAGTTGAAATTGCATTTAGATCATCGCTGACAAAACATGGCGCACCAAATATTAGGGAAAATTAACGAAACACTCAGACCATCCAGCTTCTTTTCCTCCCTCCCCCCTCTGTCTGTCTGTCCCTCTCTTTCTCCCTCCCTCACCCTCCCTTTCTCTCTGTCTTTCTGTTTCTCTCTGTCTCCCCTACCCCGGAGAGTCTCATGTAACCTAGGCTGACCTCACACTAGCTGAAGATGACCATGAACTCTTCCTGCCTTCATCCTCCAAGTTCTAAGCTTATAGGCATGCATTACCATACCCAGTTTATATAGTTCTGGGATCAAGCCCAGGGTTTCTGTCGCATTCTGGGCAAGCACTCTACCAACTGAGCTGTATATCCTGAGCCCTGCTTTTCTTTTTAGAAAAAAAAAATCAACCAATGAAAAGAATCTGAACCATTTGGGTCTTTATATTTTAGTTACTTACATCACCTCAAATTTTCCCAAAACTTCTATTACTCCTAAAATTTCTAGTGAGCCAACTTATTACCAATCTCCCTGAGAGATGCTGACAAAACAACACATGTAAACAGTGTTAAGATGTGTAGCACTGATTTCTCAAGGGGCCGATACGCCCAGTTTATTATGGGAAGGAAATGAATAATTCAGATATTCCCTGTCTGGGAAAAAATGACTTTTAGATAGCTAAGCCTAAATCAGGCTGAATTAATTAAAGAAGGCAAGTAAGAAGTACAGTGGGTGCTGGGGCCTTACCTCACAGGGTACCATTGCAAACCTAGTATGGAATTCACAAGCAGGCACCAGGTGAGTGAGCAGACTCTTCAATGGATCTGGTTTCAAGATTTACTGGTCAAACTGTTTGCTCTTGATAGCACGATAAGGAGCTAGAATTTAGCGCAGTTGGCAGAATGCTTGCTCAGCGTGTACTATAGCCCTGAGTTGCATCCAGAATCCAATGAACCAAGTGTGACAGTGCATGCCTGTAATCCTGGCACTAGGGAGGTGGACACCAGGGGATCAGATGTTCAAGGTTATCCCTGGCTACTTAGGGAGGTTGAGGCTAGCATGGGCTTCATGAGGTTTTGTCCCAAAATGGGGTGGGGTTGGGGGCTTAAAATGAACTACAAATGATAGTACATGTCTGTAATTCCAGTACATGGGAGACAGGGACAGGAAACTGCCATTAGTTAAAAGTCAGGTTGGGATACATAGGGAATTCCAGGACACATTGAGCTACAGGATGGATGGATAGATAGATAGATAGATAGATAGATAGATAGAGGAAATTTCAACAAAAATTAGACTTCCTGTGGGCTTGTCTGTAGAGAATTACCTCTATTTCATTAATAGAGGTGGGAAAGGCTACCCATTGCAAGTAGAAAATTTCAAAAGGAAGGGATTCTCTCAGGACCAAAAGCAGGCTGAGCACCATTGCTTTACACACTTGACCGTGGATGTGATGTGAGTGGCCACTTCAAGTTCCTGTCACCTTGATATCTCCACTGATAGACTGTGCCCTGGAACTGTGAACAAAATAAACCCTCTTTCTCTGAAGTTGCTTTTGTCAGGGTATTCTAACCACAGCTACAGACAACAAAACTAATATATGAAGGCAGGCTTGCAGGCGGAGTGGGCATGAAAGAGCACTCACAGACAATTAGTAAACATCCCACAGTTCATATCTGCCAAGAAAGAGAAGACCTCGCAGGTTAACCCAAGCCAGGGAGATGTGTTCCTGGGGATGTGAGAGCCTAACAGAGGCCTTCAGCTAGTCTTCCACACCATGCCATACCCCTCTGTCAAGACCAGTCTCCCAAGCCACCATCTGCCAGTAGGAAAACCAACCCTCCAGGAAGAGTAGGGCCTTTAATCCAGTGGTGAGTGGTTCATAGGTTCTCTGTGACAAAAACAAACAAACAAAGTAGGATGAAGCTAAGAATGTGGCTCAGTCAACAAAGTACTTACCTAGAATCTATGAAACCTGTGTGATTTGAATGAAAATGATTCCCCAACACTCATATGTTTAAATGTTTGGTCTCTAGCTGATGGAACTGTTTGGGAAGGATTAGAGGTATGGCTTCATTGGAGGAAGCATGTCACTAGGGTGGGCTTTGAAGGTTTACAAGACTTGTACCATTCCCAGATAGCTTTCTGTCTGCCTCCAACTTATAAATCAAGATGTAGCTCTCAACTGTTCTGCTACCATGCCTTTGCTCCACCATGATGGATTCTAACTCTCTAAAGCCTTAAGTCTCAAATTAAAGACTTGGTCATGGTGTCTCTTCACAGCAATATAAAAGTAATTAAGACAGAATCTGGTACCAGAAGTGGGGTATTGATGTGACAGAACTGACCATGTTGTTGTTGTTGTTGTTGGTGGTGGTGGTGGTGGTGGTAGTGGTGGTGGTGGTTTGGTTTTGGCGGAATGTGGAAGAGTTTGGGACTTTGGACTAGGAAAATGGTTGAATACTCTAAGCAGAGCTTATTGGGCCATTCTAATAGAAGCTTGGAAGCCAGTAGTGCTGAGAGCACTATGGACTATGTATGGACTATGGAGAGCCAGATCAAGAGGTGTTGGAGGGGAACAATGTTAGTAACTGGTGTAGAGACCATTTTTATGATATTTTGGCTGATTTCTGACCTTTTCTCTCAATCGACAGCGTGCTTATCTAGCATGTATGAAATCACGGTGTGGTGGTTTGAATGGAAATAGTTCCCCATGCACTTATATGTTTGAATGTTTTGTCCACAGTTGGTAGAACTGCCTGAGAAAAATTAGGTGATGTGGCCTTATTGGAGGAGGTGTGTCATTGAGATAAGCTCTGATTTTCAAAACACTTGTGCCTTTGTTTGTTTGTTTTTTGTTTTGTTTTATCACAAAGAACCAGTGAACCACCTACCATTTGGTCACAGTCCCTACTCTTCAATATGTTATCTTAGGTAATTTATTTCTCAAAAAAATTTGCCTGAAGCTACAATGAAATGTATTAGAATAATTTCCTTGGTAGAGGAAATTTCAAGATAGCCTAGTATTGACTATCTCAGGATTATTAGTAATCACTTTTATGCAGGTTTACAGTGAAAAAGAGAAATCAGGGCAAAAATAAATACAAAGTGTACAGTTCAGAGCAAAACAGGCCACCAGGATATTTAATGTTGGACCCAAGGCTTGTGCTGAAAGAGATAAGGAGATGCCTGCTTTAAAATGAGTGTCCTCAGGTCAAGACTCTCAGCTAAGCTTTCAACTTGTAGAAAGGAAAGGCCTGAAAGATATGCTGTTCCTAAAGAGTAACAACAAAGAAAATCTTAAGAAAATGTGATTTAAGGGAACCAGACTCCACCCCCAAGAAGTCAGTTAAACTTGGCAGTGTTATCAATGGTGTTCTGGCTTCAGAGTCTGTGGTAGTTTGAAAAAGAATGCTTCCCATTGGATCATATGTTTACATCCTTAATTATCAGGTTGTGACACTACTTCGGAGGGACTAAGAGGTGTGGCCTAGTTGGAGTAAGTGTGCTCTTGTTGGAGGAGTATGTCACTGGGGTTGGGCCCAAGCCAGGCCTCCAGATCTGCATGTAGAACTCTCAACTTCTCCAGCACCATGTCTGCCTGTATGTCACAATGCTCCCTTTCACGGTGATAATGGGCTAAACCTCTGAAACTATAAGCAAGTCCTCATTAAATGCTTTCTTTCATGAGAATTGACATGGTCATGGTGTCTCTCCACAGCAACTGAACACTAAGACAGGGTCATGAAGGGTACACAAGTAAAAGGGTTGTAGAATCTTCCTGTGTGCTTTGGAAGAGCCTCTGAGGCCAGATATATGTTAGGAAGTCCCTACATGAAGGTCTTGAGAGACCATTGTGTGATGCTATGAAAGAGAAGCCTGGTTGCATTGGAGACCTCAAGATGTCAAGAGACATCTGCCAGGAAAAGCTGCAGGCAGGGAACGGAAACAGTGTAAGAGAGAGAAGCGTATTGCAATCAGCAAAACTGGTCCATCCAACCCCTCTGACATCAGGCCTGAATCTACAGGATTGGAGTTTGTCCTACTGGGTTTCAGTCTTGCTTTGGCCCAATATTTCCTCAAAATGGCCCCATGCCTCCCTTTTACAATGGCAATGACTGTAATGTACCATTGCTATGGAAAACATATAATTTGCTTTTGGGTTTTATAAGAGGTTACAATTAAGAGATTACCTTGAGTTTCAGAAGAGACGCTGGACTTTTCAATTGTGTTGAAACTGTGAAAGACAATGGGAACTTTTGAAATTCCATGAAATGCACTTTACATTATGATATGGTCATGAGCCTGTTGGGGCCAGGGAGTGGAGGTGGTGGCTTGAATGAAAATAGCCTCCATGGGCTCATATGTTTAAATATTTAGCCCTCAGTTGGTGTTGTTTAGGAAGGGTTAGAAGATGTGACCTTGTTGGAGGAGGTGTGTCACTGGGGGATGAGTTTTGAGATTTTAAAAGACTAGCATTATTCCAAGTCTCCCCTGCCCTTGTGTGTGTGTGTGTGTGTGTGTGTGTGTGTGTGTGTGTGTGTGTGTATCTGTCTGTCTGTCTGTCTATCTGCCTGACTCTATATTGCTCTTGTTCTCTCTGTGTCTCATGCTCTCTCTTGCTCCCTCCCATCTTCTCCCCTCTCTCTATGTCTTCAACTTGCAGATCATGATGTAAGCTCTCAGTTCCTGTCACTAGGCCTTTGCTCTGCCATCATGGACTCTAACCCTCTGAAACTGTAAGCCTCAAATTAAACACTTCTTTTATATGTCACTTTAGTCACAATGTCTGATCACAGCAACAGAAAAGTAACTAAGATACCTGGGTTCCATCCCCAGCACTGCAAACACAGTACAAATATATACCTGCCTTCCCAGCAATTGCAGATGATGAATGATAGGTAGGTAATTGAATAGGTAGGTAAGTAGATGATAGATAGATAGATAGATAGATAGATAGATAGATAGGTGATAGGTAAATATAGATGATAGGTAGATGATTGATTTATTAATAGATATAGATGATAGATAAATATAGATATATATAATAGATAAGTGATGAATAGATAGATATAGATAAATATAGATAGATACATATAGATAGATGATAAATATATATATATGTAGACAGATATATAATTAGATGTTAGATACATACATACATAGATTCAAAAGTTCATCCTCAACTACATAGCAAGTTCAAGGCTAGCCTGAGCTACGTTAAACCATGTCTCAAAAAAACAGTGTCCTGACTTGCAGCATTTGCCAGTATCCACGTGGACTCAGCTCATTGCCAATTCTAAGTCACCAGCTTGAAATAAATGAGGAAAAAAAGGGCAAAAACTAAGCAACTTATCTGAGACAAGCTACTACAATTCACTAAGTGGTTGCCTGCCCTCCTTGCTGAAAAGAAAATCATAATTAAAACATTCAGATCCCTGAATCTCTACTCCTTCTGATGGATACAGAATCACCCTTCTGTGTGCTCTCCTTAAGGGGTGTGTTTTTTATGGTAATAGGTAGGTAGATAGGTAGGTAGGAAGACAGACAGACAGACAGACAAGAAACAGACATATAGATAGATAGGGAGAGAGATAGATGGTTGACAGTTAGATAAGTAGACATAGACACATGGACATGGATATATGCAAATGGTGAGCACTTATATTTATATTCAAATATATCTTGTTCTGGTGCCTTAATTCAGACGTCATTACATATCACACAGTAAACAGATTTAAAGTGTACAACTCAGTATGATTTTTGTTGGGTTCCTAATTCTACAGCTGTCACCATGCTGAACTTCAGAAGACTGTTGCCTCCTCTAAAGGAAGCTCTCTATCTCTAAGAAGTCTCTCCTCATGGGCACCAACATTCCTAGTCCTAGGCAATCATTAATCTGCTTTCACCCTCCACCCATTTGCCTGTTGTGGATAGTTCACATAAGTCAAATCACACAACATTATAAAATATACGTCATACACACATATTGAAAGAGGCAGGCCAAAAAGATAACTCCATGAGTAAAGTGCATGAGGACCTGAGTTCTAGCCTTAGCATCCACATTTAAACAAACAATATGGAGGCTAACACAGAGACAGGACGATCCCTCAGACCCTCTGGCAAGCCTGCAGACCATAACTGGGAAGCTACAAATTTAGTGAGAGCTACAATTCTGTCGCAAAACAAAATAGACCATTTTCCGAGGGATGGCAGTTGAGGTTGACCTCTGTCTTCTATACATGCAGGCATATGCTCGAATACATACACACACACACACACACACACACACACACACACACACACACACACCACAGTGAATATGCCCCCTGTAAATGAGAACATTAATTATCCTCCTGCTATCTCATCAAATCAGCTGATAAAACCCCATCAACAAGGGAAAGGAAACGTGACTTAATCTATCTTTGCACTGTGCCTGCCATTTTTCTTCTCCAGTTCTCTCAAGAAAACAGTGTCAGCAGACACAAGTAGTCCAGGAGAAAGAAATGGGAAATGCCATTAAAATACTCACATTTCAACAGTGTAGCTTTTCCCCACTTCCGCCAGTGTGCCTGCTTCCCTGTGTGGACAGGGTCCCTTTGCTAGAAGAATGAGCTTTGAAGATGATTCATAGCCTCAGGGTGGACAGAGCAAGAGGACAGGCCTAAGACCTACACACTCCAGAAAGCTGTTTTTAAGTGTGTCTCGGAAGTGACCGCGACTGCTCTTGGGATCACCATCCTCAGCACAACGTCCCACCCCTTCTAGGGAAGATGCCCCCTAGCAAAACGCTCAGTGCTTTGTGTGTAGAAACGCATGAGGGCCGGGAAATAAAGGTGGTGGTGGCCTTCTGAATTGAAAAGCAACTATTAACTCTCCATATAATTAGATTTTTTTTTAAAAGTCCCACCATGTAATAACTTTCACAAGCAAAAAGGGAGAGGTGAGGAGCTAATTTCATCTTGAGGTAGAGGACCAGTGTAAATGTCTGAAAGATCTTTTGTAATGAAATCATCTAAAGCCAGAAGACTACAAAGCCGTATTTGTAATATGACCATCGTGATATATTTCTTAAAGTAGATTTTACAATTTGTCGAAAAGAGAAAGAAATGTTAAAATGGCTATGCCTGAGATCTGAAAGAATGGAAGACTCGTGTAGTCCCCACTCTCATCCCTGCCCCATGACGTGTTAATTTTCTAATTTGGTTCTGTAATAATTACCTTTTTCCTCAGCTGCTGTGTTAAACACTCGAGAGAAGCATCTTAAGAGAGGGAGGGCTTATTTGGGGGTGACAGGGAAGCCATGGCGGCAGGAGAGTGAGGCAACTGATCACAGTGCATCACAGTCAGGAAGCAGAGAGAGATGAAGGCTGGGGCTCAGCTCCCTTTCCCTACTCTCACCCAGTCCAGGACCCCAGCCCATAGACCGACGCCGCCCACACTCAGGGTGCGTCTTCCCTCTTGCATGAAACCTTTCCGGAAACAGGCATGCCGAGGATTATGTTTCCATGGTGATTTTTAAATGCAGCCAGGTGGACAGTGGAGATTCACCACCTTGGTAACTAATGTATACCCTCACCTTTTCAACAGCCTCGCCCTGTGTGTTGGGTTCCCGATGGAGAGCACATCAGTCCCCAGGGTCTCTGGAGACACAGGAAGGAAGGAACTCATGAGGCCATGCTTAGGGAACAGTTTAACCCAGGAAACTGACTATGGGAGCCATCCTCCTTTAGGGGGGGTCTCCTGCCCCACCCCCATGACAGAACATCGGTAGGCGATAAGACCCCAGTTCACCTGTTGCCCCCTCTTTTTCACAGCTTCTTTCTGTTTTCGGTAAAAACAGATTAAAATTGTTTGGTTTTGTTTGTTTGTTGTTTGTTTGTTTGTCTGTCTGTTTTTAGCTCCAGACCATCCACTTGCCATGACTGCAGTGAGCTATTAAAAGTCATCTTTAACACATCTGCCCCATCCCTAGTGACAAGGCTCTTTGGTTAGCCAAACTTTAATCAGACTTTTAAATCTTCTACTGGGCCTGTCTGTGTATTTTCCCATGAAATAGTTTCAGTTGGGTATGGTGAGACATTTTTACGACCCCTAGCACTTATGATGGAGAGGCAAGAGGGTGGAAAGTTCAAGGCCAGGCTGGGATACATAGCCAGACTGTCTCAAAAAGAAAAAAAAAATCTTAGCAAATAGCCATCATAATTCAGGATAGCTCGAAACCACACCCTCAAGACCTAATCTGACTACATACCTCCATAACCTGACTACACACCCCCCCCCCAGCCCTGCGCCCACCCCATCCTCCACTGCCCCACAGATCATGGCTAATGATGCAGTCCTAGTTTTGGCAAGAACACACCTGGCTCAGTTTATCCAAAAGTCCCCTTAGCTGTGATACTTCTTTATACAAACTCTCATTTCCTTGTGGCAAGAGAGCAGGGCAGATTGTGAGGGGAACACCAAGAGTCCCAGGGAAGAAGTGGGTGGGCAGAAAGATGAGAGGACCCACCACCAGCAGGGACAGGACAAGCCAGAAGAAATTCCATGTTGTACCTTAGAGACAAGATGGGCCCATGTAAACAGCCCATGAAGAATCAGGACTCCAGTAGCCCAGTGCCATTTGGCTAACCCTACTTTTCTAGGCCACTTCCGTTATCCAGCATGCTATTTCCTAATAAATTGTCTCTTTGTCTCTACCAAGGACCCTATTTCTGTCTCTATCAGGGACACTACCCATGTGTCCCTTGGCCAATTCTTTGTTCCAGGACACAGAACCTGGAAGATTTCAGCGGATGTCTCTTGGGGATGGATGATCCCCAACCCATGCCTGGAACAACCTGACTCCCGATCTATTCCTTGGCTATATTCACACTTGTCACCCACTGTGTTCAGATGTGAGCTCTGTCTCTCCGGCTGTACAGGTCCACTGCTGTGGCCCCCACGCCTATCTCCATGGGCCAGAGTAAGTCTTTCCATATTGAAACAACACAACACGTGGCCAGCATCTTCAACACCAGCCTAGCAGCTAGTGCTTCCTGGGAAAGGCAGCTATAGACAGAATCTTAATCAGGAAGGCCTAACGTCCCAGCCCTGCCCAGGACAGGGCACATTGTTCTGTCAAATCCAGGTAGGCCAAGGCAGTAGCAAGTCATACAGACCTCATTCTGATGACTGCAGTAGTGCATGTGAACTCTTTCTCTTTGGCTTTTTGCATTGGCAGAGGGGTGGGGGGACAGGGGGGGTGGTGTTGGGGGGGGAGGGTACTGCAAATGGTTCCTACAAAGACAAAAGGTTGTTGAGCTTGCTTTGAGTAGCAGGATACTATGGCAAGTATTTATATTGACATGTATAACCTGCCCCACCTCTGCCCCCTCACCCCCCACCCCTGTACTAGAATGATAGGACAGAGAGAAAGTGGTTGCCTTTATCCTTGATGTTTGTTGAATCATCTTGTGTTTTGGCTTAGTTTGTGTTCGGTTTGGTTTGGGTTGGGTTGGGTTGGGTTGGGTTGGGTTGAGTTGGGTTGGGTTGGGTTGGGTTAATCTCATCATGTGTCCCAGACTCGCTTCAAACTTAAAGTAATCCTCCTGTCTTGGCCTCTTCAGTGTTGGGATGCACAGTCATGCACCACCATGTCCTGCAGTCTGAGTCTCCTCCTCCTCCTCCTGTCATACTCAATAGGAATGAACAACTGTGGCTCTAGACTCATCACACCTTGGCTCAGCCCCAGCCTCTGCTCACAAACTCCCTGAGGGGGTTGTTTGTATCTTGTTTTGGTTGGTTGGTTTTATTTAAAGACAGGGTCTATAGTCCAGGCCGACCTCAAACCTGCTATGTAGCCCAGGATATTCCTGGACTTCGAATCTTTTTTCTTCCGTGGTCTGAGGGCTGGAACTATAAGCATGTGCCTCTGCCCTCAGTGCTAATCATCCAACCCAGGGTCGTTCTTTCATACCCCAGACCCTGTAACAGAGGGACCAAGGCAGACACTGAAAGTGGCCAGTCCCAGAAGCAATAGCAAGCCTTAGCACACAGGTACTCATCTGAGAGAAGTTATTATTCTTCCGAGCTCACAGCAGGTGATCAATAAATGTCTACGGAATACATTAATCCTTCCAAGTTACTGGTTTTTTAATTGCTCTGAAATGAATTTCTGTTTAACTATTTTGTTGTACGCCCAAGTAGATAAGCTACATTTTAATGAGACCAACTATATCTGAGAACAACTGTTAATTCAGTCTTTGAAATGCCAGTTTCTCAAAAGCGGGTGGAGGGAGGTGGGGGGGGGGTGGGGCTCGGGAAGAGGATGCATCCACCGATATCCACGTGCATGAAAACACTGGATTCATACTCAGAGATGACTGGCACACATTTGACAGCTGACAGAGCACAAGTTCCCCTTAGCCACCACTGACAGTGTCTGTCCTTAGTAAAGGCAGGTCTGGAGCCCACACTGACAGTGTACATCTTAGCTGCTGGCCACTGGATACGTCCAGGGGATCTGTGAGAGGAGGTGGCCAAGGGCAGTAGGGTAGACTTGTGGACAGTGTTTGTTTGCATCCTGGTGTGTGTCCACCTAAGTGTAGTGTGTACGTACTGCATGCCCACTGTTGTGTGACTTTTCCTAGGGAGATGAACAAACATCTATTCATGCCAGATAGGGCACCTATAATAGACCAAAGAAACAATTACACCCATGTCTAACATGGTGATGCAGCGAGCTTACTTGGGTTATCTGTAGGAGTGCAGGTGAGGGGTTACTTACAGGAGCGTGGGGGAGGAATTCAAGAGGATGGGTGACCTTAAACTTCTGATTCTCCTTCTTCTTCCTCCCAAGCGCTGGGGTTACAGATGAGGACCCCAGGCCCAGTTTATCCAGTGCTAAGGATGGAACCCAGGGTCCTGCGCATGCTGGGCAAGCACCCTACCCTATGTAGAAAAACGGGTTTTCTACATAACATTTTGAGCAAAACCAAATTTTAAATACGGCCTTAAAAAGAATCTTCAGTTGCTTTATAAATAACTAATGACTGGTTTCTTTTCATGGAATTTTCATTTTAAGTGAATGTTTACCTCCAAGGGATAGATAAAAGGATTAAATTTAAAAGCTAAAAATCAAAGACAGGATTTAACCCACAAAGAGACCTATAAAATTTAGCCTTTAAAGTCTAAATTCCAACTCCCACTAATCTTTCACTTTTTTTTGTTGGCCAAAACCCCAAAACTTGTGATTCTCCCTGGAGTTCTGTGCCAAAGGCTCTTTGTATACCACACTAAAGAGTGAGGGTTCCATCGGATCTGACAGCTTACTGCGCTGTTGTCTAGGTCAACAGAACTGTCTCCCTCTTCCTTCTCAGAAGGTCAGAGAAGGTCCAGCTCTGGCTGGAAGGCTTTGTCGACCTCAGCGGGTAAAGAGAAAGACTAAGTTCAAATCCAGATTCACTGCATGTCAATGGTGCAACACTGAGATGTGAATAAGGCCTCGAGGGCTTCTTTTTCTTTGTGAAGTTGTCATAAGGATTAGGCACAACAAGACTTAGCAGATCCCAGGTACACAGAATGTATATTTCCTGCTTTGATTTTTTTTGGTCACCTGGACTCCAGCTAGAGCAGTGCTTCTCAACCTGTGGGCCGAGACCCCCAGAAGAGTCATATATCAGATATCCTGCTATATCAGATATTTCCATTATAATCCATAATAGTAGCAAACTTACAGTTATGAAGCAGCAACAAACTGATTTTATGGGAGCGGGGGGTGACCACACCATGAAGAACTGTGTTGAAGGGTCGCTGCATTAGGAAGACTGAGAACCACTGACCTACAGTCATCTGAGAAAAAGGAGCATTAATAAGCAATTCCAGATTGCCTGTGGGCAAGGCTGGGGGACATGTCTTTGATTACTGATTGATGTGAAAGGACCCAGTCTGTGTAACTGGGACTCAGGGAGTGCAGTCCTGGGTGTATAAAAACGAGGCTGAGAAGCCATGAAGGAGCCAGTGAGTGAGCAGCACTCCTCCGTGGCCCCTGCTTCAAGCTCCTGCTTCCGGGCTCCAGCCCTGCTTGAGTTCCAGCCCTGACTTCCCTCGGTAACGAACCAACAAACGACTGTGTTATGGAAATATAAATGAAATAAATCCCTTTCTCTCTGACTTACTTATAGTCAAGGTGTTCTATCGCATCAACAGAAAATCTAATTAAGACTGTGCCGAAGCAAGATTAGCTTCATGGGAAGGGAAGGGGGTGCTCAGTGGGTAAAGTGCTCGCCTTCAATGTGTGAGGACTTGGATTTGTTGAAAGCCATGGCAGCTGACTGTGCTTGTCATCGCAGCTGGCAAGATATGAGGTGGATACAGGTAGATTCCTGGAAGCTCTTAAGCCCTCTGATTGGTCTATGTAACAATGTTCCGGACCTATAGGAGATGCTGTCTCAAAGAAGAAGAACAAGGGGCCAGAGGCATGACGTCTAAAGTGATCTTATGACCTATGATCTACACATACAGGGGAGAGGGAGAAAGAGATACAGAGAGAAGGGGGAGGGAAGGAGGGAGAGGGAGATGGGGAGGGGGAGGGAGAGGGGGGAGGGAGAGAATAGCGACAGGTAGCTGACAGGGAGTAGGTCTTGCTCACACAGACACCCCCAGCACAGCCCATGGCTTTCTAGCACGTGCTCTGTAAACAAGAGGAGGAAGTTTATCAGATTCTGTTATCAAAACAGCAACAGGCCAGAGGACACGGAGGACTAGAATGATGTGTCTCAGCATTTTCCTGACTAGGGCACTGAGCACCAAGGTCACAGGCAGCAGGGAACTGGAAAAACCCTGTCTGAGCACTGCTGGCCACAGAAAGCTGTCAAACTTCTTCTGAGCTCCAAAGGGTGCCACTGAGCCTAAGGGAAGGTCAGAGCACTAACATATCAATGGATTAATGATGACTCAAGATAATCCTTGGCCTTCGTGTGCCCTCATGGATTGGAGCATTTGCACACCTTGGTTCCCATGCTTGTCACAATTTTCCCCTCTCCCCAAGGGCCAATGCTATTATCTTGCTTTACAGTTAAGGAAAGTGAGATCTGCCAAAAGTAACTTGTTAAAGGTCATGGTCTCTGCCCCAGGAACACTGCCTCATTCATTCTGCCTCTTAATGAATGTTGAACTGAGAAACTTCTACCTACTAGTAACTGAAAAGCTTTAGCAAGCGCAAACTTTAACACCAGAAAGTTTGTTTACAAGCAGGAAGATCTGAGTTTGATCCCTAAAACCCATGAGGAGGAGGAGGAGAAGCAGGAGGAGGAGAAGGAGGAAGAGGAGGAGGAGCAGGAGAAGGAAGAGGAGGAGGAGCAAGAGGAGGAGGAGCAGGAGGGGTATCAGGAGGAGGAGGAGCAGGAAGAGGAGGAGGAGGAGGAAGAGGAGGAGGAGGAAGAGGAGGAGGAGCAGGAGGAGCAGGAGGAGGAGTAGCAGGAGGAGGAAGAGCAAGAGGAGGAGGAGCAGGAGGAAGAGGAGGAACAGCAGCAGCAACAGCAGCAGCAGCGGTGGCAGTGGCGGCAGCAGCTGGTAATGTGTGTCTGTGATCCCAGTGATGGTCAGATGGAAAGCAGAAACAGGCAGATGCCGTGGGACTTGCTGGCTCACCAGAATAGCCCAATGGAGAGTTCCAGCCAATTAAAACCCTGTCCCAAACAAAAGCAAAAAACAGCAAGGTAGATGGCACCCACGAAATGACAGCAGAAGTTGTCCTCTAGCCCAAACACACACACACACACACACTGAACAAAGTTTCTTTAGTGAGAGTTATAGACACATTCAACTACCGTCCACCAACTGCAAGGCAAACTAAAACGAAGCCCGACTAAACTGATTGGCAGTAGTACTGAGTGGTAACGAAGTCTATAAAAAGGAGCAAAGCTCAAACGGGAGCCTGAAGGGGATGACATTCTCCTAAGGCCAAGGACAGCAGGAGGAACATTTACTTCTTCAGGAAGGCCATGGCACAAGGCTTCTTGGCAGCTGAGGCAGCTGGCAAGGCTGGACTGCAGAGAGTCTCAAACAAAGGGCATGCAGCAAGATGGAGCCCTAAACCCTGGGATACAGGAAAGATCAGAATGACCAGGCCCAGGAACAAGTCCCACACACATGGGGGGGCTGGAGATGTTGCTCTATGGTAGAGTGCTCACCTAGCATGTATGAGGTTCTGGGTTCTGTCCCCTTCGCTGCAAAGGAGGGAGAGTAAACAGAAACAAAAGAGAAAAACAATGCAGAGGCCGGGAGACGGCTTCATTAATGAAGTGTTTCTCTTACAAGAATGAAGACTTGAGTTGTGTCCCCAAAAGTCACATAAAAGCTGGGCACTGGTTTGGAGAGATGACTTAGTGGGAAAAGCCCATCCCTGAGCTCAGATCCCCAGAGCCCCTGCAAAAGCTGATGCAATAGCAAATGTGTGTGCTTTACTGGTACGGTGAGAAAGGAGACTCCAGAGCTTGAGGACCAGCTAGCCCAGTATATGTTAGGTCTCAAACCCAGAACAAGTGGCTAACTGAGGTGCCCAATGACATATCAGAGCACACCTAGCCAGCAGGTTCTCCCAGCATCCCTCAGCCTCTATCCATTACAGGGCCTTCCTAGCTGGCATACCTCATCCCCTACTCTGAACTCTCCAGCCCAGATATCGGGTTGGGCTCCCCCTCCCCCACCCTCGCCACCACAGCTTCTCTGGACCCTACGTAACTCAGCCATTTTGGCTATGCCAGTCTCTTGGCCAGTCTCTTGGCCCAGGACACCCCTCCTTGGTCAGTGCCTCCTCTCTTGCTCTCCCTGCCCATCTTCTCCTCAAAGCCCAGCTCAGTCTGGCCATGTTCACACTGGACTCTCCCAGATGTCTCTGCCTTTGGTTATGCTTTCCCTAACATATACAATAAACCTTCGCCTTCACCATACCTAGGAGCAGCCATGTCTGTCTTTTTTTTTTTTTTAATTCAACATGTACAGCAGTTAACAAAAGAGGTATTATCTCAAACCAGGAGGAAGTTGAGGATCAACATCCAAGGCTACCCACTAACCAGCGCATGAATGCTATGTCATAGCACATTGCACACACATATTCATAGGGTGTGGAGGTAGGAGTACGGCATATTTATAAACCCAATACTGAGAAGCGTAGACTGGCGGCAGGTCCCTGAAGTTTTGATGGCCAATCAGTCTAGCCTACTTGGCTAGACTTCTAGGCCAATGAGAGAGCCCACTTCAAAGGTAAAGGTGGACAGCACCCAAAGGAATGACATCCAACACCCAAAATTATCCTCTGGCTTCCACATGCATGCACACACATGTTATCACCTCTCTCTCTCTCTCTCTCTCTCTCTCTCTCTCTCTCTCTCTCTCTCTCTCTCACACACACACACACACACACACACACACACACACACACACACACATACACAGAGTCACACTGAGACTATCACTCCTTGGCCCATCTCTCAAGGTTCACTTCCCCACTTTGCTGGCGTCATGACTGAGATGTAACAAGATCTTCTTCAGAGGTTCCTCCCGGGAGCTGAGTTGACAAAATGATTGTCAGTACGTGTGTCATCGCTGGAGTAGGTGGTATTACGTTTAAAGGTTCTGGCTGAGTCAGCTCCTGGAGCCAGCGCTGTGTCACTAACATGTTTAACCCTTAAAAACGCCTGCTTTCAAACTTCCCGGTTATGTTTCCCTGGGTCTCGGCAATAAACTGCCACTCCAAGCCCTTCCTCTACAGCAGTCATCACGGTGCCTTTGCACAGAGAAAGAGCGGTGGCAGGAGAGCACAGGCCGTACCCTGAGCACTAATGAGGACTTTACCCTGAGCAGTGTAGTGGGAGCCATGTTACTTTTTGCTGAGAGAGAGGAGCCATGTTGCAACCTAGAAATCTAAAATTGTGAAATGAATTGTTTATAAATAAGAGAACTGGGAAGCATCATTTTCCAGGACAGTCACTGTAGGAGGTCCAGAGCAGGCCCTTTAGATCTGGAACCCTCAGCTCAGCTCTCTGCTGTCACCATCCTGTTGCTATTAAATTATTCCAAGGAGCATTTGGGGGAGGGGGGGCAGGCAGGTCAGGAAATAGCTGGGTGAGGCTGGGCATGGTGGTGAGCACCTATAATCCCAGCACTGAGACAGGAGGATTTCTGCAAGTATTTGAGTCCAGCCTAGATTACACAGACAATATCCCAGGAAGAATAAAGGAAATTAGGAGGAGAGGAAAAAGGGAGGGGATGAGGAGGAAGAGCTATGCGATAGAGAAAGGACAGGAAGCCACAATCTGTTTGGCTTAAATAACAAGTGTATGTCACTTTAATAAAAAGACAAACCACATTTTTATGGCACAGTTGGAGTTTATTATGTTGTTTTGTTTTGCTTTGCTTTGTTTCCAAACAAGACCTTGCTTGTTCCCAGGCTGGCTTTGAACTCATTATGTAGCTTGGGATGACCTTGAATCCCAGTCTCCCTTACTCCACTTCCCAAGTGCTGGGATTACAGGCCTGTGCCTCCAAGCCTTGTCTGTGCAGTACCGGAGAGCAAACCAGGGCCCTCTCTAATGTTCTGACCCTGGAGTCGCATCCCTAACCCAAGGAGCCTAATTATTTCTCTTAAGATCTCTTTTTATTTTACTTACATATGTAAGCACGCGCATGTGTGAGGGTGCCGGCATAGCTCAGAAAAGAGCGTCAATTCCCTGGAGCCAGAGCTACAAATGGTTGTAAGCCACACAACATGGCTTCTGGGAACTGAACTCAGGGCCTCTTAAACACTGAGTCATCTCTCCAGACCCAAGAAGCTTAATTCCTGCTTGCCAACAGTAGCAATCAGCTCTAATTAACAGAGAAGAGATTTAACAGGAGTTTAGAGTTCACAGACCTGCTTGAAAGACCAGGACCACAAGCTCCAAAGCTGACGGAGGAGAGCCAGGAAGGCTAGAGTACACATAGGCCGTGGGTTTGTCACCCCAATGAAGAATCCCCCTGGATTGCTCGGCACCAGGCCACCTGACTCCTGGCTGGGACGCCAGCTCTGCCACCAGAGCCAGATGCTCCTGTCACTTCCAGTGTCAAAGTCACTCTACACACATGGCTGCCAGCCTGAAAGCGCCAAGTGAGAAGCCAGAACTTCAAGCCGGTCTTGCTTCCGTTTTATGCCTCAGCCATACTGCAGGCATCGCACAAGTGCTTGATCCAGCCTCCCAAGCTCAACCTCCCTTCTACCAGGCTGCAAATGGCAGACATCGGTCATCAAATGGCAAAGAAAAAAATTACGTGATGTCTGTTCCTTAGGCTGAGGAGACAGCTGTGCAGGCACGAGAACCCAGCAGCCGCATAGAAGCTGGATGGTGGGAGAGGATGTGCCTGGAGGGGGGCTCAGCTGTTAAAGACACAGTCTGCTCTTCCAGAGGACCAGAGCTAATTCTCAGTGCCTATAAGGGGGTTCACTGCCATCTGTAACTCTAGTCCTGGAGGATCTGGCGCCCTCTTCTGGCCTCCTTGGGCACCGGGCATACATGTGGGGCACATACTTACAAAACACATACATACAAAATAAATATATCTTTTTGAAAACTTTAAAAATGCTCAACAACAGTGTACACTTTAATCCAAGCACCGGGAAGATGGAGACAGGAGGATCCAAGGGGCTCACTGGCCAGACACTTTATCCAATCAATGTGTTCTGGTTTTAATAAGAGACTCTGTCACACACACACACACAAAAGGTGGAGCCAAGTGTGGCAGCATTTACCTTTAACCCCAGCACTTAGGAAACAGAGGCCAATGGATCTCTGTGAATTTCAAGCTGCTTGGTCTACAAAGTGAATTCCAAGACAACCAGGGCAACATAGTAAGACCTTGTCTTGAAGATGGTGATGAAGAAGGAGAAGAAGGAGAATGAGAAAGAGGAGGAGATGAAAGAGGAAGAGGAGAAGGAAGAGGAGGAGGAAGAGGAGGAGAAAGATGAGGAGGAGGAGGAGGAGGAGGAGGAGGAGGAGGAGGAGGAGGAGGAGAAGAAGAAGAAGAAGAAGAAGAAGAAGAAGAAGAAGAAGAAGAAGAAGACCACCCAATATTGACCTCTAGTCTCTATAAGCATGGGTTCAAGGACTCACACAAATGTACACACACACACACACACACACACACACACACGCACACACACACGTCATAGACACAGACACTATACACACAAAAATTAATTTTTAATTAAAGATAAAAAACATATTTCCTCTTAATACATTTGCATACCAAGGAGTTGAAAGAACCTAGGCATTTGTATAAATGTTTTCATTGTACTTGTGGCTTGTATTTGTCAGGAAATCTGCTTCCTTTCTACAGGAAAGTGCTGATCTGGAGACTCACAGTTCATCCAATTCACTTTCCCAAGTGATAAGAGCTGTGGCCTCCAGCTCCTCTGATTTCTTCTCTCCCAAGAAGCCACCACTCAGGGGAAGTCAGGGACCAAGAAACTTCCAGAGACTTTCTCTGGGGCTAGAGCTACACGGCAAAGGAAGAAAAAGAAGGGAGACATACACAGTCCATCACTTTCAACACATATGAATGTGTTCTCAAGAGGAGACATGGTTGGAAAAAAACAATAGCCTGCATGTTAATGGCCAAATATTCTGGCTCGATACATTTCAATATCCAAAGGTACTATACAGGTCCTGCAGGTGTAGTTTAACTGTAGTTTCTAATGAATGTCCAAACAAGTATAGGCCTCCCTCAGAAATGTGGTTTCTGGCCCAGGGAGACAGCTCAGTCAGTGAAATGCTTGCTGCACACGCATGAGGACCTGAGCTTGGATTCTGGCACCCATGGGAAAAGCTAGGCTTGGTTGCGAACCACAACAGGAGAATCCCTGTAGCTCAATGGCCGCTGCCCTACTGTGCATAAGTGGAGCAAAGGCCTCTTCACACCTCCATTCAGCCAGCCTGAAGCTAAAGTTCCCTAGAGCCAATCATCTTCATTCTGTGAGCTCCAGGTTCAGAGAGCCTGTCTCAAAAGTTAAGCTAGAGAGCCATCAGAGAGGACACCTGAATCAGTATCTGGCCTAAATGTACATAATGTACAGGTATATACACACACATACACACACACATATACTCACACACTCTCTTCTCTCTCTCTCTCTCTCTCTCTCTCTCTCTCTCTCTCTCTCTCTCTCACACACACACACACACACACACACACACACACACACACACACTCACTCACTCACTCACTCACTCACAAACCATATCTCCACAATACTACATAGACAGCCTCAAAGTGAAGCTCTCCTCACCCTGGCCTTCTGCTTTATTCATTCCAGATAATCAATTGATTTATTCACTTGAAACTACATCAGCAATTTCTAAAATAAAAAAAAAGTCACTAATCAGGTTCTAAAATGGGTTTCTTCTTCCCAGGAAAGAGTTCTGACCTCTACAGAGCCCTGAGGGAACAGTGAGAACAACACCCCACCTCTCCCCCTGACTTCACCTGACTACCTTGGCTTTCATTGGGCATCTGGCGGCAAGGCTAACCAATTAGACCTTGTACAGAACCCTGTTATGAAGGGGCTTGTGGTGTGGCTGCTGGCATGGTAGGAGGGAGACACTGATAGGAGGGCTTTAGGGTGGAGGTCCATGTGAGAGCCCTGAGCAGAGTCAGACTTTGGGGACAATAAAGAGAAACCAAAATGTCGTGTAACAAGTGGCGGAAAGTGCCGTCCAAACCACATCTGGGGTCAGCCTCCTGGAATGAAGTGTCACCTGCAGCCAGGTCCTTGCATTCTGTGAGCTGAATAAAGCAAAACAAACCTCCAAAAAAAACTCAGTCCAGCATCTGGGACTCACTCACAGTCTTTTGGGCTTCAAAAGGCTTGGCCAGTTGTGTTCTTCAGACTCTGCCATTCTCAAAACACAAAGCTTGTCTCCTCGGCTCAGGTGGCTCCTCCACACCTGCTACTGCCCTTGGTGGTCATCCCATGGCACCGGCATCTCCAAAAGTGTGGGATCTGCTACTACAGCTGGGGTGCACTTTCACCAACAGCTTCTCCTGGGTTCTCTTCTGGGACCTTGTCCCTGCCACCTGGTGCCAAGTCTCAACTTCTGTACATGTTTCCTTCCGTCCTGGGGCTTCTACCATAACTTCACCAATGGCCTCTCCTGGTGCCAAAATCCAACTGCTTCCCATAACCCTTTTATGTCTTCAGAACCAGTGCTCCCTGGGATGCTTTTATTATGCATTACCAAGTTTGCCTACCAGCATGAAATACAACCTTGGCTCCCTTTGGACCATAGCTTCTGTGTGCCAACCCTGAGAAAACACTTGCCAGAAGATTTCTCCTCAGGGATGCCGGTCTGTCCTTTATCACAGTTGATTCTTCTGCCCAAGATACCCAGGACCAATTGTCCCAGCAAAACAAACGCTTTACTTCAGTAGTGCTGGTCTCTTGTTAATCATAGCTGACTCTTCTGCTCCAGGTTATCAGAAACCAAAGATTATTAATATAGAATAGCACACAAGTGGCTCTGGTAGAGTCTTACATCTCTCTGAAACTTCACAAGCCAGACCTCCATCATCTGCATTTCTCTCAACAAACATTCTTCTCATCCAAGTTCCCACAGAACAATCCACTGGGCTCTGAGCAATCAATGGCTTTTCCATCCCAGAGTTCAAATTCTGCCATAATCCTTCCCAAAAAAACCAACACCCTACTCCTGGTACCAATTGCTATCTTAGTTAAGGTTTCCAAACTTGAAGAAGAAAGGTTTTGTTTCGTCTTATAGCTTGTAGACCACCATCCAGGGAGGCCTGGGCAGGAACTGATACTTACAGGTTGTGGCGAAGAAGTGTTGCTTACTTGAATACTCCTAGTTGTTTGCCAACCCTGCTTTCTTATAGTACCCAGGACCACCATCCCAGAGATGGCAGCACCTACACTGAGGTATGCCCTCCCATATCAATCATCAATCAAGAAAATGCACCATAGACTAGTTCATAGCACACCTCAATACTAATTCAGGGTCTACCTGGATAACTTGGCCATATTGGACTATGGGGGGCCACAAACATAATGACTTTCTTTTGGCTATAACATAAGGACCAGGTTTCCATCCCAAGAAACACTTAACACAGGAGTAGTGGTGGTGCATGCTTGTCGTCCTAGAACTTGGAAAGTGGAGGCAAGGGCAATCAGAAGTTCAAGGCTGCATACATATCCCTTTTAGGATTGTTCCCAAGGCCTTCAATCAAGCACATTCTCAAAGACTCTCCTGCCTGCATTTGTTGCCATGTAAGGTGATTTTCACAGGCTCTGGGGGTCAGAGTGTGAATGTTTTAGGGGGACCCATTCTCACTGATCACAGAGCAAGCATTGCACAAGGATATAGAGAGCCCAACAAAACAGTTCAAGGAGTGAACTGTCTTGTGATGTCTCATGCTGCCCAGGGTCAAAGTTCCATCCTCATCATGACCTCAGTTGAAACCAAAATGCAGCACTGCCACTGGGACCATTGTGTTTTCTGCAGTCCATTTCTGCCATTAGGGGCTCTGCCCCATCTCATCCCATAGGTAGAACTTTTATTCCCTTCTCTTCATACAGAAACTATAAACATCTATTAGCAGAAAGCAGACTTGGCCCTACCTGAAGAATAAAACATCAGAAATAAAATAAGTTGAACAACCAAAAGCTCTGGCATTTTTAGGTAATCAAGACTAAACAGGAAGGTGGCCACTTACGTTTATAATTCCAGTACTTGGAAACTAAGGCACTGGGAATATGAGACCAGGCTGAGTTACATAGTGAGTTCCAGGTCAGCCCAGGTTACAGATAAAGCAACCAATGAACAAGAGCCTCCAAGACAGTGGAGAATTCTTAAAGCTCGGCACAACCAGCCTTTCCAGGCATTTGTGTGGACTGGTGTGAATGCCACAAACCAGAGCCAACAGCTCCACTGTATCCCGCTGCTGATGACACAGCTTTGGAGTCACCGCTAATATGACTTAAAGTGGACACCTGTGGATCCAGAGAAAGTTGGCCAAGTCAGTATGTTCCCAAATCCCTGTACCTGAGGGATAGCTGGAGAGGCTGGGATGGTCTACCCTTAGAAAAGGTGACAAGCCAGGAAATGTAGAGAACTCACACTAAAGATCTGCCTTGAGGAAGGTAGCGACGTGCCCCTGGGAAGAGCTAGAGCCCACAGTCAAGAAGACCAGACGTGGATATACCCTCTTGTTAACTATGGGGTTTCAGCTACGTTCCCTCGATCTCTGAGTCATTAAGACTTCTATACTATAAGGAGCCGATAAGCGACCACCAAGCACTATTGTGAGAGTAAGTGCAATTGTGTGTGTGAACCACTTAACACAGTGCCTAGTACCAAGGTACTTGTTAAATGGTAGCTGACCAAGGAACAGCAAAGACGCCACTGGCTTCAACTGGCCACTAAACTACACTCTAAACTTAGAATGGACAGCATAAAGAGGGTTAGTGAACACTAAGTTATTAAAATCCCAACTCTATGGGACTGTATTGGTTTGTTTTGCATTGCTATGACAGAATGCCTGACAGATAGCTTAAGGGGGAAGATTCCCTTGCCTCAGGGCTTGGTGGCAAGAGCATGAGGCAGCATAAAGCACCAAGAGGCAAAGTGAGGTAAAATTGGAGACAGTGTGAACATAACCCAAAATGACGCAATGTGAGGCGACAGAGTGTTAGGAAGCAGACAGTGAGGAAAGTGTGAGGGAGAGTGTGAAAAGAGTATGGGGATGGGGTGAGGTAGTGTGAGGAGAGTGTGCAGCTGAGTGTGTGAAGACAGTATGGGAGAGAGTATGAGGCGGAGTATGAGAAGTGTGTGCAGAGTGTGAGGAGAGTGTAAGTGCAGAGTATGAAGACAAGTGTGAGGCAGCAGTGAGGGTGAGAGACAGAGTGTGAGGCGAATTGAGCCTGAGGTAGTGGAGACCGAGGTAAGTGAGGGATTGCTTAGTATCAGGAAAGAGGAATGTGAATTTAATATGATTTGCTGTGAGTGTGAGACAGTGTTGTGTGAGGCAGTGTTGTGTGAAGGAGTGCTGTGCGAAGCAGTGTTTGTTGTATGATGTAGTTCTGTGTGAGGCAGTGCTGTGTGAGGCAGTGCTGTGTGAGGCAGTGTTGTGTGAGGCAGTGCTGTGTGAGGCAGTGCTGTGTGAGGCAGTGCTGTGTGAGGCAGTGCTGTGTGAGGCAGTGCTGTGTGAGGCAGTGTTGTGTGAGGCAGTGCTGTGTGAGGCAGTGCTGTGTGAGGCAGTATTGTGTGAGGCAGTGCTGTGTGAGGCAGTGTTGTGTGAGGCAGCAGGAAGCAGTGATGATCAACTTTCTAAACAGAAAGAAGGCCAGAACCAGTGGCCAGTAAAAAATGCAAAAGCCTACCCTGAGTGGCCTACTTCTGTCAGTCAAGTGGCACCTCAGTCTTCAAATAGCATTGCAAGCTCAGATCAAAGTGGTCAAAATTGAGCCTGTGGACAACATTTTGCTTATTCAAGTCATAAATCAGACTTCAAAGACCAAAGAACCATTAAAAATGACCTTGAGGGCTGGAGAAATGGCTCTGCAGTTAAGAGGACTGGCTTCTCTTCCAGAGGACCTAGGGTTTCCCATCACCCATAATGACAGCTCACAACTATCTGTAACTCCAGTTCCAGGAGACCCAATACCCTCACACAGACACACATGCAAGACGGAACAGCAATGTTCATAAAATAAAAATAAATAAATTAGTTTTCAAAGATGTTTCAAAAAACAAAAAAACTGACCTTGAGAGGAAAGACTCTCCAACGATGGCAAATTTGACACAGGGCTGCTTACAAAGAAGGCCCCGTCTCAATCTCTGAGTCATGGCCAGTGTCGCAGGACTGAAGAAACAATGTCACTAGCATGATCAGGCCAGAAAGCAATGAGAGCTCCTCACAGCTAAGGCCATAGTCTGACTTCACCAGAAACAAGCCCCACCCATCCTATGAACAACAGAACATATGTCGCCTTTTGTCCCTGAAAACCCATCCCCTAATAACTCTGCTTCCAGGAGGCTGGCGCATCCACTAATCAGTATTTGTTCAGTTCCAATACCCTTCCTCCTCTTCCAAACCAAAGATCAACCTGGGATTAGGTCCAAACTCTTACAAAATGACAGTATACACATTACCCTTCCCCAGGGCGGGGGGAAATGCAGAAAGTCTCCACTCACATGAAGGGACCAAAGGTTACCTTCCATCTGCAAATGTCAAACTATAAATGTAACTAATAAAAATACCAGACATTTTCATGGATAAAGGCATAAATGAAAATGTGGCCAGCTAAGAAAGGTGACCTCTGTGACATTCTGGAAAGATAGGCATGGTGGTGAGGGGACAGCAAAAATGCCTCATTGGGTAAAAGTGCCTGCCACCTAGCTTGACAGCTTTAGTGTGAACTCTGGGACATAACAGAAAAAGAGTACTGACTCTGAAGTGAATGCCTGACTTGTACACACACACACACACACACACACACACACACACACACACACACACACTGAATAAAGATATTTAGTTTCTTAAAGAAATGGTGGTGAGAAGCAAGCAGTACTGGTGCACACCTTTAACCCCAGAGGCAGGCGGGATGCTATGAGTTCGAGGCCAGCCTGGTCTACAAAGTTAGTACAGGACAGCCAAGGCTACACAGCGAAACCCTGTCTCAAAAAAAAAAGAATAAATAAATAAATAAAAGAAGAAATGGTGGCGAGATAGCTTAATCTCCAAGAATTGGCAATAAATACATCACAGAATATAATAGCCTAAAAATGACAGGCTAGCAAAATCAACCAAGCATTCACAGAAAAACTACATGAGAGGCACTGCCATTAAATGTCTAATACCCTTGACAGCTACAGGACCTGTACATCTCACCAATGACCAAAAGGAGGCCCCGGGAAAGGAAAAAGAACCCCCAGATGACCAATGTAACCTTTGGAGTGAAAAGCCAGTCTGAGGAGAGTGTGGGGACCACAAAGGCAGCACATGATGCTGAAGCCTGGCATACATTATGAGCAGGCAAAGCTCCCTCCTGGGACAGAGACCACACCAAGGAGAAACTACTGGAGGTAGGATCAATGTGAACAAACCAGAGACAGCCAGGAAAAAGGATATCTCAGGTGTTTTTCTTGTTTAATTATTTTTATTTTTAATCATGGGCTTGAGTATGGGGGACGGGGTTGCTGTGCACTTGAGTGCAGGTACCAAGAAGACCAGAAGAGGGCAGCAGATCGCCTAGGACTGATGTGACTGGAGGTTGTGAGCCTCCAGATGTGGTTGCAGGAAATGATATCTGGTCCTCTAGAAGAGCAGCAAGGGTTTTTAACTGTTGGGCCCCAGGAATCTCAGTCAATAAGAACTTGGAGTAATAGAGGGCAAACCAAAGAAAGGGCTGTACTTTGTCATCGCTTTGTTGGTGGTAAAGGGGAGAGCAAGAACCATGGTGTTTAAAAGGCGCTCTGGACTCCCTCTTCATAAATGTATGGGAAGACTCCTTTCACTTGCACAAGTGACAATGAAACACCGCAAATGTGCATAAGTAAAGCAAATGAGAAGCTGCATACCCAAAACTGATATAAAGATGGATACAGTTTTTTTTTTCAAAGTCTCAGGTAGCCTAGGCTGGCCTGGAACTTGCTAGGTAGCCAAGGATGACTGCATTTCTGATTTTCCTGCCTCTGCCTTACAAGTGCTGGGATTCCAAGTGTGAGACACCATGCCTAGATTGAATATAATATTTTGAAGTAAGCCGTAATTAAGACAATCATATGTGAGGGCTGAAGAGATGGTTCAGAGGTTAAGAGCACTGCTGTTCCAGGGTCCTTAGTTCAATTCTGAGCAACCACATGGTGGCTCACAACCATCTATAATGTGATCTGATGCCCTCTTCTGGTGTGCAGGTGTACATGCAGACAGAGCTATTGTATATATAATAATAAATGAATAAATCTTTTTTAAAAAAGAAAATCATTTGTGAACGTAAAACATGCAAACACCAGAATTTAAAACTTCAGAAATATGTAATTGAAGAAATTAAAGTTTTTGTTTGGTTTCTGGGTTTTGTTTTGTTTTGTTTTGTTTTGTTTCTCGAGACAAGCTTTCTCTGGGTAGCTTTGGCTGTCCTGGACTCACTTTGTAGACCAGGCTGGCCTGGCTCACTATCCATAAATCCAGTTCCAGAGAGTCCAACACCCTCTTCTTTCCTCCATGGAAGCTACATGCATGGCAAAATACCATACACATAAAAAAATAAAATTGTAATATATATGTACGTATATTCTTTAAGAAAGAAATTTTCTAGTTCAGCAGTGTGGGAAAGTTAAGAGAATATGGTGAAACAAATATGAATATTTCTAGTGAACTATAAAAATATGTAAATTGTTATTAAATCAAACAGAAATTTGAAGGAACGGGGCACACTATCAACAACAGGCAAAGAGAATCCATCATACACATAGATTAGAAATCTCTGAGGACTGAGAATAGAGCAACAGACTAGGACAGACAATTATAACTCAAAACTTTTACAAAATAAAAGGGCAGAGATGCCTTACATCTGGAAACGCAGTGAAAGGGCAGGGATATCTTACATCCAGAAACGCTGAAACAGCCATAGACAAGACACAGCACAGCGAGACTCTTGGATTTTGTTTTAAAGGAGTAATTATTTGAGTACCTCCTCCCCCTGCACAAAACAAAACAAAACCTCAAGTCACCTTTGAGAGGAAGAAAATGGGCTTCTCATAAAATATTGTCAGCAGTGCTTTATGCCATGATGCAATGGGGGCAATTAATATGTTTAATATATTTGGGAAAGAAAATATGAACCAGAGATTTTCAGCCAAAATTCAAGTATAAAGGCCACAGTGGGGAGCGGGGACAGGCACAAGTGAGGTAAGGCATGGGATAATGTTGTTCCAATGGGATAGAGTTCTCAGGTGAGCTGTCACTGGTTAAAAGACGCTCATTTGTAGACCTAAGATTGGATGATGGCACCAAGGAAACAATGGTGTCTCCGTTGTCTATATGTTAAGAAGGAAGAAATATTGGAGACTACAGGAAAATGACAGTATATCAAAGTATAAGAAAACTTCATTGGAAATATATGAATAAGTATAAACCCAATGATTTCTTTATAGGTAGGCTATTATTTCAAACTCGGTATGTAAAAGGAAAAGAGAGGAAACAAAAGAGTATTAATATCTAATAAAATAAAAACAAATATTAAAAAAATGGGTCTTAAAAGTAGGCTGAAAGCATAGCTCAGTTGGCTGAATGTGTGGGTGGTGTGCACAAAACCCTAAGTTCGATTCCCAGCATTGCACACACAGGAGGCGAAGACAAAGGATCATAAGTTCAAGGTCACCCTCGGGTGTATAGGGAGTTCATTGTGAGCCTGGCTTAGAAACCCAGTGGGTAAAAAAGAGGAAGGGGATGAGGATGTAGTAAAAGACCGGAGGCTGCAAAGCCACTCAGCCAAGCTGTGGTTTGCCACTGAGTCTGAGTGTAAAGTCCTTAAGCCTGAGATGAATGAATCATAAACACCAATAAGTTCTCTGCTCAGTTTTGACAAACCCTACCATGTCCCGCCAAACGCCTTTATAACAAACATCACAGTTCCTACTGAAGCTCATCAAATACCCTTCCTTAGTTCCCGGTCTCGGGGCTCGCTCCGCTCCAGGTTATCCCTGGTCTGGCTTTGTTCTTCACATCACTCCTGCACTTGTGTCATCATCTGCTTCCATATCCACGAGCACCGTGCTGTACTGTTTAACATTAGACAGTTGGTAGAGTCTTGCAATTTTGTGTGTGTGTGTGTGTGTGTGTGTGTGTGTGTGTGTGTGTGTGAATACAGACAAGATCGAAATGTGTGGGGTATCACTGGGGATCAAAACTTTGGACTTGACCAGGCGTGGTGGCGCACGCCTTTAATCCCAGCACTCGGGAGGCAGAGGCAGGAGGATAGCTGTGAGTTTGAGGCCAGCCTGGTCTACAAAGCGAGTCTAGGACAGCCAAGGCTACACAGAGAAACTCTGTCTCGAAAATCAAAACAAACAAAAAACAAAAAACAAAAAAAAACAAAACCTTTAGACTTGGGGATCCTAATGTTTAGTGGGTGGGATGGAACCAGGGATCTTATTTATAAATATTTACATTAGCAAGCAGCACCCACAACAAAGGCTTCCCTATTGCACTTTGTGCTCAGAACCTGCTAAATTCAACAGAAAGTTGTGCCTAGAACCCATCTCTACTTTATCAGTAAAGAAGGGAAAGTTCTGCTTGTTTTATTCTGCTGTTTTAAAGAACACTAACCCCCCACCTTGCACCCCAGCCCCCCCAAGGAATGCAGTGACCCTCTGAATAAAGAGCACAAGCTTGGTTTTATTCAGACCTTTACAAAGAGGTATGAAAGCCACCTAAAAAGTTCAGTCACTCAGGACAACCCCACTGAAAGTACTGAACACATAAGACAGAGCCGGCCTGGTAGCTGTTACATTCCTGACTATGCATTGTACATACACTGCACACAAACATAGTTCTCACAATGACACACAAAAGAAAATGGCGCCAACATGGGATGACCCTGCTTCTCCTGGTCTTAAGTCCACACTTACCCTTTGGAGTTTTAACTCACTTGTCTTGATCACCATCATCACACTAAGCACGTGTAAGTTTAAATTTACACCTGGGTTTTTGTTTTGTTTTGTTTTCAAAACTTGCCTTTCTTTTTTCTCTACTATACTATATTTAGGATACAGCATTACTTCTATTGGTGGTGTGTATGGATGGAAGTTCATTGTAAGGTAGTAAAATGGCTGTGCTAAAAACTGCTAAGTATAGGTGCACTGAGGACAGGAGGAGTGACTCAGACTTCCTACTAATGGGCTCTGTCTCCTTTCTAGGTTTTGCTGCTATAAACTAAAGTTCTGGGGGCAGAGGAGGGGGCAGTGAGACAGCTCGTGGGGAGTGTGCTTCTTGTGCAAGCATGGGGCCTTGAGGCAGGATCCCCAGCACCTACATGAAGCTGGGCTGATGATGCATGCTGGGAGGCAGAGACAGCCAGTCTAGACTAAACAGCAGCCTAGGATCTGTCAGAGACCCATAACACCCACTCATAAAAAATAATAATAACAAAATAATAGAGACAGATACAGGAAGATGCTGGACCCCTGGCTTCTTACACACACACACACACACACACACACACACACACACACACACACAATCTTGTACATTTTCTCAGCCATGCATAAGTGATTGCTTTGTGAATGTTTCTAGCCAGTGTTAGAAAAGCTCTGTTTTACAAGGTATTTTCTGATGCATAGATTTTTTTTTTAGTCTGCTGATAGCTGAGTTGATTGGTATATATTTTAGTTATGTTAAAAAGTCTTTATGCCATGAGCTGGTTGTGCTACTCCTGGGTGTCTACCGGAAGGACTCCATGTCAATAAGATACTTTCACATCCATTCCCAGTGCCTAAGGAAGTACACACACACACACACACACACACACACACACACATACACACACACACACACACCAGAAAAACAGACATGAATAGACATAAGAGCCAGAGAAAATAAAAACATTCTGCAAAGAAAAGGGCAATTAGCTGCTCAATCTGAGGACAGAGTACAGATCCCAGCAACCAGTTAGCAAGCCAGGCAATGCCTGTAACTGCAGCTCCAGGTGATCTGACTACACACACACACACACACACACACATACACACACACACACACACACACACACACACACACACGTATAAATGCCATTTTTTCAAAAGAAAGAAACAGATAAGCACATTTCAGCACATGACTCCATGAGCAGAATTACACAGCTGCAACAACGGAAACAGGAGAGACCGTGCAGCTCTGGAGCTTCCTGAAGCCAGCGTGTTTGTGTAGGCACAGGCAGATGTGAGAGCTAACTATTGCAGGGTGTGGTGGCACACGCCTTTAATCCCAGCGCTGGGGAGGCAGAGGCAGGTGGATCGCTGTGAGCTCAAGGCCAGCCTGGTCTAGATAGCTAGATCCAAGACAGCAAGGTTAGGAGAGACAGAGACAGAGAGACAGAGACAGCAAGAGACAGAGAGACAGAGACAGCAAGAGACAGAGAGACAGAGACAGAGAGATAGAGACAGAGACAGAGAGACAGAGACAGCAAGAGACAGAGACAGCGAGAGACAGAGAGAGAGAGTGAATGAATGAATGATCTTCCTCCTCCTCCATTTTAGGAAGTCAACAAATAATGCTCAAACTTGAAAATTAGGATCAATCGCCTGCTATTTATATATAAATAAGAATAATTACAAAGATAAACTGTACCCTTCTAGAAGAGGGACAGGAGAAACGGAGGAGAGAAGATAAGATTGGCTGAAGTTCTAGTTTCAAATTGGGTGCATGTTAGAGCTTTATAAAGCTGAAAAATAGCCAGACACACCAAGTAGTCAGCCGGAAAACATATACTTACAAGCAACGCTGTGCATGCGTATGTGCGTACGTGCGTGCGTGCGTGCGTGCGTGCGTGCGTGAAGCAATAGTAAAGGAAAAAGAGGCCATGAATCTGAGTGGGAGCAAGCAAGGGGTTGGAGGAGAGGAATGGAGAAATGGCATCATTATATTACAATTTTTAAAACTGAAAATAAAAAGTTTAGTAGTAAGAATGGCGCAGGGGCGGGGGGGGGGGGGGGTAAGATGGCTCGGTGGGTAAAGACACTTGCCTCCAAGCCTGACAACCTGAGTTCTAGTCCTCAGACCCACATGATGTGAAGAGAGAACTGAATCCCACAAATTGTCCTCTGACCTCCACATTTGTGTTACACACACACACACACACACACACCCATACACACACACACACACAGAGAGAGAGAGAGAGAGAGAGAGAGAGAGAGAGAGAGAGAGAGAGGAGCCAGTTCTTAATTTAAAAATATTTACTTTGGCAATTTTCCAGTTGCTTTTCTCAGTGTCTTTGCTTTCAAATTTTTAATACTTTTAAAAATTATTTACAGAAAACATTTATAGACTTCTGTGAGATGATTCTCTTATGTGACATCCAGTTCTGATCTTACTAGCTGTGTGACTGTGGATCACAGTCGAGAGCTTTCTAACGTTGAGCTGTGAGCTCGCCTTTGGTCGGGCTGCATCCCCGGGATGCCTTGCCCACGTTTGCTACTTGAGCTTTTCAGGTGCTGCATGAGGATTTGCGAGCTATTGCCAGGTTCATATTAACACATCAGCGTTCACTGGAATAGTGCCCGGGGTTTCTGCGCTGCCTAGTTGTACCTGTCAATTTGGCACACCCTAGAATCACCTGGAAAGAGAATCTATAGGAGCAGGCCAGCCTGTGGGCGCGCCTATGGGGATTTGTTGTGATTGGTTGGCCCACTATGGGCAGCACCATTCCCTAGGCAGATGTCCTGAACAAAGTAAACAAAGCAAGGGAGCAAGGAGCTCTGCTCTTAACTGTGGGTGTGAGACTTGAAGTCCCTGCCTTGACTCCCCTGAAATAACGGACTATACCCTGGAACTGTGAGCCAAATAAACCCTTTCTTCCTCAAGTTGCTTTTTGTCGGGATGTTTTATTAGGGGAAGCAGAAATAAAATTAGGGCAGTTTCCCCAAATACAGTACAGTGTGTGTACCTAGAGTGGGTGACGTCGTGTATCTCCTGATCCTTTGAGGTTTAGGCGGTCACTCCCTCAGCTGCTACTGGTTAGAACTGGAATGGGTGCATCTCAAAGCTAGGAGGACCAGCTCCATTGCATGTAGCTGGGGTAGTCCGTTCCAAAGGCCAGTCTGTCCCTCCAGCTTCAACTGGAGAACTCTGAGAAGCACCAACATCAGCAGCTTCCAAGTTCCACAGGAGAAGCCTCCGAGGCGGTAACAGCTTGCAGTTAGACTTTGCCCACCATCCTCCTGCTCCTCCGTGTGCGTGTGCTCATATGTGTGGTACATGTTCGTGTGCACGAGGGTACACAAGTGTACGAATGTGAGCAACCAAAGGAACATCATCAGCCATCATTCCTCGGGTTCTGTTCACCTTGTTTTTTGTTGTTGTTTTTGTTGTTGTTTTGTTTTGTTGTTTTGTTTTGTTTTGTTTTTTGAGACAGGATCTTTCACCGGCCAGGACCTCTCTCCTTCACCTAGGCTGGCTGGTCAGTGAACCCTACTGACCCACCCGCCTTCACCTCCCCAGCTCATGCCAACACACCTGGCTTTTTAAATGTAGGTTCTGGCGACTGAACTCGGGTCCTCGTGCTCGCAAGGCAAGCGTTTTCCATCCCCCAGATGTTACTCCTGCGTGCCAGCCCCAGCCCCCAAGAAGCCTCCAACAGTGACTCTCAAGGACTGGGGGTCTGCTTCAGACTTCTACACAGGGTCAATTTAGCTAAGTCAATCCCAAATACAAATTTGAGTGAGGCCAGCCTTTTGGCTCTAGATCCTAGTAAAGGCTCCTTGATGTCACTCTCTCATTACTCAGAGCTGAACAGTGCACGGGACTCTCCTCCCGTTTCCTTGGGCTAGTGGGTAGAGTCCAATTTTTCTTTCACTGAAGGCCTCATCCTTTATTCTTTTTTTTTAATTATTTACTTATGTATTCCTTTTTCATGCCTGAGCGTTCTGTCTGCATGTACACCTGAATGCGTGAAGAGGACATCAGACCCCTTTATAGATGGTCATGAGCCACCATGTGGTTGCTGGGAATTGAACTCAGGACCTCTCAAAGAGCAGCCAGTGCTCTTAGCCACGGAGCCATCTCACCAACCCCCAACATTCTTTATTCTAAGGTCTTCATTTCTCCCACCTACCTTGGTACTGCCCGAGGGTGGTTGTTGTGAACCAGATCACGTCTCCTCACATTTCCTATATTGGGGTTCTAAACCCCCAGTACCTCAGCATGGGATGATGTTTTATTTTACTACACTTATTTATTTGTGTGTGTGCATGCACATGCACCACAGTGGACAGTGGCATTCAGAAGACAACGTGACAGGGTCTGTGTTCTCCGTCCATCATGTGGATCCTGGGGAATAGACTCAGGCCACTTGGCTTAGCTAAAAGCATCATCGCTTTCTGGGCTGTCTCACTAACCGTAGTTTAAATGAAGCCCTTTCGGGGTGTAGGTATCATAATCAAACAGGACTGCTATCCTTAGAGAAGGGAGAAACCAGGGCTCAAACACACACAGAGTAGGGACCACGGGACGCCTGGAGGACAAGATACGCACGTCAAAAAGAGAGGCCTTTGAAGAAACCGCTCCTAACATACCTTGCTCTCTCCAACTCACGGCGTCCAGAATGGTGAGAAGATACGTTGTCTGGTTTAAGCCGCCTCCATGTCTGAGTATTCAAGATACCTGCCTGGGTACGACAATGCTGCTATGTGGACATTATAACCAGTGTCCCCGTGGCTGAGACCCGTCACCTTCTCCTCTCCTCCAGGACTCCCGCAGCATAGCTAGCCTCAGTTTCTTACTGATGTCTTCCATTTGTGCCTTATTCTGGGGTGACGGAGAAGGTGGCTTTGAGGAGCTGATAATTAACATCACTCTAGGACTCAGTGTCCAACCCACAGCTATAAATATGGCCTAACAGAAAATCATATTTACCTATAACATGAAGTTTTCTTTTTTGCATTTTTTTCATAACCCAATTGTACAGTTCTCAAGTGTGAAATCTATAAACGACAGATGTTTGTCAGAAGGACAAACATCTAGATGTGTCATGCAGGTCTAAGACAGCAAGGCCTTTTGCTGAGCTGGGTGGGGTTCTGCCTCTTGTCTATCGTCACCTGCCTGCTTAGACCTGAGCTCTTCTGGGGACAACAGTCAGCTCTCCTTCTTAACATCCTTGACCGTTGACACTCCTGCCTTTCCCTTTGAAGTACTGGGATTGGAGGCACACAGCAGCGCACCTGTCCTATGCTGTGCCAGGACTTAAACCTAGGCCTCCCTTACGTTAGGCAAGGACTCTTTGAAGAACTCAAGCCACGCCTTCAGCCCCATATCCTCCATTACTAGGGGCTCGCTCTCCCTCTCTCCCCGTATCTTCATCTGTATCTCCCAGATGCCCTCACATCCCACAACACAGCATAGGACCCTCTGAAGTCATATCTTGTCCAGAAGCTGCACCAGAACTTCACCTTAAAGGGACAGTTCTCAGTGGCTCAAGCCACAGCCTGATGATCAGGCCAGAGTGGAAAACCTTTCTATTCCGGCTGACTACCAAACATCAGTGCCCAGAGACAGGGAGGCAGCCAGATAAGCCCTCAGCCATCTCCCAGGGCAGCTCCTCCCCCTTCAGACCTGAGCAAGGAGCCTAGGACAGGCCTGGCAGGGTTAGAAGTCTGAGAAGCCACCAGCCGGCTCCCCTGTGTATCTTTGGTCCTTGTGCGAATGCACCCTGGCCACACTTTCATTAAGGCTGTGTGCAGAAAGCACTGAGAATGGAGGCAGGCCAGGCAGGCAGCTGCTGAAACCCCTCCTCCACTACTGGCTGCAAACAGCCGCTCTTTGTGAGCTGGAAACTAGGGAAGAGCAGTGGAGGCCAGTCTCCCTAGAAGGAAGTCTGGAGCCTTCAGTTCAGTCCAGGAGGAGGAAGAAAAGAGTGGAGTGGGCTGGCGAGGAGGGGTGGGGGTGGGGTTGTCTCCTGAAACTATCCTCTTATAGATCCAACAAAGCCCAAGGTGCAGCCTCGCTCCTTTGTCTATCTCCTGTGCACCTGAGCCCTGAGCAAGCCACCATCTCTTTGTCTGACATCCACACTGGCAAACACACCCTCAATCCGCTGTGTCCATGGTGGCCTCAGCAGAGAGATGTCAAATTTTACTGCAAATAGTACCTCCAAGTGAACAATGTTAAGGGCCAGACACAGAGACTAGAGAAGCCAGGATCACAGTTCTGGGGATCATAGATAGTCACTGAAGCAATATTGTTGCATTTCAAGTTCTGTGTAACAAGTCTTATCATCAGCATCTGTAGGGAAAGGACATTTAAATCACTTGGAGGGCTTCATAGAAGAGGTTTTTTTGGGGGGTTGGGTTTTTTTTTCTGTTTTAATTTCTATTTTTATTTTTATTTCTATTTTAAAGGTTAAATGAAATCTGGTGCAAAGACAGGTGTTACAGTCCAGACCTGTCATCCAGCACTCAGGAGGCAGAGGTGGGAGGATGGTGATTTTTGAGGCCAGCTTGAGCTACATAGTAATAAAGTACACTAGTAATAAAGTAAAACAGAAATGAGGAGATTACTCAATCAGGAAGGTGCCTGCTGGGCACTCAGGATAGATATCAAGTGTGGATTCCCAGCATCTGCATGTAAAAAAAAAAAGGCATGTGTCTGTCATTCAGTGCTAGGGAAGCAGGGACAAGTGGATCACTACAACATAACCAAACCAGTGAGATTCAGGTCCAGAAAAAGACTATGGCAAATAATAATAATAATAATAATAATAATAATAATAATAATAACAACAACAACAACCAGCCAGAGAATGATTGAAGACATCCAGTGCTGAACTCTGACCGCATACACATGAGTGCATACCTGTGCAAAAGAATCCAAGCACATCACACACACACCACACACACACACACACAATTAAACCAACTAAAGAAGGTATAGTATAATAAAAACAAAATGGCTAGAAGCCAGGAAACAAGGCATCTAAGAGAAAGAAGCGCAAGCTCCGAGCTCGTGGGTCTGAAGGCAGACAGCAGCCCCTGGAGACCGCAGGAGCGTCTGAGAATACAATTCCCATAAGCTGGGGGATAGGAAAAGACCAGTCCAAACGGGAACCAAGAGTAAGATCATGGCAGGCCTCACAGGACATGGGTCAGACTAAACTGCTGCTCTGTGTTCCTGAGCTGCCCGGGGCTGGCAGCTCAGAGGGCTCCTTGAGCATCTCTGGTGACTTGACCACAAGGTTAGGAAGGAAGAGCTGAGAGGCGGGAAGTTTTCAGGGCAAAGCTCTCAAAGCCAGCTTCTGCTTGGTTCTTACTTCCGTTTCCGCCTCCCGGAAGCTGCCTCTGTAGTTTATCGTTCACAGAACACATTGACAGGGAAAACTTATCCCACCAATGCCCCCAGGATGTGGCTCGAGACTTCCTGCCCACATCCCCCCAGCCCCCCCCAGGTCAGCGGCAGCAAATGCTCCACTTGGAGGCTGCTCCTGTGGAGAAGCGCGCTGTTGAGAAGACAGGCAGGGAGGAACCGACATGTGGATCAGAAGGTGCAAGCAGAGGGCGAGGGCATACAGGGGCACCATGCCTGGGCGGGAAAGGAAGAAAGAAAGAGAAAGATGGGTGGGGGAGGTGCACCAAGTACCTCTCGGCTCGTGAACGGTTATCATGTGCAGACCTCTCTTTTCAATAAAAAATGAATAGAAGACCAGTAAATCCAGGAAAAGATTATGCACCTGCTGAATATGTGCTCAATGCTGAAAGACTTTTGGGGGAGTCTCTCAGGGGAAACAGCCCTTAGGGACACAGGCTTAAATCCCAGGGCTTCACAGACCACATAGCCTGAGAGAAAAGGGGGAGCCAAAAGGAGAAAGTCAGCATCTCTGTTAGCACCGTTGCTAGGGTCAGAGGCTGGGCCTTGGCGGCCTTAATAGGCCAATTAAACAAGTAGCCACATTGGAAAAAGGAGCAAAGACCTCCACTGACACCCACCCCCACCCCCACATGACCGTCTGCAGAGAGCTGGCATGAGGGTTAGAGTTAAAGAGAAGGCAAGAAATATTAAGAGCTAAACAGACCCAGTCAAGGTGTGGTCCCGCCCCCCATGACCCATCATTGCCTGGGCTCCAGTGTCTTCTGCAGGATAGTCTGACAAGTTGTCCTAACTGTGTGAAATGTCTTTTTTTTTTTAAACAAGCCCCTCCTCTGGCTGGCAGCAGACTCCAGCTCCTTCCTTCTCTAGCAGGAGATTCCTGGGGAGATTCCAATTTCTTGGGGTGCATGATTTCAATAATTGATAACCAAAGAGAGGGGCACACGTTTCTTTTTAGACCATCTAAACTTCTGCCAGGATGGCTATACATCCTCTTCTAGGTGGGGAGGCTACAGAGCTAGGAAGGGCTCTCTGAGACGGAGCCTGGCCTGTGATTCCTTGCTGACATTCAAAGCATCTCCAGGTCAGGCCAGGTTGGAACTTTAAGGCCTTTAAGCCAAGCTGCGGTGGCACACGCCTTTAATCCCAGCACTGGGGAGGCAGAGGCAAGTAGATCTCTGTGTGTTCAAGGCCAGCTTGGTCTACATAGCTAGTTCCAGGATAGCCAGAACTACACAAAGAAACCCTGTTTCAATAAATTGAGAGAGAGAGGAGAGGAGAGGAGAAAGAGAGAGAGAGAGAGAGAGAGAGAGAGAGAGAGAGAGAGAGAGACTTTACTCTTAGAACCCCTAGGGACTCTCAGACATCTTCTTCCTTCCTTCCTTCCTTTCTCTCTCTCTCTCTCTCTCTCTCTCTCTCTCTCTCTCTCTCTCTCTTTTTCCTGTTTTTGGTTTTTTGAGACAAGGTCTCACTTATATAGCATCCCAATCCTCCTGCTTCAGCCCACAGAGCCAGGAGTGCAGATGGAGTCACCATGTCCAGGAAGTCGTTTGGTCCTTTTGTATCCACCAAGGAAAGGGGACAGACGCCTTAGAAAGGTCCAGGTCCTCTCCACTAACACAAACAAGCCATGTGATCTTATTTTATCTATCTCACTTCGGTTACCCTTAGTATAGAATAAAAAGGATGTGGGCTCCAAGATGGCTCAGCTTGCACGAAAATCATAAATAAACGGAAAGGCTTTGTTTTAAGGATGCATACACCTTATATTACTGTGGTTAAAGGCCAAGAGTTGAAATTAAAATGGGTTAAAACTTCCACATATGGGGGTGGAGAGATCACTCGATGGCTAAGAGCACTCCTTAAGGGGCTCCTTGGCTGCTCTTCCGGGGGACCCAGGTTTAATTCTTAGCACCCACATGACAACTCACAGCTGTCCGTTGCTCCAGCTCCAAGGGATCCGATGCCTTCTTCTGGCCTTGGGCACCAAGCATGCACATGATACGCAGACATATATGCAGGAACATTTTAAAAAATATTCCCACATGTAAAGAAAAAAATTCACTTCTATCAGAGATTTGCTTTCTAGTTCTGAAGTCGGCTAATGCATCCACTTTTTTCATGCCTGGATGTGCACTCACACATGTGTGCATAGAGGCACATATGTGCATGTGCGTGGAGAACAAAGGACTACAGATGTCATTCCTCAGGTGCCATTCATCTTGAATTTTATCTTTGTCTCCTTTTGAAATGGGGGGGGGGGGCTCACTGTGTAGCTTTGGCTGGCCCAGAGCCTGCTATGTAAACCAGGCTGGCCTCAGAGGTACAGAGATTCACTTTCCTCTGCCTCCCAAATGCTGGGGTTAAAGGGGTGCACCGCCACGCTGGCTCCATCCATAGTGGCTTTTTGAGACAGGGTCTTTCACTAGCCTGAAGCTCACTAAGTAGACTAAGCTGGCCAGCCAAGGAGCCCCAGGAGTCTGCCTGTCTCTACCTCTCTAGTATTGAAATTACAAGTGTGCGCCACCGCACCAGCTTGTTTGTTTGTTTGTGTTTAACATAGGTCAGAACCAGATGTCATTCACTTAGCACTTTACTGACCAAGCTATCTCCTTAGCCTCCATACTAAAATTTTAACTGAGTTTTGTTCCCCTCCCCCCTGAGATCTTGCTTTTGAGTGCTTTTGGTTTAGGGGGCTTTGATATTTAGTTTGAGATTGCTGTGCTGTGTTCTGTTTTGTTCTAACGGAGGTATGTATCTACGGTGCTAATTAACTGTCAACTTGACAGATTCTAGATTCACCTTGGAGACCAGACTCTGGACTTGAGGGACTCTCCTGATTGTGCCAACTGAATGGTAAGACCTGCCCACTGTGGGTGTCATCAATCCCTGAGTAGGGGATGCTGCACTGGATAAACTGGAGAAGAGGAGCTAATGAAGGAACCTTGGTATGTCCTTGGTTCTTGACCGTGGCTGCAAATGAGAGCAGCTACCTGGAGCTCCAGCCACCGTGGCTTTACCTCCATAGTGAGTTATACCCTGGAACCATTACCGTGATAAGCCCTTTCTCCCTTAAGTTGCTTTAGTCGGAGTATTTGATCACATCCACAAAAACTACGACAACCATCTTAGAAAAAGATAATTTCCTTAATATTGTTTTTTAACATATCTTCATTTCCTACAGAACCACAGGTATCCAGCCCCTAAAAATTATCTTGTTCTCAAGCCTGAAACCCAGAGTCAGAATACATTTCCTCCAGTCATCTTAACAAAGACATCAATGTTGCCAAAACCCTGAGATTTGAAGCTGAACTTTTATCCTCTCCGTGGCCTCATCATCACATCAGGCCTGTTTTTCATATTCTTTCGTAAGAACGCTGCTATTTTCCACACTACCCATTACACGCTGAATCTATTTGAAAACCAAACTAGGACTCTCTTTCTGAAATATTCCAAGATGCATTACCATAGTTTTATGCTGCTGTTTCATCATGTCCAAATCATTTTCTCACCAAACGCTATCAAAGAGAGTGCATGGGGGAGACAGCTCAGTCCATGACGCACTTGCTGTGCAGGCCTGAGAACATTAGCTTGAATCCTCAGCACCCACATAAAAAGCTAAGGGCAGCTTCCGGTGCCTGTAACCCCAGGACGGCATGGGGACGTAGTGGGACTCCTAAGCGCTTGCTGGCTGCCAGTCTGGCTCCAGATTCAGAGAGATACCCTGTCTCAAGGGAATAAGGTGGTGCGTGATGAAGCAGGACACTAGACATCCTGTCTGAGCTCTGTGGCATGCACGCGCGCGCACACACACACACACACACACTCACACACACGCTGCAGCTGGTTTAAATGGGGGCAAAAGATGGTTTATCTTCTATGTTTGGGAGATGAAATCAGAAGCAGTCAGGAGCAGGACACAAACGAAGTGAAAGATATATAGAACATAACGCAGGTCACGATAAACAGTACGGCAACGTCCACATTTTATAGGCAAGAAGTTGGAGGAGGCTGGGGCGGGGGAGATGTCGGGGATTAAGAACGCTTCCTGCTTTTGCAAAGGAGCTGAATTCGGTCCCCAGAATCCATGCTCCGCCACAGCTTGTAACTCCAGGGAGTTCCATGCCCTCTTTAGGCCTTCTGGGGTGTACAGAACTCGGATGGACAAACACACGCGTACACATAAATAATCAATAAAGATAAATCTTTTAAAAGGGAGTTAAAAGATTCAAGTCAAATAATTCTGTGATAAAGGAGTAAGATGGTTTTCGAAAGAAAAGAAAAAGAAAAAAAAAAGCCTTCCACAAAGCCGTGCCCTGGCCTCATGCAGACGTTTTCCATCAAAGGAAACAGAACAGTTTTAACAGAACCCACCTGATTGGATATTACAAGTAAAGCCAAATTTTCCTCACATTTTTCCCTATCGCGTGGCTTAAGCGCATCTTATGTAACACGGTCACTGCAGAAGGAAAGACTCCTTCACGACCCTTCATGCTCAGGTCCTCATTCAAACGCCCAGAGCATGACATCCTAACAGCCTAACAGCCGGGCACCCGGAAGTGTCTGAGGAACCATTTTTCTGTCTGTAAATCACTTCCCCTCATCCCATTCCTCTTTCTTCACATATGTAAATCGACGTGCCTGATTTCCAGTCCCCCTACCAGCCACAACAACCAAATCACCCTCAAGGGACATCCAGTGCCTTGTTATTTTGGTCTCAGTGTTAAGGGGGGAGGGGGAGGGGAGGGCAGAGAGAGGCTATTATATTCTCAAAAGTCAGAATTCTCCCTGATTAGATTTCTGGCTCACTGATAAATCTTTATTCCCTGAAATCTATTATTACTGTATGCTGGATATTTGGCTTTTTTAGAGCCAGGCTATTGCACGGCGTTTCCGATATAAATTGTCTATAATAACAGATGCCGAGTTTTGAAGGGAGCATTTGGTCAGGTTCTGACCCCGCCCCCTTGGGATCTAGCCTCAGCTCCCAGCAGCACATCTAAGGCAGCACAAGACACGAGAGAATTTAAAACAACTCGCACATAGCCATGTCCCCTAATGAGCATCGTCCTCTTCTCCTCCTACCCTGAGGCACCTTGTAGGATGTTTAGCAATTAGAATACAGGTCTTTCTTTTTATTAGAAAATTTATAAGACACATTCCCTTTTCTCCACCATTAAAAAAAAAAAAAGGAGGTTAAAAAAAAAAAGTACAATTCCTACCAAGATTGAGCTGCATGTAGCTCCCTGCCTTAGTTTGTGTGAATCGTTGCACGATTAATAAGAAAAAATAGCACATGCATGTTTCATAAGCGGTGAGTGCCCATGGAGAAAACCCACCATAGGAGTTCCAGACCCCCAAACAGCGTCATCTATGCCAGAAGTTGCTGCATTTTCAGAGCATCTCAGAATTATAAGAAATTGTGTTATTTTCATGTGCTAAAAAACCCCAGAAGAAGGCTCTTCTGTTTTTTGGGGGGGAGGGGCTCATTAAAATTGTGCAGATGATTCTATTCCTGACCTTGCAAGAGACAGGATCAAGAAGGAGAGGAGAGAGCTCGCTGTGACACTGCACTCATCTGCTTGCGTTAAGCTCAAAACCCGCGTCTCCAGGATGTGTATTTGTCATGTCAGACCGAGCTGAAGGCATCTGCCAAGAAACTATTTTCACTATTCGACTGGTGCCAGCCGGAATCCACTTCCACAAACCTGCATACTGATGAGAACTGAAGCTCTCAGTTAGGTCTCTCTCGTTTCTCCCCCCATGCCTCTTCCCCTTGCAGAGGAGTGAAGCCATCTTACTAATTCATGAGTACCCTCACTATCCAGCCATCTAAAAAAAATTGTTTTACTCATCAATAACAGCCAACTAAAAGCAAAGCGCATCCCACAGGGGTTAGAGGAAAAGGCGGGCAACTGGCGAGCATTGATTGCCAAGCCTCGCTGATACTCACTGAAGGCAGCCACAGCCAGGGCCAGGGTGACAATGATGGAGAACCAGGATACCCACAATGCCTTCTTCCTGTAGTTCTGGGCTTCGTGAGGTTTCAGCCGGGTGCTGCTTTCTAGTAAACCTGAGAGAAACAGGGAAGGAAAGGAATAAGGCATTTCCATAGGACAGAACACATATCCAGAGCTAGAGCATCTCGTCCAAAGATTGTAAACCCACAGCCTGGGGACCGAGATGTGTTTGTTTGACCCACAACATGTTTTCACAATTAGGAGATTACATGTTTTTTTAGAAAACAAATTATAACATGTTCTGGCATCCTTTATAAAACCAGAGGCCTTGTAAGTATCAGATAAGTGTTTCTACAGGGCAACAGAAGCTCTCTCAGGTAAAGGAGCTCCACAGGCCTCATCACTCCTGAGACACGCCTCGCCATTCTCTGTTCCCTGCCAGAAGCCACTTGGCTCAGTAGAATTTTCTCATCCCAACAAAGCCCTTCCATTAGGGAAGAACTGTAGTAACTAAGTAGCATTTGGGATCCCCAGCTGTGAGCACTGATCCACTAGTTCAGTCCCAACCACAGTGTCAGGTTTACACAAAACCAAAGGATCATAGCTGTACAAATGTCCTCACTGGACCCCTCGGCAACCAGTAGCCATCAGGCCCAGATTTTACAGCATGTTTTCTTCTTCCTTTTTTTTTTTAATGAAACACACATTAAGCAAATAACCAGTTGACTAATCAATTAATTAAAATAATTAAAACTGTTTCAGGGATCTGGGGAAATAGTTCATTCAAGAAACTGCCTGCCATACAAACATGAAGACCTGAGTTTGAGTCTCCCTGTGAAATAGCCAGGCATGGCAGTGCATGCTTGTAATTCCCAGCACTTGGGAAACAATGACAGCAGACCCCTGGGGTCACTAGTCAGCAGTACACCCTACTTGGTAAGTTCCAAGCCAATGAGAGATTCTTTCATGAGGTATATAGCAATCCCAAGGAAAGACTTCTGAAATTGAACTGCACACACACACACACACACACACACACACACACACTATCAGAATATGAAAGTACAGTAAACCTGCTAAAGCCAGAGCTAGCTTCCTAGGAAGGCTGCAAGTGCAACAGGCTTTACTTATCTCCTGTGTTTTACACATAAGGAGCCCGTGACAAAAGCGGGGCTCTGTGACAATCACCAGCAATGTTCACTTATACATCTTCAGGTTGATCTTTCTTATCCTTTAGGGAAAAAAATTGTAGGGGCTGGAGAAATGGCTTTAGTGCTTAAGAGCACATATTGCTCTTGCAGAGGACCCAAGTTTGCTTGCTAGTACCCATATCAGGAAACTCACAACTGCCCGTAACACCATCTCCCAGGGACCTGACACCCCCGTCCTCATATGCAGACATATGTACATATACATTAATAATAATAATAATAATAATAATAATAAGAAGAAGAAGAAGAAGAAGAAGAAGAAGAAGAAGAAGAAGAAGAAGAAGAAGAAGTATTTTTAAAATAAAATTGTAGCCAGGAGATGGTGGCGCATGCCTTTAATTGCAGTACTTAGGAGGCAAAGGCAAGCAGATCTCTGAATTTGAGGCTAGCCTGGTCTACAAAGTAAGTTCCTGGATAGTCAGGGCTACAACAAAGAAATCTTGTCTTGGTAAAAAAAAAAAAAAAAAAAAAGTGGGGGAGGGGAAGATGGAAGAAGAGGAGGAGGAGGAAGGGGAGGAGGAGGATTAGGAGGAGGAGGAGGAGGAGGAAGAAGAAGAAGAAGAAGAAGAAGAAGAAGAAGAAGAAGAAGAAGAAGATGATTGTATGTGCCGTTTCTTGGTTACCAGTGAGCCAAATTTTCAGTCATGTATCTTATACAAGTAAAAGCCAGTTGTGCCAGCTCTGGCTACATAATACATCTTTCAGAGGCTGGGCAGCCTCATCACACCAGCTAGAGACAATGATGGATATGAAGCTAACTTGTAAAATGTCACAGTGTGCAATGTATCACATATGAGCACCATTCATTCATCTGACTGACTACCACTGTAGGAACAGAAAGGACAGGAGACCATTCTTCCTCTAAGATTAGGGTCATGACTGACACACCTACAAGACAGGTTAACAAGAGGGGAAAGGTACCAAATGTATTGAAACAAAGATCTATGTGATGGGTTAGAGATGTAGTGCACTCAGGAAAGAGCTTGCCTAGCTCGCATGAAGCCCTGGGTCTGACCACAGCACTGCATCGACTAGAGGTGGTGATGCACACCGCAAGCTCAGCACTTGGGAGACGGCAGTAGAAGGACCAGAAGTTCAAGGTCACCTTCAGATACATAGGGAGCTTGGGTGTGTCCTGGGATACTCAAGACTCTGTCTCAGAAGTTAGTAAGAACAACAGTTAAGATGGGAGGAAGGGAACAAAGAAAGAATGGAGGGAGAGGGAGGGAAGGAAAGGTGAAGGGGAGGAAGGAGAGGAGGGAGAAGGAAGGAGGGGTAGGGAGAAAGGGGGAGAGGAAGGGGGGAAAGAGAAAGAGAGATCATTGATCCTATGTGACAGAGAAGGCTTTAGAAATAAAGACTCTACAGCCAAGGGGAGCTATTTTTATGCTCAGATTCAATGAAAAATGCATATCCCTGTAGAGACGAGATTAGATAAGAGATGAATGAAGCACAGAACCTCAACAAGACCTGTCTGCTCCAAGGCCTGGCATCCCCTGTGAGACACTGATGCGGTGGGTGTGGGTCAGGACCGGTTCTCGAATGAGGTGTTTTGATTGAGTCGCTATTAGACAAGGGCAGTCAGAGAGTTTCTGTGTGACCAGCTCCTGCACTTGGGGGATTGAGGGGGCGTGCAAGACAACAATTCTTGGGCTTATAGCTATCTTTGAGGCAAGAGGGCTGGTTTTTTAACATTCTGATTTGGGCGGGGGGGGGGGGGGGGCGACCAGAGGTTGACCTCAAGTGTTGTTCCGCAGGTACCATCTGCCACATGTTTTGTAACAGTGCCTCTCACTCAACCTGGAGCTCAGACATTCTGCTTCGGCTGGCTGGCCAGGGGCCCTAAGGACCTGCCTACCCTTACCCCCTTCACTTCTGGGGTTACAAGCCTGTGCCATTACACCCAGCGTTTTTCACGTGGGGTCTGGGGGTACAACTCAGGCTCTTATGCTTGCAAGGCAAGCAATTTAACAACTGTGCCATCTCCCCAGTTCTAGTTTTTATGGCCAGCCTTGGGGTGAAATGGGGGCACAAGAAGAAAAGGGACAAGGGGAGGCTTTGCTTCTAAGGCCTTCTGGAAACGTTCAGCTCAGGGTACCCAGCATGCCGAAGTAACATACTTTGGAGGATCATTTTCTGAACCCCAGCACTGCCCAAAAATGCATCCTTTACATATATACATACATATATATATATATATATTAGATACAGTGGCAAGTGCTTTTAATCCCAGCATTCAGGAGCAGAAGCAAGCCAATCTTTGTGAGTTCAAGGCCAGCACAGCACAGCATGGTCTACATAGTGTGTTCCAGAGCAACCAGAGCTACATAATAGAGAGATCCTGTCTCAACCCCTGACCCAAAAATTATAACAAAGACCAAACTGAACTATCTTAGTCCAATCATCCTTGAATAGGCCTCAAACAAAGCAAGCAGGACTTTGGAGACAGCCCAGTAGATATAAAAATGAGTAAAGCCAGGTGGGGAGGGGAGCTTATATCGGAGCAGAGGGTAAATGAGAAAGCAAGCAGGGATTATCAGCCCCATCTTCACCACTGCACTGGAAAACTATCCTCAAGCTTCCTTCATTAATCCAGAAACGGGAGATGCAGCTGTAGCTCAGTTGGTATGGTGTTTGCCTCCCACTCACAGGGCCATGGGTTCTAGTCCCAGCCCCGAATAAAATGGGCATGGTGATAGACAGCTGTGATTCCCAGTCCTCTGGAGGTGGAGGCAGAAGATTAGACATTCAAGATCACCCTCAGCGACTACATGACAGTGAGGACAGCCTAAGCTACATGAGACCCTATCTGCAAATCGTAGTAAGTAATAATAATAAACAAATGCACTTGGATGGGAGAAGACAGATTCTCTTGTCTTGACAGATTCTGCTGTAGGTCCTGGTGCCTTTGAATAGAACTCGATGTCACCTTTCTCTGATTCTTCCTGGGCTCTAGGAAAATTTCTCGTTTATGCCTAACTGCAATCAGTCTTGTGTCCAAGGGAAGCTATAACCTACAATGAACAGGTCCCATACACCCCTAAAAATCTCCTGCCCTTTTCCAAATGAGTGTTTGTTTGTTTGTTTGTTTGTTTGTTTGTTTGTTTAATCTTTCCATCTGGAGAGCTGGTTTGGTGGGTACGGTACTGGCTGTGCAAGCCTAAGGACCTGGGTTCAGATCCCAGGAGCCCACATAACAGGCAGACATGGAGGCATCCCTGTAACCCTACTGGTGGGAGCAGGAGGATTATGGGACTTGATGGCTAGCCAGTCTAGCTGAAAAGACAACTCCAAGGGCAGCGAGAGACCCTGTCTTGGAAAGTACGGGCAGAGTGAGATTTCATCTCCTAGAAATGTCAGAGAAGCTACACCCATGAAGTCTCATTAAGACAGCTGCCTAAACCAGATGACAGAAACAGATGTGTTAACATGGAAGAGGGAAATCATTGGGGTCTCAACTTTACACAAAGAAGCACAGACAACAAAGAGAAACTGAGAGCAGGAGAGATAGTCTTCTCCAGGGAAGAGCCCCAGACTGGTTGCCAAATGACCAGCCCTGAAATCATCCATACAAGTAGCACTATACAGAGTAGGCTGTGCTTATATACACTAGCAATTAAGGAAATAAAGCCTCTGAATTTGAGAGCGAGCAAGGGGAGGGGGGCTTGTTCATGGGAAAGGGTGGAGGGAGAAAGGGGGAAGGGAAAAATTATATTCTAATTTGAAAATTTTAAGCTTAAAAATAATACAAAGGACTCCAAAACCGGTGTGTTCTTTTTTTTAAAGTGGAATAAAATTTTAAAAGAATTTTTAAGTTGACATATTTTATAGGAAAAAAAATATGGTGGAGAGCAATTGAGGAAAACACTGGACACTAAACTCTACCCTCCACCCGTACACACACACACACACACACACACACACACACTAGCATGGGCACGCATGAGTGTGTGTGCATGCGTGCATATGCATGTGTATGCGTGCGTGCAATTTTCCTTTCACCCTAGTCCATTGGTTTCAGAAGAAGAAGTGAAACTACACAATTTAAGTACCAGTTCGAACTCATGGTTCATTTACCCGGCATTCTGAGAGCACCCATTTCAAGAGGTTTGTCCGATAGGGGGGCAGAAACACAATCCATTTAAGAAACTGGGACAGTCATGGCTGGGCTCACCCTTGCTCGCCCTGCTGTGCAGCACTTATTTCTCCTTCCAGGGCTGGCTGCTTTCAACAACACACCTGGCCCTGACCACACAAGGGGATGCTTCCTCTGGTCGCCCCACCAAGACCAACACTCCCTCTGGGTGATTCAGGTGGCAGCCCTAGGATGCTGGACCACCTGCTACCGTGGCTTCTGGGTTTTCTGAGCCAGTAGGACTGGAAGTCCTTCCCTAGAGCTGACCTTCCTTGTGGCTCCCCTGAGCGATAGTAAAACTGAGCAGGGGGAAACAAAAAACAAAAAACAAAAAACCATAAAGTCGTTGTAATGGAAACACTGTCCAAAAGAGGAAGGACTTTTTTCTCTTTCGGTGCAACTGTGCTTATCTCTTCATTTCCTTTCTAAAAATGCAGCTGAGGGGCTCTCGAGGTGGCTTGGTGAGGAAAGTGCTTGCCGTGCAAACATGAGGACCTGAGTTCAAGGCCCAGAACCCTTATAAAAACCCAGGAAATAGTAGTGCATGCTTGGGTCCCTGGAAGCTCACTGGTCAGCCAGTGGAAAGAAGCAGTCCCAGATCCGGGAGAGACTTCGTTTCCAAAATAGACATCACTTGAAGAATGACACTTGTGGTTATCTCTGGCATCCACACATGTGCGCACACACATGCATACACACAAATTTGCATAGATACATGTATAGCTGATGCCAAAAAAATGGGCACTTTCTACTCTTTCAAAGGAAATAGAATGTGCAGACCCACAGGGCTCAGCTTGGAACTGACTGATCTCCACCCTAGCACACCAGATGCTTGCACACTCGTCGTGTGCTCACATACTATTTCCTTAGAAGTCTGAACTACCTCTCATTGATTTCTCCTGAGTTTATCCAGTTTTGTTGTCGGTGTATTGAGTCTTACTCCACACTCAAGACTAGCCCAGAATTTGACGTGTAGCCCAGGCTGGCCAGAATTTGACATTATAGCCCAGGCTAGCCATGGGTTCACAGTGAATCTGCTGCTTCTGTGTCCCAAGCACTTCTGTTCTAGGCCTGAGTCACCACACCAGGCAACTGAGCTTTCATTCTCTGCAGAAAGATTTTTGTTATTTGTTTGTCTATTTGTTTTAAGATGGACAGCTAGAGGAAAGAGCTAAATAACTCCTATAACGCTGTAAGGTGGGGCGACTTCCTAAGGTTTGGGACAAAATCATAGAGAAATTCATATTAAAGAAGGGGAGAAGGAACCCCTAAGATCAATTGGGCCGTGTGTGTGTGTGTGTGTGTGTGTGTGTGTGTGTGTGTGTTAGTTCCTGAAAGTCTTAAACCACATAGTGCTTGCTTGCTTCCCGACCCACAGGCTCAACCAGCTGTTACAGTAATGTTGGGACATTCTGAGCTAGCTGGGATTCAGGAAAATAGCCCCTATCCCTTCTAGGAAGAAAATGTCTCCAAAATTCCAAACCACTAGGTCATAAAGTAACTGTCCAATGGCAATCAGAAGTGGTCTGATATACGGTAGACACCTCAGAAGGAAGTCAACACAGAAAAATAGTATGGAAGATAGATGTGCAGGCAGTGCCCATCCCCCACACCCTGTGGGGAGTGGGCCCAGCAGAAAGCCACTGCATCCAGGGAAAGCTGGAGACCAAGGAGTTTTCCTCTTCCCCAATTCCTGCCGCTGGTGAGAAGGATGTCACAACCCGTGAACCTTTCCCACAAGATAGCAAAAAATGGATATAGGAAAGATAAAGTAATATGAACATATAAGATATTACAACCAACCTCCGAGGCAGCCTTCTGATTTGTTTAACTGGAGACTTCATTTATCGTTAACTCTTTGCATCCCAGGAGTGGGTGGAACAAAAGAAATGTCACAGCGACTTTCAGCTGGCTCAGAATGGGTTCTGTGGAGGACAGGGCTCATCCTAACAGAGAGAGGTTGTGTGTGGTATGCAAGCTTCCACACAGCACTGGGTTATGAACACTAAATGCTTTCAGGGGAGAATATAATAGAAAATGAAGTTCACTTGACCACTGACAGAAAACCTAAAGAATGGATTAAGAAAAGGTTTGTGTCTTGTTTTGTTTTTACTTAACACTGAAGCATGGCCTCTAGATATCACTAAATATCAATTCATCCTAGCATGGGTTTCTTGTCTGTCCTTCTGCAGGGCTTGGGAGAGACTGATCGGCTCTTACAGATAACCCGCAATGCTACAGAATTAAGCCCAACCCTGGCATCCGCCTTTCTTCAATGCAAACTGTTTCAATCTTTTGAGGGGCAAAGGGAATTCTCACACCCCAGAATTAAAGTGAGAGGTTTTTTTTTTCTGGGTTTCTGATGATGCCATCCACTCTGCTGTCTCCAAGGCTATCAAGTTCTGTGGGAACAGAAAAAGGACCTGCAACACGGGTGCAGAACTCGTTCCAAGCTGGAGCAGCTCCAGTTCCCCGCACAGCATCCCTGCCGCTTCTGTGGGAAATCTGTTTCCATGTCATCCTGTTTCACACGCTACAATTCAGAATCTGTAAGGAAGAGATCCTGCATCCCAACACGAAACCGGAATATAAAGATGTACAGGAGGCACTAAGAATAGAACAGAAACCTGCTAGAACTAAAATAATATAAGCACTCTATACAATCGACAGATGAAAGCTTTCCAAAAAAAAAAAAAAAAATGACTGGGAAGGGCCTGGCTGCAGAGACCCCCATCTCCAACACCAACGGGTTTTAGCGGAACCGCTGATAATTTTTTGAGGGGTCCAATTCGGAAGCAGGAAGAAAGAGGAACGGTGTAGACGCGGTCTTCTCTGCAAAGAATCCAAGCTGCAGGCCAGGAAAGCAGCATGGGGAAGGACAGCCGGGCGGGATGAATGAGGGAGCCCTAGCGTTCGATGCAGCCCCCCCCCCCATGGAGACAGTGGCCGTGGGAGGGAAGTGGGGATGCCTTCTGGGAGATGCAGGGGTCCAAGGCCACCGTCCAAGGAAGGACTGAGCCTGGGCACACGCTCTCCAGGAAGTATCAGCTTTGGGTAGCTTCTGTGCAGACCAGGTTGGTGGCCAAACCCCCAAACATTCCAACCTCTCTCCAGCACCCTCACACTGTGGGGCGGTGACTGCTGTGACCCGGGAGCCAGAGAGCTAGGATCCATAGGAGTCCAGAGGCTAAAGGGACCCTGACTGTCACTATAGCGGACGCCCCGCCACTAACCCAGCAAAAAGAAGTTTCGCCCGGGTGATTGGCGTGGGCTCGCACAGCGGGATGCATTGGAACCCACGTCTCCAGGAACAGAAAGAAACCCTGTGGTCCCCTATAAGCCACCGTGAACCCGGTCTGCAAACTTTTCTCATGGGCACCGGAGAAGGCTGGCTTAGGAAGCCGCCAGGATCCGGAACCTGAAAGGGGCTCCCAGGAGACTCCGCTGCCCGGCCCACACGGATCCCGAGAGGTGGGACTGTCGCTTCTGCTCTCCGCGAGGAGCCCCACGTGTAGGGGACAGGTGGCTTCAGAGAGGCAAGGAGGAAGGAGCCCAGGGCGGTGGCAGCTCACCTCGGTCCTCCAGCCCGTCGCTGAACTGGCCGCTCTCGCTGATCCGCGGCTGCCGTTCCTCGTCCGACTGCATAGAAGAGCTCAGCGGGGCCGGGCTAGGGGCGGGGGCGGCGGTCGAGGACGCGTGGCCCCGCGGTGGCGGCCGCGGGACTCCGGGGCCAGGAGGGCTGCGGCGCTCGCTGCCGGGAGCAGGCTCCATGGAGCCGGGGCTGCAGATCCCCCGAGGGGAAGCCGATCGCGTTAAGAACTCGAGTCCCAAGTGCCAGGGACCGAGGGCGCGGAAAGAGAGCTTCACCCGGGCCGCGGTGAGCGGCAGGTCCGCCGCTAGCTCAGCGTGTGGCGGAGGCTGAGGCCGCGCTGTCGCCGCTGCGCTCCGCCCCCGGGGGCAGGTGCGGGCGGCAGGGACCCGCCCCAAGGCGCTGAGCCCGGGCACCGGGAGAGGGAGGGCCCTGGACAGTCCTAGGACTGGATTGAGGGACAGTAAAGGGGCGTGGGGACCAGTCTGCGGCTAGCGCAGGGCTGGGCGAGGGCGTGACGGAGGACGCGCCCCCGACTCGCGTCGCGGATTGGTGCCCAGGAAGGACCCCTCCATCCTAATTACTCTGCAGTCCTCGGAGCCTGTGGCTGAGCGTGGGCAGGAGAGAGGGCACCGCAGCTCATCAGGCCTCTTTATCTCGCAGAGCGACTCAGGATACAGGGGCTGCACCTGGTTCCCGCCTGCTCCGGCCGGTATCAGGAGTCACCTGTGCCCAAGCCCTTAAAGTGCTTTATCTCTCTTCTCAGTTTCTCTCCTGAAACAACTTAGACTGAGGTATTGCTGGAACAGTGGCTTCCGTTGCGACTATCCTTGGGCCTTTCCCTTCCATCTGTCACCAGCTCATTTCCCTCTCTGAGCATCCAGGATCTGTCTCCCTAGAAGACTCCTCTCTACCTGCCCGGGCTCATCCACGTTCTCCACCTCTGACCATACCAACTTCCTGCCCTTGCGCGGTGGGGCTAGTTTTCACAGCCAAGCCGCAACCTAACGAACTGGGCGAGCGTTTCATGGCACTAACACCCGAGCTCTGGAGAGTCTAGATTTTATCAAGAGGTTGCTATCAGTCTCTAAATTTAATCGGAGTACTATAGTATGCCAATTGCTTCATTTATGGGAATCCACCCCGCTTTCTTCTGAGAATAGCCGGATTCCGCTCTGCCGGTGATCATGGAAGTGCAGGTTTCCGGAAGGGGGACACATTTTGTTGAAATCAGGTCTGAGTGACCCCGGCTCCCTTTCGGGTTATTGTTGTTTTGTTTTGTTTTGTTTTAACAATAATTTCAACTATAAACTGAAAGCGTCAAACTAGGTAATTTCAGCAGCCCCTTCTTTCTCTAAAGAAAATGACACGCGCCTGTTTACTGGGCTTAGGACTCTCTCACTCCCCCACCCCCATCCCCCGCACTGGTCCTGATGCTGCTTTCAATAACAATGCTTCACAGAGCTCTCTGTCCTCTCCCGTCCTAGATTTTGGGGGATTTTTGTACCCCGTTTTCCTATTGGATGTCCTGTCAATGGTTCTCACAGAATCACAAGGCTACCAAGAACAAAAATACCCAGGCCTTGAACACTGTAGAGGTGAGGTCGGTGTCACAGACTGCGACAGAGTTGGCTGAAACCTTAACGCGAGTGCTTTGTAGACTCCATCTTCCTCCTTTATAGCCTGCTTTTTGAAATTTATATTTTCTTTTTCTCTGTGGTGCTAGGGACAGGAACAGGGGAGTTTAGCACAAGGTTTAGGACAGGGCTACATCCCCACTTCTAATCTGTTTGCTTGGGCGTTCATTAGGTATTTTAACAAGCATTTCTCCTTTGCTCTCTTATTCAATTGCTCTTGAAGTCTGGCTAGAAATCTTGGAACATGTTCCCCCTCCTCGAACACCTTCCCTCCCCTCGGCCGCGCCCGAGCCTCCCAACACACACACACACACACGCGCACACGCTGCAGAGCAGACTCTAAAAGAATCATTCCTCTCATTCCTCGCTCGGTTTTGTATCCAGAGCATCACACACGTAAAGGTGCAGGGTAGGGAACCAGGGCTCATCCCCTGGTTCTGTACGCTAGCGAAGTCGGTACTTTGAAAGGAAGGAAGAGGGTTCAGAAACAAGAGCTGTCGTAAGCTTCTCCTGCCTTTTAGGCTCCAGCTCCCAGCCGATTCACTGGGAGATTATATTAGCTGTGTTCTTGGAGGGAGACCATGTGCCTGGCACCTTGCTAAATGTTTCAGGAGCATTCCCTCCCGACTCAGCAACCGCACACTTCGCAGCAGTTCCGCCCCCTAGGGGACATTCTGGAGAAGTGCAGGTGCTTTCTTTGGGGCCGCTCCAGTTTGAGGCGGGGTTGGGGGGGGGGGTGGGGGGGGGTGGCAAGGATAGATACATAAGCCAACCTGGACCTATCTTCGATTTTGTGAAAATGGGCTTTACAACTTTAACTGTGTTTTATATGCGAACATGAGCTATGTTGGCATCTTTGAATGTACACAAAATTTTCTGGAAATACAACTAGCATGTTAAGTCTAGGGAAGATTAACTCATCTTGTTTTGGGAAATGGGGACACTGAAGGCAGTTCCATTCACCACGTGAGTCAGCATGTCTGTGCCCATTATTCAGATAACTGCCACGGCCCAAAAAGTTCCTTGTGTGTTTATGAATATGTTTGTTGAGCTTTTATTTCAACACACTAAGCACTAAGAAAAAATTATGCTGATAATATTCTAGAGTCTTTCCATCGCCCTGCTGCTCAATCACGAGCACATACAGATGTCTGAGTACTGCTAGCTTCCGGTACAGTCCTGAGTGGTCATTTATCACGGCTATCATGGCAAATGTACATTAATTATGTATGGTACTACTTTTATTCCTCTACTATCATATAGATCATTATATTGATTTTAAAATTAGAGATGTATGTATTACCCATAGATTCATTTCATGGTCACAACAGTGGGTGGTCCTAAAGAATTGTTAGGGGGTAGCACTGGAGCAATGGCTCTTTTTTTTTTTTTTTAATTTTATGTGTTGTTGTTTTGCCTACATGTATGTCTGTTTGAGGGTGTCAGATCTTGGATTTAGAGACAGTTGTGAGCTGCCATGCGGGTGCTGGGATTTGAACCTGGGCCCTCTGAAAGAGCACTCTGTGCTTTTAACCACTGAGCTATCTTTCCAGCCCCCAGCAATAGTTCTTTTTTCTCAATATAGAGTTTTTATTTTATTTTATTTTATTTTTTATTCACTTTACAGCCTGGTCACATCACCCTCCCTCCTCTCCTCACACCCCCTCTTACATTCCCCCATCCCATTATCTTCAGAGAAGGGAGCCTCGGTGGGAAAGGACGGGTCTAGTCCTGCTGCGATTTGATGTACCAGGGTGGGCTGGTACCCATGGAGAACAGTGTTTTCTGTTTGTTTGTTTGTTTTGTTTGTTTTTTGTTATCTTTTTTTAATGCTATCTTGGCTGTCCTGGACTCTCTCTTTAGACCAGACTGGCCTTGAACTCACAGCAATCCACCTGCCTCTGCCTCCCGAGTTTATTTTACTTTTTAATGTAGATTCTGCGATTTGAGCTCAGGTCCTCACACCCCACCCCCACCCCCACCTAAAAAAAAAATAAAGTCGACTTCATTTTCTCTCAGACAGGATATCACGTAGCCAAGCTGTCCTGGAATTCACTGTGTGCCTGAAGACAACTTTGAACGTCTGTTTCTCCTGACTCTACCCTTCAGGTACTGGCGTTGGCCACCTGCCACATCGCCCAGCTTACTGAAGACCAAACCGGGAAGTTCACGCCTAGGGTTTTGTGCGTGCTAAGACAAGCACCCTACCAACTGGGCCAGCTAACGGCCTGGCCCCTCTTTTCATGTCTTGTATAAACACAAGCAACGCAGTAGAGCATGCGCCCAGGGAGACCAGTGCTGCAGGGCTGGGGCAGGCAGGGAGCTAGCTGGGCCGCACTGCAGTGTCTATGCATCACCTCAGCAGCATCAGCAGGGATGGCCCTGAGACCTCTTGAAAAGTGGCGAGCACGTATGTATATGAACAGGGCCCGCGCTAGCGAGTGCTACGTTTATAAACTCCTCCTCATAAAAAAGGGGGAAAATACAAACTAGGTCATGTCCACAGAGGATTTAGAGAGATGACATGTTTATGAGAAACACTGTTTATTTTAAAGGTTTTCGTACTCAAAACATTCAGCTATTGGCCCTCCGTGTCTATGGGTTCTGCACCTGTGCACCAGCTCACCACAGGTGACAGTAGATATTTAAACCTGCATAGGTCTCTGGCCCTTTCCCTCCCTCCCTCCATCACTGTGTGTGTGTGTGTGTGTGTGTGTGTGTGTCTGTCTGTCTGTCTGTCTGTCTGTCTGTCTGTGTCTCTGTGTCTCTGTGTATCTCTGTGTCTGTGTGTATGTGTCTGTGTGTCTGTATGTGTGTATATCTGTGTATGTGTGTCTGTGTCTGTGTGTGTGTATGTCTGTGTGTGTGTATGTCTGTGTGTGTGTCTGTGTCTGTGTGTGTGTATGTCTGTGTGTGTGTATGTCTGTGTGTGTGTGTCTGTGTGTATGTGTCTGTATGTCTGTGTGTGTATTTGTCTGTGAGTCTGTATGTGTGTATGTGTCTTTGTGTCTGTGTCTGTGTGTTTGTGCATCTGTGTCTGTCTGTGTGTCTGTGTCTGTGTCTATGTGTGTATTTGTCTGTGAGTCTGTGTGTGTGTGTCTGTGTCTGTATGTGTGTGTGTGTGTGTGTGTGTGTGTGTGTGTGTTTGTGCGTCTGTGTCTGTCTGGGTGTCTGTGTCTATGTGTATGTGTCTGTGTCTGTGTCTGTGTGTCTGTGTCTCTGTATATGTGTCTGTGTGTCTCTGTATGTCTGTATGTCTGTGTGTCTGTATGTGTGTGTCTGTGTATTTGTCTGTGTGTGTGTCTGTGTGTGTGTGTCTGTATGTGTGTGTCTGTGTGTGTATTTGTCTGTGTGTGTGTGTGTCTGTGTGTGTCTGTGTCTGTGTGTGTGTGTCTGTGTATATTTGTCTCTGTGTGTGTGTCTGTGTCTGTGTGTCTATGTGTGTTAGTGTGTGTGTCTGTGTGTATGTGTCTGTGTGTTTGTGTGTCTGTCTGTGTTTGTGTGTGTGTAGGCCAAAGGACAACCTCACCTGCTATTCCTCAGACATTATCTACCTTTATTTTTTCTTTTCTAACAGGGGCTTTCACCGGCATGGAGCTCTCCATGTAGACGTCACTGGATCCACCTGTCTCCCTCTCCAGTGTGTGCCACCTAGACAGCGTTTGAAATACTGGTTCTGGGGATAGAATTGAGGCTCCTATGCTTACAAAGGAAGCAGGCTGAGTTATCTCCCTAGGCCAGAGAATGTTTTCTCCTCATTAGTCCTGAACACTACAGTGTAACCACCATTTAAGTAACGTTTAAGTTGATTGTGAGTGTGGTGGTTAGTTTTCAACCTAACGCAACCTCAAAGCACCTGGGAAGAGTCTCAGTAGAACACTGTCTAGGTCAGTGGGTCCCAGCTAGGTGTGGGTCATGACACCTTTGGGGGTCACATGTCAGCTGTCCTGCATATCATATATTTATATTATGATTCATAACAGTAGCAAAACTACGGTTATGAAGTAACAACAAGATAATTTTATGGTTGGGGTCATCACAACATGAGGACCTGCGTCAGAGTCAGTATTAGGAAGGTTGAGAACCACAGGTCTGGATCATGTTGGCCTGTGGGCATGTCTGTGGAGATTACCATAGTTATTCATTACTATGGAAAGGCCGAGCCCAGGATAAGTGCCACCATTCCTTAGTTTGGAATCCTGAGCTGTGCAAGAGTGGACAAAGAGCCACAGCAGGGACACCAGGATTCATTCCATCTCACTTTTACTGTGGCTGTAACGAGCTGTTTCAAAGTTCCGCTGCCTTCAGTTCTCCACAACAAAGGACTAGGACCCGGAATTGTGAGCTGAAAGCAGTTCTTCCTCCCCTGTGTTGCTTTTCTTGGGAAACAAGTTTTTAACTTCTGTCACAGCAACAGAAATGAAGCCAAGACAGTGAACAGCCTAGTGATGATTTAAAGTATACAGGGAGAGCGCACGAGTTGCATGTGAACACGTCAGTCTATACAAGAGATTTTGATGTGTGTGTAAGAGCCCTGGAACCAGTCCCCCTCATGCAGCACAGGGCAAGTGTGCTTGAAGATATCAAAAAAGGGCGCTGTAGAGATGGCTCAGAGGTTAAAGGCGCTTGCTACCAAGCCTGACAACCTCAGCCTCATCCCCAGACCCCGCACAGTAAAAGGAGAAAACCAACTCCCTAAAGTTGTCCTCTGACTTATTTACACACACACACACACACACACACACACACACACACACACACACACAAATACATACATACATACCTAAGTAAATATATAAATAAATAAGGAAAAAGACATACAAAATGTCATTTTTTGACCCAAGATGTATTGGCTACTTTTCTCCCACTGTGATAAAGCACCATATTGAAAACAACTTATGGAAGAAAGAGTTTATGTGGCATCATGGTTCTAGGGTGTTAAGAGTCTATGATAGTGGGGACAAGAGGCTAACAGGCAGCAAGCACGGAAGCTCATCAGGCAGACAGGCACGACATCCTCTGTGGCAGACAGGCACGAAGTAGAGAGAGAAAAGAACTGGAAGTGGAGGAGGCTTTCTCACTCTCGCGTCCACCACCGGTGATGTGCTTCTTATAATGAGGCCACACCCCCTAAACCTCCCCCAAACAGCACCATTCAACTGGCAACCAAGTATTCAAATGTCCCAGACTATGGGGGACATTTCTCATTCAAACTACCACACAGTCTTACTATATAGCCCTGGCTGCCCTGGAATGCTCTACTTAGACCAGGCTGGCCTCAAACATAGAGATCTGCCTGCCTCGCTGGGCGGTGGTGGCGCACGCCTTTAATCCCAGCACTCAGGAGGCAGTGGGGTGGCAGGCAGATCTCTCTAAGTTCAAGGCCAGCCTGGTCTGCAAAGTGAGTCCAGGATAGCCAAGGCTACACAGAGAAACCTTGTCTCAGAAAAAAAGAAAGAGAGAGAGAGAGAGAGAGAGAGAGAGAGAGAGAGAGAGAGAGAAGAAAGAAAGACATCTGCCTGCCTCTACCTCCTGAGTGCTGGGGTTAAAGACATGTGCCACCACACCTGCCTACCCCATCCCCCCAGAAAAGAATGTTTAAATGTCATGTCTGCTCTCAAGGGATGTTCAACCTAACCAGTGTGTTACATTCCTACGTTGCCAGCCTTTGCTGTTCACCCTTTTGAGGAGCGGACTTCAATTAAGCTACACCTAGCCTAGAAAGGCCATCACATCCTGGCTGGCCAATGCGTTAGCTATTTTTCTTATCAGAACGACTTAAGGGAAAAGAGATTTACTTCAGCTACCAGTTCAAAGGAGATGGCTCACCATGGTAGTGAAGGCATGAGGCTAAAGAGGTCCAGTCGGTGGTAGTAGCGCTTATGGAATGCTTGTTGGTGCTCCTGTGGTAAACAAGAGGCAGACAGCCTAGCTAGAAGCAGAAGTAGTTATCACTCCAAAGACAGGCCTAATAGCCCATGTCTACCAGCTAACGCTCATGTCACAAAGATTCCATAATCTCTTAGAACATTGCCACAAGCTGGGACCAAGTATTTAAACATGAGATCAGCTGTGTCTACTTCCTGTGGTCCATCAGGAGTGGCCCTGTGGACTGTTGGCATTCTCTCCTAGAAGTGGAGTAAGGAGGGTCGCTGGACTCTCCTTTGAGTATCAGGCCACTCCTCCCAGCAGCCATTTCTGTACTTGATTATCAGGCCACTCCTCCCAGCAGCCATTTCTGTACTCGAGTATCAGGCCACTCCTCCCAGCAACCATTTCTGTACTCGAGTATCAGGCCACTCCTCCCAGCAGCCATTTCTGTACTTGAGTATCAGGCCACTCTTCCCAGCAGCCATTTCTGTGTAATTTTGCTCTAATTACAGGCTTTGCTCTTGGGAACTAGGGGAAGTGCTAGAGTGTGGGGCTGGGAAGGACCAGGGGTGTGGAGCTCCATCTGTGAAACTAAGGGGAAGCCATCGCCTGTGACGAAGACCTTCCAGTGTGCTTAGTTGGGGTTTTTCATGCTCCTTGGTACGATAGGCCCTCACCTATGTTCTGTAAGTAAGCCCAGTAAACCCATTGGTTCCCCCAGGGTGGACTACGGTAAAATTATATATTGTTTATCATTAGGACTTTAGGTGGCGGGAGTAAATGTTCACATCTCCCCCAAGGGAAGGAATTTGAACAACAAATGCATAATAATTCACAATGATTAACAGAGTTGCTTGGATAGTAACCCCTGCATAGAAATTTCAATTCAATTTAATAAAAACAAATGTAGAAATAAACACAAATGCTTCTGCAAAGTAAGTATTGTAGAGAGATAGTGCTTCAAACCAGGAGGGAGAAGCAAATCCCTCAATGTATAGTGTTGGGACAACAAAGTTGTGCCTGGGGGAAACTGACTCCTGCATGTGACCTCCGTGCCCAATAAATTCTAGATAAATCCAGACTCGAGTATAAAGAGTCAAGATATTAAAAGTTGAACAACTTCTGACAGAAGATGAGAACGTATAATACAGAAACACCTGCTAAAGGAAGCAGACGTGTTTGGCTTGATAAAATAGTTTCTGCACAGTATCAGATATTATAGGAAAAGAAAAAAAGACAGATTCCAGGGTGGAGAAATACAGCTGTTGGATGATTGACACTCTTATTATGGGGAATGCTTCTATTTTATTTTAGTTTATTGTGGTTATTTTTTATTAAATTAAATTTATTTTAAAATTTCATATATATATGTGCCTTATTTACATCATTTCTTCCCTCCCTTTCCTCCATACAACCCCTCTCATTTCCCCTTGAATCAATATGTGTGTGTGTGTTATTTGTATGTATATGTGTGTATGTTTTTAAGGCTAGCCACGTTGTATTCGATAAGCAATTAGGAGGCTCATTTCTTGGGAAGACTAGTGCTCCCTCTCTCTGCAGTCACCTAGGGGTGGGGCCCTAAGAGATTTCCCACATCCACATTAAAATGCCAAGTAGTGTTGTTATGGCTCAGGTCGTGTTTAGGCAGACATACTGTTGAGGTTTCATGCATATAGCTGCCTGCCATATACAGAAGACACATTCTGGAAGCAGATGTCCTGGAACTCTACCTCGTACACTCTTTTTGGCCCCTCTTCTGAGATGACCTGTGTGTCACGGGTTATGTTGTTGACATATCAGCAAGGGCTGGGCACCTCATGGTCTAAGTTAATTTTAAGATGAGGACAAGGACCTGGCCTCGTCATCCATGTCTGTAATCCTAGCACTTAGAAGAATGAATCTTGAAGACCAAGAGTTCAAGGCCAGATTGGTCTAAACTGTACAAGAAGAAAAGAGGGAGGAAGACATAAGTGGGGAATAAAAACAGAAAGGGGAAGAAGAAGAAGAAGAAGAAGAGGAGGAGGAGGAGGAGGAAGAAGAAGAGCAGGAGGAAGAAGAAGAAGAAAGGAGGAAGAAGAAGAAAAGAGGAGGAAAAAGAAAAGAGGAGGAAGAGCAGGAGGGGGTTAAAAACGTTAATGATCAAGCTTTAGTAAGTGGATGAGAGAACAGACTTGTACAGGAAAAGATCAACAGAAAGAATCAATACCAAATATGGTTAGCTGTGGTATCTCCTGCCTGTGACCTCTGGCACTCAGGAAGCTAAGGCAGGAGGATTATCATGACTTCAACAGCATCCAGGGCTATATAGTGAGAGTCTATCTCAAGTAAAGAAAACTAAATAGATAAAAATAATAATAATAATCTATACTCTCAGTTGTCACAAAGAATCCCATTTAACCCTTTGGCACACTTTCTTTCAGCCTGATTTAGCTTTCCTAGTTTAATCAGGATATGAGAAGGAGGTGGTGGCCCCTCAGAGGCTGGCCAGGGGATGGAGGAGAAGGGTGCGGATCATTCTCCACTCCCTCCCAAGTGCAGGCATCCTTTTTCCCAGAGATGCTGTTCTACATAAGGACAGCCCGCGCCTGGCCCTGGGCCAGTGACCACTTGACTCTGCTGAATCAGGAGCAGACAAGGGAGCTGGGCTGACTACACTCTGCACCTGGTATATAAATAGTTAATGAGATGTACTCTATAGAGTGCTTGTTGAGCATGTGAGGGGCCTTGAGTTTGATCCTTAGCACCAGACACACACACACACACACACACACACACACACACACACACACGAAGCTAAATACATATATACACACTTGAGTGTACATACACAGTTGCATGCACACAAGACATAAACATAGGGACAAACATATACACAAGTGTACACATCCATACAATCACACACATGTGCTTTCACATCCACACATGCCTACATGGACACACATGGACATACCTGGGTGCATATACATGGGCATATGTGTGTGTATGTATGTGTATATATATATATGCACATATATCCTCACAGTAGCTACTGAGTCCTTGGAACCAGTGTGGCTGCCTCCTGAATCACAGCCTCACTGCTGGTTTCACCTGCCTTACTTGGGGTAAAGGAGCGCTGTTGCCTTGCGCGCTGGAAGCTGTGAGGAAACACTATTCTGCGGGTTTCCCATTGGAAAGAGAATATCATCTCAGACAAAGGATGGAGAAGGAGTAATCTCCGGAAATTCATTGTGTCTTTTCAGCGCATGGAGAAGGGAGCTGTCAGTCTTTCTATTTCTGACCAGGTTCAAGGCTGAGAACTCACAGTCTGGCTGCTTTTAGCCCAAACTTCTTTGTAAATGCCAACCCCAGAAAGAGAGTCTCCGGCAAGCGACTGTTCCCTAATGAAAAAGGGTCCCCACCCCTGCCACCTATTCTGCTGCCCCCTCCATCCTCTCAGCTGCTCCTGTCAAGACATGGGTAGCACTCTGGCATGGTCCCAGGTGCACCTCAGTCACCTCTTATCTCAGTGGCCTGTGGACACCTAGCCTGACTCCTTAAGAGCATGAAGGATGCCCTAGTGAAAACAGATGTCCGGGTAGCACCAGGGGCTCACATCCCATCAAGGCCAGGCTCTCCAGTTTCCACAGCTACAGAATGGTGTTAATTTTGATTGTCAAATTAATGAGCTCTAGAATCACCATGGAAACAAGCCTCTAGGCTTGTCTACTTGGGAGTTTCTAGACTGGACTCATTGAAGTGGGAAAATCAGCCCTTAACCGTGGGCAGCACCATCTCATATGCTAGGGACTAGACTAGGAAATAAGGAGACCGCTAGCCGAACACCAGCATTCAGCTCTCTCTGGTTCCTGGGTGCTGTGTGAGCAACTGCCTCATACTCCTGCAGCCATGGCTCCCCACCATGACGGACTGTGTCCCCCAAAACTGTGAGCCAATCCAAACCCTTTCTTCCTTATGTTGCCTTTGTGAGAAATGTTGTTCTATCAATAATGAAAATAATTAATATAGACACCCTCTGTCATTTTGGCGGAGCACATTAAAGGTGGCTGCAGTGTCCCTGTTATGTGACACAGTGACCACAGACTGTGTGTCCTCCCCTTTGTCAGGAGGGCCCATCTGGTAGGTGAGGGTGTGTTCTCTGTGTGTGCTCCCCTAGGGGACCTCAGAAGGTCATCTGCAACACATTTCTCTTTTTGGCATCTTCAGCAGCACTCCCGAAAAGGACACCACGTCACAACTGACATTCGCAGACCGCACAGAAATAGAAAGTGATGTGAGTGCAAAGACAAGAAGTCACCATTGAGGCACCTAAAAAAAAAATCGAGATGAAAATTACCTGTAGTGAGAAGTTTAATTTGAGGACTGTGTGAGTAGCTCTCCTTGAGGGGAAATGGAGACATTTCACAAAGCCATGCTCACAAAAAGGCAGGGTTGAGGGTGCCTGGGTTGGTCTGGGAACAGGAAGGGGAAGATTCATAAGAGACCTTTGTATTGGGACTCTGCTGGGTCCAGGCGTGGCCTCCATCAGGAAAGACTGGAACATGTATGTATGTCTTCCTGGGATCATCAGAGTCCCTCAGGGATGCATGGCAGCCTCGGGTCACCTCACAGGGCCTCCTGCGGACATGAGAGAACCAGGCATCAAGACGCTCATCCTTAGAAAACACTCAGGAAAACAGTGATGAAGAAAAATGAGCCCATTACACACAGATTCCAGGCCAGGCATGATAAGGTATGCCTGTTATCCCAGCACTGGAGAGACAGAGGCAGGAGAAAAGTGAGAGTTCAAGGGCAGCCTGGGCTACACAGCAAGACCTTGTCTCAAAACTAAAGAAAATGAAAATATAAATTGACATCCCGAAGATGCAGCTCCCACGTCAGAAGGAGCAAGCAGTGGTTTATATTCACAGATATATATATATATATATATATATATATATATATATATATATATATATATATATATATATATATAACTGAATATAAGTGACCACAGTTTGGGAACACAGATTTAGGATACCCCAATACCAAGCTCCTTCATATATATACATATAAAAAAAAACAGTCTCATTAAATTTCCTAGTAACAGAACAAAGAAAATCTTAAGTAAAGACATTTTCCAAGTACACTGGTGGAAATCTTGGGTCACTGCAAAGCAAGGGACCTCCACTACAGTCCTCAGACATTATCTGATGACATCACTAGTATCTGTATTGGTGGAAGCTAGGGTCTGCCTATGCATTCAGGGAGATTTGTCTAATAGTCCCAAGGGTAGGTATAAGGTCAGAAACAGAGGGAGGCAATCACTGGCTGTTGAGGGGCGTTAAAATACCCCAGCATGACTTGGCTCCAGATCTGCAAGATCCCAACTCTCTGTGATCACAGAAATTCTAATCAGTCGATTCAGCCTCTGAGGGTCTTTAAATGGGTGTGGCTCGTTGACAGGAATGTAAGCTCACACAAATCTCAAGTTTATTTCCACAAATATGTACTAAATGCCTGTGTAACTGGGGGCGGGGGCATTGAAGCCACCTCCTGACAGAACATGGTTCCCCTGAATGCTCAGAAATCCAGTTCCTTTAAAACCTGCCTCACACTCACGCACCAACAGAGATCTTACTCAGAGTCCGTCCTAGTGGTGCAGCTTATATCTGAGTGAGTAACGTGAACACGGGCCTGGGACGCAGTTCTAGTGAATAACCAGCAAGGAAATATGGGGGCAAGTGTGTGCAGGGAAAAGTGCATTAAACAAAGTTTCTGTGTGTAATGAGTATATGTGTGCCCCTGTGTGTCTGTATGTGTTCATGTGTGCCCGTGCGTGTGTGTGCCCGTGCGTGTGTGTGTGTGTGTGTGTGTGTGTGTGTGTGTGTGTGTGTGTGTGTGTTAGGTATACCAGAGGACTGCTTGCGGAGGTTCCAGGGATTGAACTCAGGTCCTAAGTCTTAGCAGCAATCACCTTTATCTGCTCATCCATCTTGCTGGTTTCAGAACTTTGTTCCTATAGCCTGGCCTATATGAGACCTTGCAAAGAAAAGAAGTTTATATTAGAAATACACTTTCCCATGAAATGTAGAACTGGCTGTTCTACAGGGCTTGATAAGTTTGCTGACAGATGTTCTAAGAGCATGTTACCACAATGGCTGCATTTAACACACTAAGAAAGCATTTCTCTTATACCTGAATCCAGCAAAAATCACTCTCACATCTACCTAAAACTAGAAATGGTCTCTTCCTTCTATGTTCCTGTCTCTATTCTTAGCACTTGTTCTTTCCTTTTCCACAGATGTTACCCCCAGAAATCTAAGGCCTTTTTTTTTGCTTCAAGCCTAGCCCGTGTTCACACGTACCCAGAAGTGTTGATGACACCAAAGACACAACAGACGCAAGAATCTCACGGACTTTAGAACATTAAGAAGCCGCGATCCCCACTTCATCTTCCATTATTAAATGCATAGAAATCACAAGGTGTGCACCCATGAGAACTTCTCAAATTAACAAACATCCAAGACAAACACCCTACTGGTGGGCTGACATTTAGGCTCCCAGGCAGAGCCAAACACCGATCCTAAAAGGCTGGCGAGCTGTGCGGTGCAGATGTTGTTTTTAACTCCTGTGCCGTGATCACCTCATCAGACTGGCGTTTCTTGACGTCGTGCCGAGAATGGGGGTGGGTGGGTGACATTGCTTACAATGTCACCCTTGACACTCATGAGTGCCCATCTGCACAACACTCACCTCTGCCACTCTCGTGATCTAGAGATCATTTTCCAAATCGAGTAACACACAAGGTGGTGCATATACAACAAACCCAGGGGTGGGCAAGGAGTATCTTCCTCGGCCACTCTACACTTTGCTCCGTTTTGTTTTGACATTCTCTCACTGAACCTGGAGGATGCACACATCATACATACATACATACATACATACATACATACATGCAAAGAGCACACAAGTGCCAGCTTACAGTACTAGACTACCAGATCTCAGTGATCTAAATTAAAGTACAGGTGGCCAAGGTTTCCATTGTGAGCCCCGGGGAAGAATCTAGTTTCTGTCTTTTGCATCTGGAAGAAGCTTCCGGTGGGGCTTGGCCCATGGTGACATTGAAGCCCCCATCCTGTACCCTCTCTCTGTCCTTCTGTCCTCGCACCTCCTCCAACCCTGATCCTCCTTCTTCTTTGGATCAGGGCTTTGGTGCTCTCCCTGGGCACACCTGGACAGTCCCGGGTGATTTCCTTCTTGGTACCCTTGATGACATCAGCACATCCCCTCTGGTCCTGTACAGTGATGTATTCATGGATTCTGTGGGTTGGAAATGGGTATCTCTGGTGAGGACACTGTTCTGTTGGTCGTGACCAGCTTGATGGAAGAGCTTGAAGACAGGTTTTGTCTCTCCTGAAAGACAGTAGCTTGAAAATTGCACTGTGACTAGAGAGCTGTCTCCAGCATGCAAGGATTGATGAACTCCACTAGGGGGCGACATCTATCACAAACTTAAACAAAGGTTAAACAAAGAGAGGGATCCAAGTGTATGTTGCTGTAAAACACAGCACCACAAAGTTGTAGCAAGACACAGAAGCCCTAGGAACAATGCTAGAAAATCTGTAGTTAGTGTCATAGTTTCTCTCTGTGTCTCTGTCTGTCTGTCTGTCTGTCTGTCTGTCTGTCTGTCTGTCTGTCTCTCTCTCTCTCTCTCTCTCTCTCTCTCTCTCTCTCTCTCTCTCTCTCTCTCTGTGTGTGTGTGTGTGTGTGTGTGTCTGTGTGTGTGTGTGTGTGTGTGTGTGTCTGTGTGTGTGTGTGTGTGTGTGTGTGTGTGTGTGTGTGTGTGTGTGTGTCTCCTCTCTCTGTCTCTGTCTCTTTGTCTCTGTGTGTATGTCTGGCTGGCTGTCTTTGTCTCTGTCTCCTTTGTGTGTGTATGTGTGTGTGTGTGTGTGTGTGTGTGTGTGTGTGTGTGTGTGTGTGTCCATCTCTGTCTGTGCCTCTATCTCTGTCTGTGCCTCTATCTCTGTCTCTGCATGTGTCTCTGTCTCTCTGTCTCTGTATGTGTCTTTCTGCCTCTCTGTGTCTTTTGGCCTGTCTCCTCTGTCTCTATGTATGTGCCTCTGCTTGTCTCTGTCTCTCCCTCTGCCTTCTCTCTCTCTGTATCTGCCTGTGTATCTCTGTGTGTGTGCCTCTCTCTATCTCTGTTCCATCTCTGTGTCTCTGTCTCTCTCTCTTTCTATCTCTCTCTCTGCCTCTCTCTCTCTCTCCCTTCCTCCTTCCCTCCCTCTCCTCTTCCTCTCTCTGTCTCTCTGCCCCCTCCCTCTCCAAGGTCTCATGTACCTAGCCCCAGATTGGCCTTCAACTTCCCTACCTCACTACCAAGTGCTAGGTTGCAGGGATTCACCATGGCATCCATGTTGTAAGGTCTGCAGATCAAGCCCAGGGTCCCATGCACTCTAGGTAAGCGCTCATCAACGATCAGCCTCAGCCCACGATGAGGCTTGCTCTCTGCTGTTATATTTCTGGCTATTGTCACATCTTGGCAAACTAGCCAGAGACAGGAGACTGATGGTGGACCCAAGGAACATGGAGGTTAAGAACTTTCTCCTATTTTCATTTTACTGCTTTTAAACTAATGCCACCATGTAGAAAACAAAACATTTGTATCCCCTTCAGTTCATAAGTGATAAATAAAATGACTGAATATCAGTTTTTAAGAACTTTTAATTAAGGCAGGTGTGGTGGAGCACTCTAGAAGGCAGAAGCAGATGGATCCCTTTGAGTTCAAGGCCAGTCTGGTCTACAAATTGAGTACAGAACAGCCAAGGCTACACAGAGAAACCCTGTCCCAACAAAACAAAACAAAAGGAACTCTTAATAGAGCTTGGTGTGGTCGCACCAGCACTCAGGAGGCAGAGGCAGGTGGATCTCTGTGAGTTAGAAGCCAATCTGGTTTACAAAGCGAGTTTCAGGACAGCCAAGGCTACACAGAGAAACCCTGTCTCAAACAAACAAACAAACAAACAAACAAACAGAACCTTTAATTGAATTGCAGATCTAGAAAATGAAAACTCATTTCAATTATTAAAATTCAATCTGAAAATATGATCATTTGGCTATTAGTGTTAGGCCTTGGGCAGTGTACATACCAGAAATAAGCTCCAGCAGGACCACAGACGGATCTTGTTAAATGAAAGGCAGCATCCCTCAGGACCTCACAGGGAGTCTTTGCCTCACCTCTGGCAGAAGGGCCACATCATATGTCTCTTCGTTGACACATACCCGTGACTCCTATCGGCATATCAAGTCTATGCTACCCTTTGGGGTCCCTAGTCACAAGTACTGTATACAGTGCAAAGCCCCCATGCTAGCCTCCTGGCCCTACACACACACACACACACACACACACACACACACACACACACACACACACACAGCTTCTACCTTAAACTCCCAGGCCTCCTCCAGCTCACAGGCTTTCTACCCTCTCACACCTACCGTCCCTCTTATAACCTGCACAGCTTGTCCCCCGTTCTCTCTCTGGCCCTCCTGTCCCCCATCCTCTGGCCCTCCTGTACCCCCATTTTCTGGCCCACCTGTCCCCCATCCTCTGGCCCTCCTGTACCCCCATTTTCTGGCCCACCTGTCCCCCATCCTCTGGCCCTCCTGTACCCCCATTTTCTGGCCCGCCTGTCCCCCATCCTCTGGCCCTCCTGCAGAGATTCTAGCAGATGCCCCTGATTATTTTTTCCCTCTTATCCAAAATGAAAACCCTTCTCCTCCCTGAGCAGCCATTTCAGCAGTTTCTTTACCACACCCCCTGAAATACGTCAGCTTAGTTATCTTTGTGGAATTTTCTGAGATCTACTTTTTAAATTTTATGTATGTGGGTATTCTGCCTCCATGTATGTCTATGCACCACATTAGTGCAGGGTCCAAATAGATTATCACATCCCCCTTGAAACTGGGGTTACGGACAGTTGTGACACACCATGTGGGTGCTAAGAATCAAACCCAGTAGCCAGATGTGGTAGCACAGGCCTCTAATCCTAGGGAAGGTAGAGACAGGTAGATGTCTGTGAGTTCCAGGCCAGCCTGGTCTACAAAGTAAGCCCAGGACAGCCAAGGCTACACAGAGAAACCTTGTCTCAAAAAAAAATAAAGAAATAAAAAATAAAAAAATAAAAATAAAAAAGGAATCGAATCAAGATCTATAGAAGAGCAGTCAGTTCTCTTAACTGTTGAGTCACCTCTCCAGCCCAGCTGAGTCATCTTTTACCTATGGGGATTTGGGAGGGATTTGGGGGGGGGTGGTATTTTCAACTCACTAGTTTTAATTATGTATTATGTGGTACCCGTACCACTGTGGTACCAAGTTAAGGGCGAGGGACTGGGGATTTAACTCACACACACATACACACACAATAACACTGCGGGTCCTTCATGCTAAGAGAACAGCGGCAGCAGCAGCAGCAGCCTCGACAACATTTATTCAGTGTTCAAAGAGCCTTCTTATAGGCAGCAAAACAGCAATCCCACTCGCAGGTGAAATCCCTCAAGAAGTGATTGCACACAGGAGGAAAAGTCCCGAGGACGAGTGGGGCGCGTTCTCAGAACAGTAAACATGACCAGCTGACCAACATAAACACAGACACGGAAGCTGCTAGAAACAGGACATGAGCCAGCAAGACAGGCAGGCAGCCCAGTTGGGCCTGGTTCCTACAGTATTATTTTAATGTCTTCAATACATCCTCTCCCTCCACTCCTCTCAGCCCCCTCCTCATCTCTCCTTTCCCCCAGATCCACCCCTTTTCCGTTTCCCTTCAGAAAAAACTCTCAGGGTATACGCAGTGCACAGCATAACAAGATAATAGGCCGAGGCACAAACCATATCAAGGCTGGGAAAGGCAACCCAGTAGGAGGAAAAGGGTCCCAAGAGCAGACGAAAGAGTCAGAGACACCCCTACTCCCACTGGTGGTAGTCCCACAAAAATCACCAAGCTAAAAACCGTAACGCATATGCAGAGGACTTAGTGCAGAGCTACGCAGACTCTGTGATTAGCACTTCCGTGACCCTTGCTGTCCTCTTATCCTCGGCTCCTCTGGCTCCTACAATTCCCGCCCTCCTTCTTTTGAGGTGTCGTGAACTCCAGGAGAAGGTTCCTGATGGGGATCTCCAATTTGAGCTCTCTCTGCCTAAAGTTTAGCTGTGGGTCTCTGCCTCTACTCCCATCAGCTACTGGCAGAAGCCTCTCTGATAACAACTGGGCTAGGCTCCAATCTGTGAGAACAGCATAAATCCATTAGAAATCATTTTATTGATTTTTTTTCTATCACAGGTCTCTGGAATATCTAGCCTCCAGTTCCTGGTTATCCAAGCAATGTCAGACATGGGCTCCCTCTCGCATGGCATAGGCTTCAAATTAGACCAGTCATTGGTTGGCCACTTCCACAAGTTCTGCCTTGCCCCCAGCACATACTGAAGGTGGGATGGATTGTACGCGGAAGGTTTTGTGGCTGGGTTGATGTGCCCCTTCTTTCTCTTCCTCTACTCATCAGCCTACATGATGTGATACCCAGCTGTTCCCTCAGACCCTCTTCACCACTAAGGAATGGGAGCAGATAAGCAGGACCATAGTCGACTGGTCCCCAGGGGATAATGGTAGATACACTAAAGATCTTGAGAGGATTAACGCTGCTTTCCCTCCCACCATCCTGACTTGGGACCTGAAGTGAGGCACTTAGGAGTTATCACCAAATTCTTAGGGGGTGATATCTGGGTGGCTGCCAATGTCCCACACATATGCCAAAGGTAACTCAGGCAGTTCGGGGACCCACAGAACCCCCGATTGACTCTTTAGAGAGTTATGATCATAGAGAAAGCCAGGAGAACAGACAGATCAGGAAGCTGGAGAGAGTCCTGACCACGGCTCAAAGCCACACAGAAAGCCACACAGAGGACACCCAGAGAGTTAAATTGTCCCACGTTGCCTAAGACAAGGTGAGGCCGATCTCTCTCATGTTCCTCCTCCACAGAAAGGCCTCTCAGATTTCTCAAGCCTGGCAGCTGAAGACTGATACTGCACTGGGACCTATTCCCCCCAACAAAGCCATCAGCATCATCGGAGCCCAGTGGGGTAGCTGACTGGGTAGTGGGTAAGCCTCTGTCACTTTAATTGATACATGGGCCATTTGGAATACTTCCTACTATAATCTATCCTTCTCAGGTCTCTGATGTGTTTGGGGACTAGACTGGTTGGTAAAAGAAGTAACCTTTTATTTGCTATTCCTTTATCAAAAAGAAACTCACTTTACTGCTCCTATCAACCACCTATGTCTCATGGAAAATAATTAGAGCATTAGTCAGATTTTAAATTGTTTAGAAAGCCAATCTGTCTCCTTTTGTAAACTTAAAAAGATTCCTATAAGCTTCCGAGAATGACGTGGATCCATCTGCCACAAGTCAAATGGAATCCTGATAAGCATATCTATCTGTTCCTGAAAACAGGAATTTTCCTCCTGATTTTGGGATTCACCACCTTCTCCAATGACTACAAAAATTTAACTCTGTACCTAATTTATATTTGTCTCAGTGTATTTTCACTTGGCTAGCAAACTTCATCCAGAGATCACCCATGGACTGCAAGCTGCTTAGCTCTGGTCTTTGTGAAAGCTGTTGTTAACCAGTCCAACTAATGTGATTGGTCCATGTCTTTCAACTGGATCAACAAATAAGATGTTTCTGATAACTGCCCCATTACCCAGCCTTTGACTAGCATTTCAGCCTTCCTGGGCCCCGATAACAACTTCCTAATGTCAGCTAAAAGTAGTTACAGAAGAGAATATGTCACCCATTGCCCACCTTACAGGCTGAAATGTTATGTCAAAAAAAAATTTTTTTAAAGCTCCCAGTATAAGGGACACATGGGTACCTATAATGACAACTGATATACCAAAAGTAGGCCTCTGCTAATAGACACAATAAGGGCAACTTCTGAGTTTCTTAATGACATAGCCTTTTATCCATTTCTAATTTGGGGGACTTAAGGGAAATAAAATTTATTTCAAGTCTCAGAAATATCCATTACCAACATCACTATACTCAGACATGTGCCGTCCTCCTAACATTATGTGATAAGGTTGTCTCATTCCATAGGGATGAAAAAGACTAACCTTTCAGCAGCTCCTAATGGTACCTGGTTTGTATGTGCCACAGGTCTCTCCCCTTGTCTCTCTCTAAATCATTTCACAATAAATCTCTAAGTGCAAGAGATGATTTAGAGTCAATGATTTGACTCTAAGGCAAAACTCAAGTTGGGGAAGATTGAGACCTGCTTTAGCATTTAGCATGACTGTAGCCATTTTGTCTTTAGTCTCCATTTTGATCATAAGGTGGAATTAAGTTCAGGGTCTCAGGCTCTGCCTGCCTGACATAAGAACAGCCTTTAACTTACAATTCAATGCTTGTCGAATAGAATAATAACAGAAATGTCAAAGGCATGTTCTGCTTGAGTTAAAGATAAATGTATTTCTGTTGGAGTTAAACCATAATACCCTGATATGTTCCCCTATCATAGAAAAGGTAGGGACCTGGAAAGTCCCCAGAATCCCCCAAGAGAGAGGGAGGACAGCAAAGCCACAAGCTCCCATAGCCTACATCCCAGCCAATGAGCGTACAATGACTTGTCTAGCTACCTAAGCACCATGTACTTGGAATAGAATGGATTCTTCCTTCTTGGGTATGATTTTTCCCTTTAAAAATTCACTCTGAGAAAGGCTAAGGGTCACAGTCTTGGTTCCTGAATCCAGACTGTCTCCCTGACCAGTCAGACTTTGCTATGTGGTGAACAAATTTCAATCTATCTAAGTCTGGTGTCCAAATGGTTAGTGTGCGACTACTCCTGAACACAACACCCAGCCCCACCACCACCACCACCACCACCACCACCCACACATACACAAAAAAATCTTGTTTTTTCCATTTTGTCATTTTACTTTGTTTCATTTTTGTCGGTGGTGTTTTGAGGCAAGCCCTCGTGTAGTTAGCTGATGCTGGCCTCTAACTTATGATATAGACAAATGATGGCACTGAACTTCTGATTTTTCTACCTTAACCTCCCCAGTGCTGGAATGACAGGGATGTGACAATGGGTCCAGTTTATATAATCCTGGGGGTGGGATCCAGAGTTTCAAGCATGCTAGGCAAGCACTCTACAATATGAGCTGCGAGCTGCCATCCTCTCCTTGTCATTCCCTCCAATTCATGTTCTCCATTCTTTTCTTCAGAATAAGATGCCAGATGCTGAGAAATACGTACATACAAACATTATACCCATTAGACTGAAGTAGGCAGACCACCACGGGTTCCAAGCTGAACTAGGCTACCTAGTGAGTCCCAGGCCTGGTTAGGTGACACAGTGAGGCCTTGTCTGTAAACAAAACATAAGCAAAAATAAACCTTTTCTGTGCTTCTTTTGGATAAGAAGGTAAAAGTATTTTCTATCTCTTTCCCTTTAAATTGTTTCTTCTTAAGATAATTTTCTCTGAGTATGGCGCCACACATCTTCAATCCTAGCACTCCATGGTAGAGGTAGATGGGTCTATATGAGTTCAAAGCCAGCCTGATCTATGTATTGAATTCCAGATCAGCCAGAATACAGAAATGAGACCTTGTCTTTTTAAAAAAAACAGCTAATTGATTAATTAGTTAGATAGGAAATTATCATTAATTAATTTATTATTGATAATTATATAAAACATAAATTATATAATTAATAATTGGTTGCTGTTATTAATTATAATCGTCATTAACTGACAGAAAATTACTGCTTAATTATATGGGTGCTATATAAAATATAAAATTATTGTGCAAACAGAAATTAATTAATTAAAATTGTTATTAATCAGGAAGGAAATTATTGATTGATTAATTGATTAAATATTTCCTACTTGAATTAGTCTGCTTTCCTGAATCCTTTCCTAATCTCTAGCACCTCTCCAGAGCTCAGTTTACATGCTCTCCTAAGGCTCTATACAACTTTGGTGGCCTCCTTTTCTGAGAAGGGGTTGTCTAACTAGGGTAAGAACAGAAGCTGATGGAGACAGGCAGTGAGGAAAGAGTGTAATGACAAGTATGTACAAAGATGCCAAGAAAGAACCCAGCACTTTGTATGCTAACCTTAAAAATGAAGAAACTGGTGCTAGCACAATGGCTCAGCTTACAAAAGCACTCATTGCCCAGCCTGATGACCTAAGTTCGATCAGCCTGAGTTTGATTTCCTGGGGTACGCATGGTGGAAGGAAAGAACAAACACCATTAGGTGGTCCTCTAACCTCCTCTAACTACACTCACACCATGGCACGAGCGGGTCCACACTGACAGGTGTGTGCACACAATCACAAACACTCTGGTTTTCCTCCTTATAAATCTGCCCCAGATACTCATCCCACCAAGACCAATATGACACAATAGGTGGTTCCTTTACTTCGGACAAAAGAGGCACGTCACCTCTGGCCCATCCTCCAGGAGTGCAGACTCAGGTGTCTCATAGTCAGGAGAGGGGAACGAACACATGACACAGTCAGCACTGGACAGTCAGCACTGAGCTCTAAGAAGCAGGGTGTGACCAGCTTAAGAAGGCATTCCTGTAGGCTAGAAAGATGGCTCAGTAGGTAATGTGCTTGCCTTGCAAAATATGAGGACCTGAGCTCAATTCCTAGAGCCCAAGCTTTAAAACGCTAGGAGTGGTAGCACACTCTTGAAGTTGTTTCACCTCTGCAGAGACAGAGACAGACGGGTCCCTGGGGCTCACCAGCCTGACATTCTAGGCCACAGAAAGTTAACCAGCAAAGGCGAGTAGGGCTCCAGCCACAACCCGCATTATCCACCATACCAAGGAGGCCTGAGGGGCACCCAGGCAGCTTTCAGCTTGGAGCCCTCTTAGTCTGCTCCTCTCTTTCCTGACCCAACTGGAACACAGACAAGGAAGCAGGAAGAGCTGAGCTGGGTGCAGGCTCTCTTCAACGCCCATTTTTCCACCATCCTGAGGAGGCCTCTGGGGAGCCCTAGCAAACAGCCTTTGGCTTGGAGCTCTTTTTGCCTACTCTGAAGCTGCCTGACCCACATGGGACACAGCAGCAACCCCATTGGAGGAACCTCCAGGTCTGCTAACGGATGGCTAGAGGCCAGCACAAGAATACAAGTAACAAAATTCAGAGCCATATGACACCACCAGAAACCAGTGGTCTTGTCCCAGGAAGCCCTGGATATACTAACACTCATGAAACACAAGAAGAAGAAGATTTTAAATCTGAGGTGATAAAAATAATAGAAACCTTGAAGAGAAAAATAAATCTCAAAAAAAAAACCCAAGAAAATACATTCAAACAGATGAAGGAATTGAATAAATCCTATAAAGAGTGACAGGAAAATACAATCAAATGAGAGAAGTGAATAAAACTATTCAAGACCTAAAAAAGGAATTAGACAAAACAAAACAAAAAACACAATCCAATATAGTCTTGGAGTTGGAAAACCTAGGGAAGAGAACAGGAACTCCAGGCACAAGCAACAGAATATAAGAGATAGAAGAGAGAATCTCAAGTGTAGAAGATGTGGTTGAAGTTAGCAATACATCAGTCAAAGAAAATGTTAAAACTAGAAAGTTCCTGACACAAAACATTCAAGAAATCTAGGACATTCTAAAAAGACCAAACCTAAGAATAATAGGACTAGAAGATGGAGAAGACTCCAAACTCCATGGCTCAGAAAACATTTTCAATAAGATCATAGAAGAAAACTTCCTTAACCTAAAGAAAGAAATGCCCATAAACATACAAGAAGCCTACAGAACTCCAAATAGATTGGACCAAAAAAGAAAATCCTCCTGCCACATAATAATCAAAATACTAAATGTACAGAACAAAGAAAGAATATTAAAAGCTGCAAAAGAAAAAGGCCAACTCATATATAAAGGCAAATCTATCAGAATTACACCTAACTTCTCAACAGAGTCTATGAAAGCCAGAAGGGTCTGGATAGATGTCATGCAGACACTAAGAGACCACAGATGCCAACCCAGACTATTATACCCAAAAAAACTATCCATCGCTATAATGGAGAAAACAAGATACTTCACGGCAAAACCAAGTTTAAACAGTACCTAGTCACACATCCAGCCCTACAGAAGATACTAGAAGGAAAACTCCAACCCAAGGAGGCTAACTACACCCAGGAAAACACAAGAAGTAAATAACCCCACATCTGCAAAACCAAAAGAAAAGAAACACACACACACACACACACACACACACACACACACACACACTACCACCACCAACATAACAATAAAAAACAAAACAGGAACTAACAATATTATTAATATCTCTCAACATCAATGGCCTCAACTCCCCAATAAAAGATACAGGCTAACAGAATGGACGTGAAAACAGGACCCATCATTCTGCTGCACAGGAGAATTATCTTAGCAAAGAGAGACAGATATTACCCCAGAGTAAAAAACTGGAAAAAGGTATTCCAAGAGAATGGACCCAAGAAGCAAGCTGGAGTAGCCATTTTACTATGTAATAAAATAGACTTTCAACCAAAACTAAACAAAAGAGATGGAAAAGGACATTTCATACTCATCAAAGGAAAAATATACCTAGAGGACGTCTCAACCCTAAACATGTATGCCCCCAAATACAGGAGCACCCACATTCATAAAAGAACCATTACTAAAGCTTAAATCACACATCTAATCCCATGCATGGGAGACCTCAACACCACCCCCTCACCAACAGACAGATCATCAAGATAGAAACTAGTAATAAAACTAGTAGACATCATTAATCAAATGGACCTAACAGAGATCTACAGAACATTTCACCCAAACACAAAAGAATATACCTTCTTCTCAGCACCTCATGTTACCTTCTCTAAAATTGACCCTATACTCTGTCACAAAGCAAACCTCAACAGATACAAAAAGATTGAAGTAACCCCTTACATCTCATCAGACCACCATGGACTAAAACTGTAACTCAACAACAACTGAAAGCCTACAAACTCATGGAAACTGAACATCTCCCTACTCAATGACCTATGGGTAAGGGGTGAAATAAAAACACAAATTAAAACTTCATAGAATTCAATAAAAATGAAGGCACAATGTACCAAAACTTATGGGACACAACGAAAGCAGTGCTAAGAGGAAAGTTCATAGCACTAAGCACCTTCATAAAGAAATTGGAGAGGTCCTGTACTAGCAACTTAACAGCACACCTGAAAGCTCTAGAACAAAATGAAGCAGACACACCCAAGAGGAGTAGACTGCAGAACCTTATCAAACTAGAGCTGAAATCAATAAATTAGAAGCAAAGAGAAGAATTCAAAGAATCAATGAAACCAAGTGCTGGTTCTTTGAGAAAATCAACAAGATAGACAAGCTCTTAGCCAAACCAACTAAAAGGCATAGGGAGAGTATTCAAATCAATGAAATCAGAAATGAAAAGGGAGACATGATGACAGATGTTAAGGGAATTCAAACAATCATTAGGTCTTACTTCAAAAACCTATATGCCACAGAAAATCTAACTGAAATGGACAATTTTTTTGATAGCTACCAATTACCAAAATTGAATTAAATTTAGATAAACAAATTAAATAGTGCTTTATCTCCTATGGCAATAGAAGCAGTCATCAAAAGTCTCCCAACCAAAAACAAACAAAGCCCAAGGCTGGATGGATTCAGCTCAGATTTCTAACAGACCTTCAAAGAAGAGCTAAAAGCAATTCTCTTCAAACTATTCTGCAAAATAGAAACAGAAGAAACATTACCCAACTCATTTTATGAGACCTCAATCACCTTGATACCTAAACCATACAAAAACCCAACAAAGAGAGAGAATTTTAGATCAATTTCACTCATGAACATCAATGCAAAAATACTCAATAAAATACTTGCAAACTGAATCCAAGAACACATCAAAAGTATCATTCACCATGACCAAGTAGGCTTCATCCCAGGCATGCAGGGATGGTTCAATATACAGAAATCTATTAGTGTAATTCATCATATAAACAAACTGAAAGGAAAAAAACCACATGAAGATCTCCTTAGATGCCGAAAAAGCATTTGTCAAAATCCAACACTCATTCATGTTAAAGTCTTGGAGAAACCATGGATACAAGGCAAATACCTAAGCATAGTAAAGGCAATATCCAGCAAGCCTATAGCCAACATCAAATTAACTGGAGAGAAACTTAAACTCCACTGAAATCAGGAACAAGGCAAGGATACCCACTCTCTCCATATATCTTCAATATAGTTCTTGAAGTCCTTGCTGGAACAATGAGACAACTAAAGGAGAACAAAGGGATACAAATTGGAAAGGAAGAAGTCAAAGTATCACTATCTGCAGATGATATGATAGTATACTTAGGTGATCCCAAGAATTCTACCAAAGAACTCCTACAGCTGATAAACACCTTCAGCAAAGTGGCTGGATACAAAACTCAAATTTAAAAAAATCAGTAGCCCTCCATTATACAAAATAAAACAGGCTGAGAAAGAAATTAGGGAAACAAAACTCTTTACAATAGCCACAAAAAACATTAAGTATCTTGATGTAACTCAAACCAAGCAAGTGAAAGACCTGTATAAAAAAAAACAAAAACAAAAAAACAAAAAAACTTCAAGTCTCTGAAGAAAGAATTGAAGAGGATATCAGAAGATGAAAAAATTTCTCTCTCTCTCTCTCTCTCTCTCTCTCTCTCTCTCTCTCTCTCTCTCTCTCTCTCTGGTTTTTGGAGACAGAGTTTCTCTGTGTAGCCTTGGTTGTCCTGAATTAACTTTGTCGACCAGGCTGCCTGAAACCCAGAGCGATCCACCTGCCTCTGCCTCCCGAGTGCTGGGATTAAAGGCATGTGCCACCACTGCCCAGCCGGAAAGATCGCTCATGCTCATGGATCAACACAATCAACATAGTAAAAATGGTCATCTTACCAAAAGCAATCTACATATTCAATGCAATTCTCATCAAAATGCCAACACAATTTTTTACTTCAAAGAACAACTCTCAACTTCATTTGAAAAAAAAAAACAAAATGGCTAAGACAATCCTATACAATAAAAGATCTTCTGGAGGTATCTCCATTCCTGATCTCAAGCTGTACTATAGAGCAACAGTAATAAAAACAGCATGGTACTGGCATAGAAACAGACAGGTGGATCAATGGAATCAGATTAGAAGACCCAGAAATAAACACGCATACCTATGGACACTTGATTTTTGACAAAGAAGACAAAACCATAGAATGGAAAAAAGATAGCAACTTCCTTCAACAAATGCTGCTGGTCTAACTGGATGTCTACTTGCAGAAAAAAAGCAAATAGACCCTTATTTATCACCCTGCACAAAACTAAAGTCCAAGTGGATTAAAGATCTCAACATAAAACCAGACACACTAAATCTGTTAAAAGAAAAAGTGGGGAAGAGCCTTGAGCTCATTGGCACAGGAGACAACTTCCTGAAGAGAACATCAATAGCTCAGGCTTTAAGGTCAACGATTAATAAATGGGACCTCATGAAACTGAAAAGTTTCTGTAAGGCAAAGGACACTGTCAACAGAACAAATTGACAGCCTATAGACTGAGAAAGGATCTTCACCAACCCTACATCTGACCAAGGGCTAATATCTAAAATATACAAAGAACTCAAGAAATTAACCACCACCAAACCAAATAATCCAATTAAAAAATTGGGTACAGAGCAAAACAGAGAAGTCTCAACAGAAGAATATCAAATGGCCGAGAAGTACTTAAAAAATGTTCAAAGCCCTTAGCCACTAGGGAAATGCAAATCAAAACAACTCTGAGATTCCATCTTACACCTACCAGAATGGCTAAGATCAAAACCTCAAATGACAGCACATGCTGGCAAGGATGTGAAGAAAGGGGAACACTCCTCCATTGCTGGTGGGAGTACAAACCTGTACAACCAGTTTGGAAATCAATTTGGCACTTTCTCAGAAAATTGGGAATAGTGCTACCTCAAGACCCAGCCATACCACTCCTGGGCATATACCGGAAAGGTGCTCTACCATACAAAGACATCTGCTCCAAAAGATGCTCCACCATACAACAAGGACGTTTGCTAACTATGCTCATAGCAGCTTCCTTTGTAATAGCCAGAATCTGGAAACAACCTAGATGTCCCTCAGCCGAAGAATGGATAAAGAAAATGTGGTACATTTACACAATGGAATACTACTCAGCTATTAAAAACAAGGAACTCTTGAAATTTGCAGGCAAATAGATGGAACTAGAAAAGATCATCCTGAGTGAGGTAACCCAGACCCAGGAAGACATGCATGGTATATACTCACCTATAAGTGGATACTAGGCTAACATGTCCTCTCAGGGACTCCACCCAGTGGCGTATCGGGACAGACACTGGGACTTGAAGCCAGACTCTGGGCGAAGGGCTGAGAGCAGCATGGAAGAGTTGGGAGATGAAAGGATCTGGAGGGGTCAGGAGCTCCACAAGGAGACCATCAAGCCAGTGGATCTGGACTCCATGGACTGCACAAACTGATGCTCCAATCAAGGACACTGAAACAGACAACCTAAAGCCCCTGTTCAGACATAGCCAATAGACAGCTCATTCTCCACATTGGCAGGGGGAGGAGAAGGATGTGTGTGCCCGTGATTGGATCACTGCCCCTTGGCGGGGCGGCGTTGCGGGCACACAGAGGAAGGGTACACAGGCTATCCTGGCGAGACCTGATAGGCTGAGGTCAGATGGTGGAGGAGGAGGGTCCCCAGTCGGAGGTCTAGGGGAGGAGAATAGGGCTGAAGAGGGAGAAGGGGTGGGGATGGGAAGATAAGAGGGAGGGGATAACAATCAGAATGTAATGTGAATAAATTATAATAAATAAAAAGTTTTTTAAAAAGAAAAGACATTCTTACAATCCTGATCATTAGTTCAATCTCTTTCTTTCTTCCTTTCTTCCTTTTTTTTTTTTTTTTTTAGATTTTTTTAAAAACAACTATGTATATGTGGGGGTGTGTATGTGCAGGTGCCTTTGGAGGCCAGAAGGGGGCATGACTTCCCCTGAAGCTAGATTTACAGGCAGTTGTTAGCTGCCTGACAGGGGTGCGCCAATCAAACTCAGGTCTTCTATAAGAGACACACATTCTTAATTGCTGAGTCATCTCTCCAGCCCATGATTCAATTCCTTCAGCCAACCCTTCTCCGCTCCCACACCTCTTGTATCACCATGCTGATCAAGTTAAATCTCCAATCACCACTGCTTACAGGTTCTACGTTTGTGAATTTGCCTACTTGCTCAAATGTATTTGCCGTCCTTCAAATCAATACTAGACTGCTTTGAGCCATTTACAGATAATGACAGGGCAGCAGAAAATGTGAGTCTTCAGAACACACACATTTCCAGCTGAGGCCAAACAAACCAACACTCTGGGTATCTTTTCTGTAGTTAACTTAGTGCCACATTTCCCCGTTTGTTATTCTAAGATTTATTTTATTTTTAATTATGAGTGTGTGTGTGCACGCGCATGCATACACTTGAGTACAGGTGTCCACAGAGACACTGGATCCTCTAGAGCTGGATTTATAGGAGTTTTGGAGCCACCTGACATGGGTGCTGGGGACCAAAACCAGGATGGTCTACAAGAATAATGCATGCTCCTTTTAAATTTGTTTTATTATTTTTTAACTTATCTTTTTCTTAATTTAATGAGCACTGGTGTTTTGCCTACAGGTGTATCTGTATGAGGGTATCAGGTCCCACAGAACAAGAATTACAGACAGCTATGACCTGCCATGTAGGTGCTGGGAATTGAACCTGGGTCATCTGGGAGAGCAGCTAGTGCTCGTAAGTACTGCGCCATCTCTCCAATCCTGCGTGTTTCCTTTTTAAAGGTATATGTCTTTTATTAATGTGTGTGTGTGTGTGTGTGTGTGTGTGTGTGTGTGTGTGTGTGTGTGTGTGTGTGTGCATGAGTGCAGATGCTGGACATGTAGGACCCCTCAGAGCTGGAGATGCAGGTGGTTGTGGGTTGTCCAATGTGGGTGCTGGGACCCACCCTCAGGTCTTTCTCAAGAGTGGTGTGTGCTCTTAAACACTATGTCATCTCTCCAGCCCAACATTTCATCTCTCCAGCCCAACATTTTCATGCTTTTTGATTATGGTTTTACTCTTTACAATGGGTCCCCCAAAGTGTCAAAGTACTACCTGGTGTTCATAATTAGATAAGGCTTAAATGCATCTTACCTAAATGGCCTTCATTCCAATGCTGATATGATGCTAATAGCCTTGAGTTGAAGTATGACGAAAATGTGTGTGTAGGTATTTTTTAATAAGGGCACACACCAAACAAGCTTATGGGTTGATTGGCTGACAAAAATGTGCATTCAGGCCAAAGGACTGGGGAGACTGCTCAGTCAGGAGGTGCTTGTCACAGGGGAATGAGGAGCTGAGTTCTTTTTTGTTTTTGTTTTTTGCTTTGTACTCTATGTATAGCTCTGTATGTCCTGGAACTCACTCTGTAGACCAGGCTAACCTTGAACTCACAGAGATCCTCCTCCTCTGCCTCCAGAGTGCTGAGATTAAAATTGTGCACCACCATGGCCTGCCTTGAGGACCAGAGTATCCCCCCAAAACCCATGAGAAAAAAAAGCCATGAGTGGTGGTGCATACACATAGCGCTAATACTGAGGAAACAGAGAGGCAGATCCCTGGGCTCACTGGCCAGCCAGCCTAGCTGAATAGGTGGGCTCCAAATTCAGTGAGAGACCCTGTCTTAAAATATAATGCAGGCAGCATCCTAAGGAACAACCACTAAGGTTCACCTCTGACTTCCAAACATATGCACGCGCATACGCACACACACACACACACACACACACACACACACACACACACACACACACACACACACCATAGACATGTACACATACACAGAGTCTGTGTGTCTGTACACATATACATATTTAACAGCAATGGTGAAAATGTAAAAGGATAAACCCCATGGTACCATGGTAACAAAAGAGTTACCTCTGAAATACAAGCAAGAAAGAATAATTTTTTGCTTTAAAAAGAAAGAAGGGGAGGGAAATCTACCTATGAACTTGCATATTGTTTACAGCTTTGTAAAGACAACTTGAGTGACATTCTCTTTGTCAAAAATAACTGGGCCATCTACTGAAAAATAGAAAATAAATGTGCAACTCAGTATGGCCAGGCATGACAGCGTGTTCTTCTAAGTTTTTGTTTTTTGGGTTTTTTTTATTTGTTTGGTTGGTTGGCTTTTTTGGTTTTGATTTTGGTTTTGGTTTTAGTTTTGGTTTTTCGAGACAGGGTTTCTCTGTGTAGCCTTGGCTGTCCTGGACTCACTTTGTAGACTGGGCTGGCCTTGAACTCACAGGGATGCACCAAGTGCTGGGATTAAAGGCACCACACCCAGTGACAGCATATGGGAGGTAGAGGCAAGCAGATATCTGAGAGTTCAAGGACAGCCTGGTCTACATGGAGAGTTGCAGGCCAGTCAGGACTACATAGAGAGACCCTGACTTAAAGAACAACAAATGTAAAAACTTCAGTATTCATTTCCTCGAATGATGGCTTCCTGTAGTTTGTCATAGTGCTCAAAGATCCTTCAAGCTACTAGTGATTTTCAGCCTCCGCTGGGTGTTAGGAAAGCCCAGAGCGCCTTAAACATGCTGACTCTCGGGTGAGGGTGGGAACAGTTTTCAAGCTCCTATGAGGCCAATGTACAGCTAAGGCTTCTCCTCCCGTGTGCTGTAGCATCTGTGTCTGTGAGTCATAAAGTCAAGGCAAGAGCAATGGTGGGATTGTGGTCAACTCCATTCCAGAAAGTACTTCAGACTGGGGCCTCTGGGATAGAGGCATTTACAGATAAGGACTACCAAGCTCTTTCTTGGCATAGGGCATCTAGGGCCACTGAGGTGGTTTAGTGGGTAAGGAAGTCCACCACCAAGCCTGACGTCCTGAGTTCAAGCCCCAGGACCCACATGATGGAGGGAGAGATGCTACTCCCTCAAATTGTTCTGACCTCCCCCCCCCTCTCTCTCTCACACACACACACACACACACACACACACACACACACACACACACAATTAAACAAGTAAGTGTTAACTGCAGTAATAAAAGGAGAGTGGAAGTAGAAAATGTCTTCACACATAGAAATTTTAAAGCTTTCATAACTAGCCAGTCTAGTAAAGAGATTCGCTGGGAAGGGCCTCAAATTGTATTTACTTTCTATTAATAAATGTGGGCTTCTCTGGGGGCACCCAGGTGAGCTTGATTAAAGTTCCCTCACAAAGGATCCCCCAAGTGGTTGCTGCCTTGCTTGTAATTCAAAGTCAAGTGCAGCTCCTTGTCTAATGGTTGCCAGGAGATAGCCTTGGAGTCGACTCCCTGTCTCCTTGCCATGGCAACGTCTGTGATTCTTCCTCATCTTCTTCCTTTGGAATCTAGACTTCCGAGTGTGCTGACCGACATTACTCAGTTAAGCTTGCATCAAGGGAAGAACACTTCTCAATTTATTTTTACTTGTGTGTGTGATGTGCATGTCCATCTGTGTGTGTTCATTTCTGTGTGTGTGTGTGTGTGTGTGTGTGTGTGTGTGTGTGTGTGTACATGTGTGTGTGTGGTGTGTGTGTGAAAGAGAGAGAGCAGGTGGTTGTGTGCAATCCTACCCATGTGAAGGTCATAAGACAACCTTTAACCTCCCTAACTTCCACCTTGTCTGAGAAGTCACTGCTGCATCCACCAAGCCAGCTGCCTCACACACATTCAGGGACTGTCACTGTCCTGTCCGGGAACCAGAACTCAACTTCCTCGTGCTTGCACTTCAGGTGCTTTATCCACTGAGCCAGCTCCACAGCCCTGAGGGACGAAGCCTCGCCTCACCACCCACGTGCCCTCATGACCTTGATCTGTAGCCCTCATCATTCTTCCCCCTCCCCCCCACACACAAACATTCCCTTTAAAAGCGCAATAACTCGGGGACTGGAGAGATGGCTCAGAGGTTAAGAGCACTGCCTGCTCTTCCAGAGGTCCTGAGTTCAATTCCCAGCAACCACATAGTGGCTCCCAACCATCTATAATGAGATCTGGTGCCCTCCTCCAGCATGCAGGAACACATGCAGGCAGAATACTATATAAATAATAAACAAACAAATCTTTATTTTTAAAGGCGCTTTAACTCAAATAGTGGCTCCTCAAGCAGCAGACAAGCTCTTTGTAGCATTTCTCTGACTAGCTAACAGCAGGGAGCACACAGTTCCTGGGGTTGATGGATGTGAGCAAAGTGCCTCAATTTCACCATCAGAAAAATAAAAGCGGATCTTGCTTGTGGAATATATTGAGGAGTAAATGACTGGGCAGAGGGCTGGGGAGATTGCTCTGTCAGTAACATGCACCTAGAACCTCATCTTTAACCATCATCACAGGAGCATGAGGAGAATGAATCTGGCTAAGTGAGGCGTGGGTGGACAGGTTGAGTTTTGTGAACTTGACCATCCTAGACACACCTGGGAAGAGGAGCTCTTATTAAGAAAATGCCTCCATAAGACTATCCTGTAACACAAGTCTGTGGGGGTATCGCCTACTTACTGGGGGTGGGAGGGCCCAGCTCACTGTGGTTTTTTAAAATTTTATTGATTTATTCATATTACATCTCAATTGTTATCCCATCCCTTGTATCCTCCCATTCCTCCCTCCCTCCTGCTTTCCCCCTACTCTCCTCCCCTATGACTGTTCCTGAGGGGGATTTCCTCCCCCTGTATATGCTCATAGGGTATCAAGTTTCTTCTTGGTAGCCTGCTATTCTTCCTCTGAGTGCCACCAGGTCTCCCCATCCAGGGGACGTGGTCAAATATGGGGCACCAGAGTTCATGTGAAAGTCAGACCTGGGATGTTTTTAAAAGTAAGTAGCGAAAGCCGCGGAGAGCAGCCTGGTAGGCAGCACTCTTCCATGCTCTCTGCATCTGCCTCTGCCGTGAGGTCCTGCCCTGACTCTCCTCAGTGATGGACTGACGTGGAACTGTAAGCTGAGGCAAACCCCTTTTTCTCCAAGTTGCTTTTGGTCATAATGTTTTCTCACAGGAATGGAAATCCTAAGATACTGAGCATTTCTTCTTTTTGGATTGACTCTCAGTGGAGCATTGGAAAATACAGTGGGCTTTTTTGGGGGGCGGGGTTAACCTACTGTTTTTAAAATCTGTAAAATTGATGCTGGGCATTGTAGTGCTCACCTTTCAACCCAGCCTTCCAGGAGGCAGGGACTGGCAAATCTGTGAGATTTGAGACCCTTCTTGCCTTTCCCATGCGTCTGAGACATTGGAGTTCTTAATGTGGCCTCGTTCATTGTTGGCTACCTTTGTTGACTTTGTAAACTTTGTAAACCCTCAAAGCAGGAAAGTGGCCAGGCCACTACCTGAGGAGCTCCAGCAGACAGGCACTGCACCCCCAGACTTCCCTAATGGCCCGGCCTTTTTCTAACGGCTGAAACTGTCTTTCCAAATCTGGAGCCAGAGAGTCTTCGGACCCTGCCCTACAAGGAAAATTCCACCAATCCCTGAACTCCCCCAAGCAAGGCTTAAAATCCCACCAATCCTCATCCTGGAAATCTCCACTCCACGCCCCCCCCCCAAGACGTTCATTCAGGACTCTATATGAGTAACTTACTCACCGGTCTTGACAAATACACCCTTAGGACTACTGCATAGAAGGCCTAGTTTGAAGTTGAAACTCTTAGGCTGCACCACTCATGGGTGTTTACCCCCCCCCCCAAGGACTTCAAGTTAGCTACACCCATTTTGACTGCAGCACTGCCATACCTACGTTATAGAATCAATCTAATTGTCTAATAACAGAGGAACGAATAAAGAAAATGTGATACACACATGGGGGGGTGGGGTGGAGGTTCGGACATAAGGGAGAACAAAGTTATGTCACTTACAGGAAAAGAAATGCAGCTAGAGAAAAGCATAGTAAGAGAATTAAGCCATTCTCAGAAAGACAAATGGGACGGGTTTTCTCTCCTCATCGTTCCTAGATTTCACACAGTCCCTAAGTCATGAATGTGTTTGTAAATTGAAAGTAAAAGGGAACAGAGAGCTAATGGTCAGGGGAGACGGGAGAAGAAAGAGGGGGGAGGGGAATGTGTTCAATATGTACTGTAATGGGAACAATAAGCTTTAAAATATTTATCCATTTTATGTACATGTATGTGCTGTGTGGTATGTATATCTGTGCACCTCAGGCATGCCTGGTGCCCACAGAGGCAAGAAGAGGGTGCCAGGCCCCCTGAGACTGGAGTTAGAATGACTGGGCACCAAACGCCAGGTTTCTGGAAGAGCAGCCAGTGCTCTTAACCAGAGTTACTACTTCTGTCCCTGAAACTGTTTTAGAGGTGATTTTTATTATATTTTATGTGTATGGGTATCTTGCTTGGGTGTATGTCTGAGCATCATTTGCATGCCTGGTGACCAAGGGAGCCAGAAGAAAGCATCTGATCCCCTGGGACTGAAGTCACAGATAGTTGTGAGGCCTCCTGTGGGTGCTGTGAATTGAACCCTGGTCCTCTGGAAGAGAAGTCAGCACTCTTGACCACTGATCCATCTCTCCAGCCTCCAATGAAAACATTTTCAATTTAGCATAAAAAAAAGTTTGAAGATCCTGTTCAAACTATGGCACCAGCCAAGGACAATACAGGCCATAAACTTCAAACCCCTACCCAGACCTAGCCAATGGACAGAGCATTCTCCACAGTTGAGTGGAGAGTGGGGACTGACTTTCATATGAACTCTGGTGCCCCATATTTGACCATGTCTCCTGGATGGGGAGGCCTGGTGGCACTCAGAGGAAGGATAGCAGACTACCAAGAAGAGACTTGATACCCTAGGATCATATACAGGGGGAGGAGGTCCCCCTCAGTCCCAGTCATAGGGGAGGGGAATAGGGTGAAAGTGGGAGGGAGGGCAGAATGGGAGGATACAAGGGATGGGATAACAATTGAGATGTAATATAAATAAATTAATAAAATATATTTTTTTTAAAGTTTGAAGAAATTGAGTCTTTAAAAGTTCTGAGCTGAAAGTTCACATGCCAGAGGGTTCTGGTCCCTGGTCCATGAGCTCCGTGCATCTCCTCTCCTTGCTCATTCCTGGGTTCCCTTTAAAACAGAATAGACCTCAAATTTTCAGCTTGCAGCTCGCATGCCCAAGCTGCATTTACAGAACCGCAAACAGCCACTGTCTGGGATTGTGGATTCGCATGTGGAGCACACTGTGTCCTTGAGATAATGGGCCAGTACTCTACAGTGACACTCAAGGACACTGGGAATTTGGGGGGCCGTGGCCTGTGCTTCCTGGGGAATGACACCATAAAGTTGACCTCTGCCCTGCACATGCACATGCACCCACCTACTCACATACACATAGAGACATGTAAGTCAAAAAAAAAAAAATATGCAGTGCGCACGCAGGATCCAGGGTAAGAAGAGAGCATGGCTTTGCTGGAGTTTGGATGGAGTGCGCGTCCTTCTCTTTCCCACTTCAGTGCTCCCTCTGCCAATCTCCGCCTACAGAGAACATCTCTGGACATCCTGTCCCGTCTTTCCTCACCTCGATGAACATCGCAGCCACTCAAATAACGTTTAAAAAAGCCCAGGGGCTGGAGAGATGGCTTGGCAGTTATGAGCACTTGTTATTCTTTCAGAGGACCGTGGTTTGACTCCCACCACCCACGCGGTGGCTCACAACCATCTATAACGCCAGTTTCAGTGCCTGCTTCTGACTCCTGAGGACAGCACCACGAAGACGCAACCCCAGCACGAAACCGTGAAATGCTTTAATATAGCTCTTCCCTGTGTGATATCTGGACTGGCATTTACACTGAAAACATGATCCATCACTCACCTGAAATTCAAATTTGACTAGGGTGTGTGTGTGTGTGTGTGTGTGTGTGTGTGTGTGTGTGTGTGTGTGTGTGTGTGTGATATTCTAGTTTCTTTTTATAGCTGAAGAAAACACTATCCAAAAGCAACTAACAGAAGGGGCATGTATTTGACTTCTAGGTCATAATCCATCATTGAAAAAAAGCAGGGCAGGAAGCTGGAGGCAGGAACAGTACAGGAATGCTACTCTGGTGGCACGTGCTTAGCAAGCCTTCTTTTTTAATATTTTATTTTGTGTGTACAGGTGTTTTCCCTGAAAGCACATCTGTGTACCACTAGTATACCTAGTGCCCACGGAGGCCAAAAGAGAGTGTGAGAATTGGAGTTCCTGGCAGTTGTGAGCTGCCACGTGGGTGCTTGCAGTCTAACCCCAGTCCTCTGAAAGAGAGGTCAACATTCTTAACCACTGAGCTATCTCTCCAGCTAACATTCTTATACATACATGCCAGGACCACCTGCCTAGGAGCGGTGCCTCCCACAGTGGCTGGGCCCCCTGCATCAGTTAGTAACTAAGACACTCCCCCACAGACATGCTGCAGGCCAGGCTGATGTAGGCAACTCCTCAATCAAGGACCTCTTCTCTATGAGTCTAGGATGTGTCAACTTGACAGTCAAAGATAAATGATGGGGAACATCAATATCAGTGTTTGTAGATTCCCCTGGGTGATTGACATTTGGGGTTTCGAGGGGAGAAACTGTATTTTCCCAAGTGTAGCATTAACCCCACAGAAAAGAACTGTTTTCTATCCTTAGAGTGCTTAGTATGGAATTCCTCTTTTCTGCCCCAGATGATGGGCTTCACATGCAGTTATCTCTGCCTCTCCGCCTTACAGTGTTGCAAAGGGGTGCAATGATTGGCAGCTCCAGCTCTGACAGCCTGAATGCCTGGCATGCTACACTGATAGCCTGAGTGACTGGCACACTATGCTGATAGCCTGGGTGACTGGCATGCAATCTCCAACTCTGTAAATGCCTACTGTTCATTTCTGAATTAGTCATCAACTCCAAAAATAGTGAACAAAGAGGCTTCGGCAGAGGAGCTGATGCCCGATTCAAAGTCACAGTCGAGGGAAAAGATGAATAAAATTCAAATGTGCTAGCCTGGGGGCTGGCATTCACGTGTTTCATCGGAAGGGAAATGAACATGGTTCTTCAGTTCTTATAAGGTGTCATTCTCACACCTGAGTGACATGCGTGCATGCATGCGTGTGTGTGTGTGTGTGTGTGTGTGTGTGTGTGTGTGTGTGTGCATGCAGTGTGTGCATGTGTACATGCATGCAGTGTGTGCATGTGTACATGCATGCAGTGTGTGCATGTGTACGTGTGTGTACATGTGCATGTGCATATGTGTGTGTAGTATGTACATGTGTGTGCACATGTGTGGATGTGAATGTGTTATGTACATAGGCAGACAGGACAGAGGACAACATCCAGTGTCATGTCTCAGGCGTTTAGTGCCTTGAGATCACCATGAAGGCTAGGCTCCCTGGCCATCGGGCCCAGAGAGCTACATGTCTTTGCCTCCCCAGAGCTGGGGGTTACAAGTATGCGCCAGCTGTTTCCACCTGGGTGCTGGGTGTCAAATCCAGGCCCTCACACTTACAGAGCAATCACTTCCCATCTGAGGCATCTCTGCAGCCCAAGTGCAGACTCTTATTAAGTAGCTAATCTGGCAAAACTGCTGGCACAGGAGCAGATCCTGACAGTCTCAGCCATTTAGGAAATAACTGGAGTCCAATGCACAGGGCTGTAGGGTTACTGACTCAATGTTGAGGCATCGCGTGTGGTTTTGAGAGTCAAACAGGAACTGTGACTGAACAGCTGAGTGAAGTCACCTCCGTGTCTCAGAGCCAACCATGGCAGTGATGACGACGACTGCTGGGAATGCTAACAACGTGAAACAGCGGAAGTTCTTTCTAAACACGATTTTATAGACAATTAAAGGCCTCAGGTACTCTCACGTGTGCACACAGGGGCTGGAAAGATAGCCCAATTAGGAAAGTACTTGCTGCACGGGCTTGAAAACCTGGGTTTGGGTCCTCGGCGTGGTGTAAAAAGCATGATGCAAAGACACACACTTGTAATCCAGCTGGGGACGTGGAGACAGGAAGATCCTTCCGGGTCACCAGCCTGCCAGCCTCGTCCAGCCAATAAGCGGCAGGTTCAGTGAGACTCTTTTTTCATAAGAGCACTTAAAGAAGACGTCGATGTTGACCTCTGGCTTCCATCTGCACCTGTACACAAAAGGACAAGGACAGTCATAGGAAGCATGAAAAATCTCTTCTGTATAACGGTCCAGTACAGATAAGTGCACTCCATTGCTGGACTTTGGACAATTAGACATTCTTAAAGTCCAACCACACTGTAGTGCTGAGGCTGCCGTTCGTCACGCAGCCATGGGAAGGCTGTTCCTTTATTGTAAACTTTAACTGGTCTCAGATGATGACCTGACTTCCTGCTTCACAAAGGCCAGAGGGAGCAACAGTGATTGGTTGCCGTGCCTGTCACGGTGGAGGACCCTGCCTTTGGAAAGCTAACCCTCCACCCACACGCTACAGCCTCTTCTTCCTGTCAGCCTACCACTGTGTGCCTATATACGTACATGTTCGTGTGTGTGCACGTACATGTGTAAAGATATGTGTGCAACCAGATATTAATCTCAGGGGATTTGGTTTTTTGGTTTTTGGTTTTTGGTTTTTTGCTTTGTTTGTTTCAGGTGATGTTTACCTTGATTTTTGACACAGGGTCTCTCGCTGAACCCGGAGCTCACCAAGTAGGCTTGGCCGAGATCAGGCCCCGGGGAAACATCCACTTCCATCTTCCCAAGCACTGGGACTACACCTGCTTGCTACTGTGCCCAAGTGTTTGCATGGCAAGTTGCAAAGATCCAACTTGGGGCCTCGTGCTTTAGTAGTAAGTACTGTACCCGCTGAACTACGGCCCCAGCTCTCCTCTAAGCTAACTTGTTACCTGTTCACTCAACACCTCCTCAAGCATGTCCCATCCCTTGAAGACATGCTTTACCTACAGTAAGATGAGCAACCTCTAATCTCCTCTGAGCCTCCTTAATTTTATTTTTAAAATATTTTTTCTTCTAAAAAATTTATTTATTTTTATTATTCGTACAGTATTCTGCCTGAACGTGTGCCTGCACACCAGAAGAGGGCACCAGATCTCATTATAGATGGTTGTGAGCCACCATGTGGTTGCTAGGAGTTGAACTCAGGACCTTTAGAAGAACAGACAGTGCTCATAACCTTTGAGCCATCTCTCTAGAACCCGCCTTCTTAATTTTATAACGACTGTGCTGCTGGCTTCTGTCAACTGGAAACAAGCTAGAGACATTTGGGAAAAGAGAAACTTCAACTGAGAAAATGCCACCATAAGATTGGGCTGTGGGCAAGCCTACGAGGCATCTTCTTGATTAATGAGTGGTGCCAGTGGGTTCGTCCCACAGGAAGGTGGCTGGTGGCACCCTGGCCAGGTGGTCAGGAACTGTTTAAGAAAGCAGGCTTACTCAGCCAGTAAAGCAACAGTCTTCATGGCTTCTGCTTCAGTTCTTGCTTTGAGTTCCTACTTTGAGAGTTCTTGCTCTGACTTCTTCTGATAATGGACTGTGATGTGGAAATGTAAGCTAAATAAACCCCTTCCTCCCCAAGTTGCTTTTGATCACGTTTTATCACAGCAAAAAAAAAAAACCTAACTAAGACAATGACCCTTGGAATTCCCAAAGGAGCTTGCAAATTTTTCAAGAGTATCATATGCAGATGAATGCAAAATGTAACTTTTTCTACTTTCCTATAATTTGCACAATTATTAATAAAACCTTTTACCATCAAATTATAGAAACTTACCTCAGTCTTTCAGGGGTTTTGTTTGTTTTTTGGTTTTTGCTTTTTGTTTTTTCAAGGCAGGGTTTCTCTGTGTAGCCTTGGCAGTCCTGGACTCACTTTGTAGACCAGGCTGGCCCCAAACTCACAGCGATCCGCCTACCTATGCCTCCCAAGTGCTGGGATTAAAGGCATGCACCACAGCCGCAGCCGCTGCTGCCGCTGCTGCCACCACCGCCACCACCGGTCGGGTTCTTTTTTTTTTTTTTTTTTTTTTTTAATCTACACATTTTCCTGGACATTTTAATTAAACTCCAGCAAGTTTAGCAACAATAAAAAGAAAAACAATGATTAACTTTCATGTGCATTACTCTCTACCAGCTAGCAGATTTATACGCTGTTCATATCTTGACTAATTTAATCCTTACAACAACCCAAGGTAGAATTTACCATTGCTGTGCTATTTTTTTTTTTATTTAGAGGAAGATAAATAGGTAGGTTGATGACAGACAGACAGACAGACAGACAGACAGGCAGGCAGGCAGGCAGACAGACAAATAAGAAGCAAAGTCCATAAGTCAATTGTATAGTTCATGCTCTGAACCATTAGCCCAGATCTTCTTCTTCTTCTTCTTTTTCTTCTTCTTTTTCTTCTTCTTCTTCTTCTTCTTCTTCTTCTTCTTCTTCTTCTTCTTCTTCTTCTCCTTCCCTGTATACATGAAAGCTCACCTTAAAGTTAACTTGACTGTGAGGGATTTTCTAGATTAGGTTAGCTGAGGTAGGAAGACCAAGGCTGAATGTGGCCATCACCATCTGTCTTAGCTATGGCTTCTATTGCTGTGAAGAGACCCCATGGCCGTGACAACTCTTGTAATGGAAAACATTTAACTGGGCCTGGCTTACAGCGTCAGAGGTTTAGCCCTTTATCATCATGGCGGGAAGCATGGCAGCATGCAGGCAGACATGGTGCTGGAGAAGGAGCTGATAGGTCTACGTCCTGATCTGCAGGCAGCAGGAAAGACTGAGCCACACAAGGCCTAACTTGAGCATCTGAGACCTCAAAGCCCGCCCCCTAATGGCACAGCTCCTCCGACAAAGCTACACCTACGCCAACAAGGCCATACCTACTAATAGTGCCATGATCTATGGGCCTATGGAGGCCGCTGTATTTAACCACCCACCATCCTATGGGCTGGGGTCCTAGACCGAAGAGAAAGCAAGCTGAGCGCCAGCATTCCTCTTTCTCTTTCTGCTTCCTGGCTGTGGCTGAAATGTAAGCAGGTGCCTTACACTCCAGCTTCCATAACTCTACCTCAAACTGTGGAGCAAATTGGCCATTCCTTCCTTAGGTTGCTTTTGTCAGACATTTTACAACAAGACAAGTGACTAATGTAATAGGCAAAGCAACTGAAGTACAAGGGAGTACCTGGTGTACAAGGGAGTACCTGGTGTACAAGGGAGTACCTGGTGTACAAGGGAGTACCTGGTGTACAAGGGAGTACCTGGTGTGGGTAGTCGCTGGTGTCCGGCAAGTGCATGCTTCTCCACCAATCACCACACACCCAGGGCTTGAAGGCTCATCCTTAGCCCTCACTCACTTCCCCAGGCATCGTGACATCCGGCTTGCCCCCATTCTCCTTTTCTCATCAACCTGTAGCTCTCTCACCTTGTTGGACTGTGGCCACTCTGCTCACCCACACAAAGCCTTGTAGGTCCAGGTACAACCTCCACCCTGCCTTGTGGCTCCTTCTTCCATTACATGAGTATAGAGCTGTTCTCCATTCCTCAACCAAGGCCTCTTAACTCATCAAGGGATTCTTTTCCTGGACTCACAGCGTCCACAAACGCCTATTCCTTCTTTGAGCTTCTTCCCCTATTCTGGGAGATCTTTATTTAGTCAGATACAGTAGACATTTAGTCTCCACCCTAGTTCTTCCCAAGCCCATGGCTTAAAGTCTTCCCTCTACCACTGAGGCCAAAGCTTTCAAAACTCAACTCCAATAGCTAGTTTCTCTTTCATGCATTCTAACCAGCCAGTTCACCTTCTCTAGTCTTGCACAGGGAATGGTGCTGCCTGCAGTGGACTAGACGTTTCCAAATCAATTAGCACGCAAGACAACCCCTCACAGACATGGCTAAAGCTCAACCTAGTCTAAACAATCTGTCATTGAGACTCTCTTTCCAGATGACTCTAAGTTATGTCAAGTTGCCAATTAAAACACACACACACACACACACACACACACACACACACACACACACACACACTATAGTGATAGCAGCTTCACATATTATCTTGTATTACCAAGTCTTATGTTTGCCTTATACCATTTGGGTTTGTATAAGTACACTCAATGATGTTTGCCCAATAATAAAGTTGCCCAACTCATTTTTGTTCATTTTTGGAACATATTTCCATTATTAAGGGACACAATAGACAGATAGGCAAGGGATCAGGGGAGACAGAATCATTCTGTTGTTATTTTTCTTTTAAAAACAAAATCTTTAGCTCAATGGATGAAATGCATTCTCACTGTGAATAGTAAATTGCTTTATTAAAACTTCCCTGGCTTAAGTGTTCTTGCAGTTTAAAACTACCTCAGCAGCAAAAGGCAGAGGAGTGTCTGGTGTAAGCCTGGTGTTAAGGCTGACCTCGACAAGGCATCCAATAAAACCAACAGACAAGGTAAGTGTGGTCCCTGATCCTGTGGTATTTACTCAAAAGGTTATCAGTTCAGCAACCTCTGAATGTAGACTAATTTAGGAGCAGATGACTAAATCAGGCCATCCCCAAACAGCAAGTATTGTAAGCATCCCAGCAGAAATGAAGGCATTCTAAACCAGTGGTCCTCAGCCTTCCAAGGCCACGACCCTTTAGTACAGCTCCTCTGGTTATGATGACCCCAAGCATAAAATCTTCTCCATTGCTACTTTATAACTGTAATTTTGCTACTGATATGAATCATAACATAACTATCTGATATGCAGGATATCTGACCTGTGACTCTTGTGAAAGGGTCATTTGATCTCCCCAATGGGGTCACGACCCCACAGGTAGAAAACCATTGTTCTAAAGAAATACCTCGCCCTTCCTTTGGTTAGCAAAATAAAGAAAGGCACCACAGGAAAATGGAGGTTCTCCAGGAAATCTCATGCTAAAGAGAAAGAAAAGGTGGAAGCCTAGTGCCTGCCAGAAAGAGAGAGAGAGAGAACTTGCCTCCCAGGAAGAGGTTTCACACAGTTCCAACTTGTCAGACTGCTTTTGCAGAGGAGACCGGAGCCCAGATAAAGATGCGCCAATGATAGGTGGGACCACACCTCCATTAATTATACGTCCATGTCATCCTCTATTTAACCTAACCCCCCCGTTAGGAGCCTGAAAGTGTCCTTAAGAGTCAGTGGACCTCTCTGGTCCTCTTCTCTCTGCTCTCCATTAATTAGTTGTCTCTTCAGCTGGGCGGAGTCCAATCTGTTGAGGACCTATGAGGACCCAGGCTCACTGGAACAACTCTTCTAGCATTGCTAAGGAGAAAGAGGTCAAAAAGTCTCTGGATGCCTAAAACCAGGGACTCAGGGGTGGAGGGAAGCAGCAGAAAGAAGTTCTGAAATCTTCGACGATAAACTAGAACTGACTCACACCCTTTTCTCTCTACTCATCCCCCTTCCCCCGTTGAGTCTGGGGTAGGTAGGGTGGGTGGAGGTTGGGGCTGCTATGCAGCTCTTCCATTTTATCACTGGGAGATAGGACTAGGCAACACATTGTACACAGTACAAGCTGTATACAGTGATCTATTATTATTATTATTATTATTATTATTATTATTATTATTATTATTATTATAGGCAGTGCATCACCTTATACCATTCAACATTCGGGTTGTCCTCTATTTAAACCTTACATCCTCAGCACATAGCAATTAGCTCTCCATAAGTGTCTGTTAAGTGCATGCATAAATGAGTGAAGGATCAGGAGAGATAATGTTTACGATAAATGCCGAGTCGTTGTTAGAGTCAGAAAGGAAGGCCTTGGTTGTAGACATTAGACATAAGGGAACCATAAATAGACAGAAGGGAGCTGGAATTACGTTTGAGGAGGCACAAGATGCAGCCTCTGGCTGGGGCATAGGGCACAGTAGGCACCACACAGAGACAAAAGAGGAGGAGAGTTACTAATGGTGCTGTTTCCCATGGATTTCAGTGGACACCAGGGGATCTGGGTTTCTCGTGGACCTAGCAGTGAGAAGCTATGCACAGTGTCATACCAGAATGTGATGCTGTGTTTTGATGGGACCATGATGGATCCAGACAGTCTTGGCGACAAACCACAGGGAACAAAGAGTGGAGACAGTGACCATTAGCAGCAATTAAAGGATCCTGAAGAAAGACGAGGTCCTGAACGAGTGTGAGACTGGACAAAAGGGAACACCGTGGTGAGATGCAATGGGGTCAGAATAGAAGGAACCGGGTAGGGAGAGGCTGGGGGTGTCCTTAGTGTGTAAAGGCCCTGAATTCCAGGCAAACCATAAACTGGGCCTGATAGTGGAGGCTATTAGTTCCCAATCTGCGAAAGAGGAAAGAAGAGGGCCAGGTGTTCAAGGTCAGACTCCAGCATCCAAGGAGAGCCTGGGATGCACCTGTCGTTAAGAAGGAAGGAAGGCAGGCAAGTTGGGCATGGTGGTGTATGCCTGCTGTCAGATCTAGGCATGAAGGTAAGAGGATCAAGAGTTCAAGGTATTCCTACATAGGACTTTGAAGACAGCCTAAGCAATATGAAAATCTGCCTACGCGATGGTAACCCACACCTTTAATCCCAGCACTTGGAGAGGCAGAGGCAGGCAGAACTTTGTGAGTTCAAGGCCAGCCTGGTCTACAGAGTGAGTTCTGCGACAGTCAAAACTATTCACAGAGAAACTCTGTCTCAAAAAGTAAAAACAAAACAAAACAAACAAAAAAGGAAAAAAAAGACAGAAAATGTGTTTATGGAAACAAGAAAAAGTAAGAGAATTGAAATTGTCCCATGTTTCCTCTGTAGCGGGGCACCAGCTGCTAATGTGCTTTTATAATTTATCCTGAACCTAGGTGAGTTACAGCTTTTTGACTAGGTAGTTTCTATAGAAGAAGAGACTTAACAGAAGGGAACATGCCTAAAGCAGAGCAAGGCTTTGTCAGGGCCCCTTGGGTCCCTTGTACATTTTCCTTCCCAGGATGAACAAGGCAACAAAGGACTGGCTCCTCCCAGGCTCCCCTTGGTGGCACCACTGTAAGCCCAGCTTATGCTCCAAGGGACACTCTCCTGAGCCCCACTACCTGCCCACAATTGGAACGATGATTGCTTCTTGTCCCTGTGCAGAGACTGTATACAGCGATCTATAGGAAGTACATCCTCTTATCTCATTCAACCTTATATCCTCAGCACATAGTAGCCCTCCATGAATGTTTGTTAAATACATGCATAAGTGATCAGACGAATGGATAGATGATGGATGGAGGGATGGATGGAGGGATGGATGGAGGGATGGATGGATGGATGTATAAATGAAGAATGAATGAATGAAGAATGAATGAATGAATGAATGAATGAATGAATGAAAGAAATGGCAATGAGGACAAAATATAACCTGAATGGTGGACACTTTCTACAAGATAAAACTTCTACCATTTTTTTCAACATAGTTCTTAAATGCTTGCTAAGTACATGCAAGTATGAATAAGTGAAAAGATAAATGAATGATGAATTAAAAAACAAAAACCAAAGGCAGACAACAAAATGTAGCTTGTACGGATGGTCTACGGGGCCGGAGAGACAGCTCAGTGGTTAGGAGCACTGACTGCTCTTCCAGAGGACCTGGGTTCAATTCCCAGCAACCACATGGTGGTTCACAGCCACCTGTCACCCTAGTCTAGAGGAGCCAATGCCTCATAGCCATCCATAACTCCAGTTTCAACGCCCCTCCCTGTGGTGCATAGAAATACATGTAGGCAAAACACTTATACATGTAAAATAATTTAAAAAGAAAAGAAAAAGGAAGTTTCCCCTACTATGTTTTCAATGTTAAACTTTCATAAACAAGCTAGTTTTTAAATATGATTTAGTCTACTATGGTGGCACAGGCCTTTAATCTCAGCACTTGGGAGGCAAAGGCAGGAGGATCTCTGTGAGTTTAAGGCCAGCCTGCTCTACAAAGTGAGTTCTAGGACAGCCACAGCTGTTACACAGAGAAGCCCTATCTCGAGAAAACAACAACAAAGCAAAAACAAACAAAGAAAAAGATTTAAAGACCTGGAGATAGCTAATCGGATCAAAAATAAAGCCCAAAAGGCATTGAAGTGAGTTACTTTTGATTAATAAAACCAAATATAAGAAGAGAATGAATTGGGAATAGACCATTTTTCTTTAAAACTCCCCTGAATTATTATACATCTAAATACATACTAGGTGATTTTTAACAGAATGCACCTTAATAAGTGTTAAATATTAAAATACAAAATTAATCAACTTTTTTCTGGAGGCAGGGTCTCATATATACTAGACCAGCCTTGAACTTGCTATGAAGCCAAGGGTGACTTTGAACTCCTGATCTGCCTGCCTCCATTTCCTAGGTGCCAAGATTATAAGGGTGCACTAACTACCATGTCTGTTTTAAGGGGTGCTCTGAAATGGAGCCCGGAGCTTCACTCATGTTAGGCAAGCCCTCTGCCAACGGAGCTACATCCCAGTCTTCAAATTAGTCAGCTTTTGAGCCATTACTGTGAGAAGGCACCGTGATGTACTTTTGACCTCAGAAGTTGAGTACATTCCTGTTTTCCAGTTGAGTTTTTTTCCCCCTTCTTTTTAATTTTGTGCTGAGTCCTAGTTACCAAAGAGTATTGACCCAAAGCCAAGTGGATAAACAGAATCTTGAACTTTAATAGGGCAGCTGGCATGGACCAAAGCTGGGCTGGCCAGGCCTCCTGACTGGTACCTGAAGATAGACATAAAGGGACGGACGAAGTCAATGAACTCTGATTTTCATGACGATCTCTTGATATCAGAATTTTTTTTGTATATGCACGTGTCTCCTCTGGTCCTATGGAGATGAAAATTGACATCCACACTCATATTCTACCAAAGGAATGGCCTGACCTAGAGAAGGTAATGGTAACCAGTGAGCTGAAGCCTTTCTGGATCTTTTCCAGGGTCTCCCAACACCTCTATTGATACCTCTCTCTCTCTTCTGTGGAGATGGCAGCCGGACGGAGCCATCCTTTTTCGTTCTTGGGGGAGTGATTTTTAAATTACTTGATAGCTCTAATTTCCTACTATGTAAAGATGACTGTAATGTTCATTTCAGCAGAGCGATAGATCAAAGAAACAAGGGCCTTCTAGAGCTTTCCTCTCCCCCTCACATGACACATCCTTTCAAATCCCTGGATGGTTCAAGTCAAGCAGCTTTGCTGCCTTCTAAAGAGAGGATTCAGCCGCTGGAAGGACACCTGCCAACTGCAGGATCGAAAGTCAGGGTTGCAGCTAAAAGACCATTAAAAAATAGAATGTGGTCGGTTTCCAGAATGTTTAAAATAGGTTCTAGACGCACCAGGAGATAGCTTTGTGAAATGTCTTTTCAGTCTATTTCAGAACTCTGTCTGAAACCTTTCCTGTCTGATCTTTAAGCTGGGAGACCAGGGAAGCAGGTATCTCAGAAATCCCTAGAATTGATACCATGAGGTCTTTGTACAACGGGTGTCTCTAAAGAGCGTTCTCTGTGAAAAAAGGAAACAAGGCGGGATGGAGCTGTGGGCATGACTCAGGGCCAGAGTGTTTGCCTGCATGTGAGAAGCCCTGGCTTCCATCTGAAGCACTGAGAGGGGAAGCACTCTCTGTGTTTCCCTAAGGATGCAGCCTTCCCTTAAAGATATTTCTAATGTGTGTGTGTGGTGTGTGTGTATGTGCCTGTGTGTCTGTCTGCATGTGTGCATGTGTGTGTCTGTGTCTGTGTGTGTGCCTGTGTGTGTCTGTGTGTGTATCTATGTGTGTGCATCATGTGTGTATGTCTATATGTGTGTTTGCTTGTGTGTGTGTGTGTGCATGTGTGTTTGTGTGTGTTCATGTATATGTGTGCATGTGTGTGTGACTGTGTATGCGCATGTGTGTGTCTGTGTGTGTGCATGTGTGTGTGTCTGTATGTGTGTGTGTCTCTGTGTGTGTGTCTATGTCTCTGTGTGGGTACGCCTGTGTATGTGATTTGTAAGCCAAAAGCATATTGTGTACTCACAGAGGCCAGAGATATCAGAATTCTTAAGCTGGCGTTTACAGGCTGCTGGGGATAGAACTCAGGTCCTCTGGAAGAGCAACACACGCTTTAAACCTCTGAGTTATCTCTTCAGGCCACTTCCTTTGAGAGTTGGTGTCAGTGGGCTGAGGAAGGCAATTACATAGTGCATGCCAGACCGTAAAGGAAGGAAGGAAAGAAGAGAGGAAGGAAGTGAGAAAGAGGAGGAGGGAGTGAGGGTACAGACAAGGGAAGGTGGGGACATAGAAGAAACTTGTAGCTACCGAGAAGTCACTTTAGGTCACTCGCTGGCTTTACCCAGTCTGTCTTACTCTGTTACTTTAGGTCACTCGCTGGCTTTACCCATCTGTCTTACTCTGGAGTACTCTCACATTGCTAGTAATTTATTTGATATCAGGTGGGGGGGAAATGAGTGACCTCAAATTCTCATAAAAAAGTGGTTCATAAAAAAAAAAAAAAAAAAAAAAAAAAAAAAGTGGTTCATTGCGCAAGCAAATTTTGTTCTTACTGTTATCTCATATAAAAATGCTAACCTCTGGCTTAGGATGTGCTTCAGGAGACAGAACGCTCGATGCATGAGTGAGGCCCTGGGTTCAGTTGAGAGCACTGCATGCAGGGGCCAATGCCCGCTGTCCCAGCCCTCAGGATGTGGAGGCAGGAGGACCCGATGTTCAAGGTCACGATCTATGGCACTAGAGTTTAAGGCCATCGTGGCTTATATAAGACCCTGTCTCAAAAGAAAAAAAAAATTGCTTTTGATCTCAAGCATTTCTTTGTCTGTTTTGTAAGTGAGCTGGGAAGTAGAAATCACAGGCTGAAAGGTGGGAATAGTGCTGAGCTGTCTCTGAAAGCTGTCCCATCGTGACCAATGGAAAAAGAGACAGACCCCTGCTGACCTCACAGGCTGCAGTGAGCCCTGCTTGGGAACTGCCTGTCCTGCACGCCTTATAAAAGGGTAAACAGCATTTCACGCTGTTAATGATTTTACGAGAGGAATGCCAGGCCTGGCTTCTGTGGAGGCCACTGGCAGCGTCTTTCTTCTTACAATATTGTTTCCAACCCCCAGATTATGAGGGAATCATCTGATGAACACCACAGTGAATAAATTATTATGAAACTTGTTATACTCCTTAACCTGACAGTTTTAGGAAAACACACACACACACACACACACACACACAGAGAGAGAGAGAGAGAGAGAGAGAGAGAGAGAGAGAGAGAGAGAGAGATTCGTGACAGCTCTCCATTGAGTAGAAGCAAGAAGACTTAACGCCAAAGTCACAGGTTTTCTTTGGTTTGAACCTCATAAAGTAAACAAGGCAAAAGCCACGTAAACCGCCCAGGGCTCCCATGCTGGCCTCTGTCGGGAAGCTCCTCAAGCGCTTCTCCCTCAGGACTCCTTCCTACCAAGCAAAGCAGTTTTTCATGCCACCCGAGATGTACTAGTGTATAAAATAGGTATGCAAATCAAACATTTATTGAGACTTACTTTAAAATAATTCTTTAATATATACATATATTAAAGATAAAAGGCAAATCATGCTAATGAGATGAGCATGTTAGTTTTTACATTAAAAAAAATAAATCTTGGGTGAGCATTTGACACTGCAGAACACAGAACATCTTCAAATGCTTTTTGGAATCGATGGGTATTTTGTTCGTATGAGAATGCTTTTTCACATAAATATGTGGACAGAATAGTATTTTCAGGGCCATTCCACAAAGTAGTGAACATCCTGTCCTAATTCTAAACCAAAATTCTTTGAGGCATTTTATGAAATTCAAGCCAGCAAATGTTTTTTGTTCGCTTGCTTGCTTGCTGGCTTGCTTGCTTGCTTGCTTGCTTGCTTGCTTGCTTGCTTGCTTGCTTGAGACAGGGTCTCACATAGCGCAGGCTGGCCTCTCTGTGTAACCAGGGATGACCTTGAACTCTTGACCCTCCAGCTGTTGCCTCTTGAGTGCTGGGATGTGAGGTATAAACCACCATGACTGTTTATATGGTCCTGGGGATCAAACCCAGGACTTTGTAACATGCAAGGCAGGTACTCTGCAGACTGAGCTACGTTCCCAGCCCTGGGTTAGCAATATTTAAAGCAAATATTCTAACACAGTACAATCCAAAGAATATACCAATAGCATACTTACATGCTGAGGGATGATGGCAGGAAAATATTGAAAGTCTTTGTTTTCCATAATGAATCCATTATGTTTCTCTAAGAACCAGAAACTATATGTACAGTAGTCACTGCAGTTTATTGCATGTAAGTCTCGATTCTCAGCAGAGATCTTTCAGGCGTTGTTCCCGGGTGTTGCACAGTTGTGACAGCCTGCACAGTACAAAGGGCACAGGTCGTGTGTTCAGAACCAAGGCTTCAGAGAAGTTGCACAATATAACATGATCACTGGCTGCCAGAACCACTTTGGATTCATTACATATTTGACTTTTGGACCATGGCAAGGTTTCCTGTTGCCAAACTTCTCGCATCACCTGTTAAGAGACCACCACATTGGTGCTGGAGAGATGGCTCAGTGGTTAAGAGCACGGACTGCTCTTCCAAAGGACCCGGGTTCAATTCCTAGCACCCACGTGACAGCTCACAACTGTCTGTAACTCCAAGATCTGACACCCTCACACAGACATACATGCAGGCAAAACACCAATGCACATAAAATAAAAATAAAAATAAATTATTTTTAAAAAAAGAGACTACCACATGAGATCATGACCCAGTTTAAGGAGTGGGTTCTAGAGGACCCTCCCACCCGTACTCTTTTTGAGGGAGTGGCCAACATTACCCACCCACTAGAGAATGCCACACTATGAGGGTCCCAAGCTCCACGGTCTCCAGCTCTTTGTCCAGAATGGGAATCTTGAAAGAACGTAGAAAGTTCTGTGGTCTGAGTGCTATGTCCTCTCAACAGTCATCTTGACACCCACAAGTTGACACTTGTGGGGCTTCAGGAAGCAATTACATCGAGAGGAATTGGCTGGTCCTTATAGAACGTGCCACAGGAAGCTCTGCACTCTTTTCCTTGATCTGAGGCTCTGCAGGAAGCAGAAACTGCCCCTCCCCAGGGTGTGAACCAGCTAGCTTCTTCACCTTGGATGTCCCAGCTTTCTGAAAATGACAAGAAATAAATGTATAATGTTTCTAAGACTCCAGCGGATGGCTTTGTGTCAGAGTAGCCCAAAGGGACCAAGACGTAATAAATCAGAGAGGAATTTTCAGTTCCAGTCACATATACACATCCTGCATGAAGAATTGAATCTTTTCTTTCTTTCTTTTTCTTCCTCTTCGTCGTCGTGGTGTTCTCCTCCTCCTCCTCCTCCTCCTCCTCTTCTTCATCTTCTCCTCCCCTCCTCTTCTCCTCCTCCTTTTCTTTTTCTTCATCTTCATCATCATCATATTCTTCTGCTCCTCCTCTCCTCTTCTTCTTCTCTTCTCCTCCTTCTCCTTCTCCTTCTCCTCTTCCTTCTCCTTCTTCTTCCTCTTCCTCCTCTTCCTCTCTCTCTCTCCCTCTCCATCTCTCTCTCTGTTCCCCCTCCTCTCTCTCTCTCTCTCTCCCACCCCTTTCTCTCTCCAGTCCCCCACCCCAGGTTCTCATTATATAACCCGGGTTGGCCTCCAACTCACGATTCTCTCTTTTTTTTTCTCCTTTATTAATTTATTCTTGTTACATCTCAATGGTTATCCCATCCCTTGTATCCTCCCATTCTTCCCTCCCTCCCATTTTCCCCTTATTCCCCTCCCCTATGACTGTTCCTGAGGGGGATTACCTCCCCCTGTATATGTTCATAGGGTATCAAGTCTCTTCTTGGTAACCTGCTGTCCTTCTCATGCCTCCACTTTCCAAGTGCTGCAGCTCAGATGTGCGTGACCACCCCAGCCTCCCTTTGGATTCTTACAGCGGGACTTGAAGTTAACCCCACCTCTGTAACTCGCTCCCAGCAGCTTAAGTCACTGGCAACCTTGGGAAGAATGCTCGTTTTGTCAGAAGGCCCCAATAAAATCCTCTGTCTAAGTACACAAGCCCCAAGAATGAAGCCCCTCCTGCTCTCCATCTTGGACACCCAGCGGAGCCTAAAGCAAAGCCTTCTCTTTGCAGGGAGGAGAAAGCTTCTGGTAGTGGCCTGCCACGCCCTCACTTCCCTTCCCTTGCCTCCTACCCCCAAAGCCTATCTCCCTCTGAAGCCAAGAACTGAACATCTATAGCTGACAGTTTCCAAGGGCCCCACCTGCTGGACCCTAAAGGCATTGTTTAAATTGCCTGAAAAACTCAGAAAGAATTTGGGGGTACATAGATGTGCGTCCCGGAAACTTCCAAAGCACACATCTTGGTGACTTTTTTTTAACTCTCTCCCCCTCCTCTCAGCAGTTCCGCTGAAAAAGGAGGAGTGTTTACTTCCAGTATCTAAGCTGCTTACCCTGAAGTCTCACATGCTGCGCGCAGGTAGAGGACTCCTCATAAGAGTAAGAGCAGCAGCCAGTCGTGGTGACGCACGCCTGTAATCCCAGCACTCAGAGAGGCAGAGAAGCAGGTGGATCTCTATGAGTTTGAGGCCAGCCTGGGGTACAAAGTGGGGACAGCCAGAGCTATCACACAGTAAAACCTTGTTGAATAACCAAAAAAGGAAAAGGAAAAGAAGAAAGAAAGAAAGAGGAGAGGTAGTAATAGTCATAATACTTTGCACCTCTGGAGATTTTTTTTTAAAGGAAGAAAGGCCAAGAGGGTACCTCAGATTGACCTGAATTTAATCTAGAGCCTATGTAAGAGACCAGGTGTGGCGACACATACCTCTAACTCAGGAAGGCAGAGACAGACAGAGCTTCTTGGCCGGTCAGCTTGGCTTAATTGGTCAGCCCCAGACGGATGGGAGACCCTGCCTCAAAAATCAAAATGAAACCTGAGGAGGAACAACACTGTACATATGCACACACTCACCCACACATGTATACTCACACACTAGTGTCTGCGTGCACACACCACACACACACACACACACACACACACATACACACACACACACATACACACACACACACACACACACAAGAAAAGATAGACAGAGGGCTCGATTTATATTAAACATCACAATATAATGCAGTTAACATCTACATTGCTAGCCCAGCTTCACGGGTGAGGCACATAACATTCAGAAATACATCCGGAGTTTTGTGGGCTCCCCCCAGAGCAATCTCACTCTGGCCAATGGAGATCTCTGGCCCAAGACCGATCACTGCTTTCTCCATTCCCGCTGGGTACCAAGCTTCTCCCATCCACATAAACCCGCAGAGGGAGCTCCATCCTGGCATCACAATCCCCAGAAGCGTCCCAGGGAGTGCCGGTTTGCCATTGTTGAAGTAATTACACCCCAGTGGCCGTGATCCCCTGAAGGATGGGTGTGAGGTGAAGAGAGAGATGTTTATGTGGTGCCAGAGTCTTTCTCTACATCCCCTTATTTACAGTCTATATAACCTGACTAGAAGGAGTTTGATTTGAGGTTGTATCTTTTACTTGATGTTGTCTGTTTGTTGAGACAGGACTAGGATGGCGTTGAACTTGCTTTGTAGCTGAGGAAAGCTTCTGGTTCTTCCGCCTCCACCTCCAGAGTTCTGGAACCACAGGTGTACGCACCACCATGCCTGGTTCATGCAGTGCCGGGGATGAAACTCAGGGTTTTGTGAATGCTAGGCAAGGACTCTACCCACCGAGACACATCTTCAGCCCCCTCGAGTGGGAATTAAAGTAGTATAACTATAGCACACCGTCTCTTTTTGTTTGTTTGTTTGTTTTTGTTTTTCGAGACAGGCTTTCTCTGTGTAGCCTTGACTATCCTGGACTCGCTTTATAGACCAGGCTGGCCTCAAACTCACAGGGATCCACCTGCCTCTGCCTCCCAAGTGCTGGGATTGAAGGCGTGCACCACCATGCCTGGCCACAGAATGTCTTTTGTTTTCAATTTGTTTGTTAGTAGGGAAATATTTTAAAACACCTGTCTCTCATCTTTTCTCACAGGCTTCCCAAACTTTCCTACAGAGCAGTGAAGAGAATAAGCCCGTACAATTTTGTTTGAGGATCTTATGTGTCTTTGGAAGAAATACCATCTCCTTTCAAACCTGCTTTTTCTTCTTAAATATTAATAGACACACCCCCAGACACACCTCTACTACCTTATGCAATGAAGAGAGAAAAGAGCAGAGTCAACACTTGAGGGGTGATGATTAACTCACAGTTATAAAGGAGTAGTATTTGACAGGCCTTTTATTTTTACTTGATGGCGGTGATTTAATCAGGGGTACGGTCAGGACTCTCAAGAAAGAAAGTTCCAGGGGCTGAGAGCGTGAATGACTCAGTCAAGGACTTGCCTTGTAAGCGGGAAGGCCTGAATTAGACCTTCATAGCCCACATTAAAAAGCAACCCTGGCTGAGAGAGGGGGTGCACGTCTGTAATCCCAGCACTCAGGGAGGCAGAGGCAGGAGGAGCTCCGTAAGTTCAAGACCAGCCTGGTCTACAAAGTGAGTCCAGGACAGCCAAGGTGACACAGAGAAACCTTGTCTTGAACGAACACACAGACACACACAGACACACACACACACACACACACACACACACACACACACACACACAGAGCAATCCTGTAATCCTTGAACTGGGGAGGAGGAGACAGGTAGATCCCCGGGGCTCATTACTTAGCAGAAATTCTGCCTCAAAATTCAAGGTGGATGGTGCCTGAGGGACAGCAGCTAAGGATTCCCCTGGCCTCCTTCTACAGCTGTGTCTCCACATACATTCTTATGTGCACCACAGAAACACATGCATGCATATCTTATCGTTTTTTGTTTCTGAGACAGGGTTTCTCTGTGTAGCTTTGGCTGTCCTGGAACTCACTCTGTAGACCAGGCTGGCCTCCAACTCACAGAGATCCACCTGCCTCCTGAGTCTGTGATTAAAGGCATGTGCCACCACTGCCCAGCTACATACATGCATTTTTAAAACAGGTGATCTGAGGCGGAGAGACAACAGATTCCTGTGGACAGAGTTAAATGGTCACTGAGGAATCAGGACTCGCTCTCCACAGTTACCAATAAGAGGATCTTGGCTCAGCCAGCATTTTACATGAGCTCTTGGGCTCAAACTCGGGGTCTCTGGTTTATCTTACCAGCTGAGCTGTCTCCTCTCCCATAATTTGACTCTAAACTGCTATTTTACGGAAATAGATCTTAGCCAGGCATGGTGGCACATGCTTTTAATCCCAGCACTCAGAAGGCAGAGGTAGGTGGGTCACTGTGAGTTCGAGGCCAACCTGGTCTACAAAGAGAGTTCCAGGACAGCCAGGGCTACACAGAGAAACCCTGTCTCTAACCTCTCCCCGCCCAGAAAATAAAATAGATTTTTTTTCATTACTCAGGAACTCTATTGGCCATATGATGAAGGTGTGAAGTCCCCAGGAAGTTAAAATATCATTTAATAGTTAGGAAAGTAGCACATCCGTGTGATCTCAAGTCTCTCAGAGACAGAGACAGGCTGGTGGATTCAGCCAGGAGTTTGAGGGGAAACATCTCAAACAACAAAACTAGCCTCCTCCTCCACCTCTCTTCAGATTTTTGTGACAAAAACTAAGCTGGTCTCAAACTCACTAAGTCGGCAGGAATGGCACTGAACTCTAGGTCCTGGCGCCTCCACCTCCTGGACCTTGGGATTCGAGATGGGAGCCACCTTGGCCAACTTATTCAGTGCTGGGGATGGAACCCAAGGCTTTGGTGCGTGCTAGACAAGCACCCTACAAACTGAGCTACGTCCCCAGCTCAGATATAGGAGATTTTCATTCTCTGTAAATATATCAATTAAGGGTAAATTGATTCATGAAAATACTGGCCAGGTTTGGAGGACGGAACACATAGGAAGATGGAGTCTGTTAGGACGGAGGTTGAGCCCCTGTGCCTGGAGGATGTTCCTTGGCTGCAGGCCCCTCTGCTTTACTGACTAAGTCTAACTGTACTTCTCCTCACTGCAGAGGTTCGGCTATGGAGGCTGGGTGCAGCTCCAACAGCAAGGCAAGGTGAGTTCCCTCCAGCGCATACCGGAGGGGTGAGGGGGGGGGGTGCCTGGCTTAGCTTCTTGTCGGCTGGGAAATCAACTCTGCCACCCTTGTGTTACTCTTGTAGCAGGAAAGGAAGCAGCCTTGCAGTTTCTCAGAAACAGTAGGAAAAACTGGAGTGGCTTCAAACAACAGCATCTATGAAATAAGAACCGGAGTGGAAGCACCACTACAAAAGCTCTCTTTTTAACGTTTTTGATCTTGTTATATTTGCCCTTTGAACCAATGTTAGCATTTATATACTCTACTCCAAGGAAGTGACTTGGCCCTCTATGTGGGTTACTACAGTGTATTAGGGCTGAACAAATTAGTGCATTGGTGAGGAGAACTAAGATGATAAAGTGGTGAATCAGCTGGCCCTGTGGTGTTACACAAACTTACTTAAGATGATGAAGGTGGTGAATAAGCTGGCCCTACGGTGTTACACAAACTTACTTAAGATGATGAAAGTGGCGAATCAGCTGGCCCTGTGGTGTTACACAAACTTACTTACTTTCGCTGCCCACATATTGCTTCCCTAGAACACCAGAGTACGGTCTATCTCAAAGGTCCTTTCCAGTCCTGTTGTTTTTCATCGATACATTTTCTAGACACAGGTCGCCCTCACGGGTCTCACAGCCAGTGGTTCAAATCAGCAGATGATGGATCGGCACCATCGTCAGTCACACAGGCAGAAAAGACCTGTCTCTGTGTTCAGCTGCTCATCCCCACAGGGCACAGCCCTCCAGTACCGAACAGGAAAGGGAGGGGCCAGAGAAGCTGAGCCCCGTTAAGCAGTGGGATTTTTATCTCCACGCTGATTAAGGAAAAATCCCTAAAACTGTAGGAGAGGAGAAACATGTTCCAGCGCATTCAAGAAAATCAATCCAGGCCGGGCGTGGGGGAGCACGCCTTTAATCCCAGCACTTGGGAGGCAGAGGCAGGTGGATCGCTACGTGTTCGAGGCTAGCCTGGTCTACAAAGGGAGTCCAGGGCAGTCAGGGCTACACAGAGAGACCCTGTCTTGAAAAAAAAAAGAAGAAGAAGAAGAAGGAGGAGGAGGAGGAGGAGGAGGAGGAGGAGGAGGAGGAGGAGGAAAGAAAGAAAGAAAATCAATCCAGGTCGGGGAGATCAGTAAAGTCTTTGTCCTGCAAGCATGAGGAATCTGAGTTCGATTCCCCCAGTACCCGTGTTAAAGAAATAAAAATAAAAACAGACATAGTGACTCATGCTCGTAATCCCAGCACTGAGAAGGAAGAGGCTGGTGGTCCCTGAGGCTCTCTGACTGCCTAGCCTAGCCTCCTTTGTGAGTGCCAGACCGGCTGGAGACTTTGTCTCAAATCAAACAGACAGACAGACAGACAGGTAAACAAACCCAAGGTGGACAGCAGGAGACGAAGGATCCCTGAGGCTGACCTCTACACGCACCCACATGCATGTGCTTGCCACGTCAATGTTCACGCTCGGGAACACAGGATTTATCCAAACAGGCTGCCTTTGATGACGTGGCTTTTCTGACCCAGGGAGAAGCAAAGATGATGAAGGATGGGAAAGTCTTCAGAGTGGTCCAACAGAACTGCTGGGACCCGGAAGTTCGCATCAGAGAAATGAACCAGAAAGGTACTGATGATGTGAGGTGCTCTCGATGTTTCAGTCTTACGTAAAGCAACACCTGCCCTTAAAGTTGGTGAGACCTGATATGATTTCTGGGATGGCAACTTCTGATTCCCTGTTTGCTGCCAGCCATGCGGCTACAGCTTCGTTAGAAGAAAGGTGGCCATTCTTTTAGAACATGGATTTGAGAGCTTTAAATGGTATTATCATCAAAATGATAATTGTGCACTTTATTACTTAAAATATTTTTAGTTCCGGTCTGGGAAATGGCTCAGTGGGTAAAACCCTTGCCACACACCTGTGCAGACCCGAGTTCAGACCCACAGAAGCCTCAGAAAGCCAGACATAGTATGACCTCAACATTCCTCTAGTGAGGAGGAAGACAGAGACAGGAGAACCCCCAGAAGCTCACAGCCAGCCTGCAGCACTACAGTCCCTGTGCTCCAGGAGTGAGATGGCAGCTGAGAGGGGGAAACCTGCCAAACCTCTTGGGCAGCCGGCAGCATTGAGCAAAGAGGAAGGGTGAAGACTGATACCGAAGGCCGCCCTCTGATCATCACATGTGTGCTGCGGCACAGATGGTTCACTCATACACGCATGCACACTCGCAGGCGCATACACACGCACTCACTTGCACGCACACTCACATTCACATGTACTTGCTTTTGTCTCCTGTCAACTCGTTTACTCCCTGCAAGTCGCTTTCACGCCTTTTTCTTTTGTCTGTGATCCACTGATTTTTAACCAGGGTCCTCTGTGTGACCATAGATTTAGAACGAGCCACTGGAGTCTGAGCTCACTATTAGCTCCTCGACTGAAAACAGTAACTGTCCCTCCCCAGAATCCACCAGTCTATCCCCGGCAGCTCAGCAAGGGTGCGTACAACCCAGTGAGCCCTGCCGTAATGAGTCAGTCCGGAACTGAGTGTCGATAGCGCCGGTCTCATGCAGGCACGATGCTTACTTAAGATTTTCTTCTTTTTTTTTTTTTTACTTTTTTTTCTCCTTTATTAATTTATTCTTGTTACATCTCAATGGTTATCCCATCCCTTGTATCCTCCCATTCTTCCCTCCCTCCCATTTTCCCCTTCTTCCCCTCCCCTATGACTGTTCCTGAGGGGGATTACCGCCCCCTGTATATGCTCATAGGGTATCAAGTCTCTTCTTGGTAACCTGCTGTCCTTCCTCTGAGTGCCACCAGGTCTGCCCCTCCAGGGGACATGGTCAAAGGTGAGGCACCAGAGTATGTGAGAAAGTAATATCCCACTCTCCACTCTACTGTGGAGAATGTTCTGGACTCTAGATGAGAGAAGCATGGGAGAATGGCAAAGTAGAAGGATCCAGAGGGTCCTAGAAGCCTACAAGTAGAACATTATGATAGGCAGATTTGGGCACAGGGGTCCTGCTCAAACTAAGGCACCAGCCAAGGACAATACAGGCAGTAAACCTTAAGCCCCTACCCAGATCTAGCCAATGGACAGAACACTCTCCACAGTAGAGTGGAGAGTGGGATATGACTTTCTCACATACTTAAGATTTTCAAGACAGGGTTTCGTGTATATAGCCCAGGCTGGCCTTGAACTCGCTTTATGTAACCCAGGATGGCCCTGAAGTCTTGTTCCTCCTCTGTCCGCTTCTAGATGTGCTAAAACAGCAGGAGTGCACCACCAGGCCCAAGGATGTCCTATTTTACTTCAAAATTCTCACACACACACACACACACACACACACACACACACACACACACACACTCCAGCAGCATGCACTTCTGTCCGGGGGCTGTTTTATAACAGCGGTTAAACACAATAGCCAAGGAACAGCCAGCTTCCGCTTTGGGCTAGACTGCAGAAGAGCTGTGTGGCCCTGGTTCTCAGTACACTGGGTTGTGTGGGGGCAGGGCTTGGAGAAGAACGTGTTCCTGCACCTCCGACAAGGAACAACCGTCCACTGTAAACGTGAAGAGAGAGAGCAAGAGGAAAACAGTGACACTCAGACTTGGGTACCTGGGGTCAGAAATTGTCATTTATGACCGCTACCCAAGTGCATGTGTCTCCTTTGGGCTTTCTTCTTGTTTTTTTTTTGTTTTGTTTTGTTTTGTTTTGTTTTGTTTTTTTTTTTGTATATTTATCCTGATCGCTGCCTTTGAGGCGCAGTCATGAGCCCTTCATTGAGTACTGTGTTTGCTCCTACACACAGTCCTGAACACCTGACGCAAAAATAACTCATTGAGTTCCGACAGTGACACCCAGAAGTAGGCTCTCTTCAGATCACAGATTTTAAGTTTCCTGGATCCTAGGCTTCGGAGCCAAGCTCTGGGGACTGCAGACCCTGGGGGCTTTATCCAGGCTAATTTAGGAGCTGAATTAAAGGACTTGAGAGACACACTTGTCATGTATGGCCCACAATGGAAAGCTCTGGAGGGTGGGAATGAAGACCAGAAAAAAAGATGGGGAAAAATGACAAGAAAGTGGGGGGGTGGTGGAAAGAAAGCTGGGGAGAGGGAAAAGGTAAACAGGAATGGAGAGGACCAGGGAGAGCGACAGGAGAGTGACAATGATCAAAATACCTTATATACATGCATGAAAGGACCATAATGAAGTGCGTTACTGTGTATAATTAACATACGCTACCTTTTTTTCATGGTGGATAAGTGCCTTGCCTAAACAAAGTTTTGCCACATGAAGGGTAGAAGAAATCCTTGACAAAGGGAGTCAGGCCAATTGTCTTGAATGACCCAATTTTGTCTAACCTCTCCTCTGTAGAGCTGAGGATGGGGGAGAGGGAGAGTGCCCCAAGGAGGAGTGGTGAGGGAGAGACAACAGGTTGAGGTGGAGCTGCCAGCATCCTTGCCCGGGAAGGGTCTCCTACTGACAGGTTTGTCTTTCTTTGTGTCCTAGGGGTGACAGTGCAAGCTCTCTCCACGGTTCCCGTTATGTTTAGCTACTGGGTGAGTGCGAAGCCTCCAACCATCTCCCTGGTGCTGACGGCTCATGTCCAGCTCCCCAGAAAGTGACAGATGTCTTAGACCTTAAAAATGATCCCATCAACTAATTCTCTTCCTCTTTATTTGTTTGGTCATTTGTTTCTGGCCTCACCTATAGCCCAGGATGGAGTCAAACTTGCTTTGTAGCTGAGGAGAACCTTGAACTTCTGATCCCCCGGCCACCATCTCCCAAGAGCTGGGATCACAGGCAGGCTTCACCACGCCCCGTTTTTGAAGTGCTAAGGCTGGAGCCCAGGGCTTCTTACATGCTAGGCATGCGCTCTGTCCTCCAAGCCACATCCCAACTCCAGCGGTTCCTTTCTAGGTCAGAGGCACGTTGTGCCCCAGACGGCCTTCTCAGCCACGTCCTTCCTTCAGGACAGCAGCGAGTCCGTGGCTATCAGACCCACATCTAGAGTCATCACATAGTTCAGTTGTAGACTGACTCCCCACTAGAACTTACCTGCCTGGACTCACCCCAGCATTGCCTTGCCAAATTGCTGAGGTTAAGAATTGCGAAATAGAAGCTGGGCGGGGTGGCGCACACCTTTATCCCAGCACTTGGGAGGCAGAGGCGGGTGGATCGCTGTGAGTTCAAGGCTAGCCTGGTCTACAAAGGGAGTCCAGGACAGCCAAGGCCACACAGAGAAACCCTGTCTCGAAAGACCAAAAATAATAATAATAATAATAATTGCGAAATAGGATTAGAATGGCCAGCTATGTTAGGCCTCCTGAGGAAACGGCAAAGGGGAGTCCTAGACTGCTTTCCACAAGTCAACAGTTCTCAGGCACTAACAGTTTGGGGATCGATTCTGAGACGGTGGAGGGAAATTTGGGGGACAGAGCTAAGAATGTGCCAACTTGGTAGCTGTTGCGGTAGAAGCACGATTCGGAAGCGGTACAACCACCATTCTCCATCCCCCCCCCCCGCCCCCCCCCCCCCGTGTTCACAAAACCCAGCCGGAGCGAGCGACTCAGTTCTCTCTGCTTCTGATTAGATCACTACGTGAAGCAAAATGTCTTGAGACCTCAGCGTGGGTCTGGAGAGATAAAGTGCTTGCTCTGCAAGCGCAAAGACCAGAGTTCAATCCCCCAGAGCCTGCATAAAGAAGTGGGTGTGGGAGCTGGAGAGATGGTTCCGTGGGTAAGATGGATCAAGTGTGCTGAGTTTCGATCCCAGCACCCACTTTATTCGAGCCTGTAACCCCTACAGCTGGAAATAGCATCGCTGTAGCCCAGTGAAAGCGGAAGGCAATTCAGGCCCATCGGCTTCAATGTCAGAGCCATCAGGAACGGTGAGGAAGACAGATGAGGGCAGGACCAGTATGGAAGCAGGCCTGGTATTCTTCAAGAAGCCACGACAGACACCTTGATGGTACCTTCAGACGTTTGGAAGGCCTTCAAGGTCTGTCCGCTCCTGGTAATGGGCCGTCCTCAGTTCTCGTCTAAGATGGAGCAGCCCAGTAGTTAGCACATCGAACCCAGAGACAGCTTCTGGGGCCGTTCTAATTAACTAGCCGCAGGCCAGCAGTTCTCTTTGCTTTCACAGACTCTGGGTCTCCCATAACCAGTACCTTTCTCAGTCTGTGCCTCGGCTTCCTGAGGCGTGGAATCACCGAGTACGGTGAATATTTTCAGCCAAGAGGCAGTGTTGTTCAGAACAAATGTCTAACCAAGTAGGTTCTGACTGGTGTGGAACCTTCCCTTTTTTTCACCAGGCCAAACCTAAGGACACTCAGGAGCTGTGCCAGTTTTTAAACAATGACCTAGCTGCCACCGTTGCCAGATACCCTCGAAGGTTTGTGGGTTTGGGGACGTTGCCCATGCAAGCCCCGGAGCTGGCCGTTGAGGAAATGGAGCGTTGTGTGAAGAAGCTGAGGTTTCCAGGAGTCCAGATTGGCTCCCACATCAACATGTGGGACCTGAATGACCCGGAACTCTTCCCAGTCTACTCTGTGAGTACCGCCGCTTCAGCTCAGCCAATGCGCTGCTGCACAGCCTTGGGCGGGTGGGCACCAGGCTGGTGGGGGACCACCAAGAAGGGGATCATCCTCCCCTCCAGGACAGGGGGAAGGGGCAGGCGACAGTAGGGCAGTGACTATAGATGTAGGTAGGAGATGTAAAAGCCTACCAAAAATCCTCCCCAAAGAGTGAGCCATCCTCAGGCCTGCCCTGAGGCAACTTAGATTAAAATCTTTCTCTTCCTGGATCACACTGGCACTTCTTTTCATTTTACATGGAAGCTTAAATTGCTATCACTTTACATAATCAAACACACACACACACACAGACACACACACACACAGACACACACACTTTTCTTTTTGCTATGGAAAAAATAAAAATGTTATTTTTTTCAAAACCATGAAGTAATTTTGAGGAGATTGTAGAAATACAGAGTATCCAAAGGAAAACAAACATGCCAGTCATTCATTCCACTCAACAATAGTAACCACTATTATGTCTCATGTCATTTTAAAACTCTGCATATCTATATTTTAACAAAATTGAATTCTGTTACACATGTCATCTCATATCCTAGCTGAGAATTTACAAACTAATTAAGCATTATCTCTGTCTGTATGCATGTGTGTGGCATGCATATTTATATTCAGAGTTGCATGTGGGGTGCACATATGTGTCCATGCATGTGGTGCGTAACATCAGGCATCTGCCTCTGTAGCTCTTTACCTTATTTACTGAAGCAAGGTCCCTTGTTAAACTTTGAGTATGCCTGTTTCAGCTCGTCCAGCCCCTGTCTCCACCTCCCTTGGACAAGGGTGACAGGCAATCTACCATGCCTGCCTGGCTCTAGGGTGGGTTCTGAGAATATAAACTCTAGTCTTCACACTTGTGTGATAAGCATTTTACGTACTGGATCACATGCCGAACCCAATGAAGACTATTTCAATTAGTGACTTTTTACTGCAGAATATTCCACTGTGTTGACATGTTTTAACGCATCACTCCTCAGTTAAGAGCTTAGGAAGAAGCTGGGTATAGTGGTGCTCGCCTTTAATACCAGAACTCAGGCAGAGGCAGGAGGATCTCTGACAAAGTGAGTTCCAGGACAGCTAGGGCTACACAGAGAAACTCTGTCTTAAAAAATACCAAAATTAACCAACCAAACAAATAAACTTAGGAAGCCAAAAGTGTATTTGGGCAGTACATAATAAAAATGCATAATAAAACTGAGTAGGTACAGCCTGTAATTCCATCATTCAGGAGTCTGAGGCAGGAGGTTCATGAATTTGAGGCCAGCCTGAGCTACATAGTGAGTTTCAGGCAAGCCTGAGCTACATAGCAAGATCCTATCTCAAAACCCTCGAAACAAACAGAGACAGATAAGAAGAAAGGAGAGAAAGAGGAGAGAGGAGGTGGAAAACAAATATGGATAGATCAGTATATCAATAGCTAGGTGAATGATATACAGATAGGTTATAAATAGGTGATGATAGATAAATTATAGATCATTGATGATAGATACATATATAAGTAGAGGTTTGATATATAGATATATAGATAGATAATAATTCTGGGAAAACGTTAGAATTTTATAAACTCAGATGCTGAGCGTATGAGTACTTATTGTGTCATTGCTTATGATTTCTATATTTAAAATACTTCACACTAAAATGTGTTTTCGAAATGCCACTGTCCAGTTCTGAAGTCCCCGCCACCCTCTCCACCGCCCCCCCTCCCTCATCCTGTAGCTGAGTCAGCCATCCTTGGCAGCAGGATTTAAGCTCCATGATCCTCCACGCCATTTTCACAAGTCTTACCCCCCTCTCACAATTATAGTGGTACACGATAATTTTCTACTATTTCCATCCTGATGCAAAAATCTTTAATACTGATTTAAGTAGATATTTACAGACTCATCAGGCATTCTAGTCTCTGTCGTTTATTAATTTAATACTTATGGAGCTCTAATTACAAGCAAAAAATAAAGTTTCCCTATCTGTGTCTGTGGCAAGGGCCCACCGTGTGGGGAATTGCCTGCGAAGCCGGCTCCTGAAGCTCCAGTACTCTTCTCAGTACCGAACTCTCACAGCTCATTGGCTGCAGAGGCCCGGCTGATGCAGAGAGTGTTTCCTGAAAATTCCAGTGGGCTTTAAACAAGGATTTATTTACTCCTGCATCCAACCGGCTTCAGCACGGCGTGAGAGAGTCTTCAGCTACAAGTCATTTTTATTATCACCGGAACTGGATTTTAAAATCCTAGGGGCGTAGAAAGCAATAGCGGCCGCTGCAGTGCGCAGAGAGGGGTGGTGAGCTGACCCATCCATCACTGCAATGAGATTGTCTGGGGAGCATGCCAGTCTCTGAGGGATTTAGGAGTACATCCTGACTCCAGTTGACCCACAGTGTCCCTGGGATGACCATCTATTTGTTTGCTTAGCACCGCTGGCTTGCTGAGCTCCCCTCCAGCTTGCGTCAGTAACATGCTCAAACAAAATGGGAAGAGTTTCTGACAGCCAAGTTAGTGCTGTCATTTCAAGGTAGTCCTGGACACTCTGACACATCCAAATGCGTTCCCCGCCCCTGCCCCCACGTGAATGAACCTAGTAACACACACTCAGGTACAAAATGACTTCACTGCTGGTATGAGGCAAGCAGAATGTTAGCAGCTGACAGTCTGACTCCCATCACTTATCGGCTGCCAAGACCTGACTAAGTTACTTGGGTTCTGTCTTCACTGTAAAATGAGGCAGGGGTGAGCACAAATTTCTGAACTCGTATAACACAAGGAGTGCATGTCTCATAAGTGATTAAACCAATTAGTAGTTGTAAAATCTCTCTCTCTCTCTCTCTCTCTCTCTCTCTCTCTCTCTCTCTCTCTCTCTCTCTCTGTGTGTGTGTGTGTGTGTGTGTGTGTGTGTGTGTGTTCCCGTGCGCGCGCATGTGAAAGCCAGATGTTGACATCCTATGTCTTCCTCAGTTGCTCTTCATCTTATTTTTAAATGTTGTTTTATTTTACTTTATGTGTATGGGTACTTTGCCTGCATGTGCCTGCGTCTCTCATGTGTGCAGTGTCCTCAAAAGCCAGAAGATGGCTTCAGATCTCCCGGGACTGGAGTTAGACTATTGTGTGCCATCGTGTGGGTGCCTGAAACTGACTGCTGGCCCTCTGGAAGAGCAGCCACAGTGGCTTTCACCCACTGGGCCATCTCACCAGTCCTTACACCTCAGTTTTTTGAGACAAGGTACCTCACTGAACTCGCACCTTGCTGATTCCACTGAGCTGGGTGGCCAACGGCGGCTAATGGGAGCCAGAGATCATCCTGCAGCTAACCTCCAGCACTGAGGCTGCCATAAATGCTGCTGTGCCCAGCGCATATGTGGGCTCCGGGGATTCCAACTCTGGTCCTCGTGTTTGCACGGCTGCCGCTTGACTTCCTGAGCCATCTCTCCAACTTACAGTTATAAAATCCTTATAGCAGCATTGGTAATAAACTCTCGGCAGATGCTAGTCATGAGCTTGAGAGTACATGCCATTTTGTGTTCTCTATTATGCCCCACACATGGAAGGAAATTGTTTTTCGTGTTAATTTGAACTGAATCAAGTCTTACCCTAATGAGAGATAAGATCTCACAAAGTACCATGATCAGGTGCCTACGCCGTCCCAAGAAGTCAGTATTTTATTGTTGCTTTAGTTTTAGATTTTGTTTCTGTTTTTGCTTTTTTTCAATACAAGGTCTCTCTGTTTAGCCTTGGCTGTCCTGGACTCGCTTTGTGAACCAGGCTGGCCTCGACCTCACAGAAATCTGCCTGTCTCTACCTCCCTGAGTGCTGGGATCACAGGCATGTGCCCCACCATGCCCTGCAAGAAGTCAGTATTTTCTTTCCAACTAACATTCATGGTCAGAACGCAGTTAGCTTCTGTACCATCAACAGCTTATATCTCAAGGCAGAGGCAAGTAGATCTCCATGAGTTCGAGGCCAGCCTGGTCTACAGAGAGAGTTTCAGGACAGCCAAGGCTACACAGGGAAACCCTGTCTTGAAAACTAAAAACTAAACAAAGCAAAACAAAACAAAGCTTATGTCGCCGTGCTCCTCAGCCCACTGAGTTGGAGATCTCCAGTTTACCCTTTGCCTGTCATGCCTAGGATCCCTAGCTATCCAAAACCGTGCTGTTTAAAAAATGCTTACATACACAAGCATACACAAGCCGCATTTCACTAGCTGGGTGAGCACAAATGTGTAAAAGTAGGTGAGTCACACTTGTATCCTAGTACGCCTAAAAAGAAAACATCCTAATGAAAGTTTGTTGGGAACCTTGGTGTGCACTGAGATTAGTGACCGTTTTCCTAGTTTCCCTTTATTACTGTGATGAAACACCATGACCAAGCAACTTGGGGAACCACCAGCCCCGTGGGCTGGGCCCTCCCACATCAATCACCAATCAAGGGAGGCCCCACAGACCTGCCTCCAAGCAATCTGATGGACCCAGTTTCTCAGTTGAGGTCCTCTCTCCCCCAGATAATTCTAGCTTGTGTCAAGTTGGAAAAAAAAAAAGTCACCAGTAAAACTGTTGAGGGGACTTAAACATTGCACCGACTAAAGTTCATTTCATCCACATGGTCTTTCCATTTCTCATAAGACTCTGAGGCAGGTTGGCCTCATCTTAGGACTTACCGGCTCAGGCACTGAGAGCTCTCTCCAGTAAATTTCTTTTGTTCATGAGAGACTGCTCAGAGGGGCTCCAGGCTCCAGGATCAGAGAGAGTACACACAACACCCAGAAACCCCCTCAGTGCTGTGTCCAAGGTCTTTGTGACTTAGATCAGGCCAGCCTACCCCATTCTAGCTATAAGGTCCTAAGGCCCGGCTCATCATCTTCCTGCATAGCTTTGTCTGTCTGTTTATTTGTCTGTTTGTTTTTGAGACAGGGTCTTTCTGTGCACTCCCTGTGCACCTGAAATTCCCTATGTAGCTCACACTTGCTTTGAACTTGCATTGACAGGTGTCCATAATCATGCTTGGCTCTTGTTTGCTCAATTTCTGGCACTCTAGGTGTCTAAGCAGGGAGAAGGAGGGATCCCTCCTGCCCCGACTCCAAGGACACCATCCCAGTTGTGCTGAAAGGCTAAACTGTGGGTACCAGGAGGAGAATTTCCCTGTGTTTGATGTGTGGCATAAGACTTTAAGCATTGTGCTCTCCATCAAAATGTTTGAGTCGGGGGACTAGAGAGGTTTTCAGTCACTAACATGCTTACCTTGGAAATACAAGATCTTAAATTCTGTCTTCAGAATCTATATTAAAAACAAACAAACAAACAAACAAAAACCTGGGCACGGCAGTGTGCACTTGTGAACCCAGACGGGGCAACTGGAGACAGGCAGATCTCTCGTGCTCACTGGCTGCTCAGTCTAGACAAATCAGCGAGCCGCAGGCCAGTGAGAGACCCTGTCTCAAAAACCACAGTTGCCAGTGCCCAAGAAAAACATGCAAGGCTATCCTATGGCCTCTACACACACACACACACACACACACACACACACACACACACACACACTCACACACACACACGCAAACAATATGTTAAATCTATCAACCTATGGTTAATTCTGAGAGTCCTTTTCGTTTTTATTTTTTCAAGCAGGAATAAATTGGTCAAAGGGTCTTTTACAGAGCTCAAGAAGGAGCATCAAGAGTATTTGAGTTTATTTACTCAGATCAATGTAGAATCAGATAAGGCAGTTACCCCAAATAACTTCTTTCTCATCGCTCTATTGAAGGCTGCTGAGAGGCTGAACTGTTCGCTGTTCGTGCATCCCTGGGATATGCAGATGGATGGACGAATGGCCAAATACTGGCTGCCTTGGCTTGTAGGTTTGTACTGGACTAGGGATGGGAACACAGAACCAACTCTTGGTTTTTTTTTTTTTTTCAGCTATCCGTGGAACTCTGTTCTGCCATGGGGGGTGGGGGGAGGAACACATGGATTTGATTAGATTGAGAATAATAACAAACTACCATTGATTGGGCTCTTACTCAGATAAATATTCTAAGTTTGAGCAGGAACCACATAGGAAGTCATATATTGAACTGACAAAGTTGACACTGTAATGGCAGTTTCATATATGAAGAAACTGAGGGGGAGTTTTGTTTTTGTTTTTTGTTGTTGTTTTGCTGTTTGTTTGTTTGTTTGAGAAACTGAGTCTTATAGTGATTCGTTGTTAGCTAGGATGCACAGTCCATGGGAGAAAATGCAATTTAACAGATTTACCTGACTGCAAAGGCTCTTTATTATACAGGCCTCCAAATAGGCTCTCAAAACAGTAGCCATACCTGTGAAGCAGGGTTGTAGTGTTTCTGTTGTTGTTGTTGTTGTTTAAGACATTGATAATGATGTCAGCTTTTGTAAACAAGAAACCTGAAGTTATCAATGGGAGGTCAGTTTTCACCGTCCAAGTGTGGGAGGGAGGCCTTAGGCTGCCGGAGACCCAGGCTTTCAACACAGCTGCCCTTTATCCCTCTCTTCTGCCCTTTGCCTCACATACCACCTCTCAGTCCTAGTAAAAAGAAAAGATAAGGAACAAATATAAAATGTGGGGGCTATGAACACTCTCTACCCCTCCATGCGGTCTGCAGTAAACCCCTTCGCTTCCTTGGGCTTCAGTTTCTTATCTTTAAAATGAGAGAAATGGTCTGTGTTAACCCCAAAGATGGGAGAAGAAAGACCACCAGCCCAAATCACAACGGCCAAGTTAATTAAAGCAAGCAATTAATTAAAGTAAATTATTTTTAATTTGTATTCTCCGGCTGTCTCCCCCAAAGGTGGGGTTCAAGAGATCAGCATTGGATGTGAGGAAGATAAGGTTTTTATAGCTCAGGGGTAGGAGGTTTCCAAATAGGGGATTTAGTAGGCAAAATAGGTATGGTTACAGGAACAGAACATAACTCAACAATTTAGTCATAACAACCTCCTAAAACAAAGACATGGTGGCAAGGTGGTCGTAACAAGACAGTGTGACAACAGATAGTCATAACAAAATGTCACAACAACCTTTTAAAACAAAGGTAGGGTTGAAAGATGGTTATGAGCTGGGCGTGGTGGCACACACCTTTAATCCCAACACCTGGGAGGCAGAGGTAAGCAGATCTCTGTGAGTTCGAGGCCAGCCTGGTCTACAAGAGTCTAGGACAGCCAGGGCTGTTACACAAAGAAAACCTGTCTTGAAAACCCTAAAAAAGAAAGAAAGAGAGAGAGAGAGAAAGAAAGAAAGAAAGAGAGAGAAAGAAAGGAAGGAAGGAAGGAAGGAAGATTATAATAATTTTTTTAATCAAAGACACAGTTGCTGTCTCCTGGGACAGGCAGTATGGAGCCATTAGTAGTTAAGGTTACAGGTGGGGCCTAGCCCAGTGCTTGAAAAACAGAGGTTAAATCCATAAACAGGAATGATCCTAGTCTGTCTTTATTATAAGAGGGCCTTTAAGCCTAAGACGGAGGCAGGTGGGTTCATCAGTCTGTATTGTTGGCTCTAGTGAGGCAGCTTCCTACCCACCAAGTAATTAACTGTTGCTTGCGATCTTGGTGCTCAGCTGGGGAGACGGCTCAGTGGACAAAACACTTGCCACAGAGCAGCAGCATGAGGAATGGAGTTCAAATGCTCAGATGCTACAAAAAGCTGGACACGGTCGCTCACTGTGTAATCCTAGCGCACCTATGGCAATCTGGAAGGCAGAAGCTTTCAGGCCTGCTAGCCTGCACAGTGGGAAAACAAAGACCCTGATCCAAACAGGATGGAGGAACAACATGTAAGGTTGTGCTGTGGCCTCCAGACATGTGCCGTGGTCATCAGCCTTCAAACCTGGGGTAAACGGTTGAGGGGCCTAGTTAACATATCAAAACGGGCCTGGCCACCAGGTTTGCCCAGTACCCCTCAGTTCCTACCTGTTACAGGGCCCTTCCTGGCTGGCTGGCACACCCCCAACTCCCTACCCTAAATTTTCCAGTCATACTCCAATCATTTCGGTTGCCTGTTCTCTTTGGGCCTTCTTGCTGCACCTGATTCCCCTCTCTCTCTCTCAACACATCACAGCTTAAGCCAGTCATGTCCACTCTGGACTCCCAGATGTCCCTGCCTCTAGCTGTGCTCTCCCACATGTCTATAATAAACCTTTCCTACACCGTACCTAGGAGCAGTCGTCTTTTCCTTCCTTTTTATTTCTTTTTTTTTCCCATTCAGTTGCACACTCCTGCTCTCAGACACGTAACACTCACAAACACATAAACACACACACACACACACACACACACACACACACACCTGATTAGCACAAAGTTGACTTACAAAGAACCAGAAGGAAATGGAATAGTCTCTCACCGTGCCGTCGGAAGCTCTGCTGGGAATACCACCCTCCAGATGGATACAATCCACCATGCTCCTGGAGTTCTCAGGAGGCCCGGAAGCTGGGCACACCTGTGCTGTAGAGCAGAGAGGGACAGAAGGAGCTGACAGCGAAGGCTCGGCTTGCAATCAAGATCTCTAGGTCAGCCATGGGGCACACTGTATCCCCAAGTACACCTTGGGGTTACAGCATCAGGGACCAACTGCTGCTTGTAGGAGTGTGAAGCGCTTGAAGAGGTTCACATGAGCCCATTAATTTTTTTTAGCCTTAGCTCCCAAGAGGCAGCAGAGACCTGGCAGGCTTAACAGTAACAGTTAACATGTAGTGAGCTGTACCTGGGCACCAGATACTATCACAGAACCCTCAAAACAACCCATTGCCAGGACCCAACCATCAACACTGTACACTTGGTGTGTCCTCTCCAGTGGACATGGCAGTTGAGGGGAAGGTTTTTATTGTGAATATGAGGGAGAAAATGGTGTAGATATGAATTCATGTAGATATGAGCCATAACAGAGAAAGTTACAGGCTGAATATGGCCAGCATGCTGGACTTAGGCATGAGAGGAGAAGCCAAGTGTTGGGGTAAGGATGGGGGGGGGGGCAGGGGCAGGGGTAAGAGAGATGAAGACAAAGAGAGGCAGAAGAGAAAGACCAAGAGAGTGCTTAGATAGCCGCACTAGCAGGCTCATAAGAAGATTGAGTAAGTAGAGGTGGAAAGCGGCTGAGCTGGCGAAAGATCAGGGCAGGAGGCAGGGTAAGAAAAGCCAGGATGCCCGCATGACTCTGCACTGTGTAGCAGGTACTTGTGATGCTGAGGGATCTGGAGGCCAGCACACACCACAGATAGTCCTCCGTCCCCTCCGCCCCTTTGGTAGAGGAGAGCTGGCATCATGAGTTTCTGAGGAGTGGTGGCTTTTTGTTTGACTGGCAGAGTTTGAACCTGACGGTCACCCTACATTCACAGTGAGGAAATTGAGGGGTGATTAATGTTTGCTGAACACCTCCAATGTGAAGTCATGACCAGGAACTTTACTGACATTATTTACACACCACCACAAAAACCCTATGAGACAGAAAAGAACATCCTGGGGTGAAGAAACGCAGGCTATGGCATCCAATAACTTCGGCCCTGCCGCCTAACACTATGTATGCATCCCAAAGCGAAAGGCGCGAGACTGGGGACTTAGCTCAGCGTTCGAGCACTTGGCTAGCAAGCACAGGGACCTAGGTGTGATCCTCAACACTGAAAAGAAAACTGAGGGCAAGTCCGTGTGGCTGGTAGTCAGGGTCAGGCCAGATGAAAAGTTTCCAGCTTCTTGGCCCTTTATCCAAAGAGCCGGAAGTGAGAACTCACATAGATTTGCAAACTAACTTCATTAGGAGTGAAGGGATAGCACAGACGATAGAAGATAACACTGTCAATCCTGACAGTCTCTCTTTTGTTTATTAGATTAGCTCACGCATTTATTTTCTTACTGTGAGTGAGGCTGGGGTGATCCACGACGGACCGATCCGTGGTGCACGGAAAGAAGGGGTTCCTTGTAAATATGAAGCCACCATGCGGCTTTTCTAGGGTAGCAGAGAGAGATTAACCACAGGCCGTTTGGGGGAGCCCAAGACTGCCATGGCTACCTCTCAAGAAGCAGAGAGGAGGGACTTCCTGGCAGCTGCCGTTGCTATCTCTAGGGAGCCAGAGGGAAAGGCTAGGGTGCAGCGTGTGACGTGGGGGCGGGGCCAATTTTAAAGGGAGCTAGAACAGCCTGGGAGTTTAGTGCCCGAAGATTCCTGTCACGGCTTTGAAACTCGCCATAGCTACAAGTTAATAGGGACTGAAGGAGCGTGGAGGTCAGTTGTAGGTTTTGATAGGTTATTGGATGCCTCATTTGCCTGAAGTGGAAAGAAACAAGGGACATTGCTCTTTCCGGCAGAGAGAGACCCAGGTTTCTGAGCAATGCTGCGCCTGAGCTTTTTTTTTTTCCGTCCACCAGCAATCCTTCTTTGTCCAGCCTGAGCAGGGCCCAGACTCAACTTGAGACATGGTCAGTGTCGCTGCTTTTTGGGGTTTGGGACTTAACACTTGTCCCAATGTGTTATGGGAAATGACTGTCATTTCCCATAACACATTTTATTTTAATTATATACCTGCCCAGTTATGGATAGGCATGAGATGATAAATAGAGGATTCTCCTTAATAGGTTGTTAAAACACACCGTGTATATACACCTCCAAAACAGTTTAGGCCAGATAGAGCCTTCTATTCTTCCTAGCTGGATATGCTGGGAGTACACTTGAATAGAAACCATCTAAATTTGATTGTAACCAGGGCTGGGGAAACTTATAACACATTCAAAGATGAGGGTAGATGTAGTCTGATGCAGGTAGGGGGCCATGGTCACTGTTTGAAGAGGTGTGTGCGTGTGTGTTTGCATAGTGTGTGCAAGTGAAGGGATTGATCTGCCAAGTGCATTATTACAAGGGCAGGTGTGCATAAGCCCAACCAAATAGGAGTCCCAAGCTAAACTACGTCCAGTGCTTGCCTGCCTCATCAGGACCAAAGCCAAGAAGCCCCTTTGTTTGCCCGTTCCCATCTCTCACACTACTTAACTCTCCTTGAATTAGTAAACAGGGACTTTAGGATGATGCTTCTGGGCTGAGCAATGCCCTGTGTGCATTTGGGTCATCTCTGGAGCAGAGGGCCCCCATATTTCACATCACTGAAAATTCTGCACATCACTGCTGCTCTGCAACCACTCGTGCTCCGGAGCCTCTTCTTGCTTAAGATAAGGGGCACTGAGTCACGTAACTGTCTCCCCTTCTAGGGATGCCGTCGGAGACCACCATGGCCATTTGCTCCATGATCATGGGTGGGGTGTTCGAGAAGTTTCCCAAACTCAAAGTGTGTTTCGCACATGGAGGTGAGACCCTATTTGTATCAGTTCAGACTGGCCTAAGAAAATGCCGGGGTGACTGAAAGCCGCATGGCTGCAGGCTAGAAACCTAAGAGGGAAGTGGTGGTGGGGTTGGTTTCTGGTGAGGGCTTTCCTCCCAGTGCATGCATGGCTGCCTTCTCCCTGTGTTTTCATGTGACTCCTCTCTGTGCACACGTGAGTAAGAAGAGGACAAAAGCTGGTACTTACAGAAGAGAGATGGTCTGATCTGTGTGTGTGTGTGTGTGTGTGTGTGTGTGTTTATCATGTTTATTTGTGTATGCATTAGTATGCAGAGGCCAAGGATAATGTTGGGTATTGGGTATTATTCCCCAGGCGCCATCCACCACCACCCTCCTTTTTTTTTTTTTTTTAAAGAGAGGGTCTTTCAGCTGGGCAGTGGTGGATCATGACTTTCTTTAATCCCAGCACTCAGGAGGCAGAAAGAGGCAGATGTCTGCATTTGAGGCCAGCCTGGACTACAGAGCTAGCTCCAGAATAGCCAGGGCTCTACAGAGGAAACCCTGTCTCAAAAAAAAACAAGCAAACAAACAAAAGACTGGATCTCTCGATAAACCTTGAGCTCAGCAATTTGGCTGAACACATTGGTTGGCCAGCAAGGCCAGGATCCTTCAGTCTCCACCTCCCCAGAGCTGGGATTACACATGTGTGCTTGTCATTCAGAATCAGGGTCTCGGGGGTGGAGAGATGGCTCAGAGGTTAAGAGCACTGACTGCTCCTCCAGAGGTCCTGAGTTCAAATCCCAGCAACCACATGGTGGCTCACAGCCATCTATAATGAGATCTGGTGCCTCTTCTGGTGGGCAGGTATACATGCAGGCAGAGCATTGTATACATAATAATAAATAAATAAATCTTTTTTAAAAATCAGGCCTCATGGTTTCACTGCATGGTGATTCACTTTACCTAGTGAACTAGCTCCGCATCCATTTACTGTTTGTTTGTTTGTTTGTTTGTTTGTAGTGCTACTGAGCATGGAATCTAGAGCCTCACACATGTGCTCTATGCCAAGTTACATCCAAGCCCTTTTTATTTCTTAAAAATATTATTGTTGTTGCTATTGGTGTGTGGGTGTGTGGGCATGTGCGCATGCGCACACGGGTGCACGTACACATGCATCTGCATGTATGCTGTGTGTGCAGGTACCTTCTGAGACCAGAGGAGGGTGTCAGAGCCAGCGAGTTACGGGTGGTTGTAAGACGCCTTCATGGAAACTGGGTGCTGAGAACCATACTCTGTCTTCTGTAAGAACAGCAAGAGCTCTTACCTGCTGAGCTCAGTCTCCAGCTCCTTGAGTGTATTTTGAGACAAGGTCTCATTAAAGTTTCCCAGGCTGGCCTTGAACTCACTCTGTAGCCTAGGCTATCGTCCGTCATCCGTCTTGAGCTTGCAGTCCTCCTGCCTCTGTCCCCTTGCAGGTGGCGCTTTCCCCTTCACCATAGGGAGAATCGCCCATGGATTCAACATGCGCCCTGATCTCTGTGCCCAGGACAATTCATCTGACCCCAGGAAATACCTCGGCTCCTTCTATACAGACTCTCTGGTTCATGACCCTCGGTCTCTGAAGCTGTTGACAGATGTCATAGGAAAGGTAAAGGGAATGGTCTGGGGACAGCAACTTGACAAGTTGGACACTTTTGAGGGAAAAGGGAAGTATGAGGTAGTAATATATCTGACATATGCACTGCTGCTGGGATCATAGATATGAGCTGCCAAGTCTGGCTTCACAGTGATCCTAGACATCCAGACTCAGTGATACTTAGGCTTCCTCAGCCTGACTCTTCCTATGACCCATTTAACACATAGGACAATTCCTGCTATAAGAAAATAGGCGAATTAGTTACTTTTCTTCTTGTTGTTATAATACATCTGACAAAAGCAACTTAGGGAGAAAAGGTTTATTTTGGCTCGCAGTTCCAGCCTATAGTCTATCATAGCAGGGAAAGCACTGATCATTGCAGGAGTGTGAGGCAGCTGGTCACGTGGCAGTCACAGTCAGGAAGCAGAAAGAGATGAATTCTGGTGCTCGGCTCACTTTCTCCACTTTATTCAGCCCATGGAATCAGGGCGAGCCTTCTCATCAGTTTACCCAACCTAGAAACCCCCGCCCCTCAGCATGGCCAGAGGTGCTGTCTAGGTGAGTCTAAGTGCTGCCAAACTGAGGGCCTGCATTAACCATCCTGACCAGGGACAGAAGCAGCAACTTGTCAAACTATTTTTAACTCTCGTAAGCATTTAGTAAGCATCTGCCAAGTAGAGATCTCCTTCCTGCAGGACCATATAAATCTTGAGGAATCTCTTTCCCCCACTTCCCTCCCTGCTGCTGTCTCCTTTCCCTCAGAACAAGAGCTCCAAATTAACAAGACTTTCATTTTGAGTTCTTTCACGCCTGCTTTCCTGCATCTAATATTTCAGGACTAATTGCATCATGGTTACTTCTTTTTTATATTCAAACATTAAAAAACGATGTTGGGGTTTCTTATTACATATATGTATATATGTGCATATATATGAGGGTATGGTTATACACATGAGTGCAGTGTGCATAGAGACTAGAAGACAAGAGTCAGATCCCCAGGAGCTAGCGCTACAGGCCGTTGTGAGCAGCCTGAGGTTGGTGCTGGGAACTGAACTCAGGTCCTCTCCATGAGCAACGCATGCTCATAACCGCGTAGCCATCTCTCCAGCCCCACCCCCATTCAAGAAATTGTTCCTTCACCTCACTCACACATTTACTAAAGCAAATTTCAAGTTGATTATAAGCACGTGTGTCAAAGTAATATTCCAACCATCTCCAGAGAAGATTTCTCAAAAGTTCAGCTCAAAGAATTATCCTTAGCAGAGGGAAAAAAGGCTAAATAATAATTATCAACTTAAAGTAAAAGAATCTAAGGATGATAGATTTTTTTAAAAAAGAAAAAAAATCTAAGCTATTATGGATAGCCCAGGTCTAGACCAGTTTCGAGACTAATAAATTTATAAAAGTACTATTACGCTGAAGATGATCAAAAGTTACTAAGAAGGTTGAATAAGAATGGCCCCCATTGGCTCATATATTTGAACGCTTAGTTACTAAGGAATAGAACTGTTTGAAAGGATTAGAAGGATTAGGAGGCGTGGCTCGGTTGGAGGAAATGTGTCACCAGTGGTGAGTTTTGATGTTTCCAAAGCCATGCCAGGCCTGCTGTCCCTCTCGCTGCTTGTGGATCAGGGATGTATCGCTCAGCTGTTGCTCCAGTGCCGTGCCTGCTCCCCACCATGATGATAGTGGACTAAACCTCTCAGTTGTAAGCCAGCTCCCAATGAAAGTATTTCTCTTCTAAATGTTGGTCATGGCGTCTCTTCACAGCAATAGAACAGGGACTAAGACAGTTACCAACAAAAGGTAAACATATAGATAATAGATAAGAAAAGTTAGAAAACCAGATAATTACAAGTAGATATGTAACCGTCTACAGAAAGAAGTTAAAAGCAAGTCTAACTAATAATTTAAAGTTTCTAAACCATGAGTTTGATGTTCTGTGCTAGCATTAAAAACAAGCAGACAAAACAAACATACACAATTCAAGGAACTGGGGAGATGGGATGGCTTAATGGGTAAAGCCCTAGCAATGCATGCCTGAGCACCTGAGCTTGAGTCCCCAGAACCTATGTAAAAGTGGGACATGTAGGTAGCATGGGCATTGTAATATGTGCATCGTAACATGGGCATCGTAGCATGGGCATTGTAATATGGACATTGTAGCATGGGCATTGTAATATGTGCATCGTAGCATGGGCATCGTAGCATGGGCATCGTAGCATGGGCATCGTAGCATGGGTATCGTAGCATGAGCATCACAGCATGGGCATCGTAGCATGGGCATTATAACATGGGCATCATAGCATGGGCACTGTAACGTGGGCATCGTAGCATGGGCATTGTAACGTGGGCATCGTAGCATGCGCATCGTAGCATGGGCATCGTAGCATGGGCATCATAGCATGGGCATCGTAGCATGGGCATCATAGCATGGGCATCTTAGAATGGGCATTGTAACATGGACATTGTAGCATGGGTATCATAGCATGGGCATCGTAGCATGGGCATTGTAACACGGGCATTGTAGCATGGGTATCATAACATGGGCATCGTAGCATGGGCATCATAGCATGGGCATTGTAACATTGGCATCTTTAATCCCAATGCTCCTAGAAGCTCACAGGCCAGCTAGCCTGGAATATGCAGCAGAAAAACAACAGAAAAACCCTGACTGAAACAAGATGGAAGGCAAGTTCTGATACCTGGACAACATTATCCTCTGAACATACACACACACACACACACACACACACACAGAGAGAGAGAGAGAGAGAGAGAGAGAGAGAGAGAGAGAGAGAGAGAGAGGAAACTATAATTACAGAAGACCAGAAGACTGGTTTTTCATTTGTGCTTTAGATTCATTTGCTTTCTCCATATTAAAACAGGACAGACTGCTTCCTAAAGCATATTTATATCAGAGAATGCCATCATGCTGGGAAGGGAAGAATTCCTAATTAGAAAATGGATGCCTGGATTTCATCTTCATGCTAATGTAGCTGACGAGTGTACTGTAAGCGTGGGACTTTAAAACCATGTTGTACTTTGGCAATGTAAACAGCGTTAGCAAGAGGAAGAGATGAACCCCTGGTGACTACCAAGCAGAGAGCTAGAGCAGGATCAGCTGTTGGCACAGATGTGAGGAGACAGAACTTTACATCTTTGGGGCTTCTACAGCAGGTGTATTTTCTTGGCTTCATATACAGATGAATACTGAAATCTAAAAATAGTCTTAGTAGTCTATCATGGCCTTTGAAACTGTATGGTGTGTGTGTGTGTGTGTGTGTGTGTGTGTGTGTGTTGGACGTCATGTGTTCTGTCACGCTCTGCTTTATCCCCTCCCCCCGTTGTTCTTTTTTGCTTGTTTGTTTTTGAGACAGGATTCCTCTGTGCAGCCCTGGCAGTCTTAGAACTCATTCTGTAGACCAGGCTGGCCTCGAACTCAGAGATGCACCTGCCTCTGCTTCTTGAGTGCTAGGATTAAAGGATTATGCCACCACCGCCCTGCTTACTGCTTTATTCTCTTAAGACAAGGTCTCTCAGTGAATTTGGAGCTAGGCTGGCAGCTAGCAATCCCCAGCACTCCTGCTGTCTCTTTCGCCAGAGCACTAGGATTATAGATAGGCACATGCACATACTCAGTTGAGGTACTGGGGATTTGAACTCAGTTCCCCATGGTTGGGCAACAAGCATTCTCTGAACTATCTCCCTAGCCATCAAATATAAATACATATACAAATACATTCTTATACATGAGCCAAGGTCTCACTGTGTAGACCAGGCTGACCTCAGACTCACAGAGATCCCCCTCCCTCTGCCTTCCCAGTTCTGGTATTGAACACATATGCCACCCATAGCCAGGTCAGACTTTTCTTTTTAGATGACCATTCCTTCCAGTGTTTACTATCAACTGAAGTACCTTTTATAAAGTTATTTTGAACAAATTATATATATAAGTGTATGTCTGTGTGCCATATATACACACCTATGTATATATGATATCGTGTGGTTTTTATAAGTTTGTAAATGGTGTAATGTTTCTATCAGGTTAAACATGTCTACCCAAACATGCCTTTATGATGAAATATTATAAGTCACTTCACCCGGCTTTTTGCCATATACTGCCCAATATTATATATAGTCATCCCACTGTATAATAGCATGCCAGATCTCCTGGAGTTCTTTAGTTACTATGTTGTTACTTTTAGAGACAGGGTCTTACTTTGTAGCCCAGATTACTCTATGACCCAGGCTGGCTTTGAACTCCTGATCTGCTACCTCTTAAGGCAGGGGTTGCAGGCATGCACCATGCCAGCAGGCATACATCAGAACGTCTTGTCCCTGTTCCATTCATCAACTTCTCCCTCTCTTTCTCTCTTTCCTATTCTTACAGTCTCTGGTGACTAACAATTAACTGTCAACTTCTATGGACTCAACTATTTTATAGACAACATATGAGTGCTGGCATCTCTCTGTGACAAGCTTATTTCACCCAACATAATGGCTTCCAGTTCCATCCACATTGCTAAAATGGAAACATTCCATTCTTCTTTGAAATGAGAATATATGATCACAAAAAAATTCATCAAGGATGGCCCTTTCTTCGGTACGGAAACACTGCCGGACTCATTTAAGCTCAATGACTGCAATGAACTTCTAGTCTCTAGTCTGTTCTATTTGCTGAGTGCTTGCTCTATGCTAATAGCATGTTGTTTCAGTGACAGTGGCTTTGTAGTATATTTTTAAAATCAATGTGGTCATTCCTGTTTTGTCTTTTTGGTCCAACACTTCAAAGAGCATTTAGGATCTTTTGTGGTTCTATACAAACTATAAGATTGCTTTTCTATTTCCATTTTTTAAAAAAAAAAGTCATTGCTATTTTGAGAGGAGTTACATTTACTCTGAACTGCTTTGGGTAGTGTGACCGTTTTAACAAAATTAATTCTTCCAACCCATTAATACAGGATATCTTTCCATGGATTGTGTCTTCAATTTGTTTCATCAGTACAGTTTTCGTTACAGAGATCTTTCACCTCCTTGGTTAAGTTTATTGCCAGGTAATTAGTGTTTTGCTGTAACTATTATAACTGAGATTCTTTTCTAAGATAGTTTGCTGCTGCTATGGAGACCCTAACGATTTCTTCACATTGGTACTGCATCCAGCAACTTTACTGAGTTCTATAAGTAATTCTAAAGAGTGGTGGAGGTGCTAGGGCTTCCTACACATATGACACAATCATCTGGAAAGAGAGACAGGTTCACTTCCTCTTGACCAGTCTGAATTGTTCCTTCCTCTTCCTTCCTGCCTCGGTACTCTGGGTAGAACTTTCAGGACTCTGTTGACCAAAAGTGGTCAAAGTGCACAATCTTTGTCTTGTTCCATATCTTACAGAAAAACTTTTCATTTTTCCCACTCAGTACAATTCGAGCTATGGGGTTGTCATATATGGCCTTCGCTGTATTGAGGGACTTTTACTTGGAGTACATAACATGGACAGTGGGTGAGATGGTTCAAAGTAAGAGTACTTGTGTGCAAGAGTGAAGACATGAGTTCAAATCCTAAGCACCCATGTAAAAAGCTGGGATTCGCTATAACCCTGGCTCTGAAGGAGAAAGAGATAGGAAGATCCCTGAAGCTTCCTTCCTGTCAGCCTAGCTCCAGGCTTGGTGAGAGACGCTCTCGCACAGGAATAAAGTGGAGAGTGCCATAATACCTGGCATCTTCATCTGGCCTCCTCATGTGTGTCCAGGCATGCATACCTGCACACACATATGCATATAGGACATACATACATACATGCATGCATGCATACAGATAGACCTAGAGAACATCAATGAAACGAAGCAGTCTCCAAAAGAGAAACCCTACATAACTGAACATAGCTGGAATCTACAAAAGCCATCTTTGTAGAAACAGCACAGAACAATGTTTACCAAAGGCTGAGGTGTGTGGTGGGGGGGAGGCAACAGAGAAGAGGTTAACAGAAAGTACAAGTTAAAAAGAAAGACTGGGTCTAGAGTTCTCCTGAACAGAAAGGTGACTCTAGCCAGAAATGTCTTGTATGTCGCAAAAAGCTATAGGAGAGAATTGTTTCATCTCAAAGAAGCAATAAATTATTAGCTAATGGATATCTGTGTAATGCCTCCAGTTGATCATTACACAATGTAGGTCTATATCAAACACTTCATGTTCCTGAGGAACTCGTAAAAGTATTATGTATCAAAGTACAAAAATAACTATATAAGTTGGGTGTGGCGATGCATGCCTTTTATCCCAACATTCAGGAGGCAGAGGCACAAGTGGATCTCTGTGAGTTTGAGGCGAGTCTGGTCTACACAGTGAGTTCCAGGACCACCAGGGCTATGTAGAGAGATCTTATCTAAATGAATAAATAAGTCGATAGATAGACAGACAGACAGATCAATCACACTATTGTTACAACTGAAAAGCAGTATCAGTTTTAATACAAAACACTGTATTAAGGCACGAGAATTGACTCGATAGGTAAAGTACTTCCCACACAAACTGATGGACAACGTCAGTGACATCTCTGAAAGGGAGAAAACTGACTCCCCAAAATTTGTCATTAAATCTCCATGTGTGCACTGCAGCAGATGCCTCCTCACCCCCATGCTCTACTTCCTAATTTTGAAATGTATGCTGTAGTTGTATGAGAAGTGTCTTCTTAGACAGGCCTGTTGGCAAATGTCTTTAATCACAACACTCTCAAGGTAAAGGCAGGAAGCTCTCTGAGAATTTCTAGGCTCACCCTGGCACACAAAGTAAGTTATTTGCCAACCATGGCTACCTTGTGAGACCCTTTCAAGAAAGAAAAGAAGGAAGAGGTCAAGATGGCTCCACGGGTTAAAGGATCTTTAACCCTGATAACCTGGGTTTGATCAGAACCCACAGGGTGGACAGAGAAAACTGACTCCCATAATTTGTACTCTGATCTCCACATGTGATCCCCCTTCACACCACACACACACACACACCACCACCACCACCACCACCACCACCACCACCGATAAACAAATGTTATAGAAAAGAAAAGAGCAGAAAAAAATCCTGTTTTTAGGAAACAGACACTAATTTACTTAGGAGTAAAGGAATATGATGTCTCCAAACTCACTATCGATCCATTCGTACATCTATGCAGACAAACATATGAAAATAATGAGACCAGGTGTGAAAATTTAAACAATTTCTTAACTTGGGTGATGGCAGATTCTTGAACTACCTTGCAACTCTTCTGTAACTTTAAAACTCTATAAAATTTAAAACTAAATAACACATTAATGAATTGGTTTAGAGTGGAGTTCAAAGGGCTGGAGAGATGGCTCTGTGGAAGAGCATTTGTTGCTCTTCCAGAGGACCCAGGTTCAGTTCCCAGCACCCTCAGCAGGCAGCTCAAACCACTTTTAACTCCAGCACCAGTGGATCTGATGCTATCTTCTGCTCTCTTTATCAACACCTTCACACATGCAGTGCTCCCTCTGTCTCCCTCTCCCTCCCTCCGACCTGTGAAAAGCTTGCTGTGACAGGAAGCAGCTGACTCAGGTAGAGGGCTGTAGCAGAAAGGATACCACACTTCATCTGGGAAAGCTCAAGAGAAACCAACAAAGGGATAATTTACAAAGCTATGCATAGTTACACTACCATTTAGCGCAAAACTTTTCTTTCCAACCATATTCTTACAGAGTTACTTATCATGTATATCATTATAAGAAAGGTAAAATATTTCATTCTATCTAAATATATCCATGTTTTATCAAACACCTAATTCTTATATTTCATTATTTGTATTTCAGTTATTAAGGGAAAATATGGGCTGAGGTGGAGACTAGCTCATTCAGTGACGTGTCTGCCATACAAGCACACTGAACTGGGTCCGATTCCCAGAACCTATATTAAAAAGATCCAGGCGTGGTGGTGCACACCTATAATCCAAGCACTAGGAAGGTAGAGACAGGTGGCTCTGGGGATCACGGGCCATCCAGATGAGCATATTTAATGAATTACAGGCCCGCGAGAGACCCTGTCTCAAAAGGCCAAAGTGGACAGCTCCTGAGGAATGACACCAAAGGTTGTGTGCTGGCCTCCCGCTTGTAAGCATGCACACACAGAAGCAATTCTTAGAAGGCTTAACAGTGACACCTGCTGGGACAAAAATAGCAACATGAAAACTCAGCCTTTCAATGTTAAACCAGTCCTGTTTCTAGTAAATCAGGACGAAATTCGTTCTTTTGCTAGACTAGTGCATATAATAAGTAAGTTAACTGTTCAGGGGGCTCTTTAATGTCCTCACATTTACAAATAAGGTTGTATTTTCTCCTTTTAGGATAAAGTCATTCTGGGAACTGATTACCCCTTTCCGCTAGGCGAGCAGGAGCCTGGGAAGCTGATAGAGTCCATGGCAGAGTTTGATGAGGAAACAAAGGTACATGCCTTGAACTTCCGTCTTCTTGCTGACCTGAACACAGAAGCCATGGCAGTTCATTCCCCTGCAGCTAGGACTCCATTTTCTGAAATAGCTAGACTGTTAAAAATAAATGCTTTAATATTTTAAAATAAGCTCAGTATAGTTAAATGCATAAATCCTCTGCCCTCACGTGTGTACACACACACACACACACATACACACACACAAATAAATGTTTAAAACAAACAAACAAACAAAAAGCAATGCTATCTACTAAGTGCTTTATCAAGTCAATCATGCTTTTAAATAAAACAACTCTCTCTCTCTCTCTTTCATCCAGGACAAACTCACAGTGGACAATGCCTTGGCTTTTTTGGGTCTTGAGAGAAAACTATTTGAATGACAGAATTAAGCACAAAAACAACCTTTCAAGAAGATGCATCACTTTTGTCTTTGAACATGAATCACACATGTTGCTAAAGTTGTATTCTGAATCATTTTACCCCCAAAATGGAATATTCCCCCTCAGGATGAAAGCAGGAGAGTCAGGAATTCAAGTTCCCAGCCACTCTGGGGTATTTGTAACTGTCCAAAATAAGGGCGGGGGGTGGGGTGGGAGATATCCCCAAGTATCCCCTTAATAGCAAGATGTTTCCTAAGGTCTTTATTCTGAAATGCAATGTGCTGAAAAGCAGTACATTACTACATATGCAAATCAAAACTATTTTATTTGGAAGATATTAAAAATTAATGTATAATTAACTAATGATCTTAAAAGAAAAAAATCTAGCAACAGTTTTAGTCTTTAAGGCTCAGATAGGTTCTCTATTTTGATCAAAGATATGGGAACTGTACCCAAATAATATGTTTTATTTTTCAGTTGTAACCCTTTCCCCTAGCTTAGTCATTTATGTTTTTATCTTTGTAAAGCACACACAGGATATACACAAGCTCAGTGTTTCCAAACACCAGTAAGGAAACAAGACAAATGTTCATGAAATAATTGTTTGGTGATCCAACACAAAGCTCAAAGATGCTTCCGTAAAAACTCATTCTAGTCTCTCACAGATCTTAGAACGTGGGCTGAGTCCAGAAGGATGGATGGACACGTCTTTAAGAAGTAAAAAGATGGTGGGCTGGGCGTGGCAGTGCATGCCTCTCATGCCAGCGTTCAGGATGCAAAGGCAGACAATGGGTCTCTGTTTGAGGCCAGCTCGGTCTGCATAGCAAGCTCCAGGCCAGCCAGCCAAGGATACATAGTGAGACCCTGTCTTGTAAATAAATAAACAGAAGATGTAAGATAGACCGTCTTACGAGAAGAGAAAAAAAAATACAGGAACATGGGTGTGACTTCAGAGTGGATGAACCTTGTTCCATCTATAAGTTTACTTTTACCAGAGCAGGAAGCACAGACTCAGCTCTAGGGAGTAAGTGGGTAACACCAGGATACCCTTGTTCGAGGACCTTACCACTACACCTGAGTGGCTGCAAAGGATTTGAGCCTGGGACAGGATGGCAGGCAGCATCTCCACTTCACATGCCTCTGGCTGAGTCAGACAACCCCTCCATAGCATACTCTTAACTTTGGACTCACTCATACTTATTTTTCTTTCCATTAGACTACAAAACCAGGCTCACTGTTAACATGTAACTTGTCCTGGCCCCATCAACAGAGAAAAGAGAGATCTAATGAATACCATCGCTCCCATTCTGTTATTTTCACCATCTGTGTGTCTCAATACTCCGTCTCCTTCTGCTCCACGTTGCTTTCTAGAGTTTCCCCCCAACTATCACTTTATTTACTACTCCAATTTGTCTTGAAAGAGAAATAAAGCTGAACGGATCAAGACTTGGAAGCATATGTTGCTGTTTTTTTTCTTCCCCAAATCTTTGGAAGAAATGTCTACCCACCTCACCCCCCTTTAAATTATCTGAGCACCACACACAAAATATTCTTGTTGCTTACTTTTGCCTCACTACAGTAAGAAAGAACACACAAGAAATGTGGGACCCTGCTCTTAAGGGCAAAGCATTTCTGGAGAGCCTCTGAGCTTGATATAAGAAGACAGACTCCATTTCTCAGCCGGGTTCCCTCTCTGCCTGATCTGGGGAACCCCAGATCCTCTAAAGAGCATCACATAGTCCTCATGGAGATTACAACCCTAACCCTTTCATGATAAGAAACCCGCTCAGTGTGCACCTGGGGATTCCTGGAAACACTCATCCTATGCTAATAAGATGTTTTGGTGTCTTGACTTTCAACCAATGACCTTTAACTGTATCTGGAGTTCTTCCCCCACCCACAGGAAAATTAAGTACCACTTTCTCCCTCTTATGATAGGGCTGGGTTGTTACATGAAATGTAACCCATAACTCCAGCGAATCAGATGCATTCACCCTCAAAACCCCTCCCATTACCCACGTCCCTGTTTCACGCGAAATAAATGGGTCAGCATCATCTACTTTACCACCACCAGCTGAGACTTGTCATTTACTCTGGGGAAGAACAGGCTCCCCTTCTCTCGGAAGAATTTACGGCTGGACCCCCAGGGTTTGGCTGCCAGTCAGTCAGCCTGGATCATTGCTCCACCCACACAATGCCTGTCTGTGAGAGCAAGTAGTTGGCTGTTCTCAAAGCAACCATTTTTGTCCACTAGGACAAAACCAGGCTTCTGCCTCTGCCTCTCTGGATTTTCGAGCTCCAAGCAAATTTCTCTTACTGGCTGTTCAAGAAACAGCCACTGACTTGCTCGTCAGGCTGGGCCCTAGTTGCTAAGCTCCTTTGACCCTGAGCTCCACCCTTTTCCTCTCCAGACCATTCACTTCCGGTTTCGTGCTCCACCAAGCCCAAGCTTCCCAGGAGACTACCAAAACCCAGGCTCCCGCCAGCTGGGACACAGAACTACAAAGAAACTTAAGGGACAGTTCAGTCCATTGTGTTGGGGAGGCCTGGCAGAACAGAACAGCTCAGAATACTGTGGGAACGCATCAGGGAGCGAGAGAACATCTGTAATAGTGGGCTTTCTCCTTTTTCTTTTTTTTTTTTCAACCTGGAACCCAGCCCTAGTGATGGTGTCACCCACATTCAAGGCAGGTCACTGTCTTAGTCTGCTTTGGAAGAGTCTTCACAGCCACATGTAGAAGTGTGCTTTACTACTCTCAATCAACCACACCACGTCCATCCCTTGTCAACCCGACATCTTATCCCATAAGATTTGATTTCTCCCCCATTCCCAATGCTCCAAAGCTCTAGCCCAGTTTCTCCTGAGACCCGGGCAAACACTTAGCTGGGTGATCTGCTAATATCAAGTTATATAGTCCCAAGATACAATAACGTCTCCAGTCCCAAAGAATCCAGGAAGGATCCACCCAAAGCAACACTGAGACCCAGCAGGACAAATATTTCATCCTATAGCTAAATACCCAGCACCCAGAGCTCATAGTGCTGTGTCCAATAGGCTTGGGCAACCCGGCCCCTACGGTCTTGCTATTTGTAACCCAACTAGCCTTGGCTGGCACCGCTCTGTCTGAAGCCTTCCTCAGGAGACATCCCACCTTCCTGGCATCGCCAACACCCTAGAATCTTCCCTGCATCCATCCTAGAATTTACCCTCACTGTTCCATGCACTGCCCTCCAAGGAGCTACCTGCAGAGAAGCCAACAGTGTGGTACACAGTGCCTAGCCTCCCAGACTTTCCTTCAAAATCTGCCTGGAGGCTTCTCTTGTGAAAGACTGTGTAAGAACGCTGTGAACTTACTGTGAACTTGGGCAGAGTGCAGAACCTTCTTCCCACAAGGTGGCCTTCTACAATGGTAATGCCCCTGGAAGCAAGGCCATGGACGAAATGTTCTGGCTAGCATGCCTTATCTCTGGAGAAAAGACAAAGGCCTAGTAAGAATGTTCTTGGCCCTTTTCACGTGACCAAAGATGGTAAGCTACAATGCCAGGCATGTTCCCTTGCTGTGCTTGCTTAAGCTAACTGTAAACATCACCTCATGTTTTGCTTGCTTTAGTAACAAAAATGAGCAATGCTTCGTTTTCACGACTCTGGAGCTCAAACACCTGGAGTCCCCTGCCTATCCCGCATAGCACACCTCTGGAATATCCTTCGCTTCTCAGAGGCTTAGCCTCGGTGGCCACGGGGTGGGCTGACGTCTATGATTCTGTAACTCTTTCATTGTGTATGCCTGCAAGACCAGTGTCCTGTGGACATGAGCAGTGTCTGCCTCAGGCCTGAGGAATAGCTGAGCCGCTTTGACCACAGACGTAGCAGCCTCCAAGTACAGGAGCGCCGAGAGGTCAGTCTTGGAGAACCTTCTTAGAAAGCCGCTTGTCAGATGTCTACTCAAGGAAAAGTCTTTTCTACTGTCCTGGTGCAAGATACTTGCTGTTTTTTGTTTGTTTGTTTTTGTTTTTGTTTTTAAAGACAGTCTCAATGATCCTAGCCTGACTTTGAGCTCAACTCGGGATGTAGCCAAGTACCCTTGGACTTCTGATTCATCTGTTCAACCTGATAATTTTAAGAAGAAAGACCAAATCCACAATTGTGCAATTAAAGCAAACTTTATTTAATACTGGCCTGGAAGATGGACACTGGACAGGTCTATACCCAGGATTTCCAGAGATTGACACTAAATTAAGTCAGCCAGGTGCCTGTAAACCCACAGGGCTAAGTACTTTGTCTTGGTCCAGTGGGGAGCAAGCACACATCCTGATTGTACTTCCTGCCTACTACCTCCTGCCTCCGTGCGATCAAGTACAGCCTGTACAGCTGGGGCAACCAACCTTGTTTACTGGAGGGAAAACATGTGACTTGTTGTCACAAGTGTACTATAGCCCCCAGCATTCCAGGAAATTGTCTTTGGGCAAGCGGGGCTTACAGGTTAACTTTAGCCCTGACACCTCTTGCCCACCCTGTACCCCACCAGTGCTGGGATTACAGGATGTGCCACCATGCCGTTTGTTCTTATGCACTCCTGGCAATAGAACCCAGAGGCTTCAGTGCATCCTCAGTGCCCTGTCTCCCAGCAGAGCACCCACACCTTCCCGGGGTCTTTTTAAGAGCGTAATCTCTTCAAACATCACACTCTTTTCCTAAACTAAATTACCTTTCAAATCCTTCTTCTCTGCTCTTTTGCTCCAAGTTCTCACTATAAAACTGTTTTAAAGCAGCCAGGAGCGCCCACTCCACAACTGGAATAATGGGCTGTCTTGAAGCTTCCTGTTCTAGATCAACTAGTCTGTTTCCAATAAACCTAGCTTCCCCTAGGCCTAGGGCCTGGGCAGAATACAGGCAAGATAACACAAATGGCCTCTAGTCCAATTCTTAACACAATCCCCGTTCTCATCTGAAGGCGCGTTCACATCTCATTGGCTCTCCGCCAGGAATCCTGTCTGCATAATCCCAGGGATCTGTAGCTGGCTTCTCACCAGTTCTTCTTAACCACAGCCACAACCCCACTTCTGTGGCACCCGATTTCTCTACCAGTCACTCTTCCACCACTGTAATTGAATACAATAGAAACAACACGAGACACGAGGTTTCTTCGGGCTTAGTACCAGATCTCAGGCCAGCACCACAGGGATGGTGGAGCACAGGCGTTCCTGCCATGCTGAGCAGTAAGCGGAGGGTACCCGTGATAGGGGGGTTTTCTTTTCTCTGCCTTGTTCTGCAGGATGGTTCCACTTGTATTCAGCAGGGCTCATCGTCATCGGTGTGGTGTCCCCCCACCTCCACCCTCAGACACACCCACCTGTGTGTTGTACTAATCTCTCAGGCGTGTCTTAGTCCACGCAAACTGACAGGCAAGACCGACCACATGATATGGCTGTTTCATTATCACGTGACCTGATTAGTTTATTCAATGTCATAGATATATGCAGGTGTTACAGTCATGTAAAAGGCTCATTAAGGGGAATGGGATGGGATCTTTGGCCTCAACAGTCCTAAGACACCAACTAGACTTGCCAACAGTCTAGCTAAGGAACTCCCCCTCTGAAAGGTGACCTCACTTTGTATGCTGAAGGGATGAAAGAAATAATTATACCTTTAATGAGACTGTGTTCTTTTTCTTCCCAGAACCTCTGCCCTCTGCAGGGTGACTTGAGGGCCACAGCCACACAGCCTCATTAACCCTATCTGCTTTTCTAAGTTCTCACTTAAAAAAAGCATACACTTTCCCTTTTCTTCTTTTTGCCGCTGATACTTGTCGTGCGCGCGCGCGCACACACACACACACACACACACACACACACACACACACTTTCAGCATGTAGCTTACAAGCATGGCTTTTTCTTTCTCCTGTCTACTCCCTCTGGGTAGACGCCAAGGTTTATAGCTTTCTGGCCCTGGGAGTTTTTTTGTTTTTTTAAACTCTAATAAAGTTGTCCTTGAACTTCCTTCTGATTCTATTTTAATTTTAATTTTATTAATGAAGCCTAAGAAGGGACTGAGATTTTCCAGGTAACATGTAGCGCCCCAGTGGAGCACCCCCAAACTTCCAGTCACATAGTGTTCATACTCACCTTCCTAAGAACATTTTCCCTGTGTCAGAGGTGCAGGCACGCTCTAGGCACTGGGGTGTAGAGACGTGAACAGAAAGGATGGGATTTCTTCCCTACAAGTTGCAAAGTGAGGAGCATTAAGGAGGGAGAGAAGAGGACATAGGTAGGCTAAGAGGAGGAACAGGAGGCCTGAAGGAAATGTCTCTTCATGGCTGAATACCTTACAGACAGGGGAAATGTGATGGCGACGAGGAGACAGCTGGGAAGTAAGATATTCAGTTGTGCAGCCTCTTTAAAGAGGATTCGGAGACGTGAATGACAGATTGGTTAGCCATGAAGAGGCTTCCTGCGTGACAACAGCACAAAAGTGCTGAGGCCGAAAGAGACTGTAGCTAGAGAGCCTGGGCAAGCAAAACCGGAAGACGATGAAGCCAGAAATTTGGCCAGATTATTAGGACACAATGAAGCATTTAGATTTTTATACTGAATCTCACAAGAAACTGTCAAAAAAAAATTTTAATAGTATAAACTTAAGCCCTGTGGCGTAAGGGGACAGGGCAAGAAAGACGACTGGGGACAGAAGTGACAAGGAAGAGATTCTTGGGGCAAAGTGGCAAGGTCATGTGAGGCCAGTTATAGAAGTGCTATGGAACGCCAAGGTCAGTTATAGTTTCATGTATAAAAAAAGGAATGAAGGCTGGGCCTGGAAAGATGACTCAGCAGTTACAAGCACGTCCAGCTCTTTAGGAGGACACAAGGTTTAGACCCCAGCATCCATGATCCAGCAGCTCCAGGAAATCTGGCCCCGTTGTGGGTACCATCCCTATGTGGTGCACATTCATGCATGCAGGTGCTCAAACACTTACAAAAAAATGTTAAAAAAAAAAAAAAGGATGAAGGTTTTCATGGGTTAATTCAATAGCTTATAGGATAAAAGTAACTGCCACCCAGACCTTAGCTCAAACCCACAGTCCACACGGTAGGCAAGAACAGAGTCCTACATGTCTGCTTTGGCATGCCTGCAGCAATATGCGAAATTGGGAAAAAATTAAAAATCTACTTCTTCCTTCCCAATCTGCTTACAGTTTGTTTCTCTCTTTTATTGCATTCCCAAGACACTTCGTACCACATTGAAAAGAGTCAACAGAGAGGGCCCGTGTCCCGGATCTTCTATGGAAATCACCTTGGTATCAAGCGCCATGCTGGCTGTGGCCTTCTGTAGATGCTAGCAGGCTGAAGAAGCCCTCCTGCATTTCGACTTCTTTAACAAGATGTGAGATCTTGTTCTAGTACCTGTGACTGGGTATCAGTTAGGCAGCCGTTCACAGTCGCCACCTACAATAATCAAAACACTAGCACAGTACAACGGGGGCAGGCAGCAGGCTGAGGCCAGGAACCCCAAAATACTGACAAACAAAAGCCTCAAGTTGGAATCACAAACACACTGGCCTCTGTATTTATTTTCTTTTTTAAATAGGGTCATTTTCAGGACAAGTTGTTTTTTGCGCAGGAGTGTGTCCATGCGTGTACGCCACTGAACACACGTGCAGCTGAGAAGACAAGTTGTGTTGGTTCCTTCTTTCCACCATATGGGCTGTGGTGACTGAACTCTAGGTGTCCAGCTTGGTAGCAAGTGCCCTTAACTGCGCAGCCATCTCACTTGCTTTTTGAGAGGCCAATTTTTGCTCCCCTTTTGCTCCTCTTCAGCAAATAGTTAAAAACTAAAATGTACTTTGATCCTATACAATAGGCATTAACTCGGAGGCAGATAACATTTAACTGAGTGGTGCATCAGTTATAAGAGAGATTACTTTAGAAAATTCTAAGGATTTTTTTTTCCCCCCTATTTGGCTCCTCTTGCCCTCAGCTGGTAGACTGTTGGCCTAGTATGCCCTTAAAGCCCTTGGTTGTAAACTCAAGCACTTCAGTCAACCAAGATGTGCCACACGGGCCTATAATCCCTGCACGCCAGAGGCTAACAGTAGGGGAATCTGACGTTCAAAGTCGTCCAGCCTGAGTGTCTAGACAGCCTGGGTTAGCACATTCTGCTTCCCCCCAACCCGCGAAAACCACACAGAAGTTTAAAGCCATACACCCAATCTGGATGGAAGGCCTAGAAGCCCTCCAATTATTAACTTCATAGTGTTTGTCAAGTAACTTAGACAGGAAGCTATCTGTATAGTGGTTGCCACCGACCTGTAACCCCCAGCCATAGGATCGGAAGGTCAAGGCTACAGAAGTGAACTCAAGGCCAGCCTGGGACACATTTTAAAATGAAATAACCCGCCCCTTGAATGATCTTATTTAAAGTAACATGTTTAAAGACACATGCCCCCAACATCTATTAGCGATCTTTTTTTTTTTTTTTTAACCACAGAAGATACCTAAGCGCTGACCATTGTTAGAATTTGCGTTATTTCTTCCCAGTCTTCCTTAGCTAACTCCTCCTGGGAGCCGTCCTCGGGATGGGAGCCATTCGTAGGCACAAGATTCAACACACTTAAGAAAATACACCCACAAACTTGTAAGGAAAATGGAGGCTTTGGCGTGGGAACCGCGACCAAAAAAAGCCTTTTTCTGTCTCTAGTACATCGCAAACACTCAGACCGAGAATTAAAGCGCGGAGTTCAAAGTACACGCCCAAACCCTACTGCGCAGCCGCGTGACCTCTTCCCTGCCCGCCCCGCCGCCCCTTCGCCGAATTCCCTTTCCCGACCCAGAGTGCACCGCGTCGACCTTTTCTTTCCGAGTGTGACCCCCTATTTACGGCGCCTTCTCAATGACAAGAGGCGCGGAGCATTGTGGTCCCGCGGACCAGAGAGAGAGGCGGGAGGCCGGAAGGAGAAAGCTAAACAGGCCTCTGCGAACCGGCAGGGAGGCCCCTGCGCATGCGCACAGGGTGAGGCCCGGACCGGAAAGGGCGTGGCCCGCTCTACGGAGAGCGCATTGGGGCGGGGCCTCGAGGCCTTGGCGCCGAGTCCCGGAGGCAGGCGGGGAGGGGGCGGGCTGAGGGTGCGGGCGGAGGAGGAAGTGTCATGGCGTCGGGCCGTGGAGCTTCTTCTCGCTGGTTCTTTACTCGAGAACAGCTAGAGAACACGCCGAGCCGCCGCTGCGGAGTGGAAGCGGATGAAGAGCTGTCGCATCGCCAGCAGGCGGCCAACCTCATCCAGGACATGGGGCAACGTCTCAATGTGTATCCTTTTCCTAAGTGGAGGCCCTGCGTTCCTCACGCCGCGGTCGCGTTCGCCGGGTGACCCGGCCTAGTGTCCGGCCGAACATGGCGCCGCTGCTTCTTCTGCCTTCTGGCCTGGGGAAAGAGAGAAGCACAGGAAGCTTGTGTCCCCCCCCCCCCCCCGCCAGCTGCCGAGGCGAGCCCGGCGAAGAGGAGATGTGCCGGGGAAGGCGGCCCCGGGAGCCCGCGTTGTGTGACCTGCGCCTGGAAGCGCGTGATGCGCTAAGGGAAGAGCCGCCCTGCCCCGGCGAGAGGGGAAAAGCCCGGCGGAGCGAAACCGAGGGGCGGCCCTTCCCGCTACTTCGGAAGTCGGAAAAGGCCTTGAGGCGTAGGGAGGTCCCCAGACGTTTCCCAGAGAGTGTTTTTCGAAGGCTTCCTTGCCGGCTCCAGGGCGACTCTTTTGGCGCCGTGGGAGCGCATGGAGATCTCTCGTGTTCTTTGCGTGTGCGGCGCGCGCGCCTTTCGACTACTTAATTTCGACTGTACTAAGCTGTAGACATTACAGATAATTCCCGGGCTCTCTCTACGTGGCGTGGTAGAATAATCTGGCGTCAGACCTGGCCTCTCTCCTCCCCGCAGACTTAGATACTTTCAATTCGGGGGTTGGATTGTGAGTAACTGGAAAGGGGGGTTGTCCATTCCCAATTGATTTAGTTCTTAGAGGTATTTTTTTTTCTCGGATTATTTCCTAAACGTTGTATCCCAGCTCTCAGCTTACAATAAACACTGCGATTGTTTATATGCACAGGTTTTATATGCACCATTCTTTCACCAAATTCAACAGAAATGTAAGTACTGTTTTATAGTAGTCATAGTCGCCGGATGTTAAAATGAATAGATAGTGCAGAAAAAAAGTTAGTTGATCGTTGGATTGAGTGTTTTGCGTTGATCGTAAAATGTGAGTTATGTAATAAACGTTTTGCCTCAAATGCAGAGGTGTGTGTGAGAGAGAGAATTTTATTAATTAATCTCTAAAGCATGGTGTTATCCTTTCGTTGTTGGTGGGTTTTGGGTTTTGGGTTTAGTTTTTTTGGTTTTTGAGTCATGCATGGTCTCACTGAAGCACTGGCTGTCCTACACGTCACTATGTAGACTAGGCTGGCCTTGAACGCAAAGAGACACCTGCCGCTGGCCACCAAGCCAGCCAAGAAACAAACGTTTCTTAACTCAAAAAGACAACAGTGTTTTATTCATTTAGACTTTGCGGGGGGGGGGGGGGGGGGGGAGTGGTTTATATTAGAATAATTTCAGTAGCCACATACAGAATAGTTGGGCAAGTCTACTCCTTGGGGAGGATACATCTTAATTGTATAGGACTCATTGTTTCAAATGGTTTGAATTGAGACTTGCATAGTTACGTTGCTCTGAAGTGATACTTTGAAAAGGCAGGCTGTCTAGAGAAAGCCCACAGTGAAATTTCTTACAGTGTGAAGAGGGCATCAAGCAAGCGCTGAGCATTGCTTGTCTCTGTTTTTTTGGCAGTGCCAATGTCAGTGCTCCCGTCGCACCCATCAACTACACTGTTATTTTTGGTTGCAGAAAGCCTGTCAAATAGTCTTGAATATAACATGTACATCTTTACTGAGAGGTAGTTATTTTAATAAATTAATTTGTTTACTTAGAGACCCTATCACTTTTCAATGCAAGGTGGCCTCAAACTTACAATCCTCCTGCCTCAGCCCTCCTGAGTGCTGAAATTTTAGGCCTGTGGCATTGTACCTGACTTCTTTTGGCATTTTAAAGCTATCAGCGTTAGGAGTTGATGGCTGTTCTTTTCAGAGTAACATGTAATATACCTTTTTAAGAACCTGTTCTTGTGGGTTCTTGTTTTGCCTCCACCTTAATTTCTCATCTCTTTATTATTTGCCTTTTATTACAATTTTGAAACTGTTATCTGAAAGGTACATGTAGGAAAATAGGACACATTAGGACTATTTTGTTTGTGGATAGTCATTAGGAGCTCTGTTGCTAAGGAAATAGTTTAAGAAAAGTTTCTTACATTGTTGCTTTTGAAGTGGTTAGAAATTTCACAGTTTAGATTAATTCCTGCTTTAAGTTTAATTGATCTTAAATCTAACCTATCGAATTCACAAGTAGTGTTTTCTTAACTTGGGCATTTCTATATAGTACTTTTCTATGCAGACCTTCCTCTATGCTCTTTTGATCTGTTGCAGCTCTTGCTCTGTCCTAATTCTTTCCTGTTGCTCAGGTCAGTAGTGCTGTTGTGGAGAAGAAAAGAGCCTATGCTGTGTCGTGGTGAGGCTAAGAGAATTGGGTTTTTATTTCAGTTCTCTCTAAAAGTAGCAGGGAATTAGTGAGCACTAAATACATTTGGCCTTTTTAAAGTAGCCCCGGATAATGCTGTTAGAAACTACAAGTGGAAATTCTTTATAGAGCTGTAGGTGTCCTATTTTGTGAATGGGTTTACTTTTCTATTTTCATTAGAAAATCTTGTCACAAGGCCCTGCTTTTTGAGCCCTCTCTTTGTTTTTGCGGCCTGGTTTGTGTGCTTTAAACAAACACCCTTCTTGAGAGTAGAATCTATCTCTTCAAATTAGTTTTGTTAAGTGCAGGTCATTTCATTTTTGCTTTCACCACTTTTACTACAAGCCATCTAATGTAATCACCTCACTTAACCTCTTAACACGTGTGAGGAATGCTTGAGCACCTGGCACTAAGTCTCTTAGCAGGGTACTTGAAATACCTGTTTGGGGAAGCAGCACCGTCCCTCTTACAGCAGACTTCTTTCTGGCTTTCCAGCATTAAAGGCGCTTTGTATTGTATGCTTGCATCAGTTTCACAGCCTCTGTAGTCCTCCCTGCACACCTGATCCTTCGGTGATAATCTCAAATTGAATGTTGGCCGTGTTTAATTTCATATTTTCCTACATTTTTGAGATTTTTTTTTCTTTTTCTTTTGTTTTTGTTTTTTCTTTTTGACACAGGGTTTCTCTGTGTAGCCTTGGCTGGCCTGGACTTGCTTTGTAGGCCAGGCTGGCCTCAAACTCACAAGAGATCCATCTGCCTCTGTCTCCTGAGTGCTGGGATTACAGGCACGGCTGAGAAATTTTTTCTTACGGTTATAATCAAGTGTCATAGTAAAACAAACAAACAAGTGTCCTTTGATAAGTTAAATCCAGTGGAATCAGAAGCCAAGGTGGTAGGACAAACTGTAAGGTCTTAAACTGTCATAAGGTATCTTTCAGTGTTCAGTGCTTCATTTTAGTCTCAGATTAACAGATTTAAATGTAAAGAAGTGATTCTGTGCTGCTTATTTAAGAATAGAATCAATCTTACCTTCTGTGAGGGTGTCAGATTACCTAGGACCAAAGTTGACAGTTGTGAGCTACCATGGGTGCTGGGGCTTGAACCTGGGTCCTCTGGAAGAGCAGCCATCTCTCCAGCCCCATCGTGTGTTAGTACTATTGCTGCCTTAGTACTAGTACTGCTCCTGCAGTCAGACCTACCTGTAATATGCAAACTTCAACATATTGTAGTCCTTCCTCTTTAAGGACCCAGGAGTACATACTGAGTTAGGTGGGGTAAGTACTCAGAGCCAGTAGTCTTCAAGAATGACTGAGAATGCATCAAGACTTCTGAGAATGCATCAGCATCATATTTTATTCATGTACATCCATTTATACATGTTTACTTGGTCTCTTGCTACACAAAACAAATCTGTATCTGCTTGTGTTGAGTGCTTTTTTTTGTTTGATTGGTTTTAGGACTCTATACTCTTGCTGGTTTTGAGCCCTAGATGTTCCCAAACCCACAGTCCTCCTACCTCAGCCTCCTGTTATGCTAAAGTTTTATTTTTACATTCTTGCTTAAAGTAGGCTTGTAAGTGACTTCATTTTATTAGTGTCACTAGAAGCATGAAAACAGTCTTTCCCTAGATTCCTTACCTCCTCGTTGGTTTGGAAGAAGGCTGATCTTTACTCAGGGAGCGCTGCTCCTTTTCTTCTATTCCTCTGTAGAACGTGGCCTGTTGGGCTGTGAGGGTAAGGTGTTTTCTTTGGGGGCTTTACTCACTGTTGTGTCACTGGTGCCTAAAGAAGCATTTGCCTGTCAGAGAGATTTGGCCTCGGCTCACTGGGCTAGTGAATGTGCCATCTACATTTTCTTGATAAATACATTCTCCACGTAGATGTATTTAAAACAGTGGTTCTCAACCTTCCTAACGCTGCGACCCTTGAGTAAAGTTTCCTCATGCTGTGGTGACCCCCAACCACAAAATTATTTTCATTGCTCCTTCATAACTGTGGCTTTGCCACTGTTACAAACTGTAATGTAAATGTGTTTTACAATGGTCTTAGATGGACCTACAAGTTAAAAGCCACTGATTTAAATATTTCATTATTGAAAATTATTATAGGTATGTGGTAAGTGAAACAGTAGAATGGGGGTTAGGATAAATCTTCCTTGTCTTATGCCAGCTTCAAACCATTCGGGGCCTCCTTTCTGAAATATTTTTTTGCATGTATAAGTGCATATGCTACATATATGGCCATGTGTGTGTCTTGCATCACAGAAGTTTCTCCTTTTCCCATAGTTCTTATATGTAGCACACAGCATTAACATGGGATCCTAGATTTCAGAGGGGTGATATAGTCAGTTTTTACAGTAGTAAGGATTTAGCCCCAGGCTTCATGCATACTAGACTTGTGTTCTACAGCTGGACTACCTCCTAAGTCTGGAGGTATTAATCTGTAAAATGGCATCAGAAGGCATAGTGTAGACGGGATGAGTCTTTCTCAGCCAGAGCTAGTTTTGTCCTCCAGGAGACAACATATATGTTGCTGGGATGAGTAAGTGCGGGGTTATTCCTGCTGTTAAGTGCACTGAGGCTAGGAATGCTTTTAAACAGTTGATAAGCAATAGGACTGCAGCTGGTCCAGCCTGGGGGGTGGGGCAAGGAAGGGGGAGGTTTCTCTACTTCCAGAGTTCTGGATTGACCTTAAATATTGAGTGGAGAAGGGCAGAGCTGGTGCAATTAAAGCTATTATCTCCACTAAATTAATTGCAGATTCAGTTTTCTTACAATAAATCATTACATGCCCTTTTCTCCAAGGATCTTAATAAAATTTACGTACATGATTTCTGTTAAATTAAGAACTCTAGAGACAGTATGCTGTTTCTAAAATTTTAAGCTTAGTGTTAAACACTGCCTTCCTGGGAACTACTAGTGTGTGTTATTTAGCTTATTTGAGCTTGCTCCACGTTTCTCATATCTTGTTAGTAAGGTATTTTTATTTTGTCTTTTAATTTTTTATTGTAAATTTATTAATCAAATATATCACTTTAATTTTGCTTTCATTATCTAATGCTTAGGTTTATTTAATGATTTCATGTTTCATGATTGAGACAGGGTTTCTCTGTATAGCCTTGACTGTTCTGGAACTTACTCTGTAGACCAGACTGGCCTCAGAGATCCACCCGCCTATGCTGGCATTAGTGGTGTACCCCACACACCTGGCCTGTAGAGGGACTTCTTTTAATTCTTAGATTTCTTGTTGTGGGCTCCTAAACACTTGTTTGGGGTTGGTATCTTCTTTCTCCTTTTTCATGCAAATAAAGAAGATAGGAATCATGAAGGTTGAATTCCTTTTCTGAAGTCACATAGCTACAGTGACAGTCTAACTCAGATGTGAATTTCGTATCTCTGTGCTGCTGGGGCCTCTTTGTATCCCTGAAACTTCCCAGTAAAAGCACTGTGAAAGGCTCTGTGTGGGAAGAGTGATTCATTAGCTACCTGCACCAATGTCAGCAACTGGATCTTTAAAAAGTAAACCTCACTGAGCTGTACCGACTTATGTAATTAGGGTTTGTGGGAAGGCACCGTCTACCTTAACCAGCCTCCCCTGTGGTGCCTGTGCTGGAGGACGTTTAAGGCTGGTGGCTGAACTTTTGCTTTTCTTTCTGTGATTTTTCTCTACCGCTGTATGCTCTCAGGTGTCACAGGAGGCAGAGCCGTGTGTGTGTAGTTCTTTACCTTCTGGAGTGGGTGTCTTAGGAAAGCTAAGGGCCCCGCCATGGAACTGGCATTTACAGAGAGTGTGTGTGTCTGTTCACTTCTCAGAGTTTTCTCTTGAAGAAGCAGACTCATTTAGTGAATGTGTGTTTTTCTCTAAGCAGCTGCAGTGTCCGTAACCCAGCTCGTAGCATGTCTTGATACTGGTGGTTAGATGATGCGCCCTCAGTTCACACTTCCCTTCTAGCATGCGCTCTTTCGTGCTCTAACCATTTAGGTACTCACTAGTTTGGCAAGGTGTTAGGTACTCTCAGGTCGTGACTGCAGTACCTGACTGAAACAACTACAGGGAAGATTGGTTTTGACTCACTATTTCAAAGGGGATCGTTCACAGAAGTAAGGCAGCTCTGCAGAGCTGGAGGAAAACTGTTTACATCATTTTGGTATGGGAAACAGAAGACCTTGGCAAGAACCATGGACTCTGTATAGCCTAACAGTTGTACCAGTGTGACCTCCTGAAGCACCAGCATCAGCTAGGAGCAGGCTTTTAGCCAGGAGCCCAAAGGAACATTTCATCGTCACACTATGACAGGAAATAGGTTGCAATTTGAATTTTGTGGTAAGATGTGAAAAGGCCTTTCGTGCATACTCCTGTGACTACATTGCAACTATTGCCTGGTTCATCACCGGAACTTTGCTTCATTCCCTCTGATTGAATGATTGCCAGTAGCAGCTTCCCAGGCCCGAGGCAGCCATCACTCTGTTTTCTTCTTGGTTGTGGGGCTGTGTGTCATGTTGTTTTGTTGTTTCAAACTGGAGTTTCCCCTTTCTCCTGTGCCATTGCCATGCCTGCTGCTTACTCTGACAAAGTGGAAGCATACAGCATTCATCCTTTCATATCCAGCTTTTTTCCCACTTAGCATAATGCTTGTTCAGTTCATGTCTTAGCATTCAGAACTTCGCTTTAAGGCCTGAATATAGTCTCTTCTCTTGTGTGTTCACCTGTTAGCCTATCAGTGTATACTTGAGTTAACCTATCAGTGTCTACCTCTCACCTACGTGTCACAAGTGCTCACTCAAGGCTTTGCTTTACTTTCTTTTGCATATTGCCAAAAGCAGATTGCTGAATCATCTAAACCGTATTTTAATATATGACAGGAGGGCTGGTGGTTTATGTTTTGCTTTTTGTTCTAAATTATTTATTTTTATTCTGTGTACATTGGTGTTTTGTCTGTGTGTATGTCTGTGTGAGGGTGTCAGATCCCCTGGGACTGGAGCTACAGACAGTTGTGAGCTGCCATGTGGGTGCTGGAAATTGAATCTGGGTCCGCTAGAAGAACAGCCAATGCTCTCAACCACTGAGCCATCTCTCTGGCTTGGTTTTTTGAGACAGAGTTTCTCTGTACAGCCTTGGCTGTCCTGGACTTACTTTGCAGACTAGGCTGGCCTGAAACTCACAGCAATCCACCTGCCTCTGCCTCCCGAGTGCTGGGACTAAAGGCATGCACCACCACGCCTGGCCTTGTTTTTTGTTTTTAAACAAAGTCTCACTACATAGCTAAGGCTTGGCTGAAACTCACTGTGCAACCCAGGCAGGCCTTTCATAGTGCTTCTACTTTGATTTGGGGGGCGGGGTGGAGGCACGGGGGTTGAGGCAAGATTTCTGTATAGCCATGCTGCCCTGGAACTTGCTCTGTAGACCAGGCTAACCTCAAACTCAGGACTCTGCCTGCCTCTACCTCCTGAGTGCTGGGATTAAAGGCATGTACCAGCACCACCCGACCTCTACCTTTTAATTTTTGAGCAGCCTACCATATCACTTTGTAGAGCAGCTGCTGGTTGTAAGTTTCTGTTGCGTGTGTGATTTGCTTCTTTGTAGAAATACAGTATAAGTAGGGGCTTTTTCCTTTGCCCATTCCAGATCCTAAATAATGTCAGGGACCTATTACACTTATTAATAAGCCATAAACACTGCAGCTGGGCAGATACTGATTTATTCTAACTTGATTATACTAGCCCAGCACTTCCCAGCCATGCTTCTTCCTCTGTTACCTGGCATCTTAGTCTTGCATTGGCTGCTTTTGCTCCATCTGTCTCTCCTCAACCTTAGACCTCCTGACTGGGATCTGAAGTCCTGCCTCCTCTCCTCTTGCCCAGCTATAGGCTGGTCAGCTCTTCATTAACCAATAGGAGATGATGGAGACCAGTTTTTACCCAACAGTGAGACGGGATTCTTCATAGAAATGGCAATGCCACAAGACCATCCCCAACACTTCTTTCTGTGGGTTTTGCTGTTTTGAGCAGAGACTCACTCACTATGTTACCCTGATTGTCTGAGAAATCACTATGTAGACCAGTCTGGTCTCAATTTAGAGAGATTCACCTGCCTCCAGAATGCTGGGATTAAAAGACACTGGGGGCCTAGTGGCTCACTCAGGAGACAGGCACGTGATTTCTGACTTAGGGATTCTGGTTTACAGAGCTAAACAGAGAAGCCCTCTATATATGGGGGGGGGGGGATGACACCATGCCAGGCTACTTTTTGGGGGTGCCTGGTTTGGTTTGTTTGTTTGTTTCCTTTTTTTTTTGAGCACAAAAGTTACTGTGAAATCCAGTGTTCTAAAATTTTTCTTCTTTTCATCCAAAAATGTATAGTTGTAGATCCTAAGCTTATTAAATGTCTTATATACAGTGTAAGGTAAGATTCCAAGTTCATTCTTTACCGTATGGATGTCCTGCACCATTTTGTAAGTAGTTCTTTTCATTATGATTAGTTGCCACAGCTTTCCAAGCTTATAGTGGCTTTCCGTGGCCTAAGCCCTCTGATTACTCAGTGTTGTGAGGCTCCGCTTTCCTGTACTGTAGTGAGAATGTGCACTGCAGAGGTATTTTCCCATCTCACAAAGCTCTTTCTCGTTCATTTTCCTCTTCCTTCATTGTTGTCTTCTCTCTAGGCCTTCTCCAATCAGTGTGCCTTGCTCCCAGGAGTGGATTTCCAGGAGAGCATAAGAGGCAGTCTCAAAGCCTCACTTCTAAGCTGTGAGGGTCTTTATTCACCAGCAACACTTTGCCTGGATTCCCAGTGGACACCTGTCGGCTCTGTTAAGGTTTTCCTGTAATCAAATCTTTTCATACCCTGTCCCTCCTTTGGTTTCTTGCCACGTAAATGCTGGGCACTATGTCTTGCAGAGCATCCTGTTCTACATTTGTATTTGAGATTTTCCCAGCATGCCTTGTCATGTAGTTTGGTTATAAGTATCCATAGGACCTCTCTCTGATTTTTTTGTTTTGTTTTGGGTTTTGTTGTTGTTTTGTTTTTGTTTAGTTTATTGTTATCTGGTGGGGCTTGGTAAAATTTTCAAGTAAGTCGTGAAAGGATTTTTGTTGGTCCCTTTGATAATACCCCAAGACCATGACAACTCCCCTCACTACAATAGGCTATTCTTTAAATGTGTCCTATGAAGAAGGCAAGAACACAAGAGAAGGAACCTATTTCCCCTCTTTACACTGACTTTCAAAGCAACCTTAGAGTTAGATTTTAATGGTGTGTAAGTGATTAGAATAGTTTTCTAAGTGACAAGTCAATTCAATTGTTATCCTATTGTAAATGGGTAACGTGTTCTAGGAACTGGGGACAACTGAGGGAGCTAGCAGTTGACATTATATGGAGGCGTTAATCTAATACTTTACAGTAGGTTCTAGTTTAAAGCTGCTGTGGTATGGCCATGTTTAGGGGAAGTCTGGAGGGTTCTTTGAAGGCGATGGCGTTACTTGTTCATTACTTGTTTTAGATATGAAGTTGTTATACAGAGTGTAGGCCAATAATAAAGATGTAAAGCTAGTCACTTGTACTTAGTAATAGTATATTCATTTACTGACCACAGGACCAATAGTCTACAGATTGAGTTTATAGTGACAAGCAAAGATGAGATTTGCCACTTTCTTCATAAATACAGAAGACATACACAGTGCTGTCCCTTAAGGACACATCCTGTGGGAGAGAAAATTACCTATGAGGGAGCTTAGAGTCTGAAGTGTAGTGTGAGCTGGCTTACATTGGCAAGTGCTCGCTGCCTCTCCCTGGATAGAAGCTGGGAGGTCATGATAAGCACTAAGCAGAAGTGGCTGTGTAACACATGGAATGTGGTAGTTGCACTAGGAAGCTGATTTATTTACTTATTTTGGTTTTTCAAGACACGGTTTCTCTGTGAAACAGCCATGGCTGGCCTGGTTACTTTGTAGACCATGCTGACCTCGAACTCACAGAAATCTGCCTGCCTCTGCCTCCCTGAGGGCAGGGGATTAAAGGCATGGAGGCACCACAGCGCTCAGTTTGGAAGCTAATTTGTAATGAATCATATTTTAGAACTCAGGCAATATGAGGTAATTTCTATTAAGCATACTTTGTCTTTACAATGTCTCAGTAAAATGTCACATTTTAGAGCTCTAATATGACAGAAATATAAACTTACCACGTTTAACAAGTTTTATATTGATTTTAGTTTATTGTGATAAAGTACATCTAAACTAATTTTACTTTTAAAAGATTACAAGTTTCTTGCTATTTGTGGCTGGGTTTTTCTGTTTAACAAGTCTGCTTTGGGCTATAGATATTGGTATATCGATTGAAAAACTATTGGGGCTCAGCTATATAGTAATTTGCTGTATACACATATCTGTACACTAAAACTAAATTTAAAGCTGAAAACTGCTTTAAATTTAATGCTGAGACTTTTTTTACGTGGAAAAGATTATCGTTTCCTGCTTAAATCTGAAGATAGTAAAAAGCGAAGGCGATTCATGGCAGGGAGAAGAACTTGAATTTGGGGCAGTGTTCAAGACTTCAGAGAGGCTGAGTTTCTGTGCCTCTCTCCACAGTGGGCATATCCAGGTATTTTCTGCCGCTCTACTGCTGAAGGAATCTGTGCTCTTTAGCATTAGTCGCTTTTGTATTTATTTTTTATAACAAAGTCTTATAGTGCTGGGTGGCTTGTAACTCATTGTAAACCAGGCTGGCCTTAAATTCTCAGATCCACCTGCTTCTGTCTCTTCAGTGCTGGGAGTAAAGGCGTACACTGTCAGGCCCAGCTAACAGTAGCTGCTTTTAAAAGTATCTTTCTTGGGTGATATTTCACAGACTTTAGAGTTTATCCATTTAGAGCCATAATTCAAAGCATGTCCTATACTACCACGACAGCAATTGCAATTTACAGTATTTTCTTCCCACTCAAAAGAAATTCTGCCCCATAGCAAGTGTGTTCACAAGCCCCTTCCTCTAGTAAGTTCAGACCTAGTAAGTGCTAAAAGTTACTTCTGTCTCCATACATTTGCATATTTTTATTAATGAAATCTTGAATGATAAGATCTTGAGAGCAGCATGCTTTTTTAAAGATCTGTTTATGATGCAGCACTGTTAGGATTTCATCCCTTCTCACTGCTGTGTATTTCATCTGTTATGTGCCTGCATTGTCACTCATTTTTCAGTTGGTGGACATTTGGGTCAGTCCTGCTTGCCAACTTTAGAGCAGTGCTGTCCTCAAGTGCAGGTTTTTTAATGGAAGTTCTGGATTGTGTGTTAATTCTAAACTTAAGTGTTTTAGAGGCCTTTTTGAAGCACATTTCCGAGAAATGCAAGAATATTTTCTATAGTAAGTAGTTACACCATTTTACCTTCCCATAAATGCTGTTTGAGGGTTCCAGTAGCCTTACAGTACAGATGCTTAGGTTTTAGTGTATGTGTAATTCATGTAAACACTCTGTATGTGTTGTGCTTTTCACTTTCTTGGCAATATTATTTGTAGCATAAGCATCTGCTCATTATTTTTTGTGTGCTTGTGTTGATGCCATATCGGTGTCACATTGGAAAAACCCTTGGTTAATCTAGGATCATTAATAATTTTTTAATTTTTAAGAATTTATTTTGCTAATTAAAACAAAATATCTATTTGCTTTAGGGTCTCATGTCTTGGCTCACTTGAGTTCTCTATGTAGTCAAGGATAACCTTGCACCGTTGGTGTTCTGCCTCTACCTCAGAAGTGCGGGGACACTAGACATTAACCACACCTGCCTTTTTTTTTTTTTTTTTTTTCTGCTTTCTTATAAGAATGTTACAGACTTAGGCCTTTGACGCATTTTCAGTTAATTATTGTTTGTGATGTAAAGTAGCCATTTTCTTTTTTTTTTTTTTTTTAAGTGTGAATATATAAGTTGTCCCAGTACAGTGTGTTATGCCTGCCCTTATTATCTCACAGACTTAAGATATTCTACACAAGTCTCCCCACTTCTGATTGCATGTTCTCTGGTGAGACCCTGCCAAAATACCAGCGCAACCCCACCTTCACCAACACACACACACACACACACACACACACACACACACACACACACACACCCCACCACACACACGGTTATGAGGACTAATACAGTCTTAGAGCAGGTTTGGAATTCAAGGAGTTTGAGTCTTCCATATTGGTTCATTTTTTTAAAGATTGTTTCTTGTTCTGTTATTTCCATATGAATTTTAAGATCAGCTTGTCAGTTAGGTATGGAGAGTTCTTACGTTGTCCTCACAGCACACCACTGGAAGTGTCCTTATAAGGCTTGTGTAGAGTACATGAAAGCTTGTGCATTAATGCTCTTGTGCATACAGTAGTATGTCAGTGTTCTGTTGTTGTTCTTAAGATTTGCTTATTTGTTTTGTTTATGAGTGTTTTTGTCTGCATATGTGTATATGTACCTCCAGTGTTCCTGGAGGCCACAAGAGAGCATTTGGTCCCCTGGAACTAGAGTGACAGACTGTTCTGAGCTACCGTGTGGGTTCTGGGAATTGAAGCTGAGTCTCCTGGAAGAGCAGCCAGTATTCTTACACTGCTGAGCCATCTCTTGAGTCCTGTGTGGTTTTTCTCATTAACTGTGGACTGGTAGGCGCTGTGTCTGTTGTAAGGAGACAACTATAAAATGCCACCTAGCCTTCAACATGCGAGTTAACATTTTTCATTTTTCTTAGAAACTGATTGTAGTGTTGAAATAATTTCCCCTAGACAGCTTTTTCAGATGGCAGATTGTATAACACATTCAATATATTGTTTATAGTGCTCAGTCTATAAACATCAGTCCTTATTTTCTGCGCTACTTTTCAACAGCATTGAATAGTAAACTTTTAAATGAATAAGTTCTAAGCTGAAGATTTTTTAAAACTAATGTGAATCTTCTTGTGACATATTGTATAATTACTTTAATGAAAAAACAACCAAGGTGCTAGACTGAGTCACTGATGTGATCTGGTCCTCTACTGCCAGTGCCTCCATACAGCAGAAGTAAGGTCATGAGCTGCTTTCTGACGTATTAGAGTATTGGTTCAATTAATTCCGGCCTTAAAGTCTTTCCAGAGGTAACAACGAACATTTGGTTTATTCCAATATTTCTGATTGACTCTTATTCTGAGGTCTTCCTGTGTGCCTTTACCAACTTTTCCTGAAGTTTGTTCAGTTTCCCCCCTGCAAGTGCTTTTCCGTGTTTTAGCTGTGATTAGAGCGAGGTATTCATTAGTGACGCCTCCTTAAAGGGCACTAAAAAATTAGTCTAGTCTCAGTTGATAATAGCAGAGATGAGAAAATGTACAGGGCAGTTAGCTAAAAGGCAGGGGAGAAATGTCTTCCCTTCTCTGAGAGCTTAAAAATACAACATAACCAATTAGAGTGAGCCTGCTACTAGTTTCTCAGCAGACATGAAAACCTTTGTCTCTTTGGGACCTTTTGCAGTCAGCCTGTTTGTTTAGCTATGGCATTTATCCTCATCAAGGCTATTAAATCAATGAGAACCAAATGGAATTGTTTGAAACTTACTGATTGCATCCATCTTCAACAACTAGTAATTATCCCAGCCTTCTGTTAATTCAATTGGCTTTGCTTACAACCATCAAGGTTGAAGCCAACATTGCCGTGAAGAATGTCAACACTGAGAGGTGCCGTGACAGAGACAGGAGAGAGAGGCCAGAAATGGGTAGGAGGAGAACAGAGAAAGGAGCCAAACCAAGAGGTACAGCTAAAAACACATAAAGGAATATGCCAAGAGGAGAGAAGAGTATGGGTGCGAATCATCGAAGTGATGTCAAGTGGTATGATTTCAGTGCTTAAGTATCCTTAGGTCTGCAACAAATCTTTAAAGAATTGAATTTAACTTGAAGGAAGATGAGCAAGAAAAGGCATTTTAAGCAAGCTGTTTTAAACTTAAGATCAGAACTAACACAGTACACAGCTGTTTGGTGTCACATAATATCTCAGTCATGTTCCTACCCAAAGTGCTGTGCATATGTTAGTTGGTCTTATTTTTATCACAGCTGTATAAACAGGTATTGTTTCCTGAGCCACGGAATAATTTGCCTGTGCTGCTCAGATAACATCTGGGATTACAGTGAAACAATCTTGACGGCTTGGCTGCAGTTGGCTTCAGCACTTCTACTCTCATTCTCAGTATTTGTGTGTTAACATTTCTGCAAAATTTTGTCTTGGCTTGAGAATGTAACATTCTAAAAAGGGAGGGGGAAACTGAACATGGTGGTGCAGTGCTCACCTCTAATGCCATGCCTCTGAAGTAGGAAGCAGGCAGAGCTCTGAGGTCTGGGACAGCCGGAGCTACGTAGTGAACCATGTCTCAGATGAGTGAACGAGCGAATGAATAAATGAATGAATGCCTGAAAACTTTGCCCCCCCTTTCCTTTAGCTGGAGTAATTGGAGAAGATTTCTTGAACCAAGTATTAGAACACTGAAATACTGCCTGTGCCTCTCACCAGTGAACTGAATCTGTTTCTGTTTGATCACAGAAACCAAACTATCTGTACTTTTCTAATAATGCTGTGAATTCTTTGGCTTTAAACCATGTTTCTATGTGCCAGAGAATGTTGACACCTTTCAGACTCAGCCTTGAACATAAACATGGCTGCTAGTAATGCTTATGTTGCCCAAAACCTCAGGAATTCTTCTAAGCCACCCAGAAAAGACAGTCTTCCATACAGGATGCAGTAGAACCTGGTGTGATCAAAGTCAACCTTAAACTTAAGGCCTCAGACGGCTGATAGCAAGAAGGAAAGTTAAATCTGCCTTGGTCTTTTTAATTTGCTTCTCCATCGCTTTCCTCTTGATAGTGTTAGCAGTTGAGGGCTGGCCCAGCTAGAATGTGAGCAAGATCGTGAATGAGAGTATCGGGAAGGAGCGCTCACCTTTGTTGTAGTGAGGACTTCGTGAATTTCCTCCATGTTGATGCCGGGAGGTTTTCAGAGTGGCATCTGGAGTGCTTGGAATTTGATATTGGTACCTTTAGGTATCATTGGCCACATCATGCTCGGCAAACACTGAAATCAGCTACTCAGTGATAAATAATGGCAATTCAGATGAATGATTCAGTCTGTGCTTTAGCTGATTGCAGACTCATTTACTTAAAGCACTCAAGATAATTTGAAATTCTTTAACATTACCATCATAACATTATTTCTGGTTGCTAAAGAGTATTAATCAGCTTTCTGTTACTGTAAAAAGATTTAAGGTTTATGTTTCTGATGCCATTGCTCTGGGATTCTGGCAAAGAAAACACATCCAAGGCACAGCAAACTACTGGTCTCATTGATGAGGGGGAAAAGGCCACAGTCCCTTTGGGCCTTCCCTCCAGTGACCTAAAAGTCGGCTGTGCTACTCTAGGCTTTTAGTACATGAACCTTGAGGGATATTGAACATACAAACTATGTTCAATATGGTAGCACGCCCCTTTAATCCTTCACTGAGAAGTCAGAAGCAGGAGGATGTCTTTTAGAAACCAGCTCAGACTACATAGTGAGACCCTGTCTCAGAAGTTCTGCTACAGAAAGAGAATTTCTCAAAGTCATTTCTACTCTACTTACTCTCATGCTAATGCAGTTAAACTGAAAAGGTCTCCTTTAGATCTGATCTGTAGTCCAATATGAATTTTATCAGTCTCAAGTGTTTTCAGGAGAGGATTCTTTGATCTATCAGATATCTTCTCCTTCTGCTAAAGGCATAAATAAATCTGTTGGTGATAATTTGTGCCTCTTTCCTCATCTCTCTTACGGCACCATTTCTGAATGAATGACCCTCAGGTAACAGACCATTTGCCTTTTGAACAATAGGTACCTGCATCTTAGCATTTAGAAATTACCATTCTATGGGAAACTTTTGTGTATATTTTTTAAGCTTTTTTTAATGTGTATGAGTGCTTTGCCTGCATGTATGCTTGTGCACATGTGTGTGCCTGCTGCCTTCAGTGGTTAGAGGAAAGCATCAGAACCCTGGAACTGTAGTTACAAACGGTTGTGAGCCACAGTGTGGGTGCTGGGAATTGAACTGTGTTCTCTACAAGACTAACAAGTGACTTAAACCACTGAGGCTTCGCCACCTCCTTTGTGCAGATTCTTTAAAAAAATTTGAATTTATAGTTTCTTTGGTTTCTGAGTCAGTAATTACTTGGTTTGTTACTGACCCCAGGAGTAGATAATTGTTGAAATTCATGTGTCTCTCTGTCATAGTCAGTGACTATGTCGTTAATGCTCTCTGTACTTAATACTCCAAGAATTACCTTACTATACTTTGAGGAGTTGGGGGCACTATTTTCCAGATCTCCTTTTAGAAAAGGCTCTGTTATTTTAGTCTTTATTAGGTTTCTCCTTTTAAAAAAAAACTGTAATGAAAATTCTGGGTAACCTATCCATTTTCAGAATTTTCTTTGTGATATACCCCATAGAGTCTTTTGGTGCCCTATAAATAAGATAACATGACTCCTAGACACATTGGGAGCTGATGCTGGATTTAATAAGCACTCAGAAGTAGCGGCTGAGTGGAAAGAAAAGGCCGTGTGCTCTGCTTGGCCTGCTTAACTGTTTTAAAACTATGGCATCACGTTATTTTTTCCTTTACCTGTAATATGTACACACTAATACTAAAGTTTCCTTACTTAACCAAGGTCAAAATCTTTTTCTTTCCCCCTTGTGTTATATTTTCAAAATAAATACAATGAATAATTATTTAAAACCTTGAATATTGCCTGCTCCTATGGTCCTGAGTTATAAGAACTTGTTAGCATCAGTGTTGCTAAATTTAATACACACAGTGTGCCTCATTGCTAAGCTGGGCTAGGGGAGGGGAGAGAGAAATAAGAATGACTTAGATCCGTGCCAGGGATACACAGTTCAAAAGCAAAGCATGTACTTAACCATGTGCAAATCTCTGGGTCCATCCCTGGCACCAAAGAACGCAAAGCTTTTACATCAATCTTACTTTTTACCTCAATCTCAGTGTATATTTTATGCTATAATAATATATTCCTTTTTTTACCTGGCCTATCCCAGGATGTAGAGACTATTCCCAAAATGTATTTGCTTTTAAATGACCATTATTTTTTTAAATCTCTTCTACAGATAATATCACCCACAGCATTGTTTTTGGCTGCAAAAGTGGAAGAACAGGCTCGAAAGCTTGAACATGTTATCAAAGTAGCACACGCTTGTCTTCATCCCCTAGAGCCACTGCTGGATACAAAATGTGATGTATGTAAAAACAGAGGGGTTGTTTTCATTTTCTTTATAAATTTGAAACCAGCAGCTGTCTGTCAGGAATGCTTCATGCATAGTTCATGAGTATGTCTGTCATCCTGAATTGTATAAGGTTTTGAATTGTTCTACTTTGATTCACAGCTATTTTGAAATGTTTGTGAATTCAGTGACTTATCCTCACAGTGCACCTGCAGTGGAAAGGGTAGGTCCCAGGACTTGTTGGTAGGTGTGAACCTGTTAGCAGAGGAAGGAATAGAGAATCTCTCCTTAAGTTCTGTGACATCCTAAAGTAAGAGCTACAAGTGTGGGGCTTTGCAGTTATTTTTCTAGCATCATAGGTAAGGCTTTTAATTGAGAATCTTCATTTGATTTAGCTCAAACTTAAAGTCCTAAGTTTAGCCTCTGATAGAAGATTGATACATTTCAGCATCGATGCTGGTTTTTAAATGAACAGAATATCAGTGTGTACATTAAAAAGCAATTTGTAGTTTTTTAACAGTAATTCTCATAGTTTCTACTAATATAATAAATTCACTTATACTAGTGTGCACATGCTAATGTTTTAAAAACCAGCTCAGTGACATTAAAAATGATTTCACTCTGCTCTTAGTGTGTTCTCAGAAAAATGGGCATGCAACATCTGTGTACATGCATTTAAAGCAGATGTACCAGAGTCTATCTCTGTATGTAGTCTAGGCTAGCCTCAACTCAGTCTTTCTGCCTCTGCCTGCCAATGGTATAAGTACCACGATCACCTTTTTTGTTTTGTTTTTGTTTTTGGAGACAGAGTTTCTCTGTGTAGCCTTCCTGGACTCGCTTTGTAGACTAGGCTGGCCTCAAACTCACAGTTATCCGCCTGCCTCTACCTCCTGAGTGCTGGGATTAAAGGCGTGCGCCACCACGCCCAGCATCCAAGACCACCTTTTATGCAGCATGTTGCTTCCTTCTCACCTGGGTCAGTTGTTAGGGTCTCGAGACTAGGGTGGCAGGAAGATGTCTATGTGCTTTGTTCTCAGAGCTTTGTGAAAAGGAGGCTGGTTCCTGGGTTTTAGGGGAAAGATTCTGTGACAATTTCTATCTTTCTGGTGAATGGATGGTATTCATTGATCTAGGAGACTGAAAGTTTGCCTTTCCTAGGGAAGTTCATTCTAAAGTAACTCACAGACATGCGTTGGTACGTTTCCTCGGACAAGGCAGGTTTGCGTTAAATGCTCTTCATGGCTCAGTGTCTGGAAGCTTGCACTGTGTAGACTGTGGGGCTTTTATTCAGCTGCCTCACACTGTTTCTACTGCTGAATTGGTCCCTTCGGCTTTGTTTACATCTGATTTTTAAATTGGCTCCACTTAGAAGTGTTCCAGGGATGGAATGCTCCATCTGTTGCCTCAGTTTCTTTGCCTCGTATTTGTTTTAGAGGCAGCTATAGTTTTCTATCTTTATAGTTTGCATGTTTGTTTTTTAATATTTTTTGAGACAGGGTCTCTCTGAATAGCCTTGGCTATACTGGAACTCACTCTGTAGACCAGACTAGCCTCAGACTCACAGAGGTCTGCTGGCCTCTGCCGCCCGGGTGCTGGGATTAAAGGTGTGCGCCACCACGCCAACTCTCTTTGACTCCTGTTAGTAAGCAACTGCTGTTCTGTAATCCTCATGAGGTCAAACAGTAACAGTCCAGGACTCTCTTCATGTTGTGTGTATTCTAAATATCTAATATCATTTTTATCTGACAGGCTTATCTTCAGCAGACTCAAGAGCTGGTTTTACTTGAAACCATAATGCTACAAACACTGGGTATGTGCTCATATCATTTTGTGTTCACTAATGCAGTACTCTAAGCAAAAAAAAAATTTTTTTTTTAAGAAAGTTGTTTAAAACTTGGAATGAAATAGTATTGCTTATTCTAAGAAGCCAGTTTTCTGAAATTTCTTTTGGCATAGCTTAGTTGAGTGGTGCCTGTGGCCTCAGTGTGACAGGTTCCACAGTAGCAGCTCTCTTGCACGGTGATGTGAAATGGTCTTTGTACAGAGGTGGTAGTGTGTACAAATATTTTCTGTAATAGAATTTAATAATTGAGGGAGCTTTGCTAACAAGCAGACTGAGACAAAAGAATGGTAGACGGGCATATCTAAAGTTAAGTGTTCCTTAGAGAGGAACTTAGCAAGTGGAGGTCAGATAAATCTGTGCTCCTGGGAGACCAGACTCTAACTACAGGATTCTGACCACCTTTGTAGATGTGGACGATTTCCTTACCAGTTATACTTCCATCCTGCATATATGGAGTAGAGACTGCTTTATATATGTAGCACATTTTTGTTTTTATTTCACTGTTATTCCATTCTAAAATGTTGAATAGAAATATAAGTACAAGCAGGAGCGGTCATACATGCCTTTAATCCTAGCACTAGGAAACAGAGGCAGGCGGCTCTGAGTCTGAGGACAGCCAAGACTATAGAGTGACCCTGTCTTAAAAAAAGAAATATGAATACAGTTATGTGTGTTGGCATATTTTTATTATAAAAGTAGCTTATTTAAAACACATTAAGTTTTATTAAAAGGTTCAAAAATGAAATTGAGTGTATTGTATCTGAGTCTATCTGTCATGTGATTATCTTGAGTATAAAATTTACATGAATTTCTGAAAAGTTACAAAAATTTGTTTAAGATTACTGTGTTACATTATAAAACATACTTATTTTTATGGTACAAAGGCATTACATGGGAGCTGAAGATGAGAGTCAGACAGAACTCTTGACTTTGTGTGCTCCTGAGGTCATGTTCCATCCCTAGTACTACAGACTAGTAGTCACTGCACAGTAGTTTGCCTTACGACACATTCTTACTTACACATGGAGAATGAATGCATAGTATTTAAAGATACATTAGAAAACAGATCTCTTGAAATGTTACTTTGCTAGTTAGTTACAGGAGAGATATAAATAAAATACACTTTTGTGAACCGTGATTACTCATTTGTGTAGACTTTTACTCAGTTTCCTAGATATTAAAAGCAAAAATCCTGCCATATGTAAGAGATGATTTGATATTCACTGACAGCTTTCCAACACTTTTTCTGTTGGATTTTTGAAGATATTAGAAAATGCCTGCCTGTGTAGCCCACTGTCTACATGACTCCCCTAAGGAGATGTAGCTGTACCCCTTTGATTTAACAATAAGACAGAGAGCTGCAGTGTGTAAGATTCTTTGATTCTGCTCTTGGCAGCAGGTATGTTTATGAGAAATGTTTTTACATCTTCTGAAGCAAAGATTTTTAATGTTAAAGAGAGATAATACATAAACTGTGGCCATGATATAATTAGTTGATGATTTTAACATAAGCCCGGGTGAATTAAAATCCTGAATTTTAGATCATACTGTTCTTGTTGTTTAAATAATTTTCTGTTTTCCTATTGAGAAATAAGAAAGTAGTTACCGTTTCTTCTGGAGGGTAATACATGTGTCAGCAATGAGAAGGAAGCTCTAATGTTGGCTTTGGATTTCTCTTGAAACTGAAGAGTGTATTAGACATTTGTGATTTTATGATGAGCCTCATTGCTCAGGCAAGTATTGTAGTGGTAAGTAGTTGGGAAAAAAAGTGCTTTTCATTTCAGGTTTTGAGATCACCATCGAACACCCACACACAGATGTAGTGAAATGCACCCAGTTAGTAAGAGGTGAGTGGTCCCTCAACCATGTGGATAAGTTGATGCTTTCTCTTCTCTAGGATTGGTGTGGATGGGTGTTGTGTATTCTAATCTTTTGCTGGGTTTTATGAACAAGGGCAGATGTCATTTTGAAATAGTGTTCTGTATCTTAGCCATCTACTTCTGTGTTTGTCCAAGTGCATTTGGTTGCTGTTGTATGGTAATGGAGAAAACTACCAAAGCATATCTACTACACCTTACACCTTATGTAAGCAAGAGCCCTTTGTATCTGTGCTATGAGAACCCTTCCCACAGGTTGCCAGCATTGCTTCTCTGGTGCCTATTTGGATTGCTTATGGGCACATCGTAGACTCCGGGGGCCACTCCTGTGCTTTTTTTTTTTTTTTTTTTTTTTTGTCTTTTCGAAAATAAAATTCTGTGGGTTTGGTCTCTTACTTGCAGGATTTTTAAGGTTTATTTTTAAATAAAGTGGGTAAGACTTTTAAAGACCTTGGGATTTTTGGTGGTGGTGGTGGTGGTTTTGTGTGTGTGTGTGTGTGTGTGTGTGTGTGTGTGTGTGTGTGTGTGTGTGTGTTCATCTACATAGCATTTTACTTTGCTAATGGTAACATTGGAAAGCAAGCCTAGAGTCTTGATAACAACATAACCAGCATCCTTGCTAACAAAGTAGAATTCTAAGACTTGAACTTCTTCATCTGAGGATCATACATGGCCAGTGAGTCACTTTGTAAACCACAGTATTTTAATTGCGGTTCCTGTTCTTCACAGTCATACACACACACTTCCCTAGTTACAGTAAGGCACAGAATCAAATAGCAGCTAGTCATACACATTGAGTTAAGAAGCAAAGCTTGTAAGTTGGTATCACAGAAAACTTGAAAGAATGAACTAATCTTTGCAAGGTAGCCAGCCATGTCAAGGGCCTAGTGAAGAAAGACATTAGTATGTGTTTAGCAAAGGTGCATATGTATTGCCTTAGTAAATATGGCTGGATTGTAAACTAACACAGTGAAAACTAGATTTGATTTTTTTTTAATTATTATTTCATGTTGTTCTGTTAAAGTGTGGTGTCTTAAACTTTGAGTACAAAGAGTGTGTGTGTGTCTGTGTGTGTTCCTTTGACTCCACTTTGAGATGGCTGCACTTCCTCCTTTTAAAGATTTTCTTTCATCATTAGTGTCTTTGTTTCCTTTTCTCTGTTACAACTTTGAACTAACAAGAACACTTTCCCTTCATTTTTGTTCATTGAAAAACATGTTACCACAGTTGAGTGGGGTGTTTTTTTTATTATTTTATGGGGAGTTTGTTTGTTTGGTGGTGGTGGGTAGCTACTATTCATGTAAAGCGCTCACATCCCACTCCAGATGAGGCACTTGCTACTTTGCTGCAGAATTGGCTGTTGTCATTTTACCCGGGAACTTTCACTCTGATTTCTCCTTCCCTCCCCACCAGGAAAGAATACCATACTTAAGTCACACTGCCTCCAAGACCTCTGGTGCTCTGACAGTCTTCTTAGCACAGCTCTGCCAGACCCAATCCCTTTTGTTAAACCTTCCCTTGATGATCACATGGGGCAGCAGGGATTACAGGTGCCAAGAGTGAAACTAGGAGGGGAAGGAATCTGGGGGCTAGGGAGGGTGGGGCTGGGGCTGCCAAGCCAGGCGAACAGTGATTTTGAACAGAAGGGGTGGGGGCTTATGAAGTCTCTGGGAAGAATATGGGATAGGAGAAGGGCACGGGAAACTGTTTTAGTGTCTTAAGAAACTAGTTAAAAACTGTTTTTCTGTTGGGGACCAGTGTCCCCTTAGAATATTCATCTTTCTATGTTTTATCACTAATCAGATCTGTAAGTTAAAAATAAATACAGTGGGGCTGGAGAGATAGCTCAGTGGTCTGGAGCACTAACTGCTCCTCCAGAGGCCCTGAGTACAATTCCCAGCAACCACATGGTAGCTCACAACCATCTATAATGAGATCTGATGTGCACTGTATACATAATAAATAAATCTTTTTTTAAAAACATTAAATGTATAAAAAAAAAGTACAGTGGAGCTTCCTATATTCAGTTAATATATAATAATGCAATAAAGAACTAAGATTTGTGCTCTAAAGTTTGGGGTGGGGGTTGTTTTGTTCCATTTGGAAGGAAACATTTAAGTCAGCTTAAATATGATGACAGGGTTAAATTTGGCAGACAACTCTTTGTGTTTTGTATTAGACTTCAAAAATCTTTTCTTCTTTTTTGTTTTTTGTTTTTGTTTTTTTTAAATCCAGGAGAATGCTTTATTTCAACTTTTAGCTGACTAGATGCTTAACTTAGTAACAAGTTTAGCCCTTGTAACTGGCTAGCTAAAAGCAAATCGGCTTGTTTCTCAGATCTATGGGGGATAGCAAGAAACATTTGAGTGAATGTTGTTGAAGATTTTCAGTAGTATAGAAAATGATGGCGCTCTTGTGATATTTGTAAGTAGTAAGTAAAATTTACTTTTTGTGTACAAATCTTTGCTGTTTTATTGTATTGAGAGTTTTGTGGTGTTTACATGTCGAAGCTGATGATACTGTCTTCGTTCTTCTTTCTTTTCTTACAGCAAGCAAGGATTTGGCACAGACATCCTATTTCATGGCTACCAACAGGTTGTTATCCTGACCCTCTTTGTTGCACTGTTGTAGCACACTATAGCTTCCTTTAATGCAGGGCCCCCTCAATGTGTCTCTTGCCCTTGTTGCAACAGGAGACTGGACCATCTACTGTGGTGGTACCTTCCTGGTTGCTTTGCGGTGTATTGTACAAGGGACTTTGGGCACAGAGGGGTTAAATGCACACTGTGAAGTGTAGTGGTGCTTTCTGGTGGCATATTCTCGATTTGTGAGTGCATAAGTCTAAACTTGGTAGCCTGAATAGCAGCTAAAGATTACACAGAGCTAAACTTAACCTAGAAACTTGGTAAGTATAAAGCTATTTCTAGTTTACAATTATAGTTAAATGACTTTTTTTTTCACATTGATCCAGTCTTAAAATAATTGTTAAAGTTTAAGTAAAATTTATGTAATTTTGGGCTTGTTCCAGATGATATTCCAAATAGTAAATTAGAAGTAGTCAATTATCAGTGCCTAGGTTTGCAGAGATAGTCTTTATTTTAAAAGTCCTGTTTTTCCATTTATGTAAAGTAAAAATGTAGTGTTTGTTTATAGCTATTCAGTAAATGTTTCATCTGTTCTAAACTAGAAGAATAGTTTGTAGGAGGTTCTAAAATGAATGTACAATTCTGTTTGGGGTTGATATGAAAATGCAAAGTTTCTTAAGTTTGGGCGCTGTGGAAATAGGAACCAAACTAGCTTTTTGGATTATCCAAACTTTGGTTAATCAGCTGGGTATTATAGCATGCCTGTTGTCCCAGCACTGGAAGGTAGAGACAGGAAGATCAGAATTTCAGTTTGAGGCCAATCTGGGCTATATAAAACCCTGTCTCAAAAAACTTTATTAGAAAAGCTAGCCTGTGAAATGTCACATGCCCAATTTTTGGTACGTGATAAGAAATAGTATTTATGAGTATTGAGCTATTTTGAGCCTTGAAATTTTTTGGCATAAGGTAAGTTCTCCTTGAGGCTCTGCTGGACACAGAAATAAATACATAAACGAAGACTGAAAACTCCAATTTACTAAGAAGGTTTTTTGGTTTGGGGAATTTGTTTGGGGGTGTTTTGGTCCGTTAAGCCACATCTTGATTGTGACATTGAAATTGCTTTGTTTTATATAAAGTTTTTACATTTTTGCCATAATGTTTTAAAAAAAAAAAAAACCAAGAGTACCACTAAAACAGTTTAAAAGGTTATGTTTTGTATATGGTGATTATTGTAAATATACTCTCTCCTTTATATAATACTTTGCTAGGTTTTAAAACAATTTATTAGTATTAATTATGTAAATAAATTCATATACAGTGGAGGAGTGAAAATGAGGGAAGTGTTTCATGATAAAGACTTTTATTATAATTTTCAGTAATGTTAGCTCTTAATTTAATAGAATATTATTATGTAAAGAAAAACATTTCTGATTTTATGTTTGCTTTTTGTCTTACTGGCAAATATTTTTCTTTGTTTTACATATTTTGAATTTCTGTGGTCCTCCACTTTTAAATCTGCTCTACACCAGTTTGCATCTTACGACCTTCTGTCTTCAGTACAAACCCACAGTGATAGCATGTGTGTGCATTCATTTGGCTTGCAAATGGTCCAATTGGGAGATCCCTGTGTCAACAGATGGAAAGCACTGGTGGGAGTATGTGGACCCTACAGTTACCCTGGAACTGCTAGATGGTAAGCATCACTCCTTCCTTTGTGGAAAGTATACAGTGGCCAGCTGTGGTCAGTCCATGCGTATACCATAGCCTTGTGGGTTGCAGGCCATACTTCCCTAACTGGCTAGGGTTAGCCGGCCCCACTTGTAAATCATATTTTAAAACAAACAAAAACTCCTTTTTATTCTAACCGGAGGTTGGAAATATATGTACTATATATTATACACAGACATATTTGTGCTACTGGCACTTAACATGCTGTTTTTAAATGGTTACGGTTTTTTTTGTTTGGTTATTGTTGTTGTTTACCCCATTTATTTGGAGGAAAGCAAATCTAAAAAACCACTTAGGGCCTTCTCATTTGCTCCCTTTGTCCTATACCTTGAAAAATCAGGGTACTATATCACTGTCTCACCTTAGCACATTATAACTTATCTGCCTTTTAGGTCCCATGTACAGTTACTTTATTGTGCTTGTTATTATTGACATAAGAGCCACCTGTATTTTCCTTCATTTCTATTCTGCATAGGTTCATTATTGATTTGGAAGTTGAAACTCATTAGGACAGTAGCCTGGTTTCTGTTGTGATTTGTTATCTTGACGTGGTTGCTACTACTACTACTATTATTACTTCCTGAGTCCACTCATTTAGTAACTAACTGGTCCCCAAGCATCGGCCTAGTTATAAAGTTCTCTGCATGTGAGTGTGAGTGTGTACACAGTAGTGATTTATCTCTCATTCTTCTGAAGTTAGCTCTAAGGGAGAAAGGCCTCAGTAGGGAGTGCTGGCAGAAATCCAAACCCCTAGGAGGTGCAGCCAGAAAAGTCATTTTTAAAGCTATAATCCCAGGCCAGCCTAGGCTACTTAGTCCCTCTGTTTTAGACCTCTATAATGCATGTCTTTATTTACATTAATGGATTATTACAAAATTTGACAAAATAGGACGCTTGAGAAAGAAAGAAGAAAGTTTGTGTTTTTGCTTGTGTGCAGATGAAATTTGAGGCAGGACACCTTCATCCTCACTGGACCCAAAAGTATCTGAGTATTTGCTACATCTGCTGGAATATGGTGAAAAGTTGTTTCCAAAAGAGGAAATGGAGGCCTCAGCATTAGATTTTATTTTATCCAGACTTGTCTCAACAAGTGAGACAAACAGGAAACAATCTTGAAATTACTGAGGAAGTTCATCTAAAACTCATGGCTGGTTTAGATTTTCATTGATGGGTGGTTTTTAGCACAATTTTTGCTGACTGATCTTGGTGGTGGTGGTGGTGGTACAATCATCATTGTCTGGAGCGCTGAACATTGAACCCAGTGTCATAAGTGCTAGGCAAGTACTCTACCACAGAGCTGCACCCCATCACCTCACAGGCTGAGTTTGGTTTGTTGTCATGCTTGTGATGACATTTAGATAGCTCTGTATCTAGTGATACTGAAATAATTTTTGTATGTTCTGCACTGAGACATTCTCTGTTATCTTACTTGTTTCTGAGTCTTAACATTTGCCTAGGCTAGGTGACAGGAAAGCCTGCTATTTGCACCAAAAATCAGTCAATGTGCAGTCTCTGTAATTGGTCCCATTGTGTCAGATTGACTTGACATGGTTAATACAGATGATACTCTGGCTCACTTGACATGTTTGCCAATGATTATTAATAATGAATTTTGGGTGATAAAAATTATAATTTAACATATCAAACTTAAGATAATAGATAAAATTCTGACCAGAGTAATTTGCTGGTATAGCATTAATTGCTGGGCAGTGTAAGTGTGGGTGGAGTTTCCTTTATTTAAGATTTTTCAAGACAAGGTTTCTCTGTGTAGCCATGGCTGTCCTAGAATTTGCTCTGTAGACCAGGCTAGCCCCAAACTAAGAGATCTGTCTGCCTCTGCCTTCTGAATGTCTTTTTCCTCTTTTTTTTTTTAAACATTTAGCCTTGAAATAATTTTAAGCTTAAAGAAATTTCTAAAATACTTACAGAATCCTTATGATATCTTTACCTAATTTCTGTTGTTGACACCTTAAATAATACTTAATTAAGATTAGGAAAATAAGCCCACATGGAGGAGCACACCTATTATCCCAGGACTCAGGAAAGCAGAAGCGGGCACATCTCAGAGATCAAGGCCAACCTGGTCTACGAAGTGAGTTCAGAACAGCTAAGGCTGTCTCGAAAAAAACAACAATAAAACAATAAAAGGGGTGAATATAGAGATACGAAGGGATGATAGGTGAACTCTTAGGACCTTTCTCACTTGAGAGAAGTTCACATCGTAAAGGCATTGTCTAAGCTTTAAATTTATATTTTATTTTTAGAGCTAACACATGAATTTCTACAAATATTGGAGAAAACGCCTAGTAGGTTGAAGAGGATTCGAAACTGGAGGGTAAGAGAATTGACAGGATTTAATTAATAAAATATCAATTTGTCAGTCATCTAGCAAACTCTTTGAAGTGGAAGTATTAACCAGTACTGTACTTTGCACCATTTCTCTCACACATAGGCTCAGCTCCTGTGCCCAATGGACTTCTTTTTTTCTTTTCTTTTTTACTCTTTCTATTTTTTAATTCTCAGTCATGATGGGGAAATTTCCTTACAAGGGAATTTCAAGTGAGGCTAAAGCCTATACAAGTTACATCTCAAGTCCCGGGTTAGGGTGTAACTATCTAACTCTCAAGCCTTAGCGCCTTCTGTTGTGTTCCATTACTGCCATAGAACATTGGGTTCAGGTAGTTTTGTTCCCATGTACTTCTATAGAATTTTGCAAGCAAAGAAATGTGTGTTAAATGCCTTTGCTGTCATTGCTTCTTCTGTTTCTCATTTAACTAGGCTATGGCTAAGAAACCAAAAGTAGATGGTCAAGTATCAGAGACCCCACTGCTTGGTTCATCTTTGGTCCAGAATTCCATTTTAGTAGATAGTGTCACTGGTGCACCTGCCAATCCCAGTTTCCAGAAACCATCAACATCAGCATTCCCCGCTCCAGTACCTCTAAATTCAGCAAATACTTCTGTTCAAGATAACCGTGCATCTGATAACGTACCAGTGCTAGCAGCAGGAATGCCCAGCACCTCGTACAGTTTGTCGTCACACCAAGAATGGCCACAGCATCCAGATTCAGCCAGGACAGACCCAGTGTACACACAGAAACAGGAGGCCACTATCTCTGGGAGCCAATACATCAGTTTCCAGCAGGGACCTTCAATGACACTGCATTCAGGATTACATCACAGGCCGGACAAAATTGCTGATCATTCATCAGCTAAGCAAGAATATCCTCACAAAGCTGGAAGCAGTAAGCACCATGGGCCCATACCTGCTACTCCTGGAGTGGTTCCTCAGAAAATGTCTTTAGACAAGTACAGAGAAAAGCGGAAGCTGGAAACGCTTGACCTGGACACAAGGGATCATTATATAACTGCCCATGCAGAACAGCAGCACAGACACGGGCCAGCTCAGGCAGTTGCAGGCAGCTCTGTCACTTCTCCCATTAAAATGAAACTTCCTCTCGCCAACTCTGATAAACCAGAAAAACACTTGGCAGAGAAAAAGGAGAGGAGTGGATCGCTGAAGCTACGGATTCCCATCCCACCCCCCGATAAAGGCCCCAGTAAAGAGGAGCTGAAGATGAAGATCAAAGTGTCATCCTCTGAAAGACACAGCTCTTCTGACGAAGGCAGTGGGAAAAGCAAGCACTCGAGCCCACATATCGGCAGAGACCACAAGGAGAAGCACAGGGAACACCCTGCCAACCGCCACCACAGCAGCCACAAGCATTTGCACATGCACAGCACAGTCAGCAAGCATGCTGCTGACGGAATGCCACCCACTGTGCTGAGGAGTCCTGTGGGCCTGGCCCCAGAAGGCAGCTCCTCCGCCTCCAGTGCAAGGAAGAAGCTGCATATCAACGATGCCTCCCACAACCACCACTCCAAAATGAGCAAAAGTTCCAAAAGTGCAGGTAGTTCATCTAGTTCTTCCTCTGTTAAGCAGTATCTGTCCTCTCACAGCTCTGTTTTTAACCATCCCTTACCCCCTCCTCCCCCTGTCACATACCAGGTGGGCTACGGACATCTCAGCACCCTCGTGAAACTGGACAAGAAACCAGTGGAGCCCCACGGTCCTGAGGCCAATCACGAGTACAGTACAAGCAGCCAGCATATGGACTACAAAGACACATTCGACATGCTGGACTCGCTGCTAAGTGCCCAAGGAATGAATATGTAATCATTTGTCTAGGTCAACTTTTCCTTTCCTTTTTAATTTAAAAATGGTCGCAATGGAAAACTCCCTCCTGGTCCAGCAGTGGTGCCACTGCTTCCGTATTTGTAAGTGCTGCTGTGTTCTTCATTCTGAAAGAAGAGATGATGGTAAACAAGTCTGTCTCCACATACGCTAGTGTTACCAGGACTGTAAACGCATGGAAGATGCAGCTAAGAACATTAGGATGAATGGCTGGCTGCTGCTAGGAACCTAAGCTGCCTCAAGCTTCTGTTATTTATGATTTGAATACTATAGCTGGGTTTTTGTTGTTATTGCTTGGCTTTGAATGAATGTCAAATGTTTTCTTTTGTGTATTTATACTTGTATGTATGGTTTGCATGTCTCAGTGATAAAGGGATAAAACAGTATACTGACAACTGTTTACAAGAAAGTGGAGAAAAATGTACATACATTTTTGTATGTTTAGCTATTACCATAAATACTCAGGATTGGAGCTGCTTGTAAGTATAACAATATACAGAATAACTTTATTTTCTCTTGTCAGAGTCCATCACTAATTAAAACACAAGTGGCACTTTTTATGTTAACCTTAAACTCTAGGCCTTACTGGAAGCCGCTGAGGGGACACTTCACTACTAGACGGGGATGCGGTGCCACAGGTGGTTCTTAACACTGGGAAACACTCAGTTTGCCTTCAGAGGTTCCGACCAGATTGGCTGTAGAATCAGCCCCTGATTTCTGAAGGCTGGAAGAGGAAAAAATAATAAAGTTTACATACTCTTGATGTGAAGTGCATTTAAATGTATGTTGGCTTGTTGCAGTGCTATAGAAGAGCAGTTAATAATGGGGATGAGGATGACTGTGACTTAACTCACAGGAGCTCCCAGTGAAGAATTGGTCCATTTCTTCAAGAACTTTGACACTATGGAGTCTAACAGTGAACAGGGATCACTTTTCCTTTAGCATTTGCAGTGACACCATAATCTTGAATCTACTCTTCCCATGGGGATAGAAGGGTGTGTGTGAGAGTGAGAGAGAGAGAGAGAGAGAGAGAGAGAGAGAGAGAGAGAGACCCCATATTTCTTTTTCAGGTAAATGCAGTCTTCCTTATAAAAATGAAATTAAACCTATGCTCTCTTGATTCTTTTATATTCTAACAATAAATAAAAAGAAAAGTTGCTGACTGTGCATTGTACCTGTATTTATAGTTTATGGTCATTATCAGGAAAATGTAAGGAAAAGGGCCAGCCTCAGGCCAGCCGCTGCTGGAGGGTTAACATTCATTTGCACGTCTTAGTAGGTTCTCGTTGAGGTAAAGCTTGCGCTGTCACCTGACGCCTGGTCAGGGGATAGACTAACTTGTCTAAATTTTGGTGTAAGCACCAATAGTAATGGCTCTTGTCTGTTACCTAATCTTGAATTTATTTCTGTGGTAAGTCTTAGCTGTTGGGTCTCTTAAGATGGGTCAGATTCAACTTGTATTGAATCACAAGTTTTCCTCTGTATATGAACTGTTTTGTTATAAAGCCACTGATCTGTGCACAATTGTAACTTTATTCAAGTATGTTGTTGTTGTAAATATTAGAGTTGAGCCTTGTACTCTACTTTTATTTAGCAATTACCTAATTTGTCAGTAGCTGTTTGTTTGTTTGTTTGTTTTTTAAAGAAAAATTGTTGGTTATTTTGTCAATATTATTTGAACCTGGGATTCCAGGAGCTTCTTTGTGGGTACTCAGCCTAATAGGTTAGTCCTCACTCTGGTCTTGTCTTGCATCAGTGATCTTTGTTACCTATGTGATTTATGTTGCTATGTGGTATACTATTGTATCATAAACATGGCGATTCTGATGCAGTTACAGTTTTACTGTGGTACATATCCAAGAACTAGCATAGAATTTAAACAGAGTACAAGCTGAGGGAGGGAAGGGTTTTGTTGGTGGTGATTTAGATGTGAAACCTCAACAGAGCATCATGTGAACTGACATGGGGTGGTCGTGCTACTGTATCATTGGGAGTGATGCCAGGAATTTTAATCAGCTTTTGTAAGAGTATCCAGAGACGTAGCGAATTTATTTTCAGTATGACATAGAAAACAATGTGAATATTTAAGGTCTGGGACTATAGTTAAACTTCACTTAAGGGTTTTCAGAAATGTGTTGTTTTCTGTTTTTGTTTTTTTGTTTGTTTTAGATATGGGAATAAAGGTAATTTTGTTGAATCTTTATTGGTGCTAATGACGGACAGTTAAACAGATAGTGTATATGCTGTGGATCAGTACACTTAGTACTTCCAGAATTGACTTTGAAATGCTATGTATTCACTTTTCACTCTGTAAATGTAATTCTTTACAATGACTATTTATTAAAAGGCAGTCAGTTGTGATTTTTACAGGATTGTGTGAACTATTCAAACTCTTTCAACTTCTGAACAAGATGCTAAAACCACAATGGGGGAAGTGCGTGAATCCTCTTATATTTCCTTTCCTCTACGGAAAACCATCATAATTCATATCACCATGATTTGCTTGAGCGACCTTGTGTGTGCATAAAATAGTCCATCTGCATGGTCCCATCAGACTCTACCAAAGAAAAAAGACTCAATAAATGGACATTCTGTTGTGAGTCTTGTAAGTAGCCATAAATAACCAAAATAGTATCAAACTTAGGTGTGAGATTTCACATGTGCAAAGTACTGTTAAGGTGATAGATTTTTAATGAGTTTTTTTAATACTTGAAAATATTAAAAAACATTACATTGTCCTGTAAAAGAGTGATTCATTCTAAGGTGTGTTTCCCTAGGTTTTCGACCTTTCTGCAAAAGCACATTGTAATCAGAGGCTTCCTGTCTACCTCTCGCTAATTTTCCAAAATCAAGATGTGCTTCCTAAATATTTGCCTTAGCTACTAACATATGCTGTTTTCAGAACCAAAGCAAAGGAGCGCTTGTTTGTGGAAGCCTTCGAGGCCTGCATTACAATTCAGTGCCAGTGCCCACTGCTGGGTAAGGCCCTGCGTGTCTCCTAGGAGCACATAGTAGCAGCGAAGGCGGTGGTGACGGTCCTGGGTACATGTTAAAGTCTTTCCTGGTACTAGAATACTCAGCCTTTTAAGATGTCTTCCATGGTGCTGGGTGTTTTCTTCAGGAATGTCATGAGCTCACACCTGTGCCAACAGATAGTAATTACACAGACCTCCCAAACTTTTGGACCTATCGGTCCCCTTTGAACTAAAAATAGGACTAGTTAGGATTTACTCTAAAGAGCCAGTTTGAAATGTTTTTATTAGTTACCAAATACCTTGCCTTAAGAGGTTTCAAGAAAGCGTATTTTCTTAAAATTTAAATTCTGATTTTATTCCAAAGCCAGCCTGAAGAATATGCCACTGCCTGTATATGCGTGGGTAGAACATGGTGTGTTGATAACTTAGGTTCCTGCATTATGGAGATGGTTTATTTAGATCTTGGAAAGAGCAAACTTTCCGGTTTGGGATTTTTGAGACTTGGTCTTGTGCTGTATAAGAAGAAATTGGGCTGGCTTTAAATTAGTCCGTTCTCCTCCACCACCCATGCTTGGATCAGCGCTTCCAAGTTATTCCCAGTCTTACTTAAGCAAAAAAGTACTTGAAAAGTTGACTCAATTTGCCAGAATATTCCGAGGATATTTTGCTGAGATAAGTGTAGAAGCTTTTTGTACCTAGAAACCTTTGACTTGGTATTTCTCTTGATTCAGCAGTTTCCTCCTCAGGCACAGTAGGGATCCACTCACCCTGTTTTCACAGGGGAGGAATCAGCAAAGCCTCTGCTGGGAGACCATGAGTTGATTGGGTTAAATTCTGTGCCTGTTGGCTTAAGGTAGGCAGGTTGAAACATCAGCACCGGCAAAAGGCAGAGTGCGTTCCTGTTTTTCCGCAGTGCTCGGTGTTGGTGCTCAAGTGTGTGTTTAGAATGCAGGCCTGTCTGTAGGACAGGTCAACAGATAGTTGCAAGGCAACTTTGGCCTAGATGGAAGCCAAGCCAGATGCTTGTTGGAAACATCTGTCTTAGTGGTATTACATTCTGTGAATATGTTCCTTTATTCCAGTTTTGGATTTTACCCAGCCCCCTTTCCTGCTCTGTAATTCACTATCTCTCCTGCCTGGCATATTTTAGAGGTGTGCTGACATGCCCACGACTGCATGGGTAGGAGCAGTTCTGTTCACATAAAGCCGACTTCATTTATTCACTGCAATTCGGTAATCTCAAAATCAATCATATGAACTCTGTAGTTTGCTTTTGTTTCTGAGTTTTGAGAGGAAGCCTCACATAAAATTCTCCAACTGACAAGTCCATGTAGTAGTTTGTGTAACTTGATTGGCCTGGTAGTGCGTAGCTTTCCTTGGTCGGGAAGACTTCCCTGGAGTACCAATTTGTTACGAACGGTGGAATTGGAACGTTCAGAACCCTTGTGGATAATTGAATGGAACAAGATAATGTGTATATCGGCATGAATTAGCCATTGAATTTCAGCTTCTCGTTACATAAGGAATTATTAATAAAGTTTGTTTCTTGACAACCAAATCCAAGGCTGTAACATGTCTTAAGTTAATGTAAATCCAAAATAACGGTTCCTGGGAAAATGGGAAGTCGGCCTAGGACAGTTTGACTGGAGTCTGTGCTCTCCTTCATAGTTTAACCTCAAACTGACAATCACCACACAAACAGGACTGGATATTATGCTTTTGTTTTTAATTAACCCTGTAGCCTGAGTTGGCTGGCCACAAACTCACTATGTAGCTGAAACTGGCCTTGAGCTCATACCCACATTTCTCAAGTGCTGGGATTACAGACATGCACCACTGCATCGCCCTTACTCTACCTTTTAAACATCTTAGTTGCTCTGAGCTACTTCCTCTCGACTTTTCCAATGTTCTCCATTTGAAAGAGAATGAAAGCTGTTCATAATTTTAATGAAGTAGAATTAGAAAGTTTGGGGCTGGAGAGATGGTTACGAGCATTGTCTGCTCTTCCAGAGGTCCTGAGTTCAATTCCCAGTGCCCACACAGTGGCTTACAACAGTCTGTACTAGAATCTGCTGCCCACTTCTGAGATGCAAGTGGACATGCAGATAGAGCACTCCTTTACATAAAATAAATATATAAATCTTAAAAGGTGGGCGTATTGGTGCATGCCTTTAATCTCAGAATTTGGGAGGCAGAGGCAGGTGGATTACTGTGACTTTGAGGCCAGCTTGGTCTATAAAGCGAGTCCAGGACAGCCAAGGCTAACACAGAGAAGCCCTATCTTGAGAAAACAAAAAATTAAAACTTAAATTCATTTCCTCTAACCTCTACATGTACTCTTTAGCATGGACATGCACACATAAGCATGCAATGATAATATTTAATTGCACTGGGCCCATTGTCTGTGTCAGAAAACTCAGTGCTGGGGAGTATCACCAACCAGCTAGTCTAGCCTGCTTATTGAGTCCCAAAAATCAGGCAAATGGGGCTGGAGAGATAGCTCAGTGGTTAAGAGCACTGGCTGTTCTTCCAGAGATCCTGAGTTCAATTCCCAGCAACTACATGGTGGCTCATAACCATCTATAATGAGATCTGGTGCCCTCTTAGGGCTGACAGGCACACATGGAGACAACATTGTATACATAATAAGTACATCTTTTAAAAAAAAATAATCAGGCAGATGGCAACTACGGGATATCAGCCAAAGTTGCCCTATCTGCATAGCTACCTGCAGCCCCATAGAAAAGTGCCTGAGAGCTAATGGTCTTTATTTGATCTTGGCCATAGAGTTGACAAAATTAAACATATTACCAGATATGTAGTCCCAGAACTCAAGAGGCAGAGGCAGGTGACTACGTTGAGTTCAACATCGGCCAGAGCTACAGAGAAATGCTGTCCTGAAAAAACTCAATAATGAAGTAAGGGTCTTTTTTGTATGATTGTCTGAAAATGGCAACAGTTGGGTCTAGTGAAAAGGGCAAAGGCCAGGCAAGACATTGTTAAGTGGGGAATGGACAGCTTTTCACACCATTAAAGGACACAATATAATTGATACTATTTCAAAACTGAATCCGTGGAAGAAGGTATGAGGGGGCCAGAGTTCCAACTTTTATAAGATTGGGTAGAAATCTTATTCCTACATATTAGTTGTGTAGCCTTGAAATGGGTGTGTGTGTGCGCGCACGTGCATGCGCACCTGTGCCTATATATGTGGCATTGGGTGCCTTAGTCATTGCTGTATAATTTGAGACAAGCTCAGAGCTCAGAGCTCAGTCATTGGTTGTACTGACCGGCCAGTCAGTGATCCCCTAGGATCCCTCTTGCCCTGCCTCAGCACGGGGGGTGAGAGTGCATGCCACCTTGCCCTGCCTCAGCACGGGGGTGAGAGTGCATGCCACCTTGCCCTGCCTCAGCACGGGGGTGAGAGTGCATGCCACCTTGCCCTGCTTCAGCACGGGGGTGAGAGTGCATGCCACCTTGCTGTGTCTCAGCCAGGGGTGAGAGTGCATGCCACCTTGCTGTGTCTCAAACAGGGGTGAGAGTGCATGCCACCTTGCTGTGTCTCAAACAGGGGTGAGAGTGCATGCCACCTTGCCCTGCCTCAGCACGGGGGTGAGAGTGCATGCCACCTTGCTGTGTCTCAGCCAGGGGTGAGAGTGCATGCCACCTTGCTGTGTCTCAGCCAGGGGTGAGAGTGCATGCCACCTTGCCCTGCCTCAGCACGGGGGTGAGAGTGCATGCCACCTTGCTGTGTCTCAAACAGGGGTGAGAGTGCATGCCACCTTGCTGTGTCTCAAACAGGGGTGAGAGTGCATGCCACCTGCCCTGCCTCAGCACGGGGGTGAGAGTGCATGCCACCTTGCCCTGCCTCAGCACGGGGGTGAGAGTGCATGCCACCTTGCCCTGCCTCAGCACGGGGTGAGAGTGCATGCCACCTTGCCTGGCTTTTTTATCTGGGTGCTGGCTATCCAAATTCTTCATGCTTGCATAGCAAGCACCTTGCCCATTGGAGCCTTTTCCCCAGCCCTACCAAACTCTGCTGAGGGTTTTTCATCTGAAACTGTCCAATATTCTACATCAACAGATGTGGGCTATACTTATTAGCCAATTCATTTTGCTGTAGTCTTCTTGCACCCCACCCCTTCCCCAGTGTTTTAACAGGCTTGAACAGAACTAATTAGTTACTGCAAAATTCAAACTTCCAGATTTAAATGAATTCTGGAAATCCAACTTTTGCAAAATTACTTTTCTATTGTTTGGTTTGTTTGGTTTTGGTTTTTTGTTTTTTGTTTTTTGTGTTTTTTGTTTTTTGCTTTTTGAGCAGGGTTTCTCTGTGTAGCCTCGGCTGTCCTGGACTCACTTTGTAGACCAGGCTGGCTTTGAACTCACAGTGATCCGCCTGCCTCTACCTCCCAAGTACTGGGATTAAAGAAGTGCATCACCACACCAACTGAAAGTACAGTTTTTTAGCAATAGTTGTAAAGTTTAGTAGACAAAACATCAAAAATAGCCTACCAATGTAAAAGGGCTTATAATCTTGACAACTTTTCACAGTGTTTAGAAATGAAAAGACTTGAGTCAGATGGTAGTGACACATGCACACAGGAGGCAGAGGCAGGTGGCTCTCTCCTAAGTTTGAGGCCAGTATGGTCTACAGAGCAAGTTCCAGGACAGCCAGGGCCACACAGAGAAACCCGCCCCCCCTCCCAAAAAAAAAAAAAAGCCAATAGTGGAATAACCGCAGTGCAGATGACGTCAAGCAAAGTAACCAAAAGACCTGTAACAAGCTTACATGCTGTGCTGACTGTCCCCGGAGCAGATCTAGGTTCTGTGCCCCCAGCTCAGCTACTTCTCCCTGCGAGTGTGAACTGACTCACTGAAGGAACTTGTCAAATCAGGTGACTAGGAAACCATCGGGAAAGCAGCCTGAAGTTTATGACCACACCTTAAATTGATAAAGTATTTGAGCATTTTTTTAAAAAACAGTCTAAGACCATTAGGAGTTTGAAAGAGAACCAGCCGGGCAGGGAAACAGTAGACCTCAGCAGCTACGGGGAGGAGGGAGACAGGGAAAGAGAAAGTCATGCCTTTACAGTTGGGTGTGGGGTGGGCAAGCAGCTGTCGTCACAGGAGTCTCTACTGCTGTCATAAAACACCGTGACAACAGCAACTTAAGAAGAAGGGGTTTCTTTCTGCTTATAGTGCTGTGTCACAGTCCTTCACCGAGGGAAGTCAGGAACACAAGGAGGGCAGGAACCTGGAGGCAGTTGATGCACAGGCCGTAGAGGAGCTCCGCTATCTTCCTTGCTCAGCCTGCTTTCATATAGCACCTTGGACCACCACTCCTGGGGTGGCACCACCCACAATCAGAGGGACCCTCCCACGTCCATCACTAAGAAAACACCTTACAGACTGGCCTACACACCAGTCTTGAGGCATTTTCTCAGTTGAGATTCTTCCTCAGATGATTCTAGTTTGTATCAGATTGACATCAATCTAGCCAGTCCGGAGGGGGGCGGGGGTAGTACAGGGGAGCATCTTCAGAGAAACAGCGAGAAAGCATCGGGTGTATTAACAAGAATACAAGCTGGGCGGTGGTGGTACAGCCTTTAATCCCAGCTCTCATGAGGCAGAGGCGGGTAAATCTCTTGAGTTCAAAGCCAGCCTGGTCCACAGAGCAAGTTCCTAGTTAGGACAGCCAGGGCTACACAGAGAAGCCCTGTCTCAACAAAACAAACAAAACAAGCAGAAGAAAATTTGGTGAGTTTTTTTTTTAACACTGATTTTTTTTTTTTACCTATGTAAAAGTGCTTTTTAGTTCTGAGCCATCTCTCGAGCCTAAAAGTTACATTAAAAAACAAAAACAAAAACAAAACTAGAACTCTGAAAAGCAGGCAGGCTGAGCAGTGAAGCTCTGTAGCCAGCTCCCCAGCTGCGTGAAGATTTCTGCTTTCAGGGGCAGAAAGAATATACGGCCTGCAGCTCCTCTTGTTTTGTGTCCAGGGGTCCTGGATTCTAAGGTTATCGTGAGATTCAGCGCGCGCGCGCGCGCGCGCACACACACACACACACACACACACACACACACATTTCTGCCAGGTGGTTAGTTACACCTTCACAGCAGTCCCTGAGGTTTCTCACCCTCTCCTCCCCACTTCATCTAGATTTTTTTTGGGGGGGGGGAGGGGCAAGAATTAAGCCATGCTTGGCTGAGGAGATAACTCCATGCTTAAAGATCTCGGTGCACGAGCTTGAGGACCTGAATTCAGTCCCTGACGCCTGTGCTGAAAATCGCTGGGGAGGACCTGGAAGGGCGGCTCAGCACATAGCTGCTCTTGCAAAGGATCTGGGTGCAGTTCCGGCTACCCACGTCAGTCGCGTGGCTCACAACTACCTGGGACTCCAGTTTCGAGGCATCTGATGTCACTTCGCCTCTATGGACACCTGCACTCACATGGTATGCATATATACACACTCAGACACACATAAAAAGAAATCTTTTTTAAGAAAATCACTAGAAAGGTGGAGACAGGAGGGTCCCTGGGGCTTGCTGGCCAGCCAGCTTAGCCAATGGGTGAGCTCCAGGTTCAGTGAAGAGACTCTGTCTCAAAAAGTAAAGTGAGGGCTGGAGAGATGGCTCAGTGGTTAAGAGCACCACCTGCTCTTCCAAAGGTCCTGAGTTCAATCCCCAGGAACCACATGGTGGTTCACAACCATCTATAATGTGATCTAATGCCCTCTTCTGGTGTGCAGGTGTACATGAAGGCAGAGCACTGTGTACATAATAATAAATAAATAAATAAATTTTTTTAAGTAAAGTGGACAACAGAGGAAGAAGCCAGATGTCAACCTCTGATTTACACATGTGCACACAAATAAGCACACACACAAAGAAACCACTATATCATCAGGCAAAATATGTGTGCTATTTATTTTAAACTATTAAACTAAGCTGGATGTGGTAGCGCACATCTTTAATCCCAACACTCTGAGATAGAGAGGCAGGCAGATCTCTGTGAGTTCGAGGCCAGCCTGGTCTATATAGTTCCAGGACAGCCAGGGCCATGTAGCGAGACTCTGTGTCAAAAAACTTAATAGAAGTCTTGGGAGGCAGAGGCAGGCAGATCGCTGTGAGTTCGAGGCCAGTCTGGTCTATAAAGTGAGTCCAGGACAGCCAAGGCTACACAGAAAAACCCTATCTCAAAAAACTTTTTAAAAAAATTAATAGAAGTATATAAAATAGAGATTTGGGGCAATCAAAACTGTAAACACTGGAATGGGGCTTTGGGTATTTTTTTTAATATTTTGAAATTTTTCTTCTCATGCACATAAGACAGTCAGGCCTGAAATTTAAGGTCAGTATGTAACTAAAACTTTCCAATAGTGCTGCGGGATCTGGCTAAATGGAGCAGGTCCCTCAGCCATCCTTTCCCACTGCAAAGCAGGGCGCTGGGAGTCTGGAGTGGGGCGTTGCTGTGTGGTTACTGGCTTCTCTTCAGGAAAGAGTGTGTCAGGAGCTGGAGAGCAGTAGGTCTCTCGTGCTGGTCCCTAAGGGAGAAAACAGGTTAGAAGCAGAACACAGTCGTGTGACCACTACCAAGACCTCCTTGACTTGGGTGCAGACTGAAGATGGAGACACAAGCAGGGCAGTGGTGGTGCACGCCTTTAATCCTAACACTTGGGAGGCAGAGGCAGGTGGATCTCTGTGAGTTTGAGGCCAGGCTGGTCTACAGAGTGATTCCTGGACAGCCGAGGCTACATACACATAGAAACCCTGTCTCAAAAAACCAAAAAGGGAAGGAAGGAAGGAAGGAAGGAAGGAAGGAATGACGGAAGGAAGGAAGGAAAAGTAATTGCCTTTGCAAAAGGACTATGCTTCAGTTCCTGGTACCCATGTTGGGTGGGTCACAACCACCTGTAACTCCAATGCTAGGAAATCTGATGCCCTCTTCTAGTCTCCTTCAGCATCTGTACATGTGCAACACACACACACACACACACACACACACACACACACACACACAGCACTCAGGAGGCAGAGGCAGGTGGATCACTGTGAGTTCGAGGCCAGAGCCTGGTCTACAAAGCGAGTCTAAGACAGCCAAGGCTACACAGAGAAACCCTGTCTCAGAAAAAAAAACCACAAACAAACAACAACAACAAAAAAGAGTGGGTATTTATACTATTTGGATGTATCTGTTTGTTGAGACAGGATTTCTTGTATCCCATGCTGACCTTGAACTCCTGAGCGCTGAGGCTACAGGCATCCAGCACGCCCTGTTTATGCTGTGCTGGAGACTGACCCAGGGCAAACACTCTATCTGCTTAGCTGCATCTCCAGCTCCTGACACAGCCCTTTGACTGGGCCGTACATAATAAAGGGAATAGCTGCTTCGGGTCTCTGGGCATCTCCTCCTTCTTCGATGTTCTTACCTGGTCAGGCACAAGCGCACAAAGTCTGCAGCAGGTTCTGAGAATCGGTCAGGTAGAGGAGGCATTAGGCCTCTGTGGGCTCCGATGTAAAACATGGCTGCCATCCTATCCATGGACGCCAGAGGAGGCTTCCCTGTAGCCATCTCAAACACGGTGCAGCCAATGCTCCATATATCCGATTTCCTTCCATAGCCAGACTCGTTGATGACCTCAGGGGCCATCCAGTATGGAGTTCCACGCATGGACTTCAGCATGTCACTGTGGGTACCATTGAAGCCTGCCCAGGCCAAACGCTTGGCGCAGCCGAAGTCGATTAGCTTTATTACGCCAGTTGGCATAAGCATGACGTTGTTTCCCTTGATATCTCGATGGACGACACAGTTCTCGTGGAGATAAGCAACACCTTGCAGAATCTGCCTTGTGTATTTACAGAACACCGTCTCGGGCAGTGGCCCGAAACGGTTTATAATACTAGAGATGGAGCCGCCGGGGACAAATTCCATGAAGATGCTCACGGTGTCCTCCTCCAAGCATGTCCCTAGATAGGCCACTATGTTTACATGCTTCAGTGCCTTCAGCAAATCCACTTCCTCCTGCAGTTTCCGGTACTCCTTCTCAGTAGCCAACTTATCAGAAGTATCCAGGGCCACCTGCTTTACAGCTATTAGCTGCCCTAGGCTAGTAAGCCCACAGTATACCTACAAACAAGCCAACACATACTGTTAAATTTAGGGTAGAATAACATGTTCAAAAACGGTCACGCACTCCTTTAATCCCAGCACTCGGGAGGCAGAGGCAGGTAGATCGCTACATGTTTGAGGCCAGCCTGGTCTACAAAGCAAGTCCAGGACAGCCAAGGCTAACACAGAGAAACCCTGTCTCGAAAAGAAAAACAAACAAACAAAGGTGTCTTTCCTCCACTTCCCAAACACCTTTTGTCCTCTGAATCAGTCCATCGCCAACTGAATGACACATAGTTATGCAAACTCTTGCATTCAAGGGAGCCTAGACAGTGATGGACAAGCATGAATAGATGACATAACTGAATTATTGTCACATGATTTTATCAACACAAACTCTGGCCTCATCATTCCCCCAGCCACCAAGTTATATGGTTTTTCCCCTTGCTTCTCATTTTTGTTTGTTTGTTTTGTCTTGTTTTGTTTAAGCTGGGCATCTTGGCACATGACTTTATCTCAGCACATGGAAGGCAGGAACAGGGAGGTCTCTGTCAGTTCCAGGACAGCCTGGTCTACACAGTGCCAGGTCAGCCAGGGCTACACTGTCTGAAATTATATTCTTACTTTTATTTATGTAATTACGTATGTATGTTATTTAGATGTATCTCCTTGTATGTGTCTGGCCAGAAGAGGGTGTTGGATCACCGAGAGCTGGGCTTATATGTGGTTATAAGCTGCCCTGTGTGGATAGGGGCAAGGAAGGGAGCTCAAGACTCCTAGAAAAGCAGGGAGTGCTTTTAACTGATAAGCCATCTCTCCAGCCCTTCTCTTGTTTGTTTGTTTGTTTGTTTGTTTTAAGACCCCCATCTCATGTAGCTCAGGATGCCCCCAAATTACTTTGCAGCTGAAGATAACCCTGAGCTCCCAATCCTTCTGCCTTCTCCTGTATCACTGCACCCAGTAGACGTAAGATCTATGTGTGTAGCCGTGTGCACATGGAAGCCAGAGATGAACTTTGGATTTCTTTCTCAGTTGTTGCTCCTTCTTCGAGACAGAGTCTCTCTTTAAACTTAGAGGTCTCCAACTAGCTAAGCCTCTGAGCCCTGGGGACCCTCCTATCTTTTTGTCCCCTGTGCTGGGATTTCAGGTGCATGCTACAGCACCTAGTCTCTATAGAGGTGGTAAGGATCGAACTCAGGTCCTCATGGTTGCAGAACAGGTGCTTTATGAACTGAGCCATTCCTCTAGCCCCCTATGTATGATCTTTTATTCCTTTTCCTGGTTTTCTTTTCTTTTCTTTTCTTTTTTTGTTTTGTTGTTTTGTTTTGTTTTTCAAGACAGGGTTTATCTGTGTAACACTCTTGGCTGCTCTACACTCGCTATGTAGACCAGGCTGGCCTCGAACTCACAGGGATCTGCCTGCCTCTGCCTCCCTTTTCTTATCTATAAAACTGACACAACATTTGCCTCACACATTTCTCTGAAGAGAATATCAGATGCTGGTCTGGGAAAGCTCCTCGGGGCCAACTCAGACCTAAAGTTCTCCAGAAAGTGGAGGCAGAGCCACCAATCACCCTGTAATGTGCGCCGAGTTTTTGTTTTGTCTTACCTTCTTCTGGCTTTCGCCAAGAGACTCCTTAAGTCTTAGAGGCTCCGGTCTGTCTCAAGGCCAGTCTTTGTTATTGTTGTTTGTTTTTCAAGACAGTGTTTCTCTGTGTAGCCCTGGCTGTCCTGGAACTACCTCTGTAGACCAGGCTGGACTAGACCTTACCGAGATCCTCTTGTTTCTGCCTCCTGAGTGCTGGTTAAAAGCCTGCTAAGGTCAGTCTTTTCTTCAGCTGTCTATTCAAATACTCTTTAGACCACCAAAACTTTAGGGGGGTCCCTTATGCAATTCACAGGACACAAAGAACAGCATTTGAGTTTGCCCCTGAGTAGAAAGCACCCTCGATTCCAGTGCTATTTTGAGCCTCTGGAGGGTAAGATAACCCCATCCTCCATGGCTCAGAATGATGGTTAGTACTGACTGTCAACTTGACAGAATCTAGATCCATCTAGGAGACACACACATCTGGGCATGTGAGAGAATCTCTAAATTAAGTTAACTGAGGTAGGAAGACCTACCCTAAATGTGGGCAGCACCATTCCATGAGCTGGGGGGCCTGGACTGAGTGGAAAACAAGAAAGTGAGCTACGTATGAGCGCTCATCTCTCTTCTTCCCGACTCCGGATGCCGTGTGAGCAGCTGCCTCACACTCCTGCTCCCGTGCCTTCCCACCAGGATGGACTGTGTGACCTCAAACTGTGAGCCAGAATAAACCATTGTTTCTGTAAGTTGCCTGTCAGGTGTCTTATGGAAGTGATGAGAAAGGTAGCTACTACAGGGCATGAGCTGGGAGTGAGGAGAGGGTAGAGTGCAATGGGTCACTGCCTGAGAGCAGGAGCCCGGGGGGGCCTGGAAGACAGCAGATCTTGAGGAAATGGCTAAGTCTCTAAAACCACCTGTGCCAACATCAAACCATCTCCACGCCTTTCGAATGCATAAAACAAGAAACATCCTACGCCTAAAGCAAGTTTGGGTTTCCTCTGTGATCCATCTGCAAATGTTCTAAGTACAGACAGTAGGGAAGAGAGGTCATGACAGGCGAAGAATCCTAGCATCTCGGGGTTCAAGGCTGACTTACTGTGCCATAGGCTCCTCTCCCAAGGATCTCACCCTTGGTCCAGAATATAGCCTCTTCGTGTTTTAAACTCTTGTCAGAAAGTGTCTTCTTTTCGTTTGAGTTAAGAAAGTTTTCTTCCTTGTCATATATCCTGAATCCATTAATACACCGCTGGGGAAATGAGGGGGAAATAATCACCATTAAACTCTGATTTGTTGTGGAGAGTTGAGAACATAAGAGATCTGCCTTCTCTCCTCCTCCTCCTCCTCCTCCTCCTCCTCCTCCTCCTCCTCCTTTTTTGAGATAAGGTATCAGGTAGCCCAGGCTGACCTCCAACTTACTATGAAACCAAGGATGACCTGAAACTTCTGGCCCTACTTCCTTTATGTCCCAAGTGCTGTGATTACAATGTGCCACCATACCTACATGCAGCCCAGATAACCTGTATGCAGCCCAGGACACCCAGGACACCCAGGACACCTGCATGAAGCTCAGGACACCTGCAGCCCAGGACACCTACATGTGTGCAGCCCAGGACACCTGCATGCAGCCCAGAGCACCTGCATGCAGCCCAGGACACCTGCATGCAGCCCAGAGCACCTGCATGCAGCCCAGGACACCTGCATGCAGCCCAGAGCACCTGCATGCAGCCCAGGACACCTGCATGCAGCCCAGAGCACCTGCATGCAGCCCAGGACACCTGCATGCAGCCGAGGACACCTGCATGCAGCCCAGGACACCTGCATGCAGCCTAGGGTAGCTATGAGTATATGTGGTCCAACACAAAATCATAAACTTACTTCAAACATCATGAGCTTTGTTTGGTTTTGGTTTTTGGTTTTTGGCTTTTCTTTTTGGTAAAGCAATTGTGAGGTTCTGGAGCTGCCTGCCAAGCTTTGCCTGTAACTGGTGATCATTGAAAATTATCTGCCAGTGATTGAAAATGTCAGCATTGAACAAAATACTGACCAACTTAAATAGTTTTGCCTTATTAATTTGCTCCAGGTAACCTGAAACTAGAGAATCAAACTAGCTAAATTCCAGATCACAGTGTGAGCCCTGAGGATTCGGCTCAGTAGCTAGAGTGCCTGCTTTGCATTCACAAAGCCTTGGGTTCCATCCACAGCACTATATACACCTGGCAAAAACAGGAGGATTGGAAGTTCAAAGGTCATCCTTGGCTACATAGGAGTTCAAGGCCAGTCTGGGCTACCTTGTCTCAAAGAATTAAAAGAGCATAGTAAAGAATCATAGCCTGGAAATCAAGAGACCTGGATCCCAACTTTGCCTAACAAACCACAAGACCTTGAAGAAATTACTATTTAGTGTTTATAATTCCTTGTTTGAAAAATAAAGATTTTAGGTACATAAATAAAGACTCAGCAGTGGTTCTCAACTTGTGGGTCATGACCCCCATTGGGAGCATAAATCAGGTATCCTGCATATCAGATATTTACATTACAATTCACAACAATAACAAAATTACAGTTATGAAGTATTGTCGAGCCAGGTGATGGTGGGCACATCTTTAATTCCAGCACTTGGGAGGCAAAGGCTGGCAGATATCTATGAGTTCAAGGCCAGCCTGGTCTTCAGAGCTAGTTCCAGGACAACCAGGGCTACACAGAGAAACCCTCTCAAAACACCAAACAAACAAATGAAATAATTTTATGGTTGGAGGTCACCACATGGGGAACTGAATTAAAGGGTCGCAGCATTAGGAAGGCTGAGGACCACTGATCCAGTGGGAGGAGGCACCAAGCCTGACAATCTAAGTCTGACCCCAGGAGCTGAGATGGTAGAAGGAGGGTACCAAAGATACCCAATAGGTATCCTCTGACCTCCACCTCTCTGCTATATCATATGTGTCACACACACACACACACACACACACACACACACACACACACACACACTACATTTAATTAAAAATAAGGGTTTTGGCCAGGTGTGGTAGCACGTACCTTTAATCCCAGCATTTGGGAGGCGGAGGCAGGCAGATCTCTGTGAGTTCGAGGCCAGCCTGGTCTACAAAGGGAGCCCAGGACAGCCAAGGCTACACAGAGAAACCCTGTCTAGAAAAACAAAACAAAACAAAACAAAACAAAAAAAGGTTTTTGAACCAGATTGTCTCTAAGGTCCCAGTGCACCTCTGATTCTAACCGGACCAACCTGTAGTTTGACATTTGTTGTCTGTCTGTCCAACTCTTCGATGGTACCGATGGCATTACCTCTCCTACTGAAGACAAGATTCCGGTTTTTGGCGTCCGCCTCATTTGTCATTATTTGGCAAGAGCTGTTATCTTTCTCGTCAAGCGCTAACAGCTCTTCAACTAGACAGCCTAGTAACTCATCTGTCAGTTCTTCATTCTTTCCTGGGTCTAAGATTTCTTGGGAAATCTTTCCCAGTGTTTGATATGTGACAGAGTTATTTTCTAAGCTATCCTGATCCAAAGAGTGTGTCCAGTGTGGCTCTGTAGGGGAGGGCGCACTTTCTGGATTCTCCTGGAAAGGGAAATTCGAAAAGCTCACAAGTGTCTCAGGCTTATCTGAAAGGCTATCAAACTCTAGGGAACCCATGAACATCTGGTCAGCACCGAGTTTGTCAAGAGAGTCTACATACTGCATTTTTGGCGACACGCGCTTGCCTGAACTCTGCTCCCTGAGCACAGCCCAGCTGTCTTCGGAAGGGACAAGCGGGGTTTGGTGATGCGGTCCTTCAAGCTCTTTCAGATCTCGGAGGCTTTGGGAAAGAATGCCATCCTTAAGACTGTCCTCTTCCTCAGCACACCCGTCTGGGAAGATTTCCTCCACAATGCATAGATCGGAGACAGCGGGGCTCTCCTTCTGTTCTGAGGACTGCTCGGGGATCAGAGACAAGTTCGTGAGACGAGCTGCATCTTTGGAAGACAGAAAATTATTTCCGGAAGGTTTGATCTGCCAATCTGGTTCTGAAACAGCATCCTCTGTGTGGCTACCCATAGCCTTGCCACCCTTTTCTTTAGAAATTAACCCCCTGTGCTTTTGCTTGAGACCCAGCGAAGGCTGTGGGGGTTTAACGTGTGGTCTCTTCTGAAGAAGCCTTGCTCTGCCATGGCTGCTTCTGTCACTTTGGGAAGACTGACATTTCGTGACGACACATCGGCCAGATGGAGCTGTGCATACCTCACGGTTAAATCTGTGTTCGTGCCTTTCTGCCTCTCGGATGTGACTATAAATAGGAGTTCCAAACATCTCATAGATCCCTGGTCCGTTGGATGCTGAGTTGATTTCTCGGAACATGTCGCTGTACTTCAGATCCAGGAAATGCTGTCTTGGATCTGCTGTTTCAACCGAGAGGGGAGCGCCTGGCTTTTTTATGCCCGAGCTTTTACAGATTCGAGGGAATGCTTGCTTTTTAGGTTTCTTCTTTTCTGTCAGAGGCGCTCTCCTTTGAAACTTGGGTGACAGATGAGGTCGGGGGTCCATGTGTTCCAAAGCAGGGAAAACTTGAGTCTTGACGCTGTTTTTGTGCATGCTGGGTTTAATGGAAGCTTGGATGGGAACTGTAAGATTAGGAGGTGGTCTGTTTCTGGCCTTGGTCCTTGAATCCAGCTTGCTTCTGTGAGTGGTTGTCTGGACTTTTTTGTGTTCTTGCTGAGCGAGTATGTTGAGGTTACTGCTGTTCTGCGCCATGTGCTTTCTCTTTTGGAGGTTTGGTTTGCTTCTAGCTGGTCCCTTGGGTGTCCCCTCTCCAGGGAATGTAATGTGGATAAGTGGCATGACCCCAGTCACTTCTGGTTGGGTTGCTTCCTCTACTGGTCCTTTTCCGTTCTGTCCCATGTCTCTATGGCCTTCCAGGAGCTCTTCCGAGTTCACACTGGGAGTGATCTTAAGAGCCCTAACCTCTTCCAACACCGCGTCTGGTTCCATCTCTCCAGCTTTATGTACAGAATTGCTTTTGGAATCAGGAACTTTCTCATTTCGGATCTCTTTCCCCTCAGCTGGAGTGATCGCTGAACTCGGGGCTTCCTGGAGCTTGCTGAGAGTGGGGCATTCAACTTCTGAATCTTGTTCAAACGCTCTGGCCGCAGAACCCTCTTTTTTTCTTGGTGAAAGATATTGGGAGTCCTCGCCCCCTTTTCTCACTTCACTATCCTTTTCCCTGTCTGTGTGAGTATTGTCCTCCTTGTCGCTCTCATAGGAAACCAAAGATGGCCCTTCTGGAAAGCAAGAGGTTTCGGTTTTGCCCCATCCTTCCATTTCCTGGGATGGCCAACTCTCGGCCACTCCCCCCTGTTTTCTGGGATGGTTCACCTTCCGGAAAGAGCACATGTTTCTAGACCAAATGGCACTGTCAGAAACCCTGAGGGTCTGCTCTGCTGGTCCTTCCCACATGACTCCTTGATGGGTCTTTGATGATGTAAACTCAGCTGATTGGCTAAGAGGCTCCAGGAGCTTATGTGTAGAGAGGGTGGGGCTCAGGACTTTTCTCTCCCTGTGTGTTGGGAATTTGTGGCTTTTTTCCATATCGAAGACACAAGATCTCATGGGCAAGAGTGACAGTGGTGGCAGAGGGAACTACAAGAGAAAGAAAACAATGAATACATAAAAACATCTAAGCACCATGTTCACTGTTTTTCTGTTTGTTTGGTTTGGGGTTTGGTTTAGTTTGGTTTTTCAAGACAGGGTTTCCCTGTGTAGCCCTGGCTGGCCTGGAATTTTCTCTGTAGACCAGGCTGGCCTTGAACTCAGAGATCTACCTGCCCCTGTGTCCAGAGTGCCAGTGGAGATTGTGGTGGTCTGAACAGGAATGGCCGCACAGACTCATAGGTTTGAATGCTTGGCCTATAGAGAGTGACACTATTAGGAGGTGTGCCTGTTGGAGTAGACGTGGCCTTGTTGGAGAAAATGTGTCACTGTAGAGGCAGGCTTTGAGGTCTCATAGGCTCAAGCTATGCCCAGAGTGGCTCACACTCTCCTTTTGCTGCCTGTGGATCGAGGCATAGCTCCTTCTCCAGCACCATGTCTGCCTGCTTGCTCCGATGTTTCCTGCCATAATAATAATAGACTAAACCTCTGTAAACCAACCCAAATTAAATATTTTCCTTTAGGAGATTTGCCATGGTCATGATGTCTCTTTACAGCAATAGAACCTTAACTAAGACAGAGATCAAACCCAGGGCCTGTGCACACTGGGCAAGTGCTCTACCACTTAGCTGCATCAATATGTCAACAGGCCTGAAAGATCCCAATTGTTAAAACCACAATCTGGAACTGGTGATGGAGCCAGTTAGTAGAGTGCTTGTCACCTTGGTTTGATCCTCAGCTGGGTACCATGTATACACCTGTAATCCCCATGCTAGGGAGGTAGAGACAGGAGGATCAGACGTGTAAGGTCATAGACTGCACAGCCTGGGTGAGAGAACTTGCCCATAAGCACATGCATGCATACATACATATATACATACATACATACATACATACATACATACATACATAGCAGAAATAAAATAAAACCAGGTGCAGTGGTGCACTCCTTTAATCCCAGCACTCAAGAGTAAGAGGCAGGAAGATCTCTGTAAGTTCGAGGCCAGCCTGGTCTACAAAGTGAGTTCCAGTACAGCCAGGGCTCTTGTTACACAGAGAAACCCTGTCTCAGAAAAAACAAACAAACAAACAAAAAACAAAAAACCACAAAAAGAAAAAAAGCCCAAAAACCTAAATCAGGAGCAGCAAGATGGCTTAGCAGATAAAGGCAGCTGCCACCAAGCCTAAAGACCTAACTTTCATTCCTGGGGACCCACATGGTGGAAGGAAAGAGCTGACTCTCCCAAATTGTTCTCTCTCCCTACCCCCCTCTCTCTCTTACACACACACACTGAAAACAGGTAAGTTAAAAATAAGTCTCAAGGCCTGGCTCAGCGGTACAGCATATGTTAGCATACATGATGAAGCTCTAAGTTGGATTCCCCAGCACTAAAAATGGAGGCAAGGGAGTGAAACAGTACAAAATAACTAAAATATCATTCTCAGTACCTTTTCAGAACCAAGATTAAGTGACTTTTTTTTTTTTAAAAAGGTGTATTTATTAATACATATACAGTCGTGGTTGCTGGGAATTGAAGTCAGGGCTTCTGGAAGAGCAGACTTAACCTCTGAGCCATCTCTCTAGCCCAGATTAATAATTAGGTGTTGTAGTGATGGCTCAGAAGTTAAGGACCTAAGTTTGGTTCACAGCATCCTTGTTGGGCAGCTCATGGCTGCCTGTAAAGCCAGTTCCAGAGGACCTGGTGTGCAGACATACATGCAGACAAGTTCTCATATTTACCAAATGTTTAAAAAAAATTTAAGCTAAAATGTATATGTCAATACTCATGGTTATACACAGTGTTTATGTGGGTGTTTGTTTGGTTTTGTTTTTTTGTTTGTTTGTTTGTTTGTTTGCTTGCTTGATTTTCTTTGATTTTTTAAGACAGGGTTTCTGTGTGTAGCCTTGGCTGTCCTGGAACTCACTCTGTAGACCAGGCTGGCCCAGAACTCAGAGATCCACCTGCCTCTGCCTGCTGAGTGCTAGGACTAAAGGCGTGCGCCTCAATCAAATTCAGAGATCCAACTGCTTCTTCAGCCCAAGTGATCATATTAAAGTGTGGGCCACCATGCGCAGCTTAAGTGTTAAATTTCAAGATGAGAAATATTTTATTTCTCTTTCCTTTCTGTTTCCATAGGATTGGTTAAAATGTTTCAATTCCTCTAGAGAGCCATTTAAACTTGTTCTTCTGTGCACTTTCAGGGCCCATCTGGGGCTGGGGGCACTCATCGCTGTTTGGCTGAATCCTGTCGTTGGGAATGGCTTAGTCACACTGAGGGCTTTGTAGGCGCTCAGTTGCTACTGTTTGCCTAGAATGCCGAAAGCCCTGGATCCAATCCCCAGCAGCCCATAGGCTGGATGTGGTAGTGCATGCCTCTGATCCCCGGACTCTGGAGGTGGAGGGCAAAGGATCAGGAAATCGAGGTCATCCTCAGCTACACAGCAAGCTTGACGCCAGCCTGAACTGTGTGGCGATCGATCTCAAAACAAACAAACAAACAAAAACAAGTAAAACCTCAATAGCTTTGTGTATATATATATATATATATATATATATATATATATATATATATATATATATATAGTTTTTTTTTTTTAATGTGTACGGGTGTTTTGCCTGCATGTATGGATATGTACCATGGTGTTTGTTGGGTCACCTGGAACTGGTGCTCTTAAACACTGAGCCAGCTCTCCAGACTTCTCAATAGTTTCTCATTGCCTTTGCCCTCCCAACTATTTCAACTTCAGCTAGTTTTAATTAGTACTAACCTCTAGAGGGCAGTGTAATGCAAAGGATAGCATTCAACTTTGTGCTGTAAAGTCCTTAAGTGCATGAGGTTTTGTTTTGTTTCTTCTCTGTGGCCTTTTCTTATGTATACAGACTCTGTACATAATCATATAAGATTATTTATAGACATGAATATTATGCATAGTGACTGGGAGCTATAATTTGTATTTTCACTTGCCAGCTAAGTGCTAGTAAGAAGGGGGAAAAAATCCAGATACTAGAAACTCTGGTATTAGGGGATACATAGCTCCCTCAGTCTTATTGCCTGAATTTCTTTCCCATTTCTCAAAAACGGGAAATGAAGAATGATGAGGCGGCTCAGTCAGTAAAGTACTTGCCTTGCGAGTAAAAACACCTGAGTTAAGTGCCCCCCCGCCCCCCCACTCCCCCACACACATTTAAAAAGCTAGCTGTGGTGGAACAAGTTTGGAATCCCTGCATTGGGGAAGTAAAACAGACGGATCCCTGGAGTCTGCTGGATGATTAGCCTAGTGTGATTGGCCAGTGAGAGACTCTTTCTCAAAAAGCAATGGGGACAGTGCCTGGGAAACAAGTGCACAGGTGTCACCCACGTGCTGATGCACAGGTGTGCACAGATAGCACTCCTGCAGGTGCGCAGGTGTGCACAGGTGTCACCCACGTGCTGATGCACAGGTGTGCACAGATAGCACTTCTGCGGGTGCACAGGTCTGCACAGGTGTCATACATGTGGCACAGACGTGTACAGGTGTCATTCATGTCACTCGTGTGTTGATGCATAAGTGTGCGCAGGTGTTTCTATGTTGCCTAGGGCACTGAAGGCCAAGAGAGCTGAGAAAACCAAAGAATGACAAGTATCTTTCCAGAAGCTCTACTTTTAAATTACAGAAGCAGGAAAAACTCTCCACCCATGGGGGTGGGAGGTGAATTGCAAAGAATTACCTGGGATTTGGACAAACATAAGAGGTGAGTAAACCTAGCACTCAGGAGGCAGAGGCAGGTGGATCACTGTGAGTTCGAGGCCAGCCTGGTCTACAAAGCGAGTCCAGGACAGCCAAGGCTAACACAGAGAGACCCTGTCTCGAAAAACCAAAAAAAAATTTAAAAAAGAGGTGAGTAGTATGGTGGCTCACACCTTCAATCCCGGCACTTGGGAGACAGAGGCAGGCAGAACCCGTTCTATATTAATTCAAGCCCAGCCAGGGTTACATAGTGAGACCCTGTTGCCAAAACTTAAACACATAAAGAAACAAAGAAACAGACAAAGAATTGAATGAAAGAAAACTAAGAGACCTGTCTAACTCACACCCAAGGGGCAGGAGACCGCCCAGAGAAGCAACTCAACAGTGCAAAGGATGATTTCCCCAGGAATAATTGGCTTCTCCATCAAATAGTCATCAATTTTTCTTCTTCTCCACAATATTATTTCTGGAGATTTGACTCTGGAGAGTTTTTGGGAACTTGCTGGTGATGGGTTGTTTTGTTTTGTTTTTGATTTTGTTTTGGTTGAGACAGGGTTTTCCTGTGTAGCCCTGGCCATTCTGGAACCTATTCTATAGACCAGGCTGCCCTTGAATTTGCAGAGATCTTCCTGAGGCATGTGCCACCACTGTCGTTGTTGATTTTTAATTAAGCCAAAAATAAGGGAACCCATCTTACCTCATTTCTTCGGCTACTGTATCTCATGTCAGAGGTAGGAAATTCTATAAAACAAACAAATGAACAGGAATTGGTAGTCTTAGTAGTGGCATGGAGAGTTCGTGGATGGAGCAATGTCAATACTAAAATATGTGGGAAATTATTTCAAAATATGTTTTTACCCCTGTGAAGTATACGCAGTGGCAATGGAAGGATTTCAGAGAACCTCAGTCCAAAATCACCGGAAGGGGATGTTGTGGGTTTGTTTGTTCATTTGTTTTTGAGTCCTGGTCTTCTTTCTGTAGGCTTCCCTTGAATCCCCTAGGTAGCCAAGGGTGACCTTGAACTTCCAACCCCCCTGCCTCCACCTTTTGAGGGTTAGGATTACAGATATGTGATTTTATGCCCAATTCAGTGCTGGGAACCAAAGCCAGGGCTTCATATATGCTAAGTAAACAGTCTACCAACTTGGTCACCTGCCAGCTCCTACACTAGCTTTTTTTTTTCCCCTCCTGTCCATGAAATACTCCTCCCCGAAACACACATAGAATGAATTCCCTCTTCTTCAGTCATTTGTTCAAGATGCCCTCATTACTGTCATCATTATTATTACTACAATTAGTGCACCTGTGTGTGCATGTGTGCGTGCACAGAGGCGAAGACATCTTTATTCCATGATGTTTGTAGCAGTCAGAGGACGCACACGAACATGTAAGCACCATTGTCCTACCTTTAATCCCAGGTTTTGAAACAAGACCCCTCACTAGTCTGGAACTTGTCAAGTTGGCTTCCGGCCAGTGAACCCCAGGAAATCTTCCAGAATCAGCCACCCCTGGGCTGTGGTGACAAGCACATGCCATCATATCTGGCTTTTTCCCCCCCTTCCTAACATGGGTTCTGGGGAACCGAATTCAGATCATTGTGCTTGCAAAGCACTTTACTGACTGAGTTATCTCTCCAGTGCCACTGTAGAATTAAATGCTCAACTTGATGTGTTTTCTCAGAGGAGGGGAATAGGGTGAAAGCGGGAGGGAGGGAGGAACGGGAGGATACAAAGGATGGGATAACAATTGAGATGTAATCTGAATAAATTAATTAAATAAAAAATGTTTTCTCTTATCGGTGGTTTCTAGATTTTTAATAGAGACACATAAAATCACATATGTAAATATGGCATGAACAGAAAAGTGAAATTGGTTAGGGAACAATGGGCGCTATTAGGATGGGGGAGGGGCGAGAAGACCGAGAGCATGCGGGGGAGTGTGTTCGCCATACAGTACATAGCTGTACGGCACCTTTACAAGTAAGTACTTAAACAACCGCTTGACTCACCGTCAGGCTTTCTTTGCTGCACTTTCACAGCATGAGGAGCCTCCTCTCTGGCTGCAGGGCCAGGGCTGGGTGGTAACAGAGCCACGTTCATACCCGAGAGGTCCTCAGAACTTCCTGCTGTCTTCGGAAGTGGGGGCCATGTGGTTAACATTTTTACCGTGAAGCCTGCCGTCTCCACGTCATTTGGTGGAGAGACGGGATACGTTTGTCCCCACTCCCGATGTCCTGAAGCCACCTGACTGAAAGGGCAGAGATGGAAACAACTCATTTTCTGGTATAGTTCAGATCTCAGATGGTCCCTCGGTGTTAAAAATTTGGTCCCTAGCATATGATAGTATTGGCAGAGGTGGCACATAATGGAAAGAAATTAATTCACTGGGAGAATGCCCTGGAAGGGGGTTTTGGAACCCAACACTACCCTGTTGGCATAATGTTACGTTGAACTATATAAAGGTTATCCTTGTGGTATTCAAATGCTGATTTCTCTGCCCCCATATGTGGTTGCAATCTGGGACATGGCGCTGTAATGTTTATTCTAAGAACCTCCTGTCTCAAGTTTATGTAAACATTGCTCCTCATTTATTCTGATTTGTCAATAAAGCTGATCAGCCAATAACTGAGCAGAAGAGAGAGAATACGTCTGGACTTCCATTTTCCGCAGGGTGAGGGGTGAAGATTCATTTGGCCATTTTTTTCATCATCTGATCAATGGACAAAAGATTGTGCTACCAAATTACAGCTTTGCAATGCTCACCCTCATGTTCCGTTCTGTACTAACAATATTTGTACTGGTCATGAAACTACAGAACCACATTTTGTATAGCATTTTTCTGGAGCATTGCAGATGTGCTATGGCCCTGGATTCAAATCAGACCTTCAGGCCTGTTTCATGTATGTGTGTGTGTGTGTGTGTGTGTGTGTGTGTGTGTGTGTGTGTGTGTGTATGCGTGTGTGTACATGTACGTGTCGGTCTGTCTGTCTGTCTGTCTCTGTGTGTGTCTGTCTGTCTGTCTCTCTGTGTGTGTCTGTCTCTGTGTGTGTCTCTGTCTGTCTCTCTGTGTGTGTCTCTGTGTGTTTCTGTGTGTTACCCCACTGTGTGCAGGTGCATTTGCTTATGTACACTGACGTGGAGGCCAGTGGAGGGTACTGGGTGTCCCACTCTTACCTTCTGGTAGGCTGGCCGCCAGCAAGACCCAGCAATCCTCCTGTCTCCACTTTTCCAAGGTTATACGCACAGGCATACCCATACAAAGCACTTTACATAGATGCCGGGGATTTGAACTCTGATCCTTATGCTTGCACAGAAAGTGTTCTTTCTAGCTGAGCTCTGGCATTGCGACAGATGCCATATGGCCCACACACCTCATAGTATCCGTTGCTACACAAATGTCATATTTTCTAGTTAGATTAAAATCCAGTACATGGGAGGATATTCCTTACTTGATTTCTTTCAAATCTTCTTGGCTTGCTTCATGGGGAGGATCTGGTGGAAATGTCACAATGATCTCAACACCTGTGGAAAGTCATGTCAGGAGTAGAAGAAAATAAGGAACCTCCAGTGGATGAGGGAGAACAATTGAGTCCACTTAGGCAAGTCTGTTCTGCATGATTATAGAACAGATCTTGGCTAGGGATGGGCTTAGCCATTTTCCCCACCGTTTACATGTCGTATGAAGTAGGCCGGCCTCTAGCCCATGGCCCCCTGCGGCTAAGGAGAATGGTGAATGTGGCCCAACACAAAATTATGTACTTGTTAAAATATCATGAAAGTATGTGTGTGTGTGTGTGTGTGTGTGTGTGTGTGTGTGTGTCTGTGTGTGTAACTAGAGTGCACTGTTCTTGAGTGGGAACTTCGGGGGTGGCAGTGTCATGTCACAATATCAAAGGGTTGGTTTTAAGGTAATTTCCAGAGTCAGGGTAGGATGGCTCAATAGGAAGGAACGGGCATCACCCCTAGTGAGCTGAGTGTCATCTTCAGGACCCACAAGGCAGAAGGAAAGGTCTGGCTCTGGCAAGTTATCTTTTGACTTCCACATATGGGCTGAGGTGTGTGTATATTCACATATGTGTGTGTGTGTGTGTGTGTGTGTGTGTGTGTGTGTGTGTGTGTGTGTGTTTGGAGATAAGAAGTCCTACCATGAGTATGAAGACAACACCTATGTCACAGAGTTGTGTGTCCCCTCCCCTTCTCGTGTTCATGTGCGAGTATACACAAGAAGCCAGAGCATCATTCCTCAGGCACTGTCCATCTGGGTTTTTTGTTTGTGTGTTTTGATTGTGTGTGTGTGGGTTTTTTTTTTTTTTTTTGAGCACAGGGTCTCTCACTGGCTTGAAACTCACCAGGTAGCCTAGGGCACTGGGATTAGACCCACACACCACTACACCCAGCATCTTTATGTGAGCTCAAATTCAGGTCCTTAGGTCTGTAAAGCAAGCCCTTTACCAGTGGGATGGCTCTCCAGCCCTAGTTTTTGTTCTCTTCATTTGTCTGTTGTTTTCAAAGTTGCACCATACACTTCTGAAATTCTGAGAGAACCCCAAATCATCAGTGCCATCCTTAGGGACAAGTCATGGGCGGAAGCGGATACCTTCTGTCCTTGGGGACCAGTCTTCACCGCTGTGAGCTCCTCCTTCCCCAGCCAATAAGGTCGGGCTGAAGTCATCTTCAAGGTCAAAGTCCTATAAGATCACAGAACAAAAGCTCAGAAAGGCTCTGGGGACATGCTCAGTGAAACCCTTGCCGCACAAGCATGGGCACCTGCGTTCCGTGCCCACCGTCCACATTAAAAAGTGTGGTTTTGTGGCACACATGTGTAGGAGGCAGGAGCATGTGGGGGTACCTGGGGTCAGCCAGCCTGGCACTCCAGGTAAAAAAAACAAGAGACCCTGTCCCAAGCAAAAGCCAAAACATGATAGGCTCCTGAGCAACACAGGCAAGGTTGGCCTCTGGCCTCCACATACATGTACACATATACACGTGTGTGCAAATGCACACACACTTTACTTAAAATTTAAACAGTCAAACGGTGACTCAACATACTATTTTGTTGGCAGGGCGATTGCTGACTTTCCAAGGCTAACGTTTGACACTGGATTCCTTCTAGATGGGATAAAATATTTGGGGCTGAAACAATGAGGAAGGTTCAGCCCCCAGGAACAGAGGTTACTAATTGTATAATGAAAACTGAAGACCAAAGCTGAAATCACAAGGACAGAGACCCTCGGTATTTTCTACTTCGTGGGTTCAGCATCCCGGGCGCTAAGCTGCTACAAATTCCGTGCGCGCAGGTGAGTGGAAAGAATCCCTCAGCCACCATAACAAGGAAGCAATCCCAGAGGAGCAGCATCCTTTCCACAGCTCTTCCCTGGGGCATCTCAGAAGAAACCCCTGCTCCCGGGGAAGCTGCAGATAGAACCTCAGACAGAGGCAGGAGCAGCAAAGCTGATTGCAGTTTTCTCTAGGACCACTTTCTGATCTAATCATGGGGCACAAATTCTCAAATTTACTTCCTTCAGGCCCTCTAAAAAAATAATCTTATGTTTGAAAGCCTACTTGGCTCATAAAAAGTACTAAGAACTCTTCAAAGGGAAATGTTTCCTTAGTATGATAGAAGTCATTGTGTTTTTAGGAGCACTTTTATTGAAGCCGGGTGTGTTGGTACACGCCTTTAATCCCAGCACTGGAGAGTCAGAGGCAGGCAGATGGATCTCTGTGAGTTCAAGACCAGCCTGGTCTACAAAGTGAGTCCAGGACATCCAAGGCTTGATACACAGAGAAACCTGACCAGATAGCTGCTTGTGGGATTCAGTTTTCTACTTGTACCACATGGGTCCCTGGGATTGAACTTAGGTAGCCAGGGTTGGTGCTAAGCACCTTTACCTGCTGAAGCATTTTGCCTTAGAGTCATCATTGGTGATATTCTTTGTTTTATTTTTCAAGACAGGGTCTCTCTGTGTAGCCTTGGCCGTCCTGGACTCTTGTAGACCAGGCTGGCCCCTAACTCACAGAGATCTGGCTGTCTCTGCCTCCCTGAGTGCTGGGATTACAGGTGTGCAGCACTATGGCTGATGTTCTCCTTTAATGGAAGCTGTTATTGTTGATTTTTTTGTTTTTAAATGTCTACAACCAGGATGGGGGTATAGCTCAGTGTCCCCAGCACCATATAAAACTAGGCAGCGATAGCTTATGCCTCTGATTCTAGCACTCGGGAGTCAGGGGCAGGCAGATCTCTGAGTTCAAGGCCAGCCTGGCTTACAGATCAAGTTCCTTGACAGCCAGGGCTACAGAGAGGAACTCTATCTCAAAAACCAACGAACAAACCAAAAAATGAAGAAGAAAACAAACAAACCAAAAACTGGGCATGGTGGGACATCCCGGTGACCTCAGTGCGTGGGAAGCAGAGGCAGAGGGATCTGAGTTCAAGGTCATTCTTGGCTGAGCAGGGAGTTTGAAGCCAGCCCGGCATGCATGGGGCCTGTCTCAAAAATAAATAGTTTTTTAAATGTAAAGGGCACATCAAGACCTCAGCTCTATAACTAAGTCCTGTAACTCTAGCTTTGTAAACTTCCAAAACACTTCAACGGCCAGAAGATTCTAAAACCTGAGAGAAAGAAGGGTGGGGACAGTGTGAAGCCCAGGCAACCAGGCTGGGAGCAGAGTTCTTACAAACACCACTGGCATATCAAGGATGACTTATTTCTCTGTGTGGAAAGCCACTTACTGCCAAGAATGGTGAGCCGGGTTTGATCCCGGGACCCACATGATATATAGAGAGAGCTGACCCCAAAAAAGTTGTCTTCTGACTTTCATGTGCACTGTAATATGCATCTGAGTTCCACTCCCCATAAATAAATAAATTTAATTCAAAGGTAAAAATATGGGGAAATGAAAATGATCCTACACTTAAAGGAAAATATTAATGAAACAAAAAAATAAAAACTGTTTAAAAATCAATGGAGTCATATGACATGGAATTTAGTACAGATAAAACTCCACCTGCCTGGTGTGATCTAGACACACAAGTCCTGAGCTGATTGAACGCCTGTGTTTGAGTCCTAAGTTTCAGGGTGAGGGTAGCAGGAACAAGAACCATTAGGAGGTAATTAGTTCATGAGAGTGGAGCCTGCAGCGGGGGCTTAGAGACCTTTTTCAAGACATCAGAGAGCCAGAGGAATCAACCAAAAGATTTCCAACATGCGTGTAACACGGCCTCCAAATTGAAACACTCTCTCCGTCCAGGAGGAGGGAGATCCTAAGATTCAGGAAGCTCATAAAAGGAGAGAGAGAAAGAGAAAGAGAGAGAGAGAGAGAAAGACAGAGACAGAGACAGATACAGAGACAGAGACAGAGAGACAGAGAGGATGTTTTAATTGAGTTACCAATTGATCATGAGTTTCATGGATACAGCTTTCCTGGATTTCTCACCCATGTGTTCTTTGGTGATCCCACTGCCTTTGAGGCGCCCACCCATGCTCCTGTATACAGCCCCTCACCCATGACCCTATAAATAACCCCAATAAACTCACCACTCCACCAAGCTGGCTGTGAGTGGAATCTTTTCTTTGGTCTGTCATCCTTCCCTGACAGACAGTTATATCTCCCCAGGAAAAGTCACACAATGGCATTCTATTCTAAACCTTTAGTCTCTAGAGCTGAGAAATAAATTTCTGGGCTTTTTTGTTTATTTGTTTGTTTGTTAGCTTTTTTTTTTTTTGAGACAGGGTTTTTCTGTGTAGCCTTGGCTGCTCTGGAACTTGCTATACAGACCAGAATGGCCTTGAACTCACAGAGAACCACCTGCCTCATCTCCCAAGTGCTGGGATTAAAGGCCTGTGCCACCATTGCCTGGCTTAAACTTCTGTTGTTTATAAGCCACTCAACGTTCGGATTTTGTTGTAATAGTGGAAATGAAGACGTACTCCAAATTAACTAGCTAATTTACATTTTAAAAATATGTAGATGAGTGTTTTGTCCACATGCATGTCTACCACAGGCATGCAACCCGAGCTGAGGACAGAAAGGATGTCAAATCTCCTGGTACTGGCATCATAGATGGTAGTGACCTCCCATGTGGGGAGCAGGAATCAAATCCAAGCCTTTGGGAAGAGCAGTTGGTGCTCTTAACTACTAAGTCATCTTTCCAGCCCCTAGTTTACATTTTAAAATGATTATATTAATGCTATAATCAATCACCTGGTGGTCTTACATACTATGTGATCCTGGGGAGCTAACATAGGAGTTTAAGACTAGTTTGCACTACAGAGTAAGTTCTGCCTCAAAATTATATCATGACCTGGGCATGGTGGAGCACGCCTTTGATCCTAGCACTGGGGGAGGTAGAGGCAAGCGGATTTCTGTGAGTTAGAAGCCAACCTGGTTTACAGTGTGAGTTCAGGACAGCCAAGGCTACACAGAGAAACCCTGTTTTGAAAAACAAAAACAAAAATAAGCCCATATATAAATATATATAATAGTGATACTTATATAAATTATATTTATGTATGATTATTACAAAACTCTGAAGCAGTTTAAATAAAGTAGTAGGTGGATCAGACATTTCACTTCTGTTTTGGGGTTTTTTTTTTTACTGTATTTTTAAAAGATTTATTCTTCTGATTTTATCTACATAAATTTTTTTTTACATGCACTGCCTGCATGCCTGGTGTCTGTGGAGGTCAGAGAGGGTATTAGATTCCTTAAAACTGAGTTATAGCTGGTTGTGTGTTAGCAGGTAAGTGCTGGGTGCGGAACCTGCATCCTCCGCAAATGCTGTGCACATTCTTTACTGCCTAGCCATCTCTCCATCCTCTGGCTTTGTTGTTGTTGTTGTTGTTGTTGTTGCGTGTTTTTCTTTAGCCTGTTTCTTTGTGTGTGCCCTCCTACCTCACTGCTGCTGAGGCTCTGCAAGATGAGGGTTTCAGTTCTGGGAACTGCTACGTCCATCGGAGTGGAGCTTGTCTCATGACAAACGTCGAGCAGTGACTCAGCGTGTCTCTCTGTCAAGAAGAAACAACATTGTGCTTTGGTGAGATTCAGCAGTCAGGTGAGATTCGAGGCCAGCCTGGTCTACAAAGAGAGTTCCAGGACAGCCACAGAAACACATAGCAGTCCTATCTCAAAAAATAAAAGAAAACAAAAGGGGAGGGAGGGAGGGGGGAGGGGAGGAGGAGAGGGAGGGAGGGAGGGGGGGAGGGGAGGAGGAGAGGGAGGGAGGGAGGAGAGGAAAAGGGGGAGAGAGAGAGAGAGGGAGGGAGGGAGGGAGAGG